>NC_136413.1:77237500-77928750 GCF_051521515.1 Lactuca serriola | reverse complement strand
TTCAATTTTTCCGCTGCCTAGTTTTAGAGTGTATTTGATGCATAGAAAACCCAACAGTGGTATCAGAGCCATTGGTTCATGGTTACTTTCACCCTAGATCCATGTTTTATGTAAAAACTTGTTTAAAACCGAATGGAAGAAGAATAATTGAAAATTTCGTAATGTGTTAGAACCTTAGTCGCAGCTCACGACGGGAACTAGGAGTTCACGACGTGAGCTCAGCAGAATCAGAATTTCGGATTTTTTGCCATTTTTCGAATATGTAGCTTTGATAAACATGGATAAATACCTAAATTTAATTTTTTTAATCCGAAAAATTGATAAATATTATTTAATGTGTTTATTTGAATTTGAATATTTTATTTGATAATTGATATATATTATTTAAATGTGTTTATTTGAATTTGAATATTTATCTGTTATTTGAATAGTAAATTTAAATATTTAATATTATTTATAATAGAGATTTATAATTTTGAATATTACACCCTTATGATTTATTAATTGTTACATTGCGTCCTCGCAATTAATTAGAATTAATAATAGACAACTAAATTTAAAGAGTTTTAAATTTACCCCTTGTATTTATATATATCAGAATTGTGTCTACTATATGTATAAGAAAGTTACAACATGCGTCCTTGCGTGTTTAAATATTGACATAGTCAATCTTACCGTGACTAGGCTCAACCATTCTAATGTAGGGGTTTAAGGAGGTCTCTTTAATTCCTAATGAGATCGGTTTTTAATATGCTTCGCGCTTACCACCCTCACCGCCCTATTGCATTTTGAGAATGGAGTTACCGAAAGGGTTTGATAGTGATAATGGTCAATCTAAAAGTATTCTAAATACATGTATAAAACAAAATCCCGTTTTATTAATAGAATGTGAGTTTATATTATCCATAAAAATTGCACATTCTATTTATATTCTGTTGGGGTTAACCGACACATCAATCTAGAATATAGTCGAGAATGATATGGAACTCGCGAATCTCAAGAGTAACTTGAGCCGAGGACCATGCGATTTTGTATGGTTAATTCTCAATCTATTTAATGTGAATCTTATGTTATCTATAAAAGTTGCACATTCTCTTTATAACTTGTTGATGGAGCTCGTGTGGTTAACCGGCACGTCAATTTGAGAGTATAGGTAGAGAATGATATGGAACTCGCGAATCTCAAGTGTAACTTGAGTTGGGGACCATGCGATTTTGTATGGTTAATTCTCAATCTATTTAATGTGAATCTTATGTTATCCATAAAAGTTGCACATTCTCTTTATAACTTGTTGATGGAGCTTGTGTGGTTAACAGGCACATCAATTTGAGAGTATAGGTAGAGAATGATGTGGAACTCGCGAATCTCAAGCGTAACTTGAGCTGGGGACCATGCGATTTTGTATGGTCAATTCACCATTTGTTCAATGATCCGTGGCGACCCCGTCATTGAATTTGAGATGAACATAATCCAAGATTAACATGCCATTGATAGTTAATGAATCTCAAAGGTCTAGGAGTTTCATAGTGATCGAAATTGGCAAAGGGCTTTGCCTACCTAAATAACTTTGTGGTGTGTTTGCGGCATCCCTTTACACATCATGGAACCAAATATGGATCCTAGACTTCTAATATAATTTAGGGTGATTATTTTCTAAGGACAAGTAAAACAAACTATAATGGAATTTTATTGAATGATGTCGAAAACCTTATCACTAAAATCTACTGCTATAAAACCTTTGAAAGGATTAGCTATGTGGATGATCAATCTTGTCAATTTCGTAGTTTGGGAATAGTTCTCATAAATGAAAGGAAAGATCACACCTTTGTTAAATATCTTCCTAGGTTACTTCAAACATTGCATTCTAAATTGTTAGAAAGAGCAATTATCAAATGTACGTTGTAAATTGACATTTTGAAGTAAAATGGAATTTCCTTGAGTTAAGAGTTAACTATGGTTTAGCTACTAGCTGACATGTACATATAATCAATTCATTTTGATTTTGATATGAACAACTTGGAATATCCATTAAGGAGTTGTGTAACATGTTGTGGTTTCCTTTTGGAACTAACATGGCTAATCATAGAAACTCGTCCTTCAAAACACTCCCATATTTTACTATCATGAATAGAAGTGTCAAAAAGAAGAAAGCCAATTGCACATGGTTTAAAAGATTATTAGTGTGGGTATACCTAATCTAGGCCCTAATACCTAGGACAAAGGAAGGCTTATTCTATGACATGTTCTGATAGCTGCTTGTTTCCATAAGAAGAAAAGGACTAAGAAATCAAACTTGCCCAAATGTATATTTGAGGTGAAAGGACTGGAACATGGAGAAGTTAAATTTGATCATGGATCAAGAGCCCGTGCTACTTTCCAATGGATCAAAAGATAACTAGTTCTTCCATGTTTGTTATTCAAACAAATATATGGATTTATAATGCCATCAAAACATTACTTCTAAACCTTGAGTGTGTTACTAAGGATTAGTACTGACATTTGCAAGAATGTGCAGTCACTAAAATGAAGTAAGAAGACTAAAACATGGAGAAGATAATTTGATCATGAATGCCAAGCCCTTGCTACATTCATAAAATCAAAAGACAACTCTTTTCAAAATGTTTAGTCTATGGTATTGTAATTGAAATTGTTTATACTCTGATTCATGAGATAGTTCTAACTTATTTAAATGTGGAGCATTCTAACATGTTAAAAGAAAGTCATGAAATCTATGAAGCTAGTATAGTAGCAATAGTTCAAAATTGATTCGAACATTTGAATAAGGTGTATTATTGTGAATATGTGTTGATGTTAGTTCAACTAATGGATCATTCAGATTGACCATAATAAGTACTTATTCAAATACATCCAAATGTTTGGGTGAAATGTATTTGTGGAATCATAGTATTGGATACATAAATGAGAAATGCATTACCAAGTATCCAGTTGGAACAAATTTTGGATATCATTTGACCTCGAGTCTTATGATAAATGCAAATCTTGTTTATCAAGATAGATGATGAATGCGTCACTGGGTGATACGAGTATCTTGTGATATCCCCATTTTCACGGCCAGAAAAGACCGATTTTGTTTATGCTTTATAAAAATCAGAGTACCTCTTTTTAATAAAAATGTGCGGAATTTGTTCCCAGTGAAGAATGATAAATACGTTATCAGGGCATTTTCGAAGAAAAGTATTTTTATTTATTTTAAAACATTTGGGATGTTACCGTCAATACAGAAACATAAGCATAAATAGAACTTACATTCATTATCACTAGTGATTTATATCTCCTTAATCTCTCAGTGTAATGTGACTTCATATCAACACCTGTGATAGAAATAAACTGAGTGGGTCAGGTTGGGAAACCTGGTGAGTACATAGGGTTTTCAACCCATAATAATATAATTATTATGTTTAATCATCAAACAGTTAACCCAATTACCCATCCCCATTATCTTATTTACTCTTAAGGATCTACCCTAAGAATCAACTATTTTTCATTCATTCCTTCCTAAGGATTATACTAAGGAATAGGTAAGTAGTCCATCATTGTCAATGACACAGCTGTCAAGCACAGCTGCCAGTTCTATCACTTAGGCACAACTGCCAGAATTGTGACATTCTATGTGAGGCGCAACTGCCAGTATTGTCCTTCGAGCATAGCTGCTAGGGTTATCTTGTTTATTGACAATATCGTTTTTGAGAATCCACTCACAATACATGTTAATGGGTTTTTAGAGTACACCGGTGTAACGCCCGCGTTTCCAGGCTAGGCATTTTTGTTGATGTAATAGTCTAGGTTAACCTTTGTAACCCGTTTTGAAATAATAAAAGTGTATTATTTGAGTATTATGTGTTTTGTGCTTAATTGCTTAATTATATGGTTTGATTAATTAAGAATAAAAATAAGCGTCAAAATTAAAGTGTGAGATAAGCCCGATATCTTTTCATAAAGTTTTAGTGGTCGAAACAAGGATTCCGGAGATATAAGGAATGCCGAAATCCGAGTTATAACGAAGAAGTTATGACCTGTCGAAGTTTCGCGACAGAACCGACACGACCCAGCGCGACCCAGCGCGACGTAAATAGTGAATTTAAGGTAGATAGATATCTATCCTTAGTGATCTAAATGATAATTGAAGATCTCATCGATAGTAGTGCAACGACGGAAAGACGGACGAAATCGGAGTTCAGATGAAGGAGTTATGAATTTCGAACGGAGTTTTCCTGTCCCGGCCTACTAAAGATAATATATAAGTAATATACTTATAATATATTAAAAATAAAGTCAAAATTAGCCAATGGAGTCTAAACGAGAGTTGTAGAGCATAATCTCACCTTCGCGGCGATATAAAGAATGTCGAAAACGGAGTTCGTATGCGAAAGTTATGAATTTCTGAAGTTCGGGGTGCGAAACCCCAAAACTGTCAGAGACCACGACGTGGCAAGTAGTGCCACGACGTGGCAAGTGTCCTGACACCTCCGGAAGGCCCCCAGATGCAACTTGGGATGACGCATGCAGTGACGACCAAGCCCACGACGTGGAAAAAGGTTGCCACGACGTGGCAAGGGCCAAAATTTGCCCTATAAATAGATTTGAAGGGCCAGCCGTTTAGGGTTGCTATTTTCTCTCTTCTCTCTCCCGTTTTGCATCGATTTGCATGCCAGAAATACCCCGAAGCCCCGGTATTGTTCCCGAGCCCCGAGGCAAGTCCCGAGATCCCGAAGATCCCGAGAAGTGCGGTTCCCAAGCCGAAGTTCTGCCCGCGAGAAGTTCGATTTTTGAAGAGATCTTCCAGATCTGCTGAGGATTACTACTTCTGCAAGTCGTAGTGTTGTCCGATCATCTTCTGATCAAGTGAGTGCATACTACCTTTCATAAACACGATAATAATACAAGTTTGGTTCGAGTGTATTAAGTATATTGTTGTTTATAAGTGTGAGTGTGTAGTTACCTTCTTCTAACACATAAATATTAAGTATTTTCTGTAAAATACGTGCTATGTGTATAGTATATTGTTGTTTATATATGTGAATGTGCATTCACTCTCTTCTATCTCATAGATATGATTTATTCTCTATGATATATGTGTTATGTGTGTGTGTGCCTCATCTGTTATGTGGATTATGTGTTGATTAAAGCATGCTATACAGGTTTTCAAAACTATGTATAAAAATGTATATTTTATCTACTAATATGTTGGGTAGAACATGGGTAGATAGTTGGTGTGTAATAAACAGATGAGAGGCCTCGTTGTTGTTTGATTTAGTCATCTAGCGGAGTTTAGATGACGACCACTGGCTATTCTAGACAGTCTTGTTGAAACATTAGCAGGTTCGCCACCTGTAGGTGTTAATGAACTTGGGTGTTCATTCGCTGTACTCCATCCCCCTCATGGTTGCCTTATTTGACTTATATTGCTAAGGTACCCCCGAAGCATGTGTTGTCGCCCCGATGAAATATTCTTAGACTAGGTCCCTTGTGTTAGTTGTTTTAGGGACATAAAGTGAGAATAACGGGAATGGGTAATTGGGTTGTTGTTGGTTGGTGGAAATTAAATATGATTATTTATTGTGGGTTGAAAACCCTATATGCTTACCAGGCTCCCAAGCCTGACCCACTCAGTTTTATTTGTATTACAGGAAGTGGCGCGAGGGATGAGATGGATGAACCATCAGTTGTTTTGTTTACAAGTCTGTATATGTATATATTTGTTGAATGACTTGTAATGTTATCGTTTATGCTTATTGGTCTGTATCGGAACATGACACCCCGAGTTTTGATTATATAATGAAAAATACATTTCTTTTATGAAATGCTTTGGTAAACATTGTTTTATCATATTTTGTTTTTGGGAACAAATTCCGTAACTCTTTCAAATCAAAAGGATTTACTCTAAAAATTATTTTAAAAGCATAAATGAAATCGGTCTTTTCTGGCCGAGATTTTGAGGATGTCACAGTTGGTATCAGAGCATTAGTTTAAGCGAACTAGGAATTTGTAAGATTTCTAGACTTAAACTTAGAATGCTAAGTGGAATTTTGAGATGTGTGTCTGTTGTGTTTTAGACACGAGTACTGGTTTATTTTAGGAAAGTTGCCTAAAATGCTTTATGTGCTAAATGTTATATGTTGCCATATATGATATTATTTGTTCGGATCTATGGTCTGTTGCCGACCGGATCTAGAAACCTTATGTGTGTAGGATTCTAAGCGTACGTCTACGACATTAGAACTAGCATGTAAACGTTTCGGTGTGATAAGGAAGATTTGAATATCAACCATGATGGAAGGAATGATGGAATGGGATGCAAGTACAAGGACTTTCTAACTTGCAAACCATCAACCTTCAATGGAAAGGAGGATCCGATTGGAGTTATGGATTGGATCTCCGAAATGGAGTTAGCCTTCATGACGTGTGGCTGCAGAGACAAGTTGCAGACTATTTATGTAGTGCGTCAGTTCCGAGGTGGAGCCGTTCATTGGTGGAACACTCTAGGGAAGACGTTAAGCCCTAATGAGCCACTGCAATTGACATGGGCAGAATTCTTGGTGCAGTTCAAGCGCAAGTTATGTTCGGCTCAAAATTTGTTGGACTTGGAGAACAAGTTCCTGACATTGACGAAAGGCAGCATGTCAGTTGATGAATACACCAATAACTTCACCGATAAGATGGAGTTTGCTTTGCGCATCGTTCCAGATGAGCTGACAAAGGTGGATCGGTATGCGAAGGAACTCCCATGGGAGTACGAGGTGCCAGTACGTCAGGCACATACTCTAGAGGCAGCTATATGGGCTGCCAAGTCTGTTGAGAACATGATTAAGGGGAGAACCACCGACAAGGTTGAGGTTGGTGAGAAGAGAAAGTTTGAGGGAACATCTGGTTCCGGTAAGAAAGGCAAATTTTCGAAATCTGATTCGAAAAAGTTTGGAGGAAAGGGAGGCGAAGCGAAGTGGTGTGATAAGTGTAAGAAGAAGCACTTTGGGAAATGTAGCGAGGATGTGACTTGCTACAAGTGTGGGAAGGTTGGACATTTTGCCAATGAATGTCCGAACAACAAAAGGATGTGTTTTGGTTGTAATGAAGAGGGGCATATTTTGAATGACTGTCCGAGGAAGAAGGAGGCAGCTAGGCCCAACATTCCACCAAAGCCGAAGGCGAGAGCCTTCCAGATGACACTTGAGGCTGCGAAAGATGAAGCTAATGTCGCTTCAGGTACCTTTCTCGTAAATGAATTACCTGCTCAAATTTTGTTTGATTCTGGAGCCAACTACTCCTTTATTTCGCATGAGTTTGGTAGAAAGCTAGCTTTGCCTATTGATAGACTAGATGATGCTTTATTAGTCGAAGTAGCTAGTGGCAAGTTTGTACCTGTTAGCCATCGTATGAAAAACATTTTAATCGACCTTAATGGGAATAAGTTTCACGAGGAATTATTGCCCATCGATCTTAATGGTTTCGACATCGTGTTGGGAATGGATTGTCTTAGCGCCAATGATGCCGAAATTTTATGCAAGAAGAAGATAGTTAAAGTAAACCCGCCTGGTAAAGATTCGTTTATGGTGTATGTGGAAAAACGCAGAGTGAATTCTGGAATCATTTCCCTAATGAAAGCCAGAAAGTGTTTGACCAAGGTATGTACATCATATTTAGCATTTGTGATTGATGCTAAGAAGGAAAAGAAGGTGATGCAGAGCATTCCAGTGGTGTGTGATTATCCGGAAGTATTTCCCGAAGATCTTCCTGGATTACCACCTGATAGACAAGTGGAGTTCAGAATAGACTTGCTACCAGCAACCATGCCAATAACAAAAGCACCTTACCGATTAGCACCGACGGTGATGAAGGAGCTGATGATGCAACTTCAGGAATTATTGGACAAAGGTTTCATTAGACCTAGTTCATCGCCCTGGGGAGCTCCGGTGTTATTCGTAAAGAAGAAAGATGGAAGTATGAGAATGTGCATTGATTACAGAGAGTTGAACAAGGCAACAATAAAGAATAGATATCCGTTGCCGAGGATTGATGACCTGTTTGATCAATTGCAAGGTTCGAGCTATTTCTCGAAGATCGATCTAAGGTCAGGATATCATCAGCTAAAAGTAAGAGAGCAAGATATCGAGAAGACTGCATTCAGAACTAGATATGGACACTACGAGTTCTTGGTTATGTCGTTTGGACTAACCAATGTTCCAGCAGTGTTCATGGATTTGATGAATAGGGTTTTTAATCCGTTCCTTGATAAATCCGTGATAGTGTTCATAGACGACATTCTGATTTACTCGAAAAGCCAGGAGGAGCATGGCAGACACTTGCGAGAAGTGTTAGAAGTTTTGAAGCAGGAGAAGCTGCATGCGAAGTTCTCCAAATGTGATTTTTGGATTCGTGAAGTCCAATTCTTGGTTCATGTGGTCAACCAAGAAGGGATAATGGTTGATCCAGCAAAGATCGAAGCTGTGATGAAGTGGGAACAACCGAAAAGTCCCACGGAGATTCGAAGCTTTTTAGGATTAGCCGGATATTACCGAAGGTTTATCCAAGGCTTTTCTTCGATTGCTACTCCATTGACAGCTTTGACCCACAAAGGAGCTACTTATGCTTGGAGTGATAAGCATAAAGAAGCATTCGAGAAACTAAAGAAGAAGCTATGCGAGGCACCGATACTTTCTCTACCCGATGGAGTTGAAGACTTTGCTGTTTATAGCGATGCGTCTGGTGTTGGATTGGGTTGTGTTTTGACCCAAAGAGAAAAGGTGATCGCATATGCGTCTCGACAACTGAAAGAGCATGAAAAGAATTACCCGACTCATGATTTGGAGTTGGCGGCGGTAGTTTTCGCTCTGAAAATATGGAGGTATTACCTCTATGGCACGAAGTGCAAACTTTTCACTGATCATAAGAGTCTCCAATATCTCTTTAATCAGAAGGAATTGAATATGAGGCAACGACGCTGGCTAGAATTACTTAAAGACTACGACTGCGAGATACTTTACCATCCCGGTAAAGCTAATGTTGTTGCTGATGCTCTCAGTCGGAAAGTCAATCTTGAAAGGAAAAGGCCAAGAGCGTTGAGAATTGAAGTTGTCTCGACAATTGTGGAGAGTATAAAGAAAGCTCAAGAGGAAGCTTCTGAGAAAAATGACCGAAAGGAGGAATGTTTGGGTAAAACGTTGGTGTTTGGTACAAACGGTCATGGACTGAAGGTATTCCAAGATCGTATTTGGGTACCTAAGTCAGGAGGAATTAGGGATCTTCTGATGGAAGAAGCTCACAAAACCATGTACTCAATTCATCCTGGCAGCACTAAAATGTATAGGGACCTGAAACCCTACTACTGGTGGCCGACGATGAAGCTTGATGTTGCAAAGTATGTGGCCGAGTGTGTGACTTGTGCGAGAGTCAAGACACAACATCAGAAACCATACGGGAGTTTAGCACCATTACCTGTGCCTATGGGTAAGTGGGAAGACATTGCTATGGATTTTGTCACTAAACTGCCCAGAACAAAGAATGGTCACGACATGATTTGGGTGGTCGTTGATCGATTCACTAAGAGTGCGCATTTCATAGCAGCCAAGGAGAAATGGTCTATGGAAAAGCTTGCGAATTCTTATGTGAGAGAAATTGTGAGGCTTCACGATGTTTCGTTAACGATTGTATCGGATCGTGATAGCCGTTTCACCTCAAGGTTTTGGAAAAGTCTACAAGAGGAAATGGGTACCAAGTTATGTTTAAGCACAGCTTACCATCCGCAGACTGATGGTCAGAGTGAAAGAACAATACAAACACTTGAAGATATGCTTAGAGCATGTACCTTGGAATTCCTAGGTAATTGGGATGAACATTTACCATTGGTAGAATTTTCCTATAATAATAGTTTTCACTCGAGCATTAAGATGGCACCTTATCAAGCTTTGTATGGACAGAAGTGTCGTACGCCGTCTTGTTGGCTTGAGGCTGGGGAAAAGCAGTTTATGGGACCGGAGATGGTCGATCAAACCGCTGAAAAGTTGAAAATAATTAGAGAAAGAATGTTAGCAGCTCAAGATCGTCAAAAGAGCTATGCTGACAAAAAGCGAAGACCGATGACTTTTGAGATTGGAGATTCGGTTTTGCTTAAAGTCTCGTCGTGGAAGGGACTTATAAGATTTGGTAAAAGGGGAAAGTTGAGTCCAAGGTTTATTGGACCGTTTAAAGTTCTTTAGAGGATTAGGAACCAAGCTTACAAGCTCGAATTACCCGAGGAACTGAATGGAATTCACAACACTTTTCATGTGTGTTATTTGAGGAAGTTCACGGGAGAAGTTCCCGATATAATTCCAATTTCTGAATTGAGAATTGATGAAAACAAGAGGTTAATTGAAGAACCAGAGGCAATTGTTGACCGAAAGACTAAGAAGCTTCGACGCAAGATGGTCGAATTAGTGCTTGTTCGTTGGAAACATTCGAATGGGCCAAATCTCACCTGGGAAACGGAGAGTGACATGTTGAGTCGCTATCCGCATTTGTTTGTTGATGTGTGATTCCGGGGACAAAATCATCCTAAGAGGGAGAGAATTGTAACGCCCGCGTTTCCAGGCTAGGCATTTTCGTTGATGTAATAGTCTAGGTTAACCTTTGTAACCCGTTTTGAAATAATAAAAGTGTATTATTTGAGTATTATGTGTTTTGTGCTTAATTGCTTAATTATGTGGTTTGATTAATTAAGAATAAAAATAAGCGTCAAAATTAAAGTGTGAGATAATCCCAATATCTTTTCATAAAGTTTTAGTGGTCGAAACAAGGATTTCGGAGATATAAGGAATGCCGAAATCCGAGTTATAACGAAGAAGTTATGACCTGTCGAAGTTTCGCGACAGAACTGGCACGACCCAGCGCGACCCAGCGCGACGTAAATAGTGAATTTAAGGTAGATAGATATCTATCCTTAGTTATCTAAATGAGAATTGAAGATCTCATCGATAGTAGTGCAACGACGGAAAGACGGACAAAATCGGAGTTCAGATGAAGGAGTTATGAATTTCGAACGGAGTTTTCCTGTCCCGGCCTACTAAAGATAATATATAAGTAATATACTTATAATATATTAAAAATAAAGTCAAAATTAGCCAATGGAGTCTAAACGAGAGTTGTAGAGCATAATCTCACCTTCGCGGCGATATAAAGAACGTCGAAAACGGAGTTCGTATGCGAAAGTTATGAATTTCTGAAGTTCGGGGCGCGAAACCCCAAAACTGTTAGAGACCACGACGTGGCAAGCAGTGCCACGACGTGGCACGTGTCCTGACACCTCCGGAAGGCCCCCAGATGCAACTTGGATGACGCATGCAGTGACGACCAAGCCCACAACGTGGAAAAAGGTTGCCACGACGTGGCAAGGGGTGTTGAATGACTTGTAATGTTATCGTTTATGCTTATTGGTCTGTATCAGAACATGTCACCCCGAGTTTGGATTATATAATGAAAAATACATTTCTTTTATGAAATGCTTTGGTAAACATTGTTTTATCATGTTTTGTTTTTGGGAACAAATTCCGCAACTCTTTCAAATCAAAATGATTTACTCTGAAAATTATTTTAAAAGCATAAATGAAATCGGTCTTTTCTAGCCGAGATTTTGAGGATGTCACAACCGGTGAACACATCGTTCACAACACCTACAGGTTGAGAGCCTGCTAGTGTTCCACTCGACTGTCTAGAATAGTCTGTGGTTGTCATCCATACTCTGCTAGATGACGGGGCCAACATTTGGGAACAAGGCTTCTCACATCGTCCATCTCTCACCCTTACCTCATGGTCTATATCACCTCTCAACTCATTCTCCAACTCATATTTCATCTACCCATGTTTTACCCAACATATTACATAGATATAAATACATATACAGTTTAAATCATATAAAACTTGTATAAAATCGTTCCTCCAACATAGATAGCAAGTATACAAATAATATGCACACATAACACGTAGTTTATATAAAATACTTCATATCTATGTGTAAGATGAAAGGGACCATGCACTCACATGAAAAGATGGTGATTCCGAACTCAGACAGCGCTTCGCTTCTTAAAAATAATTTCCTTCGACGAAACCTAGTATTAATGTATTATTACCACTAGAGTTTAGACTATTATTCGTTGAGACTAATTAATAGTATAACTATTATTACTATTATATAAGCGTTAAAAAAATACTTATATAACCCATAATAATAGCCCAAGTACTTATTATAAGTTCCTAATAACGTTATTATAATTAAATAAAAGCTATATTAAAAATAGCGCAGACGTAGCTCACTTACAACGGGTTTTATAGAAAACCAGGCTTTGCTTGGAGCAACATTCCCAAGCCGAAAAGCTCTTCTTCTCAGATCCGTCGAGTACTTCGGGGCTTCCGCCTCGTGCTAAGGAGGCTCCCTAGGCTTTTCGGGGGGTTTCGGGGCTAGAGAGAGGTTCTAGAGAGAGTAAAGAGAAGAAAGAATGAGAAAGGTGTGAAAAAAATGAGGGTGGGAGAGGTTCTATTTATAGGGTGAAATATGACTGAACTTGGTGCCACATGTCACCATCTGGTGGCAAGACTTGGGGAGAAAGCAATGGCCAAGATTGTGCTACATCACCCATTTTCGCACAACACACTTCCGACTTCTAAAATCCGTAACTTTCACATAAGAGCTCCATTTTTGACGTTCTTTATATCCACGCGCAGGTAAAAATAATATCTACAACTTTCATTTTGACTCCGTCGGCTAATTCTCGACCGATCTTAAATTTAATAGTACGAGAAGATTATACTGTTAAATGTTCGCGTAAAATTCATAACTTCTACATACGGACTCTGTTTTTGTCTGTCTTTTTACCGTTAAGTTCCTATTAGTGATATCTTCAATTCTCATTTAGGTCGTGTAGGACAAAAACTGCTCGATCTAAAATTTGAGTTTCGGGTCGTGCACTGCTAATCCAAATCTTAGAAAATTCATAACTTCCTCATACGAAGTCAGATTTTGGCGTTCTTTTTTTGTATGTTCTTGGTTTAACGTATACTAAAAATTTTGTTTATATTTATAAGGCTAAAAAGCCCTCCATCATAAATTCACTATTTATGTCTCCGGATGTCGTGCCGATATTGTCGTAAAACTTCGACGGACCATAACTTCTTCATTATAACTAGGATTTCAGCGTTTTTTATATGTACGGAACCCTTGAGACGTATTATACAACTTGGTTAGGATTATTTATTATAAATAATCTTTTGTCGAAAAGTCGTTTTCGACCCCTATTATCTCTAAGTTGACTAGCCCGGATCTACGGGCGTTACATATCTGTTGGAATTAGTTCACACTAATGGACTGTTCAGATTAATCACGATACATATTGAGACCAACTTCGTATGAATGTGAGTCTGGAACCTCTTAGGTGTTCAAAGCTCTCATATAGCGAAGTTAATAATCAATCGGGCAATAGGATGAGACACTCATAGTGAGAATATCAGTCCAAACTTTATCGATCATCTAAGTGATCGTGAAAGAGTTTCATGATCTATCTACGCCCAAAACACTACCACTAGGAAGTGTTAGTTGGATAAAGAAACAAATCGTTCATTGATTTTGTACTAGATGAGTCGCACTGTGTTTGCTAACAATTCGTGGATTGTACCATGAATAGTGTTACAAGAAGTCCTTTGGTCTTGTGCCAACTAAGTAGGTTCCTGAAAACACTCCATGATATGTGAAGTGGGATTATATCCTCACTGCCATATATGTAAGTCTACGATTATGAGGTTTACGCTTGTCGTGAAGCACTCGACAATCTAGGACTTTGATTAAAGATGTGTTATCTCGTTGGAGAGTCGCATTGTGTTTGCTAACAATTCGTGGATTGTACCATGAATATTGTTACAAGAAGTCCTTTGGTCTTGTGCCAACTAAGTAGGTTCCTGAAAACACTCTATGATATGTGAAGTGGGATTCTATTCTCACTGTCATATATGTAAGTCTACGATTATGAGGCTTACGCTTGTCGTGAAGCACTCGACAATCTAGGACTTTGATTAAAGATGTGTTATCTTGTTGGAGAGCCCATCAAGCATTTTGGATAATTGTTTAACAACCTTCTGAGAACAAAGTGTATGTTGCTCAAATGGCAGTCTTCCATGAGAGGGAGCTGATTTCCAAAAGGGCTAGTGGGAGCCACATTGATCTTGGTAAGATTCAAGAGTCAAACAACGAAGAGCCTAAAGTTGGACATAACATTCAATTTGGAACTGAAAGAGCTATTAAGGAAACTAACATATTTCCATTTTTCCTTATAGATTTGATAGAAGACGTCATGGACCTAGTTATATAAGAGTTTATATTGCTAAGGTATTTGAGTCACTGGTAGATAGCAATCAGAGTGTACCAGCTATCGGAAGCTATGGTAAGCCCTAAAGGCAATAACATAGAAAGAGGAATTGGAAAGCAAGATTCAATCCATGTATGTTGTTATTTGGTAGACCTAGCGCTTAACCTTAACCCTTAGGTGAAAGTGGATCTTCAAGTAGAGACAATCATGGATAGGAACAAACACAGAATTAAACCAAGATAGGTTTTAAAGGATGTATAAGCTTAATAAGTTCATTTATGCACCGAAATAAGCATCTCGCAAGTGGGATCATTATTTCAATGAGAAAGTTCAAGGAGTTTAAATTTCGAGAAATAAAGATAAGCCATATATATGTCAAAGCTAGTGGGAGTAATTGGAATCTTTGTTTCAATGAGAAAAGTTCAAGGAGTTTGAATTTCGAGATACATAGATAAGCCATATATATGTCAGTGCTAGTGGGAGCACTCACCCTTGTATTGTACATAGACAATGTACGATTTATAGGAAACTGTATTCTAACTTGGCAGGTGTAAAAGCTTGGCTTGGTATGAGAACTGTTTCACTATGATATACATGGTAGATACAAGACACGTACATAATAAGGATCTATGGAGATAGATCAAAGTGATTCATTGGATTAAGCTAAAGTACATGGAATGTTGAGGAAACCCGAAAAAGAGTTTAGGCTTATTACAATATGGCATGACATTGAGCAATGCTAATGTCCTAGTTCTACTATTGAGATAAAGCAAATGATTCGTGTCCCACAAGCTTCTGCTATGAGATCGATCATACAAGCCATGAAATGTACCACATCTAATGACTTGTATGCCTCGTGCAACACAAGTTGGATTAGTTCAATTTTGGCAAGGATCAATGAATCAAGATCAAGAACATTATTAAGTGTCCTTGGAGGACAGAAGATATGATCTTGATAGTATGGAATAGATCATTGTAAGAGTTACATTGATGCTAAGTTCCATACTAATAAAGATGTTTCCGTTTGCAGTCGGATTTCGTGCTTCTATGAATGGTGAAGTTTTATCTTGGAAGAGTACCATGTATTACACCATAGTGGATTTTGCAAACTTAGAATATGTTGCGGTTGGTTAAATTGCAAAGAAGACAATGTGGATGAAAGAGATTCATTAGTGATATCTTTGTTGAAATTGAATCATTGATGGTCCTTATGAAGTCTCTTTGTGACGTTAAGGGTGGACTTACCTCGAGTATGGATCCCAAGTCACACAAGCTCACATGACATATACTCAGTATGTACCATCACGTTTGATAGTGATTCAGATGTGAAGACGTCATAGTCAATATGTCATATCGAAAGATAATCTTGTCGATCCATTCCATAAGTCGATGTCATTGACCAAGTCTGACAGTCGGACAAAGTCAAGAGGCATTAGATATGCAAATGAATTGGCTTAAACACTCTTAGTTTGGTTTGTTTTAAAACCCAAGAACTTTAAGCAATATAAGTTTTAATTTGATTTGGCGATTATTAAGTGGTGATCTTAATATATGATGGATTTTAGTCATTTCAATTAGCCTATCACTGCGTTCTCACTTTTGCATGTTTGGAACCCACTTCCCGAGTATTAATTTACTCAAATGTCCACAATCGGTCATACTCTTGGAAGTAAGTAGTGATTCAAGACTGTCATGTATTAGTGGATTATCCATATTGATTGGACATATCATAGAGATTGCACTAATACTCACCAGTGCTTAATAGAGGTTTAAGTATTGGACCAACCCACGCTTAGAGATTACTTCATGTATTCAGTCACGAGTAATCCTAAGACGATAATATCTTCTATTCTTCAAAACTAGATGCATATGGGGTTTTGCTTTATGATTATGTTATGTATTGGTCTACTCCAACGCTAACCGTAACTGGTAGTTATAAAGGGTATGTCCATGTGTGACATGATGAAATAAACAGAAACTATGTGCTCGAAGTTTATTCGTTCCTTCTGCCTTAACAGGAGAGGCGGTATCTATGGGCCCCTCGATGATTTGGTGCTAACATCTAAAGTGTTTGGCTGAGCCCTGAGTAGAATTGATGTGTTCAATTTAGTAGTCAGATCCAGTCGTCACAAATCTATATTGGGAAACATAATCTTGAATACTTGAGATTGACCATTATCCATGTCTCGAATTCATACAGATATTATAGAATGAAGGAATAGTTGATAACTTATATAAGGGCTGAATCTTGATTAGATCAAGAGTTCGGTAGTTGCATTGGATGGCTAACTCTCTGTTGATTATTGGAGAAATATTAGTCCTCGTATAATTGATGAACTGTCCAAGTGGGATACTGTTGGAATAGTGTCTAAGGTCATTAACTATTGGTAATATTTCTAATAATAGCATGGTCATTTTGAGTTGCCCTCAAGACCCAAATTGAGTAGAATAAATAAAGGAGAAATTAGTTTATTATTTATCATGGTTAATAATTAATTAGAAACTAATTGGAAATATATTTTGGAAATATATTATGGGAATTAATTAATAGTTTAATTAATTAAAGGGTAATGTTGATTAATCGATAGTTGGTTAATCAGGAATGTTCCAGAACCTTTATGGAATTTGGGTTGGATGAATATCACTCCATCCCACATGGGAAAGGAGTGAAATTTCGTGGTTATGCTCCATCCCACATGGGAAGGAGTACAAAACCTAAGGAGGTATCCAAGGATATAAATAGGGCTTAGGGATTTCATTCCTCCTTGCACCTTGGCTTGAAGTATTCGCCAACCCTTCTTCCTCCCCCTCTTAGGGACAATTTCTTACCCCTTTGGGTTTGTGAAATTGACCCTTCTACTAGTTATTTTTATTCCACTCTTTGGTGTCATTGGGTGTGATACCTTTAGAGAGATTCTGGTTTGGATCCTTTCATCCAAGCAACTTCATGGAGGTTCAAGATCTCAAGCATGGAGATCAAGGGCTACATAAGAGGTATGTTTTCTTACTTATGTTTTAGTTTTATACGGTTGATGTAATTAGCATGAAGTCATAGATCCATAGGATGCATGTACACTTAGGTATATCATTGTTTCGATTTTTCCGCTGCCTAGTTTTATAGTGTATTTTATGCATAGAAAACCCATTTATATGGTCTGATCACTTTGTCCGTTAGTCTGTGAATGGTATATAGTGCTTAAATGTAACCTCGTGCCTAGTTTCTCGTGGAACTTCTGCCAGAAACAAGAAGTGAACCGAACATCCCAGTCGGAAACAATAGATACCGACACCCCGTGACGAGCAACAATCTCCTAGACATACACATTGGCCAAATTTTCGGCCAAAGAACTCTCCCAGATGGCTAAAAAGTTGGGACTCTTGGTCAACCGGTCCACGATGACCCATATAACATCAAAACCCTTGTCGTTTTCGGTGACTTGGTGATAAAATCCATGGTGATCTGCTCCCATTTCCACATGGTAACCTTCAGAGGCTGCAAATTTCCATGTGGCCTTGTAAGGTTTGAAATTGATAGTGAGGTGTTGAAGTACTTTTAGGTTTGGTTAGTGTCGAAGTCGAAGTTGAGTACTTCGAATGTATGTATTATGTAAGGCATAGTTGAATTCAAAGCTTTAATGTCAATGTCCTTATATATTTTTTTGTCATCGTATGTATCACCCTATAAATAGGGTAAGTACAGGATTCGAGAGTAGCTTTTGGGCTATTGTGCTTTCTACTTTCTAGTATTCTCTGTACTCTTTCATATGTAATCAAAGTTTCAAACATATTATATTTACATCTTTGATCTTAATGCTTTCAGTTCTTGATTTTGTTCTTAATACTCGATTCAAACACACTACATTTGGTATCAGAGCGGGTCTTCGAAGATCAAACAATTTTTTTGAAGAAACGGTTCTCGGTTTGGCTACATTCAACACAATTGAACGTTTATGTTGAGTCTCTCAATGATCTCTCAAAATATCTTTAATTCGTGCTTAAAATTTTGAATTTTTTTATCATTTTGACTCATTGGAACAAATTTTTTTTGAAAAACCCATTTGTTACGATCCAATAATTTTTTCATTGATCAAACCCAATCCAATCCTATTCTTTTGTTTGATTTGATTCTCAAATTGCTAATGTTCATTTGAATCAAGTTTTGGCCCAAAAACTATCCATTATTGTTCATTGTTCATTAAATCAAATTTGTGAACAAATATTTTGCATCTGATAATGTTCGAATTCATGTCTTGACCCCAAAATCGAAACCACAACTATTCATGACTTGTTGAGCCCAAAAGTTTTTTTTTAATCTGATATCATTAATCTGTTTACTATTCATGTCCATTTTTTTTGAGCCTATAAATTGATTAATTCGATACTCTCATTGTTTGAGCCTATTGATTCAATAAATTCATTCGATACATATTAACATTCGTTCCTTTTCGCCATACGCAGTCAATGGTTGCACGCCACAAGGTTCTTGACTAGTGTTTTCTTCAATGTATTCATGCGTTTTCATCATCTCCTCGTCATTCCTAATATTCGATTGTTAATGTTTGATAATCTGGAGTTGTAAATCGATTTCATAAGATTTTTTCTATTCCAAGTCAATTTTGTTTAAATTGAAGTTGAGAAATCATCAATTGATGTTTTGATTTTGATGAACTTGACCAAGAACACTTGAATATGATGAAGAATAGTGTAACAATCATTTTTTGATCTGAAATTTGATGTTAGATTCATCAATTTCGTGTTTGTTGACTTTTGATTTTGAAAAGTCAAACTCGAAAGAAAAAAAAGTCAAACTTGAATTTCAAGTGTTGAATCAATGGATTGGAGGTTAAAATTGGAATATACAAGTTGTATTTGGGTTATGGGTGTCGGAATCAAGCTTGATTTGGGTTTTAATCTCAAATTTTGATTGGGTTTAAGTTCTTGGTGTCTAACACTATAACTTGGTTAGTGTTCGCATCTTGAATGTTGATTTGGAAATCGAAGCCGTTTTGTGGTCAATATTGATTTCGAAATAAGAAGAATTGTTGTTAAGAAGAGTCAGTTTTGGTATCGAAGGTCAATTTTGGTTTGGAATCGAATGATGTTCACTGACTTTGTCTTGAGAACGAAAGACTTTGTTCATGGTTAACAGAAGGTTTGGAGGATCAAAATCTAATTCAGTTTAGTCGATTGGATTGATGTCGAACATGGATTCGATATTTGGACAATTTGTGAATGAGTTAGCTATGTGACATCAAAGTTAACTGAGTTTGGATGCCGTTTAGTGCTTTGATTTAGGTTGATTACTTTAATGTCGAACAAGGATTCGTTTTGGTTTAAAGGTTAAAACTGATTTTTATGTGTAGGATTAATTGAGAAGGTGATTTTGATTTGGATGTCGAATGGGAAAATAGATGAGTTCGACATCTATGGATCGAGATTTGGTACCTTCTCTATGGGTTTATAGTTTTGCATTGAGAACGTAGGTTTTGGCTTGACAACAAAGGTTGGGTTGACGTTCAAACAATTCTTGCATATATGATAATTCAGTTAGACATGCAAAGGCTTTGATATTGTATCATTCGCATTGAACATAACTTCGCTATGGGTCGAGTGTTAGTTGATAGCAAAGTTCATTGAAACATAACTGGTAGCGACGTGAACGGGAGAAGAAACAGAATGTGTCGCTTCGAATCCCTCAACTTTCAAAGAAGTGGCAGTTTTCACCTGGTTTCGACATGGGAACAACAATGGTGTTAGATGTTGAATTTTCATTTTGAATCCCTATAGTTTATGCGAAATGGCAGAACTTACCCAATTTCGACATTGGGCTGAAAAGTCTAAAAATGAAAATATTTTTGAAAAACGTCCCCACAGTTAATGCGAATTAACACTTTACGAACAATTTCACAATTGGGGTAAGGTTTCACATCTGAGGCTGTTTTGGGCGCAAAAGGGTCACTGCAGAATTTCAAAATTGACAATTTCTACCCAAATTTTTGAAAATTTGTCAAAGGCGGTCCGAGAATAAATCATATTCGAAAATTGAAATATTTTTGGATTTTCCGGATTTATGCAAAACGTTTATGCCATATGTTAGGGGGAGTTTTGTATAGCAAATTTCAAATTGAGCACTTTCTCATTCCTTTTTAGTTTTATAATCATTTTTTGATTATAAAAAGGGGGAGAGAATTAAATATGTGAATTCGAACGCTGAATTTTTCATATTACGCGAAATTAAAGACCGAAGTGACCTTGAGCAACGAAGTTTATGAAGTGATTTGATTGGAGATTCTGAAGTGATTTGAGTTTCCCGGTTCATGATGGGCTTGGACTTATTGAAGATTTTTGGGGTGTGATTGTATGCTCAAATTTGGTTAATCTTGTGGAGGTTTGGATACTCCTAATTACCTTTTGATTACCAGTTTGAACGGTATCAGACTCTAGAACCCGGATAAGATGGTTATTGAAGAACTAAAGATTTGAAGTTCATTTCTATATGTGTCACGATTGAGGCTTGGTTCGCGAATTTGCTCATTTTTGTAAGATTGAAGCAGGTCACCCGTTCCTAACTTTGAGGGGGAGAATATTGGGGTGCAAAGTTATTCATGAATAACTTTGTAATGGTTTGACTCTTTTAGCCCACTTGCATATTGTATTGTAGCCTTGTGACATGAGCGATTGAGAGAGAGAGAGAGTGAGAGAGAGAAAGAGAGAGATGTAATAGCCTCTATATATAGTGGGTTTCAAACCACTTATAGAGGTGTAGTTCATAGTGACTAATGAGTGAGATATTTAGGAAGTTCTAGTCTAGTTCCTTTTTTGTACGCATTTACTATGATCAAATGGATCTTATAGCACCCAAATCACCATATTATTGGTATTTATATAATTCTGTATGCCAAATCAATGCTCTTAATTCACATCAGGCCTCTGATGCTCGACCTTGACCATTCTGCAGGTCAAGAACCTCTCGACATACCAGGTTATCTCCATCTTCATACACGACCACCAGTAGCACAATCTCAAATCCTAATACATCTTGGTGGCTCCCGAGTGTATAAAGAAGCGAGACTTATGAGCGTCCTTCGACATTGTTTGTCTAATCCCGTGTCAAACCGGGACCCAAACCCGACCACATCTGGGGGTTTCTGAGCTCCCTCTACCCGAGCCTCTCTAATCAATCCCAAAAGTAGAGAATCAACGAATATCCTCATACACATCTCCCCAACCGAAGACCCATCCTACTTGTCGCTCAAAGCATCCGCTACCAGATTCGCTTTACCCGGATGGTAAAGGATCTCGCAGTCATAATCTTTCACCACGTCCTGCCTCCTGAGCTGCCTCATGTTCAGGTTTAGCAGATCCATAAGATATCTCAAACTCTCGTGATTTGTATAGACAGTACAACAACCCCCATAAAGATAATGTCTCCAAATCTTGAGGGCAAACACCACTGCCCCCAACTCCAGGTCATGTGTGGGATATCGCATCTCATGCGGCTTCATTTGCAACAAAGGATAAGCAATCATCCGTCCTCACTGCTTAAGGACTGCCCAAAACCAGTCATGGATGCATCAAAAAATCCTCAACTCCATCTGGGAGGGTCAATAACGGGGCCTCACATAACCTCTGCCGAAGAGTCTCGAACGCCGATTGCTGCTTAGGGCCCCATCGGAAATCCACCCCTTCCTCGTCAGACGAGTAAGGGGTACCACAATCTTGAAGAAGTCCTGAATAAATCTCCGATAGTACCCTGCCAAACCTAATAAAATCCTTATATCTGAGGGAGATTTCAGAACCTCTCACTGCATCACCGCCTCGATCTTGGCCAGATCTACCACAATTCCATCTTGGTTAACGAGATGCCACAGGAACAGGACCTCTCGTAACCAGAACTCACACTTCGAGAACTTCGCATAAAGTCGTTCTCGCCTCAAAACCCCTAGAAGTTCTCGAAGGTGCTCCTCATTCTACTCTCTGGTCTTGGAATACACCAAGATATCATCAATAAACACAATGACAGATCGGTCGAGCATCAGACTGCATACCTGATTCATCAAACCCATAAATACAACATGCACATTGGTGAGTCCAAATAGCATCACCACGAACTTGTAATGACCATAATGAGTCTGGAACGCATCTTCTCCACGTACTCCTCTCTTACTTTCACCTGATGATACCCAGACCCGGGATCTATCTTGGAGAACCAAGATGCAACCTGCAACTTGAAGGGTTTTGAGCATTCTAACACTCCTATGGTGTACATGCAACCCGAGAAACCTTGGATATATGTTCTCTCTATTATACATGCAAATTTGATTTTCCAAGGTTCTCAACCTAACTAACATGTTATGGGGTACTTGTAATATAAAACCTTAGTAGAATAACATACCTTTTCTTGTGGTTGATTGCTTGGAGTCTTGAGAGCCTAGCACCAATAATGAGGATGCCTCAAGTGGAATCAAAAATCACCAAATCACCTTGGAAAACTTGAGAGAATAGTATGCACTAGAAAAATTGGCCCACTTTTGTTCACTCACACACTAGTTCCATTTCATGTGCCAAAGACCTCGTTATTTAGTATGGTGGATTAGGGTTAAATCCATGTAAACCCTAATACGCATGACCCTTCATTTCCATAGGATCCATGGGTTAAAAATCCATGGACTATCCATGCAAGCTTAGCCCATCCTAAATGAACATTGGCCCATTCTATATATATAAGAGTCCATATTTAATTAGTCTTCTTTTGATCACCAAATTAATTCCAAATTAATTATTGATCAATACTAATTAAATAATATGATTTCATATTAATATATTATAACTTATAATATATTAATAAATCATAAATATACTATTCTCAAAATATTATCCATTCAAATTGTTTCGGTGAAGTGCAGCCCAAATGGACCATGCCGGGTTGGGTCAAGTACATACCAAATATAGTTACGGACTTAGACACCTTATCCAACACAACTGATCAAAGAGGTCATCGATCCACGGAAGGAAATAACGATTCTTCATCGTTAACTTGTTCAACTCCCGGTAATCAATGCACATACGGTGTGAACCATCCTTCTTCTTGACGAACAGTATGGGTGCTCCCCATAAAGAATTGCTCGGTCAAATGAACTGCTTGCCTAGCACCTCTTGAAGTTGAGATGACAACTCTTGCTTCTCAGACGGTGCCAAGCGGTACGACGCCTTGGCAATCGGGGTCTCATCTAGCAAAAGATCAATCAAGAACTCAACCTACCTCTCAAGAGGCACATCGAGTAACTCCTTTGAGAAAACGTCAACAAACTCCCTGACAATTGGAACATTTGAAACAAAAGTCTGCTCCCCAACTCGGGTATCAACCACATAAGACAGATAACCTGCACACCCATGCTGAATATATTTTCGAGCCCTGGTTGCTGAACAAAATCCCGAACCAACCTTTGTACCCTCTCCATGGATAACCAATTCTCCCCCACTTAGGGCTCGAACTACCACTCCCTGGCCCTCACAGTCAATCATGACACCAAAATGTTGGGTTTTAGTATACTACAACATCCTATAGGGCACATACAACCCTAGTACTTTGGATCTATGTTTTCTCTAGTTATACATGCAATGAAATATCTAAAGCATAAGCCTATAAATAGCATATGATTTGATACTTAAATCATAAAATATAGTAAGGATAATTACCTCTTTTTGTTGTAGCTTGATGTATTTGGCCTTTAAGAACTTAGCACCCCAAGTGTGATGCCTCAAACGGTTCACAACACACCCTTGGACAATTGGATGACTTGAGAGAGAGGTTCTATGCACTCAAAATCAGTTATGGAACTTCAAGAACACTCGGGTAACCAATTTTAGCTATGAGGTGTTCTATATATAGTCTAAGAGTCATGGTTAAACCCTAATCCATACCCTTGGGCTTATTATCCATGATCCATGATTCAAGTGGGCGAACTCTTTATAGATTTATCCATAAACTTAGTCCATCATCTATCATAAGCCCAAACCATATATATATATATATATATATATATATATATATATATATATATATATATAACTAATTTACTGTAACATCCCAAGTTCAGAAGAAGGAGTTCAGGGGTGCTAGGTGTAAATAAAGGAGCAGACTCGACAAGTAGGTGTCTTAACTTGTCGAGTCAGAGCGAGTGTTGGGCACGTATTAAGTGACCAACTCGATGAGCCGGCGGCTGGACTCGTTGAGTTGGTGCTGGAAAGAGAAAACCCTAAAATTTAGGGTTTGCACCCTATTTAAAAGATCTTATGTCCTCACCTCAGCCCCCATACTACCGCTTGATGGCCAGAAGCAACCCTAAACGACCGAAGGCCCATTTATGAGTGAAAGAAGGGAGAAAGTGTGCTTTGAAGCATTTGTAAGAAGAAGGCTAGGATGATTTGATCATAGAAGAGCTGGAGGATTCGACGTTTTTGCTTTGGGCATCAGTTTGAAGGTAACAAGTTGATACCTTGACTCTATTGCATTTAGATCTATTCATGAGTGAGATTTGGGGCCATTTTAGCATGTTTAGGATCCATTTCGGGTATTGAGTCCAGATCTGTGGTTGCAGCTCCAGATATAGACTTGTCTTGGTCTAAGAAGTAATAAAGTATCAGCCTTTGGATTGGTTGTGAAGCATTCTTGTCTTAAACCCTATCCCAAGCTTGATTTGGGCCATTAGCACCTTGTACTCACGTAAAGTTGGCAGCTTTACATGAGATTCATGCCCTAGGAGGATGGATCTACAGTATGGAGCCTCTACATGGCTCAAAAAGTGAATGTCACACCCCAAAACCACGAACGGCGGAAACGTTCAGGGGTGGAGGACGTCATGTACAGTATCACAACAGTGTAATATAATAAACAAGAAACAACATCATCCATTGCATTATAAGTAAAGTTTTAATACATGTGTGTTCTTTCATTGTAGTAAGACACCAAAAATATACAATCAAAATAAAAGACGAGTCTTGTCTGCTCCGTCTTCTCAAAACCTGGCCATCGTACCTATCTACTGTTGACCTGAGAATACAAGTTATTTTGAAAGAGAGTATCTGCTTTAAAGCTGGTGAATTCATAAGTATTTAAGTGTCATTGTCTTGCTTATGAAAATCTGTTATGAAGGCCATGTAAACCTTTAAATGAAAATGTTGATGTAAGTATGGAAACCCTAGAAAATCCCTTATTTCCTATAAGTATGAATTGTAGTCTTCTACCAAGACCCGAATGTTTTGTTATGACAATGTAGTCTTCTACCAAGACCCGAATGTTTTGTAAGTAAAATGATTGTTTTCCTTTAATTGTTTAGTACTAAAGTACTTAGTCTAACTCATCGTTTATGTGAAAGTATCACAAAATAAAGTAAACAGGAAAATGTACTACTGTAAGTGTTGTCACTGGGTATTAGGACTAACACAACATATGTAACTGTTATCCCGAGGTACTAGGGTTAACACGACCTATATAACCTAATGAACATCCGAAGATTGTCCAATTGTCCTCTGTAGCAGCAGCAGGGCGGAGGAAGGGTTAGTCCCTGTAAAGGTACTCCTAGTATAGGTAATAACCGTAGGCATCCGTAGATGTTCATCACCCACTGTTGCTAACAGATGGGTTCCGGAATGGTTAGTCCCGTCCATATATCCCGAGGTACTAGGGATAGGGACCCATCTAGGTATCCCAAGGTACTAGGGATAGGGTCCTGTCTAGATATCCCGAGGTATTAGGGATATGCAGGAAGATTTACACAGAAGGTACTAATAAATCATCCTCGCAATTCGAGATACAAGTATTCATGTTAATATACACAGTTAAGTGTATCTACGTAAAGGTACTCATGTAATGCGTTCATGTAAGCGTGTTCATGTATCATGTAAGTATATGTAAACGTACTCATGTATCATGTAATCAAATGTAAATGTACTCTTGTATCAGGTAATTTACTGGTATAGACTCGTGAATGAACTGACTCTTGTGTGATTCCTTGTAATAGGAATTATGTTTGATATATCCAAATTATCCCTACGATAATTTACTGGAAGGTAATTGGTTATTCAAGTAGGTTTATACACTCTTACTACTCAAGGGTGTGAGAAACTAAATGAAAGTTGTGAACTATAACATCAATACATATATAAGAATATAAGTGTACATGCATAGTTTAGTTCAAGAATGTAAAATGGTTTTGTAATACATCTTATGGGTTTTGAACAATAATTAACAATGACTTGATGTCATTTTAATATACATTTCAAAGGTAAAACATTTGATAACAATGTGTTTTTAAGATTTAAAACCATTTCATGCATCACATTTTGTAGTATGTGAAATCTGTTAAATGACAAACACAGTTATAAAATACATATCAATGATATAATAACATGTTTGTTTCTACTTGTATTCCCCCCCTTTAAAGCATTTAAAATCATTTAAAACATTGATTAGGGGTATAAACTCACCTGTAGTTGGTGATTGGGATGAACTGAACGGTATAGGATTGCTAGGTGTCAAGCGAGGACTTGTACACACACTACGATCCTAATGAACATATAATCACACATATATGCACTCAATTAGTCTCAAATCACTAATTGATAATGTTAAGACATCCTAGACATAATAAACACTTTATATAAGTGTTTTAAGCCCTAAGGATTGCATCTAAGCTATTGTGGGACAAGGTACTTGTGTTTAGGGTTCCAAAGGACCCCATATATGAGTTTACTCCTCATATACTAACAAACATGGAGTTTACGGTTGTAAACTCTTGAGTTTACGACCGTAAACTCCCAACCATGGGTGTTTTGTGTGTTTTGAAGTTCCAAATGATTCCTAGAATTATTCCAACTTGGTGGTTAAATTCTTGGAAGGGTTTAAGGTCTAGAAACACTCCATTTAGGAGTTTATGGCCCTAAGGCCATTTCCTTTGGATTTTACAGCCGTAAACTCCCTTGGAATGGTGTTCTTGTTGATTTCAAGCCTCAAGCATAGGTGGTATAAGTTCTAGGCTTTTATTCCAAGCATATGAAGACATTAGGCACACTTTGGTGCCCTCCTTTCATGTTTACGGCCCAAGAACAAAGTCTTGGCCGTAAACTCACTTTGATGAGTGATTTTGATGTGCTTAAGGCCTTAGATTAAATGGGAACAAGTCTAGATAAAAGTCCTAAGCTTTAGGTGTCTTAAAAGCAACATTTTGAGTTTGAAAAGGGAGTTTACGGCCTAAGAAACTCTTGGGCCGTGAACTCCCAAACTTGGGTGATTTTTGGTTGTTTTCTTGTCCCTAACACACATACATATGAGTCTAAGGCAGTAGCATAACACAAGGGTCGGTCTCGGCTTTGTTTCGGGAGTTTACCGCCCAAGAACACCTTGGGGAGTAAACTCCTAAATCTAGTGATTTAGCCTTCTAAATCATGTTATTAACACATATAAAGCTTTCTAACACTACTAGAAAGAAGTACTCACGATTTGGGATAAAAACCCGAAGATCCGTGAGAGAGAAAATTGCTTTTCTCTAGTTGGAAATGTGAATAATGAATGAATTTGGTTCAGAATTCTATTTATAGTCCTGAGATATTTTTGGCAGAAAATATTTTTATTCCTGAAATGATCTCTAATATAATAGAGTGTCGGAATAACAGTGTTGCACAAAACCCTAGTGCACCCACTCTCCTGATATTTCCTGAAGTGTAAACCCTGAATTACTCAAACTTACGCGAAAAGTCTGAAAATTAACTGTGACTGCTATAACTTCTATTGAAGTGATATAGTTTGTACAGAATGGAAATTTCGGGTTGTCACATTGAATGTATGGATAAAGGACTAAAGAGACTCGACGAGTTACATGTGTTGACTCGGCGAGTCATATGATGATGGGCATGGACTCGTCGAGTTGGATGAACAACTCGACAAGTCTGATGAAGATTGCCGTAGACTCGGCGAGTCTGTTCTTGGACTCGGCGAGTCAAAATGCAAAACCCCCAACCTATTTTGGTTAAGACTCAGATCAGTAAGTTGATTGGTGACTCAGTGAGTTGTTCATGATAGGACTCGGAGATTGATGGACTCGACGAGTCATGGGGTGACTCGGCGATTCGAGTCGTGATATGAGAGTTTTCTGAGTTTAAGAACTCGGCAGGTCAACGGGTTGACTTGGCTAGTAGGGTCAATCAGGAAGGTTGACTTTGGCCAGGACTTTGACTCTAACCCGTTTGATCTTCAAGGGTATTATGGTAAATTGGATATTTATATCAATGGAATATTGATGGTTATAGGTGTTGGAGCCTGGGGCAGTGCTTCGGGATTGTGCTTTCGTGGTTCGGTTCGGCAGTTACAATGTGAGTTCTCCTCACTATATCAACAGGGTCTACGACACCAAGGCCGACCCTTTATGATTTACATCCTAGTTTAGGATGGTTGTTATGTTATTTCTATGCTAGATTTCATACTGATTTTGGATGGTTTCTATGTTAGATTTCATCATGGTTCAGGATGGTTGCTATGGTAGAGATCGGTTAGATCGGTATCCTGGTTATAGGATGGTTGTCATGTTAGTGATCCGTTAGATCTGTATGTTTACTTGTTTATATGTATGTGCACATGTTTGTTGGTTTGGGGAAAGGGTTGAGGCAGGTCCTGCTGTGTGCAGTAGGCCAAGACACCCTGAGCGGACCGGGTAGACTGCAGGACCGGGCTGGGTAAATCTAGTTAGGCCGAAGGCGCAGCGAGCGGTCCGGATAGGCTGAAGGCCTCGAGGAGGGCGGTCCAGACGTGCCGAGGGTTCGGAGAGTGGTCCAGATAGACTGAGGACTGGGATTCGGTCCAGTCAGACTGATGGATCATTGTGCATGCTGTATTGTTTGCTATTATGTTTATATGATATGGTTATATCTGTATGACGTTGGTATTTTGGGGGTAACTCACTAAGCCTTCGAGCTTACATTTATCGAGTATTATTTCAGGTATTCTGATGATCGCAGGAAGGCAAAGGCGTGATCATGCACCTCCTTACATTTTCATGATTGATTTTGGGGATACTCTGATGTGTAAACTATTTCGAAAGTCGCTGTAATAACTTAATGGTTTTAAATGTTTTAAAAAGTTTTAAATTGGCTTGAATTTTACGGGTGTTACATTTACACAATTAGTCCCCATTAATTTAATTAGTCTCTTTTGATCACTAAATTAATTCCAAATGAATTCTTGATCAGTACTAATTAAATCATATGATTTCATAATAATATATTAGAACTTATTAATAAATCATAACTAACCTCTTCTCAAAAGTCCATCCTATCAAATTTTCCTTGTGATATGTAACTCGAAATGGACCATGCTACTCTTGGATCAAACACATACCAATTATAGTTATGGGCTTAGACACCTAATCCAACAATCTCCCACTTTGATAAGTCTAATAACTATTATTGCAAGTACGACTCCAAAATCCCGACTAGCAATCGTAGCTCTTAAAAGCCGCTATCGAAATAGTCAAATGACACGTCCATTAGATAAAGGATTATATATTCCACCATTCTAGATATTATATGGACATGGGACAAAGATTATAATCATTCTCTCTGTCTATTTGTTGTTTCCCGATTTTCGATTTATGACGACCGACTAATTGAACAAATCAAATCAGTCCAGGCCTATCCAAGCGCTTAGGGTTGTCATCACTAAATCATCGAGGGACCCACATATATCACTTTTATCCCACTTTGGGTAAAATGAATGGATAAACTTCGATTCAAATCCTTGCTTGTACTTACTCATCAAATCACATACAACAATATGTTTTATAACACCAAGTTACTGGTGCGTTTACATATTTCAATGTGCAACCGAATTTCAAACTACAACTCACATGTCTTGGTTTCAAGAATATAAGATATTATCGTCTCACAAGTACTTGTGATAAAATCCATGAAGTGATTCAGATGAGCGTGAGTTTAATCCAATACTCGAATCTTATTCCAATAGTACTCATGAACACTGCAGCAAACTTGTGTTATGTCTAAAACACCTTGACAATCTACAGTCAGATTCATGACAGTCTTGCGTCAATACCTACTTTCAAAGTATGATCGACTGTGGACAGTTTGAATAACCTAGTTATTCAAGAAGTCAAAACATGCAAAGTGAAACACAAGAATAATCGAATCTAATAAGGTCTCAGAACTTATGAATATAAATAAAACACCTTTTGTTTAATCACCATATTGATTGCACATTATTCATTGTATAATGTTTCGATTAATCAACCTAATACTTGAATTAAAACAACAGTTATGCCATGCTCCAAGCATGCTCACTATGTTTGCCTATGGTCATTCCTTTGTGAAATAGATCAATTGAACACAACTTCAATGAAACTCATTTCACAATTCCAAATCCTTACCGCAAATGTAAGAATACTAAATTCTTGCCATTTACTGTAATATGTTAGATTCCAAACTTATATGCAATGATCCTCTTGTAATGACTATGCACAAAGTCGCAGAGAGTTGGCAACAAACATTTCAAAGTATTCCAATGAAGATCAATTCTATGGAAACGAAGTCTCAAATTCAAAGTACATTCCTTTGAACATTCTTCTTGCATTAAGTTTCCTAATCTTACATAGATTTAAAGAATAACTTCCACTTATGGAAACATTTCCATGTTCCCATTTTAACGATCACTTCTGAACACAAGTTACCTTTTCTCAGAGTGTGTCAATATGGTCCATCTATTTTTATATTTCCAACTACAAGCGACCAATCCTTGGCGAACCTAGACTGTCCTTAACAGTTGTTAACCACTTTAGTCATATCCGGTTCTAGTTCTTTTTCCCTCTTAATGCCCTAGGCATTTGGAAAATTTAGAACAAATGAATATTATAGCACATGTAATTGATCCTAGGGGTGACAATTATTGACACGGCATCGTGTCGTCTCGTGTTCGTGTTACATAAAATCTTGTCGTGTCGTGTCGTGTCAGACAAAAACACGACACGATGACCCGATTTGCCACCCCTAATTGATCCTATACCCGAAGCATATTGGACACGATTCATAAAGACATGATACCTAACTAGTCTTTTGCTACAATATTTTCTATTTGCCATGTTCTCATAATTCGAATTATGAAGAAGGATGCCGTAATCACAATCAAATTTTGAGAACGCAATTAACATTTCCATATATAGAATTTCCTTATGTAGAACCATTCCAACATAACATTCATATATATTTGACTAAATTTGATAAAAAAAACTCAAACTAAGCTTTTAGATTTTGGAATGAAGTATAATTTCTTCTCTCTTAATTATAGCAAAACAACTTTTCAAAACTTGCAACTTTGCGATTTGAAACCCTTCGTTTTTCTATAATTAACATTGCTAACTCGCAACACTTTCCATAATAATTATGCTCCCACTAGCATAATAATAATTATTTTACTAGAATAACACTTATGCTACCACTAGTTTTGACATGTACCCAGAAATCAACTGAAATTCTACAAAGTGGCCAGTTCATTCCGGAGGAGATGAATATAAGCAAAAAATCTTAAAATTAAAATAATAACCGTATAAGAGTAAACGACTTACCCGTAAAACAACTGGGTTATTGTGATCGTCTTCCATATCTTAAGTCGGAGTTTGAAATGTGTGTCGGAGATCGGAATCGGAAAGGAGGTGTGTATCCGAATGCGTGAGAACAAAGTGTGTTGGAGATCGGAATTGGAAAGCCGGAGTGGCATGCCCGAGATTTGCTTTGGTTCAAGTGTTTTGGTTCAAGTTTGTTAATCTTTGTTAAAAACATTATTTCGTCGTATTAAAATTATTGAAAGAGATTTGCTTTTGCACTAGTGAACCTGTTTTTATTGCTTCCTAAAAAAAGCTTGATACAAAATTTGGTCAAAGTAGAATATCATATTTGACACGTTTTAAATAATGGAGTGGATTTATTGCATAATTCTATTGAGGGCGGCTGCAATCTTGTCACAAACTCACATATGATATAAGTTTGGAGTAACTGTAAATTGTCCCAACAGTATTTATTATGCATACTGAGCCTTAAAGTTTTAAGAGGAAAATGACAAAACTAAGTACTTATCATTTTTCCAAAAAACAGATAAGATGTAAGAAGAAATATTCAACTTTAACCAACAATTTAAATGGGACCTACAAAATAGTGAAAATACTAAAAAACTGGTCAAAACGAAATATCGGTTTTAGCAATTTTACAATAAGATCGGTCTACTTATCGTTTTAGAGCATATTCTACGGTAGGGTTTACCCATTTTTAGGTGGCCATGCGAAATGATCATCTATGCGAATACTATGAAATGGAGTGGGCCTTGCGAAATAATTCTATTATCATTTTTTTTATAGTAAAATATACAAAAGTAAACTCTTCCAAATAATTCTGTTTTTTTCATAAATTTCCAAAATAATGTCATTATAAAAGAACCCAATATCTATTTTCTTTTTAATTATAAAATCCAATAATATTTATAAAAGTTCTCTAATATAACTCCATTTTTTTTAAATTGTATCTCATGCTAGGACAAACGTGATGATCAACGTTGTCCATATATTAGAAGATGGGTGTGTTATCTCAAATCTTTTCTATGTTGATGACATTGTCTTTGTTGGATATTGGCATGTCCTTAGAGTATTTCACTTAGCGTCCGAGTTAAAGATCAACGTTGCTAAAAGCAAAAATTTTAGTGTTGGTGTTAGCTCGTACAAAGTTGAGATGGTGAATCATATTGACTGTAAAGTGGTTGGCTTCTGAGATTTATTTTTGAGAGTCCCTATTCGAGTTAATATGAAGAAGGCAATCTCATGGAAACCATTGTTTGAAACGTTCACAAAGACACTCTCATCATCCAAGGTAAAGGCCTTATCATGCGATGAAAGATCAACTCTTATAAAATATGTTCTATGGAGTGTGAGAACTTATTGGTTTTTTATGTTTACAATGCCAAGTGGAGTCCTAATAATTGAAAGTGGGTATAGACACTTCGTTTAGGGAGGTTGAATTGACAAATCAAAACAACTTGAATTAGTGTTGTAAAACTCGGTCTACTTGGTCGAGTACTCAAAATTGGGTATATGCCGATGTGGTTTTCTTAGAATCGGATAAAAAACTCAGAATCACTCAAACTTGGGTCCAATTCAGAAATCTCGGATAAAATCGAAAAACTCGGAAAATTTCGATCAAATCAGTCAAACTCGAGAATTTTAATATTTTGTTTTAATAAAAAACTATAATTGTTATTGATATTCAATTATTTTTGTTATAAATTTTAATAAACTTATTGTATTTGTTATATATATATATATATATATATATATATATATATATATATATATATATATATATATATATATATATATATATAATTTTCCCAAAATGTATTTCTATATAATTTACTCAATCCAAGTACTCCCCTCCTTACTCAATCTAGGTACTCCCCTCCTAGACCGAGTACTTGTTATTCGCTACTTGGCCGACCTGGGAATGTCTAGCGACTTCTGCAACACTGACTTGAATTAGATTGGGACAAAATCATGGCGTAAAAAGGGGCTTGAGAGATGGGGATTTATTTACTTTCAATTGACCTAATGTTATCTAAACGAATTTGGAGGTTCAGATCCGAGAAAAAGTCATTGTGGTTAAACTTGACTAAAGGGATTCATGACATATATAACCAAAGGTCGATGGATGATGTTTCCAAATCCCATCCATGCTCTTGGAAATATATATATATTTCTCGCTGCGTTCTAAGTTTGAAATGATAAGCAATGTAGTTCTAATCCCATTTATAATTTATTTCCTTTGTTATTCATTCTTGAAGTTCAAAAGAACTATTAGACTATCTAGAAATCAATGGTGACACAGAACAAGAGAATAAAGCTTTTCTTTTCTTTTCTTTGATTATTTTGTTTTCAATTACAACCAGAGAGACAAAAAATAAATAAGCTAAACAATCACATAAAAGGAAAGAAGATAATTAATTGACAAATATTCAAGGAGGGAATATATGGACGGAAATAGAGAATCCCATACTCCCCCTCAAGATGGAGCATGGAGATTGCGAATGCCCATCTTGTTTAGTAGAGAACGAAGCTGATGCGTGCTGAGACCCTTAGTTAGAAGGTCTGCAAGTTGAAGTTTGCTTTCAATTGGTTGTGGTTCGATGTCTCTAGTCTGTACACGTTCACGAACAAAGAAACAATCCATTTCAACATGTTTTGTTCGTTCATGATAAACGGGATTGTTAGCGATGTGGCGAGCCGCTTGATTGTTACAAAACAAGGATGTTGGTGTTGTGAGTTGAACTTGCATATCTTTGAGTAACCATCTCACCCATAAGACTTCACTAACAGTGGAAGCCATCGCTCTATATTCTGCCTCTGCCGAAGACCGAGAGACGATGACTGTTTGTTCGTTTTCCAAGAGATGGGGCCGCCACCAAACAAAAGAAGGTACCCTGTTCTGGACCGTCTTGTGAAAGGACAGCCAAGCCAGTCTGAGTCACAGTAAGCAGTCAAATTTAAAGGCCCTTTGTAGGGAAGAAGAATCCCTTGACCCGATGTTCCTTTTAAGTATCTTAAGACTCGATTTGCGGCTTCCAAATGGTTTTGACAAGGGTCTGATACAAATTGACTGAGAACATTGACGGCATATGTGACATCAGGTCGGGTAGCTTGTAGATACAACAATCTTCCCACAAGTCTTCGATATTGAGTAGCATCCACTCGAGCTCGTTCTTCTCCTTTGTCTAGTTTGGTTCCTTGTTAGAAAGGGAAAGCACTTGGCCGACAACCCAACATTCCGCTATCCCTTAAAATGTCCAATATGTATTTTCGTTGACTCAAAACTAAGCCATCACTCGTTTTGGCAACCTCAATCCCAAGAAAATATTTCAGGGGTCCAAGGTTCTTGATACTGAATGCGTTATCAAGTTGTTGTTTTGTCCGTTGAATCTTGTCGGAATTATTCCCAACGATGATGACGTCATCTACATAGACAAGGATAGAAACATAGACCCCTCCTTCTTGATAAGTGAATAAGGAGTGATCTGCTTTTGATTGCTCGAAGCTCAAGGAGATAAGGAAATTTGTTAACTTTCTGTACCAGTTTCTTGACGCTTGCTTGAGCCCGTAAAGAGACTTTCGAAGACGACAGACTCTAGTTTCTCCTTCCTTTGCAAACCCTTTTGGAATCTTCATGTAGACTTCTTCATCTAAGTCTCCATGTAAGAACGCATTGTTGACGTCCAGTTGATGGATGATCCAGTTTTTCTTGGTTGCAACGGCTAAAAGAGTTCGAACAGTGACGAGCTTGGCAACCGGAGCAAAGGTTTCATGATAGTCTACTCCTTCCATTTGTGTGAAACCCTTTGCCAGGAGTCTGGCTTTGTATCTTTCAACCTCTCCATTGGATTTGAACTTTGTCTTGTAAACCCATTTTGAGTCTATAGGTCGCTTTCCTTTCGGCAATTCTTCTAAAGTCCACGTCCCATTCTTTTCAAGAGCCTTTATTTCTTGATGCACGCCATTTCTCATCCTGTGCAACTTGTTCAAAACAACTTGGTTCTTGATTAGAACTTATTGCCGTTAAAAAAACTTTGTGAGAATGAGAAAATTTATCGTAAGAAACGAAATGAGAAATGGGGTGTACCGTCGAGTTTGCTTGATTGGAGCCGGGTTGTGAGTTGGTGACCGAAGGGGGAAGGTTCACGACATATTCATTGAGATGAGCCGATTGTATTCGTATCCTTTTGCTTCTTGGTTCCGGTTCGTCGTGAGGAATGGTGTGATCTTCTTGGATTTCTTGATCTAAAATGGGGCTGCCATTAAAAGAATCATTCTCATGTTGAGCATTGTTTTCTTCTTCAGTTCTTGTATCATCAAATGTGGTGCTAGGACAGTCTTGTGATGGATCATCAGAATAATTTTTTTGCTCACCACCGTCCAAGTTGGATTTAGTGAACTCAAAATGAACTTTGGTTGGTTCATCTTTTCTGCAATCAAAGCTTCCGGAAATGTGCTTGAAGGGAAAATTGTCTTCAAGAAATAATACGGCACATCTCACAATGATTTTTTTATTTTCAATGTCATAGATTTTGTATCCCTTTGTTCCTTGCGGGTAACCCAAAAAAACTCTGGGTTTCCTTTTTCTTCAAATTTGTCTCCTCCGGTGTTCGTGTTTTTAAAATAAGCTAAGCATCCAAAGACTCTCAAATGCTCAAAACTAGGTTCTTCATTCCAAACAAGTTCGTAAGGGGTCTTGTTTTCAATCACCTTCGATGGGAGACGATTTATTATGTATGCAGCGGTTAAAATACATTCTCCCCAAAATCTTTTTGGAATATTTGCCTCGAAGCGTAAGGCACGTGCTGTCTCGAGCAAGTGTTTGTGTTTCCTTTCCACAACCCCGTTTTGTTGAGGGGTGTGGGGGCAAGTAGTTTCTAACAAAATTCCGTTTTTCTCATAAAAGGCGATCATGGCGTTGGATGTGAATTCCCCACCATTATCACACCTAACCCTTTTTATTCGTTTTTCAAATTGAACCTCAACCAGCTTATGAAAATTCATTAGGCATTGACTCGCATCGATCTTGTGTTTTATTAAGAAAACCCACACCGATCTACTATAATCGTCAACGATGGTGAGAAAAAAATTTGCGCGTGTGTATGAAGGAACCCGATAGCCTCCCCAAATATCACAATGGATAAGTTCAAAACAACCATTGGTTTTAATAAAACTCTTTGTAAAAGGGTTACGAACATGTTTGACCTTTGCACACGAATCACAAAAGACATTGCTAAGTTTACTAGAATTATTTTTAAAGAGATTGACATTGGAGAGTTTATCCCTTGAAGGATGTCCTAATCTTTTATGCCATGTGTCTGTGGTGATGGTCATTGATTGTCTTCCTTTCTTGAATATGTCCATGAGATACAACCCCCCTTGGCACCTACCCGATCCAATCAAGCTCGTCGTTCGAAGCCCCTGCATGACAAAAAAGGTAGGGAAAAAGGTTACAACACATTTGAGATCTTTGCAAATTTTGCTAACAGAAAGGAGATTATGTTTAAAATTAGGGATATAAAGAACCCCTTTTAATTTTTCTCCCCCTGGCAACAAAAAATCACCCTTTCCCTCAACAGGAATGGTATCACCATTTGGTATGACAAAAGGAGCTTCATTTGAGATTCCCTTCTTATTTTTAAGAAGGTTGGATTTGTAAATTATGTTTTCGGTGCAACCTGTGTCAACAACCCATACATCGTCCCTATTACCTGTCATGTTGGCCTCAGGTTTTGTCTCACCATTGTTGCTCAAACTCGAAAAGAACTTCATAAACTCTTGGTATTGTTCTTCATTTAATCTGGGTATAGAGCTTGCTTGAGTGTTAACACATGCAACCTTTGGTTTTGTCTTGTCGTCTCTCTTCCCGGGCCACCAATCGGGATAACCAACTAGTTTGAAACACCCTTCTCGTTTGTGCCCATTCCTTCCACAAAAAGTGCATTCATCTTCTTGATTGTTTTCTTTTTCTTTTTTGGCCGTGTGCTTCCGCTTCGCTGGTCTGAAATCACGTCTCTGGAAGGCTTTGAATGCAGTTGGTTCTGGAGTGGCTTGGTTCTCAAGCGATATGGCCCTTTGCCTTTCATCTTCTGCCACCATGTGATAAGCCGTCCCTAGAGTAGGAACGGGTTTTGTTGCTAAGATCTGGGTCCTCATAACATTGAAATCGTTGTCTAGGGCTCTAGGCCCATAAGAAACTCATAAAGTTGTTGTTTCTCAAGATGAGCGGTGATTTTCTTTCCTAGTTCACACGTACATCTGTTACATGAACAACATGGAAAAGCAAAAATTGAATGAGACTCATCCTATAATGACCTGAGACGGGTGTAGTAGGTCGAAACGCTGCTGCCCTCTTGACGTGTAGCGGCGATCTTCTGCTTTAGTTCATAAGCCCTCGGTGCACTTTCCTTTCCAAATCTTTCTTTCAGGTCTGACCAGATCTCTAATGATGTGTTGGCGTATTTCACGCTGTCACGTATGCCTTTCTCCATGGTTGTAGTAAGCCACCCCTTTATCATTGCATCGCACCTCATCCATGGTTTGTATTCTGGAGACGAAAGTTCCAGTTTCTTCAAGGTTCCATCAATGAAATCTGTTTTGTTTTTGGCAAAGAGAAAGTTGGTCATCTCTCGTACCCAATCGTTGTAGTTTCCATCTGTAAGAACCTCATTTACAGAAGGTTGCTTAGGAGAATCCGAAGGATGTAGGTAGTATGGTGATGAGAAGTCGATGGTGCTAGATCCACCTTTGTCAGCTTCGTTTCCGGTCATGATGTTGGGATCAATTGATTAAAACCGCTCTGATACCATCTAGAAATCAATGGTGACACAGAACAGGAGAATAAAGCTTTTCTTTTCTTTGATTATTTTGTTTTCAATTACAACCAAAGAGACAAAAAATAAATAAGCTAAACAATCACATAAAAGGAAAGAAGATAATTAATTGACCAATATTCAAGGAGGGAATATATGGGCGAAAATAGAGAATCCCATAGACTACGGACCTTTTCGGTCTCGTGGAATGAAATTGGAGGTGGAAAAGAAGGATAAGGGATGGATCGGAAATACAGGAGCTACAAAACTTGCATGAAAAACCTGATGATCTAATCCTTTACCCTTTGAAAAGATACATTTAAATATGCAGGCCTAAAGATAATGGGTATTTCTCTATTGCTTCCCTTAACCATGTCATTGAGGATAAAATTATATATGGATTATAGCTTGAAGAATATGAGAGTTCCAAGTAAGAGTAATATCCTCAGATGGAAGAATAGCATTGATAAAATCCCTACTACGGACATTAAGTTCAAAAAACGGTTACAATCTAATATCACTAAGGATTATAATCCATGTCAAAAGAGTAAAGTATGCATTTCACTTATAACTTCTATGGGTCTTTTATTTTCCAAAAATTCATGCAAGTGAAACTGAGATAGTATATCTTGTCTTTGGTACCTCAGTACATGTTATTTAAAAGAAAAGGGAATACATAAGATAAAAATGAGAGGTGAGATATAGTTTTGATACAATACCACTTGTAATTGTACATATTTCCTTTCCAAAATCATCTTATAATTTAAAACATTCACTTTTCCTAATATTTGTACAAATACTTTTCTTTCCAAAATCATATTACAATTTAAAACATTCACTTTTTCCCATCATTTGTATATATAATTTTCTTTCCAAAATTATATGTTTATATACATTTCATTCTAGAACATAATTACATAATTTTCTTTCCAAAACATAGGCCTATACACCTTTCTTTTCAAAACACAAATTAATATATTTCTCTTTCCAAAATAAAGGCCCATATACATTTCTTTTCAGAAAAAAAAAAATAAGTACAAATACTTTTGTTTCTATAATATAGGCTTAGATACATTTCTTTCCAAAAGACAAGTACATATACTTCTCTTTCCTAGATTTAAGTGATGTGTTTTGGAAAGCTAAAAACGATTTCTTTTATAAAACAATTTTAAGCGGCAACGGAAGCATTTAAAATTAACTAGTTTATTTTAAAGACCATTTTAAAAAAACCACAAAGAGGATCAAATTACATAAACTTGAAAGATTATAACAAAACATAAGATGTTAAGATGACAGCCTTTGGAGCCTTTGATCCCACTTGGAATTGAGGAACTGATAACGATAGCAAAAAACAAGAATCTTAATCTTCTCTAAAAGAAATTCGTAGTAATCGTAAAAGAGAAAGCATACGTATGTGTAACACCCAATTCTAAAAGTATTCGTTTGGGGTTTCGGAGGCCAGGGTATAAGCGATTCAGTCTTTTATGGGTCTCGGGTTTTATTCTAAAGGTTTTAAGGCTTGGGTGTGTAGTTAGGAGCGTAGGGCTTCTCGCCACCTTTTCGTGGGTTTAAAGTTCGTCGAAAACGGAATTAGAATGAAGGAGTTCTAACACTTTGAAGTTATTGGCAATATTGGTCCTTAATGTAGGAAGATGGCAAGAAAGAACCATGCATGCAAGCTGGTGTAACGCCCATATATTAGGGCTAGTCAATTTAGAGACGATAAGCGTCAAAAATGAATTTTTGATGAAAGATTATTTAGAATGAATAATCTTAACTAAGTTATAGTATATGTTACAAGGATTCCGTATATATAAAGAACGCCAAAATCCGAGTTATAACGAAGAAGTTATGACTTGTCGAAGTTTCACGACAGAACCGGTACGACGCTGAATGACATAAAAAGTGAATTTACGTTAGAGCGATATTTAGGTTTAGTAATCTAAACAAAAGTTGTAGAGTTCGTTAAACCATGAGCGTGCATAAAAAGAACATCCAAATCTGACTTCGTATGAGGAAGTTATGATTTTTCTATGTTTCGACTTAGCGGTATGCAGCCCAAATACTTGATTTGAGATCGAGGGGTTTTTACCTGAAACAATCTAAACAAGAATCGAAGATCTCATCATTAGTAGTGCAACGATAAAAAAGACAGACGAAAACGGACGTCGGATGAAGAAGTTATGAATTTATAACGGAGTTTTCCTGTCCCGGCCTACTAAAGATAAATAATAAAAAATAAAGTCAAAATTAGCCGACGGAGTCTAAACGAAAGTTGTAGAGCGTAGTCTCACCTACGCGGGGATATAAAGCACGCCGCAAACGAATCTCGTATGAGGAAGATATGAATTTTTGAAGTTTATTAAATAATTAAAGTACTTAATTTAAATATAAAATCCGATATTATCCGAAGGGGGGAGTCAGCGACCTTATCCAGGTTACGCCCAGTGTAACTAAAGATTATGCCCAGCGTAATTCGGTGTTTCGGCCTCTATAAATAGATGTCGAGTGCAGCCGAGTTTTATTGCTCATTTCTTCCTTTCTCTCTCATTTTTGCATCGTTTTGCGTGCAAGAAATACCCCGAAGCCCCGATATCATTCCCGAGCCCCGAAGCAAGTCCCGAGGCCCCGAAGATCCCGAGAATTGAAATTCCCGAGCCGAAGCTCTTCCCGCGAGAAGCCCGGTTTTTGTGAAGATCTCCCGGTTTCACCGAAGAATACTACTTCTACAAGCCGTAGCGCTGTCCGAACATCTTCTGATCAAGTGAGTGTGTGGTTACTTTTTTCTAACACATAAATATAAAGTATTAGCTGTGAAATACGTGATATGTGTTATATATTATTTGTCTATTTCAGATGGGCTTGGAATTGATGTTTTTATACGGGTGTTAAATGATTTAAACTGTATATGTAATTTATATCTACAAATATGTTGGGTAGAACATGGGTAGATGAAATAGTTGATGTGTGTTGAAATAATTTGATAAGAGATAGGTGAGGATATAATGGTGATGATAGATAGGTGATGAATTACGAGTCCAGGCGATGTTGTGGCTGCGTATTCATGCGATGATAGTCTAACCCTTATTATGAATTACGAGTCCAGACGATGTTGTGGCTGCGTATTCATGCGATGATAGTCTAACCCTTATTATGATTTACGAGTCCAGGCGATGTTGTGGCTGCGTAATCATGCGATGATACCCTAACCCTTACTAGACTCATATTGAGGGAGTGATCCCCGAATTAGTATTGTCTATGCGATGTAGGCGATGATCCTTAGGAAAATTTCTTAGGAACAAACATATAAGGAAATAAGCTGTAAGGAGATGAAAGGTAAACATGATATAAGAGATGACCCTTAGGATAATATCTTTTGGGAAGATTAAACGAAGATAATGGGGATGGGTAATCGGGTTGATTGTTTGATGATTTAATATAATAATTATATTATTATGGGTTGAAAACCCTATACGCTCACCAGGTTCCCAAGCCTGACCCACTCAGTTTTCTTTGCATTACAGGTAATGGCACAAAAGTATAAGTTGGTGAACTTGACGAGAGATTTTGGATTATAGATCAGTAGTTATAAATAACTGTTGTAAGGTCTATTTTATATTGTTTATGCTTTTGGTCTGTATCGAAACATGACATCCCGAGATTTTGTTATTTAATGAAAATACATTTCTGTAAAGAAATGCTTTGATAAATGCTTATCATATTTTTTTTGGGAACAAATTCCGCAACCGTTTTCTTCAAACGATTACTCTGATTTATAAAACAAAGCATAAACAAATCAGTCTTTTCTGGCCGTGAAATTGGGGATGTCACAGGTGGCCAGCGTGAGTGTACACACAACGTAAGCTGGGGACGCCCATCGTAGAAGGATTAAGTGATCGCGGATGTTGGAGATGTACACCCAGTGTACAAGATGTACGCCCAACGTACGCTTAGAGACCCTAAACCCTAATTCTAGGGTCAAGCACTATATATGGAACATTATGACTCAAACCCTAGCCTCTTTATCAGCCTCCCCAACCTCAGAAAAACCCTAGAACATCTCATCTGTTCATTCTTGTGTGATTTTGATCTTGAGAAGCCCATCTTGGTGGTTTTCAACTTGGAAGAAGAAAGAAGAAGTTGGCAAAGAAGGACTTGGGTAGCCTGAGCTCATAGATCCGTAATAGCAACATCATCTGGGACTCTTTGGAGGTATAAAGTTCATAACTTTCCTCAAGTATGCTTATATCTAGTGTAGTGTGGTTTTGAAGTCTTTTTGGTCCCAACTATAGAACTTTATGGTTCAAATCCGATTTCTGGACTTAGAGTTGCCACTCTCAGTTCTAAATGAGTCCCTAAGGCAGAAAGTTGCCATCTTGAATGTCTTAGTGGGATCATGCATGAGTTAACATCATTTTTATGGGAATGGAATGCTATTTTGGAGTTTGGGCTCATTAGGGCCATGAAAAGTCACTAAGTTAGTGACTTTATGAATTAAGACGTTGAAAAGGACTTGGATATGTGATTGTAGTTTCTGGATTGGAATATTAAGAACTTAATGGGAAAGTGACTTAATAGGGGAGTACGCTGAGCGTACATGCTGGTACGCCCAGCGTACGCACCATTTAGCTTGTACGCTTAACGTACTTAGGAGTATGCCCATCGTACTCATCAGATATGGGATTGGTGTGTTTTGGGCCTCAAGTTGGGCCAAGCAGTGGACTTCGGGTCTTTGGGCCTTAGTGGGCCATCAGTAGTCAGATAATTTGGGCCAAGAATATGTTTGGGCTTAGAGTAAGGCCCATTAGAAGGATTGGGCCCAATTTAACAGATTGGGCCATTAGTGGGCTTGGGAAGCCTACCTAGTGTTGGGCCATTTTAGAGCATGGTTTGGGCCTTAGATATGGACCAGGTTGGACTAGGGGGTAGTATGTTCATTTTACCCTAAGAAGGATTATTATTTCGGACTAAGTGATATTTTGGTATTGGTAGCTCGGGGAGCCGAAGGATCAGGAGTTCGGGGAATTGCCAGATAGCAGCCAGAGGGGTATCAACAGGACTTCAACAATGCAAGGTGAGTCTCCTCACTGCGTGCATGGGTTTAAGGACACAATGTCGTCCCATTATGTTTGTGTATAGTAGGAAAACCCGAGGGTTAGCCCTAGGCACTGTATGTTCTATGTCCCTGATCACCATCCAATGTCGGGCGAGGCCCAAGGAATGTTAGTATGCTAGAGGTCTTTATGATTCTTGCATGTGTTGGTACGATAGGTTTCAGACCAAGGTCCGACGTCGGGGCAAGCCCGAGGAATATTTATATGTGCATGTTAGATTATACTAGTTGTCTTTGTGATGCTTGCATGTGCCTGGTAGGGAGGTGAGTGTGGGCGGGGGCCCGTATCTCACTAACAGTAGTATTGTGGACGGGGTTCCATAACTCATTAGTAGCAGACCAGGGGCGGGGCCCAAGATAGGCGAGGCCCTAGTACAGGAGTACATTAGAGTATGTTTCTTTATGTGCTAGTATGTTATATGATTGTAAGTGTATAGCGGGAGAGGCCCATAGATAGGCGGGGCCTAAGAGAGACAGATCTATATACCGATCGAGGCATGGTGCCAGGCGGGTCCTAATGTCAGGCGAGGCCCGATGCCAGAGCGATTCCGATGTTGGGGCAAGTCCCGATGCAGCAGGCAGGGGCCAGTTTGTGGTTATATGGATGGTATGAGGTAGTATGGGGAACTCATTAAGCTTTGTGCTTACAGTTTTCAGTTTTGGTTTCAGGTACTTCCCGTAGCGAAGGGAAGAGCTCGGGATGACTGCATGACACACACCAAGAATTTTAGCCTGAGATGTTCATTCTGATAAAATAAGCATGTTCTGAATTAATACTCTGTTTTGATAAAGTAACTTATGTTTATGAAAGAAATGATTTGACAATTATGGTTTGTTTGATGATTTAAAATTGAAATTTTTGGACCGTATTTTTGGGATGTTTCAGTATGAGGAAGTTATGATTTTTTGAAGTTTCGATGCGTCACAATACATCATTGTGCGACACAAAAATCAAAATTTAGATCGTTTTATTGTTAGCCATAACAATGTAAACGAGAGTTAAGGAAGCTGACGAAGACGACCAGGGGCTTCGACACTATCTGGGTCATCGTGGATCGATTGACCAAGAGTGCCCACTTTATAGCTATACGAGAGAGTTCATCAACAGAGAAATTATCCGAGGTATATATCCGCGCGATCGTTGCTCGCCATGGGGTATCGGTTTCTATCATTTCAGATCGTGATGTTCGATTCACCTCCCGTTTCTGGCAAAAGTTCCACGAGGAACTAGGCACGCGGCTACACTTCAGTACAACCTATCATCCGCAAACTGACGACCAGATTGAGCGGACTATACAGACTCTCGAGGATATGCTGAGGGCTTGCGTTATCGACTTCGGTGGGAGTTGGGACTCCTACCTACCACTTGCAGAGTTTTCCTACAACAACAGCTTCCACTCCAGCATAGGTGCCCCACCCTTTGAGCTGTTATATGGATGGAGATGTCGCACCCCAGTTTGTTCGGGTGAAGTTGGTCACAGGATGATGGGCCGAACCGAGGTGGTTCTGTAGACTATTGAGAGGATTCAATAGATTAAACAGCGACTGCCGACCACACAGAGTCGGCAGAAGAGCTATGCCGACCGGAGCCGATCTGAGTTGAAATTTTAGGTGCGTGGCATGGTACTCCTGAAGGTTTCACCCTGGAAGGGTGTCATCCGCTTCAGGAAGAGGGGGAAATTGGGTCCTCACTTCATTGGGCCATTCATGGTTATTGCCAAGGTTGGTAAGGTGGCATATAGGTTGGAGCTCCCGGAGGAGCTGAGTCAGATCCACAACACCTTCCACATCTTACAATTGCAGAAGCGCGTCATGGATGAGGATGCGGTAGTTTCGTTGGATGAAATTTAGGTCGATGAGCGCTTGAATTTCGTGGAGAGACCGGTGGCTATTCTTGAGAGAAAGGTGAAGATGCTACGAAGCAAGGAAGTGCCTTTGGTAAAGATACAATGGGAGCATCAGAGAGGATCTAAGTGGACCTGGGAGCCAGAGTCTGAAATGAGAGAGCACTACCCGGATCTTATGTTGCATCCGACTTTGGGGACGAAATCTAGGTCAAGTGGGGGAGAGTTGTAACGTCCCGAATCTTGCAGGTATATCTTGAAGCCCTTATTCCTCTTATTAGTTATCATTCTTGGTCCCTTGAGTTGGTTGTGATGGGTAACTAGAACTCATGTATGCTGGGCGTACTTATGTCTGATGAAAACCCTAATACTTAGGGTTGAGGACTATATAATCACCCTTATGGCTCATTCCTTTGCTCATCCTGAGCCTCCATACCTTAGAAAACGTCCCAAACCCTAGAGTGTGTGAAGAAGTGTGAGCTAGTGTGCATTTTGGACCTTGGAAGTGAAGACATTACTTCAAGGAGATAGAAGAGGAGAGCAAGGCTGTAGATTTGAAGTTGTGTTGTGCCATTAAAGCTCTAGAAGGTAAGAAGATTGAAACTTTATGCTTGCTTGTTTATAGATCTAGAAATTTAACCTTATGGAGGTCTTATGGTCCCAAGAGTCCCAAGAAGATGCATGTGATGTTTAGGCGAAATAAGCTGTCCTTTCAGACCTTAGGAGAGGTCCTAAATGATCAAAATCAGTTCCCAAAGGCTAGATTTGTGCCATGCATGAAGTAAGAAGGTCTTAATGGGTTAATACCATGAGTTAAGGACTTTCTGGACGTCCAAAGTGATTAAATCCTGAACTTTATGGACCCAAGGCGTATTTGGTCGATGGATTTGCGATATGGGTTTAGGTGCTTAAGCCATTAAGCACTTATTAAGATTTTAGTAAAATCCCGCGTACGCCCAATATAAGTTCTGTACGCCCAGCATACGGGGTCAGCTATCCCGATGGCAGTCAGCGTAGAATGGCATTACGCCCAGCGTAACCAGGGAGGTACGCCCCGCGTACGCTCTTTGATCGGGCTCTTCTCATTTGGGCTTAGGGTTTGTGGGATAAATAGACTTGGGCCTTGTTGGACTCTGCAAAAAGCATATTTTGGGCCAGGTTATGTTAGTGGATCATGGAGATAGGCCCAATAAGGAGGTTGGGCCCAATTTGTTAAATTGGGACAATAAAGGACTTTAGTGTATGGACTACCAAGATAAGGAATTGGTGTTGGTACTTGGCCCAACAAAAAGGAATGGACTTTATGAATAATATGGACACTTAGTCAAGGGAGTAATGCCGGGTAATAACCTAGTATTTATTATGGTGTGTCAGCTCGGGATTTCCCGTGAGGCAGCGTGTAGAAGTTCAACATTCCGACACTACTAGTCAGGTGAGTTTTACCTCACTATACTCAAGGGTCTAAGGCACCAAGGACAGCCCTTTGAATTGTTATTGGTTATGTTATGCTAGTATGATCTGTTATATCGATATCCTAGAGGGTAGGATAATAGTATGTGATATACGGTATGACCTGTTAGTTAGATATCCTAGAGAGTAGGATAATATTATATGTTATGTGGTATATCAGTTTGTTGTCTATAGATTGTTATGTGATTATATGTCACATGTGCACATGATTGTTTATTGGTTGAGGCTTATCTGCTTTATGCGAAAGCCAATAGACGTGGGCATTCCAACCGAAAGGTTGAGGGCCTGGAGTATTCCATCCCGAGGATGATTGGACTCATAGTATATCGGCATGCCAACCGAAAGGTTGAGGGCTTGGGGTATTCCATCCTGAGGATGATTGGAACCATAGTATATTGGCATTCCAACCGGAAGGTTGAGGGCCTAGGGTATTCCAACCCGATGGTTGATTGGACACATAGTATGCTGTTTATGGATATATTTGTATTGTGTGAGTATGGGTATTTTGGGGGAACTCACTAAGCTTTCGGGCTTACAGTTTCAGTTTATTGTTTTAGGTAATCAGGGGATCGCGACAAGGCAAAGGCATGATCGTATAGCTCCTCACATTTTGTTTAGATTTCTGGGAAACTCTGATAAAGACTATTTTGAAAACAAAATTGTAATAACTCTAGGATTCAAATGTTTTGAAAAGTTTAAAATTTGGTTTAAATTTGATGGGTGTTACAAGTTGGTATCAAAGCCTTGGTTTGAGCGAATTGGAGGAACATTCGTGTGAATCCAGTCTCAAATCAAGGAAAGGTTTTCAAAATAATTTCTAAAATGGTTTTCACAATAAGTAAAGGAGGATGCAGGGTGTACGATCAGCCGGAGCTAGTAAGTGACCCCAAAATATCATACAGTTACTTGATTATGTGATATGTTAGAACAACATGCTAGTGCTAGGCTAGGGTTCTTCAGGAATTGCATGATAGAATTTCCTGATTATATGATGCCTGCTAGCCTAGGGTTCCTCTATATGAAATTGACATAATTACTGTAGTTGCTTAGTGTGTGCATCACGATTGTACATAATTGAGATCTTATAGCCTGAGAATGTTTAGTTTGGCCTTATTTCCTGTTCTTGTTTGATGAAGGGCTTAGGGTAGGATCAAGTATTCAAAAGTCTATAGGGTCCAACGTTATATATGGCTAGCATACACTAGTGATGTAGTGTTGGTGGAAGTTTCATGGATGAGTAGGTTGTGTGAGACCGGTAGGTCAGTTGTGATGCAGTTAGCCTTCCTCTAAGAGTGAGGTGGAGCGGCCACCATGTGTATGTATAGTGTTAGGGTGTTGTGATTATACTTGAGGCAAATATGGGTAGGTGTGGAAGGTAGTATTGGGCCCGTACTACTGAAAATAGAGGACCCATACGCGCAACAAGGAAGTCGCAACCCCTAGGGCTATAGGGAGTTGTCCCGGGTATTTATGCGGATTGTTTGATATCTCCTTGTTTATATTTCAGTATGGTGGTTACGAGGCATTTCGTGACTGGATCAGGATTGGGATCAGGACAGGGTGACCAGGAGGCCCTAGCGGCACCTGAGATTATCGGCCAGAAGGAGCCAGTGATGACGAAGGATCAGATTAGGGAGATCATCCGCGAGGAGGTGGTCGATATTGTCTGGGGTTAGATTTCGGAGTTGTTTGGGACTATTAAGTCCGCTATGAGGGAGTACTTTGATGACATATATGTAGCCCATGCTGAGACGGATGCTGCTGTAGCTACCACGACTATAACAACGACAAGAGAGGGATGAGCCAGTTGGGGTTTCCAGTACCGGGACATCGATAACACGAAGCCCCCGACCTTTGATGGTGTTCAGGATCCTAACATAGCTATGAGGTGGCTATCTGACGTGGAGGGATGTTTGTTCACATGCTCATGTCCTACTGACCAGAAGGTCAGGTGTGCCCTGAATCTGTTGCGATCCGGGGCAAAGGATTGGTGGAGGTTGGTGACTGGGTCATACACAGATGATCAGATAGTTGTGGTTACTTGGGAGCTGTTTCGGGATATGTTCCGTGCTCGCTACATTCCTTGGGTCGAGCGCGAGCGGTTGTCTCAGGAGTTCTTAGATCTGAAGCAGGGTACTGAGTCTATGACGGAGATCACCCGCATGTTTACGAAGAGGGCGATGTTTTTCCCAGAGTTTTCCTTGGAGCAGGCTCAGATGATGCGTTATCTGGGCATGTTCAAGATTGACATCCGTCAGTTTGTTGCTACTCAGAGATGTGACACACTTGTGGACCTACAGGAGGCCGCTAGGCGACGTGAGTTGGAGATTGAGCTGCAGCTGAGGGAGCAGCAGCGGGCCCCGGTACAGGCGCAACTGGCGCCGAAGTGGCCTAAGACCGCTGATGCCAAGATTGGGGGACAACCATGCTGCACTTGTGGAAATTGTGGGAAGGCTCATTCAGGGACATGTCGAGTAGGGAATGGGTGCCACCATTGTGGAAAGTAGGGCCATCTGGCTAGGGATTGCAGGCAGCAGACTCCGAATTCTAGGGTCAGATTTTGTTATCATTATGAGCAGGTGGGCCATATTAGGGCCCAATGTCCTTTGTTAGTTGCCAAGTCGGCACAGGCTCTAACGCCGGCTACCTTGAGGATCACCGATGGGAGGCCAGTTAGGGCGGACCCTCCGAAGGCTTAGGGGCGTGCTTTCCAGCTTACGACCGAGGAGGCCAAGGCAGCACCGAATGTGGTTGCTGGTATGTTCCTATCCTTTATCTCATTTATTATATATGTATTATGCTTATCTGTAGTACCTATGAATAGGTACGTTCTTGGAAAACTCCTTGCCTGCGTTAGTTTTATTCGACTCGGGGGCGAGTCGGTCTTTCGTATCTCAGACATTTAGTAGGGAGTTCAGAGTGCCTATAGGCGAGCTAGAGTGTCCGTTGCGAGTCTCTATCGCTAACGAACACGAGATTTTTGCTGCTTCAGTTTACCGAGGGTGTGAGATGGAGATCTTTGGGATATCCTTCCCGATAAACTTGATTCTGATTCCCATGAGGGATGTATGTGTGATTGTGGGAATGGGCTGGCTCAGTCGGTTCGGTTCCATGATTGATTGCGAGGGCCAGCGGGTAGTGGTTCGAACCCCAAGTGGGGGAGAACTGGTTATTTATAGCGAGGGCACCAGAGTGGGATCAGGATTTTGTTCAGCCGCCAGGGCTCGACAGTACATTCAGCACAGGTGTGCGGGTTATCTAGCGTATGTGATGGATACGCGGGTCAGGAATCAGAATTCAGTATCAGAGGTTCCAGAGGTTCGAGAGTTTGCTGATGTGTTTCCGGAGGAGTTGCTAGGGGTACCTCCGGAGCGGCAGGTCGAGTTCCGGATCGACCTTGTGCCAGGTTCAGCTCCTATTGCCAAGGCATCGTACCGTTTGGCGCCGCCTAAGATGAAAAAGTTGTCGTCTCAGTTGCAGGAACTGCTAGGCAAGCAGTTCATTTGTCCGAGCAGTTCTCCATGGGGAGCACCGATCCTCTACGTTAGGAAGAAGGATGGTACGCACCGGATGTGCATCAATTATAGGGAGTTGAACAAGTTAACGGTGAAGAACCGTTATCCACTCCTAAGGATAGATGATCTCTTTGATTAGTTGCAGGGTGCATCTTGGTTTTCCAAGATTGATTTGAGATCAGGGTATCATCAGGTCCGGGTTAGAGAGGAAGACATGGAGAAGACTGTGTTTCGGACTCGTTATGGTCATTACGAGTTCGTGGTGATGCCGTTTGGGCTCACCAACGCGCCAGTAGTATTTGTGGATCTGATGAATCGGGTCTGCAGACCGATGCTGGATCGCTCGGTCATCGTGTTTATAGATGATATCTTGGTGTATTCCAAGACTCGAGGAAGCAAGAGGAGCATCTCCGGGAGTTGTTGGGAGTTCTGAGACGAGAGAGGCTATATTTCAAGTTCTCGAAATGCGAGTTTTGGTTATGGGAGGTCCAGTTCCTCGGGCACCTCATTAACCAGGATGGAATTTTGGTCGACCCGGCCAAAATCAAGGCAATCATGCAGTGGGAGGTTCCGAAATCTCCCTCAGATATCATGTGATAACCGTCAAATTCCGGTAAGGTCAAAGTCAACTAAAGTCAACAAGTCAAACTTGTTAACTCAATTAACCCTTGTGTACTAGGGTTTACGCTATTTTATTTCCGTACAACTCGTTATTCTAATGAGAAATCATCAATTGAAAAGTTTGTATATCTAGATTTCATTAACCTAAAATGGCGTTAAGTAATGAACCAAACCGACAAAACAATGTTGCATACTCATCGGGAGTGTGTAAGATCCTTAAACATGGCTTAACGGGGTTTACGGACCCTGTGTTGCGAAGCCGGACACTCAAAAAGGTCACAAACGAAACCTCTCTCAATCGTTTTCACTCTATCTCTTTCTATGTGGAATCTCTCCCAAATCTCTCTCAAAAGTTCCCGTAACTTTTTGAAGTCATTCGGGTCATTCCGACCCTTAACTGGGTCAAAAATCGCTTAAAACGAGGTTAGAACGGGTAAAATACCCCAAAGGATCTGAAACCTCCCCCTAGGGCCGAAGCCTCTTAGAGGCCGAACCCTCTTGGACTGGAACCGTAGCATGCGAGCCGCAGCAGGCGAGCCGCATCCAGCGAGCCTCAGCTCCGACTGTAGCAAGCGAGCCGCAGCCAACGAATCGCAACCACGCACCACATCAGAACCCCCTTCGGACCGCAATGCCTTCCTTCTGCATCTGCGACTGAGCTTCACTTCGGATCCTCCTCAGCAGCCGAGCCACTCCGGTTCCAAGGCTGCTGATGACCGAACCTTAGCACCTTTGACCCTGAACTTTGGATTTCAGCACTTTCTACCCGGTTTTCAACATTTTTAACATTTTAAGCCCGTTTTTAACTATTTTAACGTGGGATTTTCTCCAAAAATCATATTTTAACATATAAGACCATAAATATTCATAATTTAGACATATTTTTATGGAAATATTTATTTAAGAATAAAATCTATTAAGTGAGATCTTGAGGTGGAGTGTGGATCTTGCCATAATCTTTGACACAAACAACCACCCCATACCCATTCCTTTGACCAACTATTGTACTCCCCACTACTCCTAGTCACCTTAAGGCACTACCCCACTCTTTTCCCAGCAAACCCACATCCAAATGAGCTGGAAAACTCTCTTTCACTCTTCACTTCACTCATTTTCCTCATTTTCTCCAAGTATCAACCATCACTTTTCTCTCAAATCCTCTCACTCCAATTTCGAGATTTAAGGGCTGATCATCAAAATTTCTCTCATTTTTGGTAAGCTTCATCATTCTCCTTATGATTATTACACTTCCCTTTACTCATATCATAGATTGTTTACACAAATTCCATCACTTTGGTGTTAGATTCTTGAAAAACTTCTAGGCATCTTCAAGAGTTCTTGAGTTGAACACTTCTTATCTCCAACATTCACCCACTGAAATCACTCAAGGTGAGTTCATACCCCTCTATTTTCATGTTTTCTTAAGTTTTAAGGGGGAGAATACAAGTTAAAACACCAAGAACATAACTAAACATTTCTAACAGCTTTCATCATAAAAGTTCAACTCCATTCACGGACTGTTTTGGTCAATTTAACCATTTTTGTTTTCAAAAATGTTTTAGATGCAAATAGTTCAGGTTTATACATTTAAAACGACTACTTTCACGTCTCTATACGATTTTTCTACGATTTATGGTGATTTTTACAAAACAGCCTATCATTTCAAGAACAAATCCGGACCAGTCTGTGAATATGAACATTTTAACACGAGTTAAAGACTTCCAAAAATCATGATAAAAATTATGAATAAACTAGACCCATTTTAGGAACTCCCAGAATTTACGGATTCAGTTTTTGACTTTGTATTATTTTTCTATGATTTTTCTAAAACAGTGCAGAAAGGTTAAAAACTAGTTAACAACTTATAACTTTCAACACACTTTGTAACATGTTGAACAAAGTGTTAAATCTTTGATGAATTCATATTTTACATGTGTTTCTTGTTGTGGTATAATTATATAACAGAAAATACTCACTGAATTGTAAGAATCCTCCATCATTACCATTAGTACAAAACAAAGCAAGATAAACTTAGTTATATTTTGCTATACATTCGACTTACATAGAAAAGGGTTCTTATACACCACAAACAAACATACTAAACTATAATAGGTATAGTTAGGTTCTATATACATTTCAAACATTTTGATAAACTATAATAGGTATAGTTTATGTTCATTTACATTACAAAATGTTTTCATACAAAAAGAGGTACAAATACAAAGTATCAGTTTTATACAAAAAGGGGTACAAATACAAAGTACCGGTTTTATACAAAAACGGGTACAAATACAAAGTACCAGGTTTTCATATGAAAATGGATACAAATACAAAGTACCGGTTTCATACCAAAAAGGGGTATAAATACAAAGTACCGGTTTATTACAAAAAGGGGTACAAATACAAAGTAACAGGTTTTTATACAAAAAGGGGTACAAATACAAAGTACCAGGTTCACATAAAATAGTTTTTATGATATTAAAGCTATATTTCATCTAAAATTGTTAGACTTCAGCTATAATTGCTAAGCGTATACGCTAGAGTCGTATAAGAATCTAGTCTCGATCGACTTAGAATTGGTGGGCCCGCCTCATCTCCTGTTCCTTGTTTGGTTGTGGACCTAGGGTAGACCCACTGTATTCAACGGTTTATTTAACTTAAATCTTATATAACTTATATACGCTGGGCGATTATACAAGAAATATACGGGTCTTTCTAGGGTTCATTATCACATAATATAGGAATATTCTTTTCACGCTTAACTAAGAAAATACTAGATTTTCTAAAATATCAAACTCTATTGCTTTTACAAGGAAAAACGGTTTCTTCCTCAAACAAAACTCTTATGAACTCACCAACTTAATTGTTGACACTTTTTCAAAACTACTTGTATTCACAGGAAATCAGTGAAACAGGAAAACATCAGCGCTTTGAGGATGGGACGTTAAATTGTCAAACAATTTATTTTGTCATCATAATGTAATTGATTTTGAAACATGTAAACATATACTTTGGTGTAACTTTTTCAATTATATTTATGATGGTTGTATTTACTTTTAGCACTATTATACGCGTTGTTGTGATACTTTACATGAAGTCCTCCACCCCCGGACGTTTTCGCCATCCTTGGTTTGGGGGTGTGACATATCAGGAGTTTTTTGGGATTGGCAGGGTACTATCGGAGGTTCATACAGGATTTCTACAAGATTACAGTACCCCTCACTCGTCTGACGAGGAAGGGGGTGGATTTCTGGTGGGGCCCTGACCAGCAGGGGGTGTTTGAGACCTTCCATCAGCGGTTATGTGAGGCTCCAGTTTTTGACACTCCCGGAGGGAGTTGAGGATTTTATGGTGTACTATGATGCATCCATCACAGGTTTAGAGGCATTCCTCATGCAGAGAGGGCGAGTGATAGCCTACACATCGCGACAGTTGAAGCCACATGAGACGAGGTACCAGACGCATGATTTGGAGCTGGGAGCGGTGGTGTTCGCTCTCAAGATATGGAGACATTACCTATATGGGGTCCGTTATACCATTTACACGGACCACAAGAGCTTGAGACATATCATGGACCAGCTGAACCTGAACATGAGGCAGCGTAGGTGGCTGGATGTAGTCAAGGACTACGATTGCGAGATCCTTTACCACCCTGGTAAAGCGAATGTGGTTGCGGATGCTCTGAGCTGCAAATTAGTAGGACCTTATTCTGCGGTGTTGTGTATGAGGATATCAGTGGATTCCCCACTTGTGAGTTTGATCAGGGAAGCTTAGGCAGAGGGCATACGGTGGGAAAATTCGAAGCTGGAAAGGATTAAGGGTGAGAACACCCGGTTCGTGGAGGATAGCCATGGGTTGTTGACCCGTTGTGGGCGGGTCTGGGTTCCGATGACTGGCGGGGTCAGACAGGTTGTTATGGAGGAGGCTTATAAGTCTCGCTTCTCCATTCAGCCAGGAGCCACCAAGATGTATCGTGATTTACGGTTGAGTTATAGGTGTCCATGTATGAACTGAGAGATCGCATGGTATGTTAAGAGGTGCTTGACCTGCAGGATGGTCAAGGCCGAGCACCAGAGGCCGCATGGTAGGTTGCAGTCTCTAGAGGTTCCCATGTGGAAATGGGAGCAGATCGCGATGGATTTCATCACCAAGCTGCCGAAGACGGCCAGGGGCTTCGACGCTATCTGGGTCATCGTGGATCGATTGACCAAGAGTGCCCACTTTCTAGCTATATGGGAGAGTTCATCAGCCGAGAAATTAGCTGATGTATATATCCGCTCGATCGTTGCTCGCCATGGGGTATCAGTTTCTATCATTTCAGATCGTGATGTTCGATTCACCTCCCGTTTCTGGAAAAAGTTCCACGAGGAACTGGGCACGCGGCCACACTTCAGTACAACCTATCATCCACAAACTGAAGACCAGATTGAGTGGACTATACAGACTCTCGAGGATATGCTGAGGGCTTGCGTTATCGACTTCGGTGGGAGTTGGGACTCCTACCTACCACTTGCAGAGTTTTCCTACAACAACAGCTTCCACTCCAACATAGGTGCCCCACCCTTCGAGCTGTTATATGGACGGAGATGTCGCACCCCAGTTTGTTCGGGTGAAGTTGGTCACAGGATGATGGGCCGAACCGAGGTGGTTCTGTAGACTACTGAGAGGATTCAATAGATTAAACAGCGATTGCAGACCACACAGAGTCGGCAGAAGAGCTACGCCGATCGGAGCCGATCTGAGTTGAAATTTTAGGTGCGTGGTATGGTACTCCTGAAGGTTTCACCCTGGAAGGGTTTCATCCGCGTCATGGATGAGGATGCGGTAGTTTCGTTGGATGAAATTTAGGTCGATGAGCGCTTGAATTTCGTGGAGAGACCGGTGGCTATTCTTGAGAGAAAGGTGAAGATGCTACGAAGCAAGGAAGTGCCTTTGGTAAAGATACAATGGGAGCATCAGAGAGGATCTAAGTGGACCTGGGAGCCAGAGTCTGAAATGAGAGAGCACTACCCGGATCTTATGTTGCATCCGACTTTGGGGACGAAATCTAGGTCAAGTGGGGGAGAGTTGTAACGTCCCGAATCTTGCAGGTATATCTTGAAGCCCTTATTCCTCTTATTAGTTATCATTCTTGGTCCCTTGAGTTGGTTGTGATGGGTCACTAGAAGTATAAGTACTAAAGTTGCATCTTTGGGACTGGAAGTAGTACGCAGAGCGTACATAAGGGTACGCTAAGCGTACTAGGCGCGCCCTAGTACGCTGGGCGTACACTCATGTATGCTGGGCGTACTTATGTCTGATGAAAACCCTAATACTTAGGGTTGAGGACTATATAATCACCCTTATGGCTCATTCCTTTGCTCATCCTGAGCCTCCATACCTTAGAAAACGTCCCAAACCCTAGAGTGTGTGAAGAAATGTGAGCTAGTGTGCATTTTGGACCTTGGAAGTGAAGACATTACTTCAAGGAGATAGAAGAGGAGAGCAAGGCTGTAGATCTGAAGTTGTGTTGTGCCATTAAAGCTCTAGAAGGTAAGAAGATTGAAACTTTATGCTTGCTTATTTATAGATCTAGACATTTAACCTTATGGAGGTCTTATGGTCCCAAGAGTCCCAAGAAGATGCATGTGATGTTTTGGCAAAATAAGTTGTCCTTTCAGACCTTAAGAGAGGTCCTAAATGATCAAAATCAGTTCCCAAAGGCTAGATTTGTGCCATGCATGAAGTAAGAAGGTCTTAATGGGTTAATACCATGAGTTAAGGACTTTCTGGACGTCCAAAGTGATAAAATCCTGAACTTTATGGACCCAAGGCGTATGTGGTCGATGGATTTGGGATATGGGCTTAAGTGCTTAAGCCATAAAGCACTTATTAAGATTTTAGTAAAATCCCACGTACGCCCGACGTAAGTTCTGTACGCCCAGCATACGGGGTCAGCTATCCCGATGGCAGTCAGCGTAGAATGGCATTACGCCCAGCATAACCAGGGAGGTACGCCCCGCGTACGCTCTTTGATCGGGCTCTTCTCATTTGTGCTTAGGGTTTGTGGGATAAATAGACTTGGGCCTTGTTGGACTCTGCAAAAAGCATATTTTGGGCCAGGTTATGTTAGTGGATCATGGAGATAGGCCCAATAAGGAGGTTGGGCCCAATTTGTTAAATTGGGACAATAAAGGACTTTAGTGTATGGACTATCAAGATAAGGACTTGGTGTTGGTACTTGGCCCAACAAAAAGGAATGGACTTTATGAATAATATGGACACTTAGTCAAGGGAGTAATGCTGGGTAATAACCTAGTATTTATTATGGTGTGTCAGCTCGGGATTTCCCGTGAGGCAGCGTTTAGAAGTTCAACATTCCGACACTACTAGTCAGGTGAGTTTTACCTCACTATACTCAAGGGTCTAAGTTACCAAGGCCGGCCCTTTGAATTGTTATTGGTTATGTTATGCTATTATGATCTGTTAGATCGGTATCCTAGAGGGTAGGATGATAGTATGTGATATACGGTATGACCTGTTAGTTAGATATCCTAGAGAGTAGGATAATATTATATGTTATGTGGTATATCAGTTTGTTGTCTATAGACTATTATGTGATTATCTGTCACATGTGCACATGATTGTTTATTGGTTGAGGCTTATCTACTTTATGCGAAAGCCAATAGACTTGGGCATTCCAACCGAAAGGTTGAGGGCCTGGAGTATTCCATCTCGAGGATGATTGGACTCATAGTATATCGGCATGCCAACCGAAAGGTTGAGGGCCTGGGGTATTCCATCCCGAGGATGATTGGACCCATAGTATATTGGCATTCCAACCGGAAGGTAGAGGGCATGGGGTATTCCAACCCGATGGTTGATTGGACACATAGTATGCTGTTTATGGATATATTTGTATTGTGTGAGTATGGGTATTTTGGGGGAACTCACTAAGCTTTCGGGCTTACAGTTTCAGTTTATTGTTTCAGGTAATCAGGGGATTGCGACAAGGCAAAGGCATGATCGTATAGCTCCTCACATTTTGTTTAGATTTCTGGGAAACTCTGATAAAGACTATTTTGAAAACAAAATTGTAATAACTCTTGGATTCAAATGTTTTGAAAAGTTTAAAATTTGGTTTAAATTTGATGGGTGTTACAAGTTGGTATCAAAGCCTTGGTTTGAGCGAATTGGAGGAACATTCGTGTGAATCCAGTCTCAAATCAAGGAAAGGTTTTCAAAATAATTTCTAAAATGGTTTTCACAATAAGTAAAGGAGGATGCAGGGTGTACGATCAGCCGGAGCTAGTAAGTGACCCTAAAATACCATACAGTTACTTGATTATGTGATATGTTAGAACAACATGCTAGTGCTAGGCTAGGGTTCTTCAGGAATTGCATGATATAATTGCCTGATTATATGATGCCTGCTAGCCTAGGGTTCCTGTATATGAAATTGACATCATTACTATAGTTGCTTAGTGTGTAAATCACGGATGTACATAATTGAGATCTTATAGCCTGTGAATGTTTCGTTTGGCCTTATTTCCTGTTCTTGTTTGATGAAGGGCTTAGGGTAGGATCAGGTATTCGAAAGTCTATAGGGTTAGTGACTTAACGTGGATGTTCCACCAAGTAAGGGCCCGACCGGAGAAAGTGTAGGCTGCAAATTTGACCTTGCTTGCTTTGGGTCGTGCACAAATTTCGAAGACCGATTCGATCTTTTCGAACCATTGCATCAGTGTGATGACTCCCCACTTCCATTGAAAGAATTGGGTTTGCCACTTGTAAAATCCTTGTAGGAACATTCCTTCGTACGCCTCGTACAATGTCAGTGGTTGGAGTTTGTGGCACCAGATCCAGCACCACCAGTACTATTCGTACCTATTTGTGACATTGTAGCAGCTACGGCTGCTGTTACAACAACTTTGAACATTGCGGGATCAAACTGCAGGGGTGGTGGCGGAGGTGGTGGTGCTGCTGTGCTGCTGGAAGGTCTGGACTTTTTCTTTGGCCGCATAGTTCTGTCATAAGTTTGTAAAGACAAACAGACAGTAAGTCTCCAATAGCAGTGACAAGTCGGATGTTTTTTTAACTAGATTTTTCTGTATTATGTCCCGACTTAAATGTATTTTGTAAGTAATTCATAATGACAGTCCGTATAGATAAATTTATGAATTTAGTAGTAGTGACTCGAATGTAATCTTGTGATTTGTTCCATGCCTGATCCACTCCTAAGATCACCCGATGTATACTAGTTGTGTGTAATTAAGGTTTAATAGACCGTTGAACTTAATGAGTCCACCCTAGGCCCATAACCAAACAAGGAACATGACCCAAGGCGGACTCACCATTTCTATGTCGATCGTCTCTTAATTACACCTAAGTACCTAACCTTGAGGTATACATTAAGAATTCTTGGAGTTACCATAAGCAAATCGTTTGTAATACCAAGTTATGAAATATTTGTTAAATTCCCAATGAAATAAAATGCATGCCAATTTCATTGAAATAATCTAGTACGTAGATTTTGGGAAAAATTTGTGTCACAACTAGGAATTCTGATACGTTGTAAACACTTAACAAAGAATGACATTGTAGCTAAAACATGTATGGTGTTTATTTAATGACAACAAAATTCCATCAAATACCTTATACAAACTTTCAAATAGTCAACAAAAGTTGGAAACCCTAAAAATCCCGGTTTAAGTCCATTTTGAACTAGGATTTTCTTATTGGGCCTAATAGATTAATAAGCTTCCAATTTGACTATTTTGGGCTTAGAACTCTTAAATGGACCCTAATTGGACCCATTTGCATGAAACTTAATATTTTAGGCCTCATAAGCCTAGAATGGACTAGTTTATCTCTAATGGGCCTTATTGGGCCATAACAAATCTAATTAGCCCTAATGGGCCATAAAACTCATACTTTGATTTATATTTGGCAGTGAACCATCTCCAAAGACCAATTGGGCCAAAAATCATCAAAATGGGCCCATAATATGGACTTAAGCACAAAAGGCCCAAATTCTCTTCTCTCTTCTTTCTTTCTCGGCCCAAGTGCAGAACAAAAAAAAATGAAAATCAAAGAGATAAGGAGGATTAGCCACCTCCTTATTACATTATGGATCTCTATGTAAAACCTCTCATGTCTCCATGCACCATCCCTTCACCTCTCTCTCTTCTCCTTTCTTCTTCTAAATTCTCGGCCAAAGGGAAAAACACACACACACACAATTCACTTAAGCTTCTCTTAAGAACTCACAACAACTTCTTAACTTCTCCTTCAAAATTTTTGAGAGTTAGGGCTTTTCAAGAAGGTTATTCCATAATAATCAACATCATTGGTAAGTTATTGTTTAGATCCATAACCTAGTCTCTTTACTTCATCAAAAATTCTTCCTAACTCACACAATTTTCATGATCTACTCCTTAGAAGCTTCTTAAGTTCAAAATCAACCCAAGAAAGCTTGTTAGGGCCAAAAAATAGCATCAAACTCTTCCCTTTCTTATTCAAATCGAAAACAACAAGCAAAGGTGAGTTCATACCCCTCTCTTTTCAGTTTTCCTAAGTTTTATGGAGGAGAATACAATTAAAATGTGTAGATCTATGTGTATGTGTATGTTATGTGTGATTTCATGTATTTATGTGGTAAATATATAACAAAAATGAAAGAAATCTCAAGATCTATGGCTCTAGGAGGAAGATAAACATGATCTAAGATATATTACACTAAACAAGTCAAGAAAAATTACCCTCTAAGATTATAATAAACATATTGCAACATAAAACTTGTTTTTGGGCTTAATTTGCCAAATAAACAAAAGTTGAGTTGAAAGTTGTCCTTCACGGTTTTCTTAAGGACTAAAAGAGTCAAAACAGTAAAAATAAATGTTTTTTTGAATATCATACTCTTTAAAGGGCTAGAATTGTAATTTGTAGCTTAATGGGCCAATTTTGGGCTTTTCGGCTCATTGAGCCAAAAATTGCGAAAAATATAATTTTTAAGGGATTGAAATGGTAAACTTCTCAAAACAGGGGGTAAGAGGGTAAACACAACTAATTTAGGGGTTAAAATGATTTTTTTCCAAACAAGGATAAAAAATGTAAACTTTTTGGATTTTGGGCCAAAATTGTAAAAGTTGCGAAACGTTTGGGCTTTAACTGAAAAACTCTTTACTGGAGGGGCTTAAACTGCCAAAGAGTCAATTTTGAACTAAAAACATCACTTAAACAAGTCTACGGGTCAAAAATGTCAAGAAAATGGTTTAAGGGCCTAAAATGTCTTCTTTTTTTATAAAAAAAAAATAAGGGACTAGAATTGTCATTTTTATTAAAGAATGGCTGAAAAGGTCAAACCAATATTTTGAACCAATTATTTTATTATTAAGATATTTGAGTCAAAAATACCAAACTACAACTCTGTAACATCCTGAAATATCAAGAGTAGAGTTGAAGGGCTAAAATAGTAAGTTGTGGAAGAGTGACTCGGCGAGTCCATGGATGGACTCGGCGAGTAGAGTCGCGACTGGGTCGCGTGTTAAGTAGCCGACTCGGCGAGTCGGTAAGGAGGACTCAGCGAGTAGGCGCTGAGTGGAGAAAACCCTAATTCCCAGGGTTGAGCCCTATATAAAGAACATAACAGCCCACTCTCAGCCTCTTTATTCATCTCCAAGTCCAGAAACCCTTAGTCTTCGTGTGTGAGTGATCATATCTCAATTGGGAGCTTGAAGGAGATGATTATTGAAGGAATTTTGAGAGATTGAAGGCTTGGAGCAAGGGGCTTTTCTTGGATTCGAATTACATTGCAGTTTGGGCGTCCATTGGAGGTAATATCTCATTCTTGGGCTATTGTTATGTTGTTTCTTCATTTTGGGGTTTGTGGGAACTTGCCTATGGATGTAATTGGAATTCTAGAGGTTAGATCTGAGGTTGCTACCTCAAATCTGGAATGGAGAAGAATCAGAGAGCATGAAAGTCCCTGTGTTGGAGTGTTTAGTGAAGCTTACATGTCCCAAACCCTAGCCCAATGTGCAAATAGCCTAGATCTCGATGGATTCACGTAAAGTTTGCCATTTTACGTGATGGATGAGTTGTAGGAGGCTAGATCTATGTTTTGGAGCAATTGCATGGCTTGGAGTGCTTCTGTATAGATTCAGACCGGTGGTACTCGGCGAGTCACATGGGTGTACTCGACGGGTTGCTTGAAGATGAGCTGGGACTCGGCGAGTTAGAAGAACAACTCGGCGAGTCAGATGAAGATGACCTGGAACTCGGCGAGTTGCATGAACAACTCGGCGAGTAGGTTGAAGATAGCCATAGACTCGGCGAGTCTGTTCTTGGACTCGGCGAGTCTTGTCGAAGAGTTCCGATATTCTCTGGTTGAGTCGAGAATCGGTGAGTCAAGGGGTGACTCGGTGAGTTGTGTGCGAGAGGACTCAGAAGTTGTGGGACTCGGCGAGTCTCGGGGTGACTCGGCGAGTTAGGTCGCAGATTGAGTGAAGTTCTGAGTATGGGAACTCGGCGAGTCATCGGGTTGACTCGGCGAGTAGGGTCAGTCAGGGGTTGACTTTGACCTTGTCTTAGACCAAGGGTTGACCAGTGGTTTCCAGGGGCATTTTGGTAATTGTTGATTATTGTTTGAGTTCAGTGCATTGGTGGCTGTCCAGAGGTGGAGATCGTATTAGTGATCGGAGCAGCTTGAGTTATCTGTTCAGTCGGCAGTTTCGAGGTGAGTTATCCTCACTATATCAATAGGGTTTAAGGCACCAAGGCCGACCCTTTATCGGATGGAAATCCGGGTAGTTTCTGTTGTTATGATAGTGCGGAATATGGGCCGGAAGGCATTATATGTTGTGGGCCGGAAGGCATTACATGTTGTGGGCCGGAAGGCATTGCGATGTGGACCGGAAGGTCATGGCCTGGAAAGGCGTATGTGTGTAATTAGTATGTTGACTGATTCTTAGGGTGATGTTATGCTAGTGACCGGTTAGGCCGGTATCTTGGTTAGGGTAATGATATGTTATGTGATTTGCTGATCAATTGTTGACTGCGAACTGTTATATGGTTATATGTTATGTGTATAGTTGCTTGGTCTGGAATGTGACCCGGTATGCATGGTTGTTCTATGTTCTGTTATGTTATGTATGCTGTTATGTTATGGGCCGGAAGGCGATGTGTTATGGGCCGGTAGGCAATATGTTATGGGCCGGTAGGCAATATGTTATGGGTCGGAAGGCAATATGTTTTGGACCGGAAGGTCGTGGCCTGGAAGGGCGTATTTGTGGTTGGTATTTTTGGGGGTATCTCAATAAGCTTTCGGGCTTACAGTTGTGGTTTTATGTTTTCAGGTTCTCAGGAGTCTGTGGCAAGGCAAAGGCGTGATCGTACCGTTCCCCGCGTTGGTGTTTTATGATTTGAACCTGGGAAAAATACTTTGTTAAATAATGTATTGAAAACCTTTTTGTAACAACGTTATTAAAATGGGTGGTTTTTGAAAAGTTTTAATTGTTTTGAAATTTTGGTCGTTACAAGTTGGTATCAGAGCATTGGTTTGAGTGAATTGGAGGAACACTCGTGTAACTCCAGTCTCAAATCGAGGAAGGTTTTAAAAGAGAAATTAAAATGGTTTTCAAATTAAGTAAAAGGGGGACGCGGAGGTACGATCAGCCGGAGCCAATAAGTAACCCCAAATTTACCATTCATGACACTTGTTTTATTGAGCTTTGATAGAACAACATGCTAGAGTTAGGCTAGGGATCTTCAGGATTTCATGATAATGTTGCCTGATTTGTGATGCCTGTAGCCTAGGGTCCCATTTGGGAGATTCTCAGTGTTCCTCTAGTGGTGAGGGTTGATAGTTGTTATGCATGTTCTCTAGGGTATTGTGGTAGTACTTCATACAAATATGGGTAGGTGTGGAAGGTAGTATGGGCCCGTACTACTGAAAGCACAGGACCCATACGCGTATCAGGGAAACCATGATATCTAGGGTTGGGTTGAGAGAGTTGGATCCCAGGTTTGTGGGATGAGTCTGAGATTTGGTATGGTGTTTTCCAGTATGGAGATTCCGAGGCATGATGAGAGTGGATCCGGATCAGGATCGGGAGCTGGAGAGAGAGTTCCGGGTGGATCGGTGCCGTCTGAGGTTATCGATCAGATGAGCACGAGCGAGTTGGATGCGAGGATTCGCGAGATCCTGCATGATGAGGTTGCTGCATTGTTCTGGGCTGAGTTGCCGGAACTGTTTGGGTCGATCAAGACCGCCATGGTTGAGTATTTTGATGAGCGCTATGCGGCTCTCGCAGAGACGGCTGCCGCGACGGCTACAGCGGCTGTAGCAGCGGCAGGGGGAGGAGCTAGTCGGGGTTTTCAGTATCGGGACTTCTATTATACGAAGCCTCCCACATTCGATGGAGTTCAGGACCCGATTGTTGCTATGAGATGGTTATCAGACGTGGAGGGGTGTTTCTTCATGTGTTTATGGCCTGCTGATCAGAGGGTGAGGTGTGCTCTGAACCTGTTGAGGCTCGGGGCGAAGAATTGGTGGAGATTGACCACGAGGTCATATTCAGATGCGCAGAGGGCTGCGGTATCATGGGATCAGTTTCGAGGGATGTTCATCACTCGTTATGTTCCGCAGGTTGAGAGGGAGAGATTGGCTTAGGAGTTCCTTGAGCTGAAGCAGGATTCGGAGTCGGTGACTGAGATCACCAGGATGTTCACTGAGAGGGCGATGTTTTGCCCTGAGTTTGCTTCAGAGCAGGCCCAGATGTCCCGATATCTGAGTATGCTCAAGGGGGATATCAGACAGTTCGTGTCTGCGCGGAGGTGCGAGACCTTGTTGGAGTTGCAGGAGGCCACCAGGCGGCGTGAGTTAGAGGTTGAGTTGCAGTTGTGTGAGCTGAGGCAGGCTCCGATGCAGTCGCAGCCAGCGCCGAAACGGTGCAGGACCGTTGATGTTAGAGTGGGGGATCGGAGCGGCCACACTTGTGGGAAGTGTAGGAGGGGTCACACCGGAGTTTGTTGGTCCGGTGGTGCATGCCGCAAGTGCGGAAAGGAGGGGCACTATGCGCGGGATTGTCGGCAGTCAGTGCCGATTCGGGATTTGAGGATTTGTTATCATTGTCGTCAGGTTGGACATTTGCGGGGCAACTGTCCATAGCTTTTTGCAGGACCGGTGCAGACTCCAACACTGGCCACTTTGAGGATTTCAGGTGAAGGTCAGGGTGGAGCGGAGCCCCTAGGGGCTCAGGGTCGCGCTTATCAACTTGCGGCAGAGGAGGTCAGAGCAGTGCCGGATGCAGCTGCGGGTATGTTTCTTTCTTGATGTCTTGTTATCTTGCGATTATTGCGGTGTATTGTTTGTGCTGGTATCTTTGTGTGGATTCGATGCGGTATTCGTCGTTTTGCGAGTTTGGCATGGTTATGGATTCGTGTTTCGGGTTTTCGTCTTGGTATCCGTTGTTCCCTGAGGGTTTGGTATGGTTATAGTTTGGTGTTTTGTGCTGGTATCTTTGTGTGGTTTTCGATGCTGTATTCGTCATTTTGCGGGTTGTGGTTTTGGTTATGGGTTATTGTTTTGGGGATTTCGTTGGTTATCGTTCGTGAGGGTTATTAATGGAGATGCGGCATTGGGTTGAATGGAGGGTAGCATCTACATTCGTGGAAGGGAAATTTGGAGATCGGATTCTTTTTGAGCGGATTGATCAGTGAGGAGATGTGTTTTGCTGAGGGTTGCTAATGCTTGTGGGAAGCAGTTAGTGTGTAAGTGTTCTCTTTGTGCGGGGTTGTTCTGGAAGGTCGTTAATGGCGACCGGTGGTTGTTAGTCAGTGCTTTAAGTGGGGGAGAATTGGAGAATTCTCCGGGAGATCGAGGAGTATTTGAGGGTGCTTAGCTGTTGGGATTCAGCAGTGTTCTGTCAGCCCAGAATATAGGCTGATAGGAGCGAGTGTCGGGCATGCGGGGCGTGATACAGACCTAGGGCATTTGATTGTGGAGGCCTGGAAGCAGGCCGGGATCAAGTTTGAGTAGGTAACCGGTGTCATGGGATCAGAGTATTTGTATGCTTTATGTACGTGATGTGTTGTACTACATTAATTCTATGGGATTTATGTTGTGCATGTTTATAGAGTTGGAACCGGAAGGTTCCCAGAGTTAGAACCCGAGGGTTCACAGAGTTTGGGTGTACGGACCCACAGAGATATAGCCTCGAGTGGATAATATGTGTTATGTGAGTCGGTCCAGTCATGCTGGAGACTCTGTTGGTATTGTTGGATCAGTTTGAGATTGCGGATTGTGTATGTTGCAGTGTGATTGCATTGGAAGGTCTGGCCCCAGGTAGTGATCTTGTTTAGTTGAGGTAGTGCATGAGCTTGAGAGTCCCTGTGAGGAGAGTTAGAGTAAGTGTGTTGGATGGATAGCGGACACGCTAAGGGTGGTGTAGCGTCGGGCGAGCACCGTGGCATTTGTCGGGGTGACATTGTGGCTGGGTGGATTCCTTGGTAAAGGAAGAGAGAGAGGTAAGAGGTGTGTAACTCCGAGAGGGAGTGCAAGTTCACGGAAGTGAAAGCAGCAGAGCAGAGTTATGATTAAAGCAATTCGAGTATGGTTATTGAGCAGCGTGTTTGCGGCAGTGGATTAGAAGCTCATCCGGTTTGGGATGTATGCTGAGGTCGCGGAGGGAAATCCGCAAGTGTAGAGCCAAGAGGCTCGGAAGGGATGCATGGAGAGAGAGAGAGTCATGAACTCTCAGTGTGATTCTGATCAGGGTATGGGGTGTATATTAGCGGTTCATCCTAGGGAATGTTTGGGGGTATTATCAGTGTATCAGGTTTTCCCAACCTGAGGGTGTTAGAGCTAGTTCAGCATGTGTATGCGGTTGCAAGGGGAGAACTCGTGGGAGTTGCTCTGAGATTGAGAATGGGTCTTTCCGTCGTCACGGAATGGATAGAGTGGGATTCGGATTGGGGATCCGATGGTTCATGGTTTTCTAGCCCTTATGGGTCGAGTGATTGTTGGGATTTGGGGCAGTGATGCGTCATAGGTAATTCTCGGTTGTTGAGTGTGATTATCAGAGGGTACAGTCGGTGCCCGGTTCGAGACAGTGGTCAGGGCACCGTGAAGGAGGGGAAAGTGTGTTCGATTTTCGATAAGTATGCCTTGAGGGACCTGGTCCGGTTAAGGCCAGGTGGAGCGTTGTGGGAGTATCCTTGAAATTGAGTTGCTGTAGGCTTCGAGGGCGAAGCCTAATATAAGTGGGGGAGAATTGTAACATCCCGAAATATCAAGAGTAGAGTTGAAGGGCTAAAAGAGTAAGTTGTGGAAGAGTGACTCGCCGAGTCCATGGATGGACTCGGCGAGTAGAGTCGCGACTGGGTCGCGTGTTAAGTAGCCGACTCGGCGAGTCGGTAACGAGGACTCGACGAGTAGGCACTGAGTGGAGAAAACCCTAATTCCCAGGGTTGAGCCCTATATAAAGAACATAACAGCCCACTCTCAGCCTCTTTATTCATCTCCAAGTCCAGAAACCCTTAGTCTTCGTGTGTGAGTGATCATATCTCAATTGGGAGCTTGAAGGAGATGATTATTGAAGGAATTTTGAGAGATTGAAGGCTTGGAGCAAGGGGCTTTGCTTGGATTCGAATTACATTGCAGTTTGGGCGTCCATTGGAGGTAATATCTCGTTCTTGGGCTATTGTTATGTTGTTTCTTCATTTTGGGGTTTGTGGGAACTTGCCTATGGATGTAATTGGAAGTCTAGAGGTTAGATCTGAGGTTGCTACCTCAGATCTGGAATGGAGAAGAATCAGAGAGCATGAAAGTCCCTATGTTGGAGTGTTTAGTGAAGCTTACATGTCCCAAACCCTAGCCCAATGTGCAAATAGCCTAGATCTCGATGGATTCACGTAAAGTTTTCCACTTTACGTGATGGATTAGTTGTAGGAGGCTAGATCTATGTTTTGGAGCAATTGCATGGCATGGAGTGCTTCTGTATAGATTCAGACCGGTGGTACTCGGCGAGTCACATGGGTGTACTCGACGGGTTGCTTGAAGATGAGCTGGGACTCGGCGAGTTAGAAGAACAACTCGGCGAGTCGGATGAAGATGACCTGGAACTCGGCGAGTTGTATGAACAACTCGGCGAGTAGGTTGAAGATAGCCATAGACTCGGCGAGTCTGTTCTTGGACTCGGCGAGTCTTGTCGAAGAGTTCCGATATTCTCTGGTTGAGTCGAGAATCGGTGAGTCAAGGGGTGACTCGGTGAGTTGTGTGCGAGAGGACTCAGAAGTTGTGGGACTCGGCGAGTCTCGGGGTGACTCGGCGAGTTAGGTCGCAGATTGAGTGAAGTTCTGAGTATGGGAACTCAGCGAGTCATCGGGTTGACTCGGCGAGTAGGGTCAGTCAGGGGTTGACTTTGACCTTGTCTTAGACCAAGGGTTGACCAGTGGTTTCAAGGGGCATTTTGGTAATTGTTGATTATTGTTTGAGTTCAGTGCATTGGTGGCTGTCCAGAGGTGGAGATCGTATCAGTGATCGGAGCAGCTTGAGTTATCTGTTCAGTCAGCAGTTTCGAGGTGAGTTATCCTCACTATATCAATAGGGTTTAAGGCACCAAGGCCGACCCTTTATCGGATGGAAATCCGGGTAGTTTCTGTTGTTATGATAGTGCGGAATATGGGCCGGAAGGCATTATATGTTGTGGGCCGGAAGGCATTACATGTTGTGGGCCGGAAGGCATTGCGATGTGGACCGGAAGGTCATGGCCTGGAAAGGCGTATGTGTGTAATTAGTATGTTGACTGATTCTTAGGGTGATGTTATGCTAGTGACCGGTTAGGCCGGTATCTTGGTTAGGGTAATGATATGTTATGTGATCTGCTGATCAATTGTTGACTGCGAACTGTTATATGGTTATATGTTATGTGTATAGTTGCTTGGTCTGGAATGTGACCCGGTATGCATGGTTGTTCTATGTTCTGTTATGTTATGTATGCTGTTATGTTATGGGCCGGAAGGCGATGTGTTATGGGCCGGTAGGCAATATGTTATGGGTCGGAAGGCAATATGTTTTGGACCGGAAGGTCGTGGCCTGGAAGGGCGTATTTGTGGTTGGTATTTTTGGGGGTATCTCACTAAGCTTTCGGGCTTACAGTTGTGGTTTTATGTTTTCAGGTTCTCAGGAGTCTGTGGCAAGGCAAAGGCGTGATCGTACCGTTCCCCGCGTTGGTGTTTTATGATTTGAACCTGGGAAAAATACTTTGTTAAATAATGTATTGAAAACCTTTTTGTAACAACGTTATTAAAATGGGTGGTTTTTGAAAAGTTTTAATTGTTTTGAAATTTTGGTCGTTACAAACTCAAGAAAATAGAAAGATGAATATACGTATAATTCTAAATATCGTTATAAACAACCGACCGGCCTCGTGCCGATACGAAATTAACAATCGTTCAATCAAACTTGACAAACAATTATACTATATCTAAAACAAGTAAATATTCAAATCTTTGGGCTTGAAAGTCTCAAATCATGCTTTTGGGCATTCGTGACCCATTAACATAACCTTTGAGCCCAACGATAAAAATAAACGTTTATTGGGCCTCCTATGACCCAATTACATGTTTAAGGGACCCTCAATGGCTTTCAAGTGCTATTGGGCCCTTAGTGGTGATGGGTTTTGGTCCTAAGAACATCCTATGTGCTCATACAAACCCTAATGCTTGGATCTAGGTTTCTCTATTGTACATGCAAGTTATCCAAGACTATAAACCCTAATTCTAGCATACAAGTAATCATATTAACATAAGAATGGGTTTAAGATATTACCTTGATTGTTATATAGCAATAACAATCCCGAATCCTTCTTTTATTGACTTTAGAAAGTTTAGAGTCACAAATGTCACTTCTCTAATGGTTCACAAACACCAAGAGCAAGAGGATGAGGAGGAGAGAGGATGGAGGCTGCCCTAAAACGTGTGAAACCCTAGAAGGATGCTTAGCCACGTTTTTGGGTCATAAGGGATGTATATATAGTTAGGCTATTAGGGTTATCTAACAAGGAAACCCTAATTTGGATGCGCAAGCCCTAAGCAACCCATAGATTCCTTTCCTTAAGGCCTTGGACGATTTCTTCTTAGGTTTCCCCATAGAATTCGTCCAGTCCTTAATACAAGGCAATCCATGGCCCAATTGCAATTATCTTATAATTACAATTCCAGTCCCTTAAGTTTAATTAATCTCTTTTAGTCACAAAACTAATTATCAATTAATTCTTGACTAATATTAATTAACCAATATGATTTCTCCTTTAATATATTATTCTCATAATATATTAATAAATCATATTTAATTCTCTCTCTCCATAATTCATCCTATCAAGTTGCTTTGGTAAAGGCAACCTAAAAGGACCATGCACCATCGGGTCAAGTACATACCAAAATAGTTATGGACTTAGACACTAATCCAACAGTCTCCTACTTGGATAAGTCTAATAACTATTATGCGTATGACTTCAGATCCTGATCTGCAATCGTAGCTTTCCAAAGCCGCTGTCAACTCTGATACTATCAGATACGCGTGTCCTTTAGATAAGGGATCATATATTCCTCCATTCTAGATATCGTATGAGACATGATTTCAAATCATTCTCTTTGTACTATTTCTCGACTTCCGATTTATGACGACTGACTAATTGAACAAATCAAATTAGCCCTAGCCCGGCCGAGCATTTACGTTTGTCATCACTAAATCATCGAGGGGCCCAAAGATATCGCTTTTATCCTACCTTGGATAAAAGGAACGGATAATCTTTGATTCAATGCTCGCTTGCACTCACTCACCGAATCACACACAACAATATGTTTTATGACACCAAGTTACTGGTGCGTTTACATATTATCAATGTGCAACCGATTTGCAAGATACAACTCACACATCTCAGTTTCAAGAATATAAGATGTTATCGTCTCACCAATCACTCGTGATAACAATCCATGAAGTGATCCAAGTGAGCGTGGGTTTAATCCAATGCTCAAATCATATTCATAAGCACTCATGTATATTGCAGCAAACATTTGCTTATGTCTAATACTCTTTTAGACATTCCACACACCAATTCATGACAGTCTTCATTCATACCTACTTTCAACATATGAACGACTGTGGCCCGTTCGAATAATTTAAATGTTCTCAACCAATTAAATTATTCAGGAAGTCAAAACATGCAATGTGAAACACAAGAATAATACTAATCCCATATGGCCTCAAACCTTTGAGCATAAATAAAACACCTTTTATTTATCACCATATTGATTACTCATTATTTGTTGTTTCGGGTAATCAACTTCTTACTTGAATTATTACACTTGTCCTATGCTCATAGCATGCACACAATGTTTACTTATGGTTCTTACTTTGTGAAATAGATCAAATTGAACACATTTCCAATCTTTCTCATTTCACAACTCCAAATCCTTTTTCATAAGTGTAAGAATATCAAATTCTTGCCACTTATAGAATATGTTAGATTCTAACATTTTATGCAATGATCCTTTTGTAATGTCACTGCACCAATGTCACAAATACTATTGCCAATGATATTACAAAAGTCCTCTATTGGAGATTGTTACAATACAATTCCTTAGATATGATGTCTCTCACTCAAAGTACATTCCTTTGAACATCCTTTTGCATAAAAGTTTCTAATCTAGTCATAGATTTTCAATATTCAATTCCCAATATGGACACGTTTCCATATTTTCCATACGACAACTCATTCTTAATAGAATCTTATCTATTCATAATGATGTCGATATGGTCCATCCAATATGGAAACATTTCCATATTTTCCAATACTATACTTCCAACTACTCACAAGCGACCAATCCTCGGCGAACTTTGGATTGTCCTTTGATAGTTGTTTAATTATTTTAGTCAAAACCAATTCTTGTCCTTTTTCCCTCTAAATACGCTAAACATTTGGAAAATTTTAGAATGGTCAAATATTATAGCATTTGCAATCGATCCAATACCCGAAGCGTATAGGACACGATGCATAAAGATTTGATACTTCATCAATCTTCTGCCATAATATTTTATTTGCTATGTTCTCAAAATTCGAATTGTGAAGAGGAATGCCGTAATCATAATCAAAATTTTAAGAACACACTATATACCTTTGACTAAATTTATTAACATTCCACAACCTAAGCCTTTAGATTTGAAATGAAGCATAATATTCTCTCCCTTAATTATAACAAAACAACTATTCCATCCTTACAACTTTGCAAAGAATGACTCTTGTTTTCTATAATTAATATTGCCAACTTGCAATACTTTCCTTAATAATCATACAATCATAACATTTATGCTCCCACTATCATGATGATTATTATAAACATAACACTTATGCTCCCACTAGCTTTGACATGTATTCAGAAACAGCTTAACTTTCAGAAAAACAATGCTTATTGAATTTCTTAAGTTCATGTTTCTAATACTTAGTGCTTTGATAATCTTTTATCAAGGCTTCTTGAACTTATACACCTTTGCCTTAGATAGTTCATATGTGTGTCTAAACAATTGCCAAACCTCACAATTCAAATTATGGAAAGGGATACCGTAACCATAATCGAATTCGAGAATGCAATTTTTACAATCACTATCTTCTTAAAATCTTTCTTAGTGAAAGTATTTCCTCACAATCATTTTCATGAAGGAGGAAATCTTATGACACTTAGATTTAAACGGTGTATGTGTTCCTATCCATGTGAATTTGTTAAAACCAAACTTTACGACAAATTCAAACTCATATGGATCGAACTTTCTTAATCTCGATTTCTTGCCTTATGGTAGCACAACTGTCCACCATGTCTTCCAAGTAGTTAAGCAGCTCACCTTTTCTTATCAATGTACTTTCCATTGATCAAGGTCCTTGCCTTTTATGCATTTAAATGAGAACTTATAGAACTCACATGCATAATTAACTTAACTGGAACGGCACATAAACAAAATAATGTCAACACGATAGGTTATAAACCTCAACTCGTGTGCTAGTGATGATCGATAAGGTCTATTTTGATATGTTCTTGAAACCTTTCAAGACCATTAAGACTCCCACTGACTCCTTGACATATAAGATTCTCTTGTCAATAAACATTTCTTGACAACCAAATATTTGGGAGTTAGTGTAGTTTTTATCAAAACACTTCATAATATGGTCCTAGTTGGTCTTTGTTTTATCCAAGACATCACAACTTTTCCACATTTGATGAATTCTATAAACCTTCTTAATACTTATCACTCAATGTCGCAATCTTAACTCTTAGACTTGTTTTGGAATGAAATATGATTGACCTCTTGATTTAACCATTTCTTCAATTCTTGATTCCTCTTCTTAGACATACAATTGTACTAAGACTCACTTAGAGGATCAATTGAGATATGGTTCTTAATCATTAAGACCTATCATAAAGCATAAAAGGTACTCTCCCTTCTTCTTAGAATGGAGAAACTTTTATCTTTCTGCCTACTTGATTCTTTTACTCGTTCTGCTATTGATTTAAACTTTTTCAATCAATTCATAATTACACATAATCTTATGAGTATAATCATATTTACTAAACTTTTAGTAAAACATGACGAATATCTTTGTTACTCTTATGGTGGACTTGATTAACACACAACTTTGTGTGCTCGATCTCCTAGTCCTTCACTTGACACTTTGTCAATGAATTAGTCCAATTTCCAAATATGAAATTTCTCATTCATCGTGCAACCAAGTTGCATGATTCCAAGTTTCTGTCCAATTGAAACTTGGGCGATGAGAAACTCTCCTTATTTGGTAAATTCTCGACATTTCCACAAACAACATAATTAAGAATCAAATCCATTATTGCTAATATTAGAAACCTTCAAACATCAATTTTCATGCATGCCATTGCAAGGATAAATAAATAATATAAAATCAAAATTTATTTTATTGCGGAAAAAATTTGTCCTTACAATGCAATTCATTGAAAAACTACGCTAATACATCTTTCTTAGCAATCTTATTCTAACTCTAAGTAGTAGCTCAAGAATCTAATCTTCGAGAAATGCGATCGAAATCCATTCCTTCACGGTTAGATTCTGCTCACTTCTTCCCTTAAGCTTCCTTTCTTTTCTTTGATCCTACAAAACATCAATTGTAATCTTATCACATTATGTATTAAGAATCTAGAATAGAAGCTTAAAAGAGTTAGTTAATGGATTTTACCTATATTAGAGCCATACGTTTCGACTCTCCCATCTCTTAGATCTCTTAGGTAAATGGGGCAGCTTCGTCTCCAATGCCTTTTTCTCTTGGCAATAAAATCAAATTGACTCTTTTGGAACATGACATGGAACTACTTCAGACATTGCCTTTCTCTTATGATCAAACTTTTCGATTATAGCATGTCTTTCGTTGCCATTGTCTATATCCATAGAGGTCTTGAAGGCAGATTCATCAATCAACTTTGCTTTTCTGTTGTGCCAAACCATTGCTGATTCAACAGCAATAAGCATATAGGTGAGATCTATAAGGGTCACGTTGCGGTTCATCATATAGTACTCTCTTACGAACTCACTATATGAGTTAGGAAGTGATTGAAGAACCCAATCAACAACCATTTCCTCACAGACAATGGATCCCAACATTCTTAACCTATCAATGTGTGGCTTCATCCCTAGGACGTGTGCACACACCGACTTTCCTTCTTTTGTTTACTTGCCAAAAGGGCTTGAGCGATATTGAACTTTTCAAGCCTTTGACCTTGAGGGTTAGGGAGAATAATTGGAGGAGGTGGAGGAAGTGAAGCATGATCTCTTGTTCCTCGATCGAATCGTGGAATATCATCTTCATTTGGAAAGCTTGTTCCACGGGATTTGGGAAGACCATAGTTGTCGAACTTTGACATCTACAAAACGGGAGAAAACGAATTCAAGTTAGTTGACTGATTGAGTCCTTAGTAAGTCACCCAAATGAGATACTAAGGCTAGGACCCAACACAATATTCTACAACTCGCGAGAGGGATGCCGTAACCCAAATTGCATAACATTTGAAGGTAAGTGAATGACAATTCACTAATTTCCACCACGAAAAACGAAAAAGAAATTTAAGTTTTAAATCTATGAAAACTCCTAGATCCTATGAGATTCATTGAACATTTCAATGGCATGTTTAAATCTCGATATGCCCCTCTAGTTTGTGACTGGGATGCCGAGGATCACAAAGCGGGTGTGAATAACCATGCAAACTTACATGGTTCCCTCACATGTTACAGTCACCTATTCGATGTGTCGGTAAACCACACACGCTCCATCGAACTATGACAAACATTGAGTCACCCTTTGCTACCTTTGCTTAGAACCATTTAGTGTGTCGGTAAACCACACACGCTCCACTAACGTCTTCGCAAGGGCACAAAGTGTAATTTCACATAATTGCATCAATTCACTTTTGCCTAAGTAACTAGGATTGGGAATTTGTAAAACATTTAGTTACTTTTGTAATTCATTATACTTATAATGGAAGGTTTTGTCCTATCCTACCCGTTCGGCTAACGACCCTCCACTAGTCAAGAGTGCGGTGGGTAAGAGTGGATACCCATTCAATCGCCATTTTATAGACAATTTCCTTAAACACCCCTTATAGACCAGCTTCGTGAATGAGGCCTACTAACGGTAAGACTGACTTTTACTCATACATATATATAATGTTAGACTTTTAATGTTATATATATATATATATATATATATATATATATATATATATATATATATATATAGTATAGGGTGTATTTTACACTTTTAAAATATTAGGAGGTCAAATTTAACAATTATACTTTTAATTCAATTAAATTGTAAACCTAAACTTTTATGGATTTATTAAACCTCTTTTAATTATACACCTTAATTAATTAATAAAACCATAAGGGTGTGATTTGAACTTTTCAAAACAATACTAGAGTTTTAGAATTTAACATTCCTAATTAAACTTTTAATCAACTTTTAAATTCCAAAACTTGAGGGCAAGTTTTGAAACATTTCAAAACATTTGGGTTTAGAATTTAAATATACATCAAAATTAAACTATTAATTAAAATTTAAATTCCAAAACTTGAGGGCAAGTTTTGAAACCTTTTTCAAAACAATAGGGTTTCAACTATTCAAATTTCAAAACAACAAAACTTTTGAGGTCAAATTTAAACTATAAAACCTAAGGGGAAAATATGAAACATTTCATAACACAAGGATCAAATAACAAATAATCTAAATTAACATTTAATCACATAATTATCCATATTTGATTTATTTAATGATTTCTTGCAAAACAATTTACCAATTTAATCAAAATAATTAATCAATTATCACATAAGGAAACAAATATTTTATTAATTGATAAATATCTTCAATTAGATCAAGAATATACTAATATATATATATATATATATATATATATATATATATATATATATATATATATATATATATCTAAAAATCGGATTTATATTGATCTAATATGATAAGGCAAGTATCCTCAAGCAAAAACAACAAGAAATCCCAGTTTTCCCTCATTCTGACCAACCGACTCGTCGAGTCAGGCATGGACTCGTCGAGTCAGCATGAACTCGACGAGTTCATCTAGAAACTCGGCAAGTTCAGCAAGCAGAACCACAAAAAACGAATTTTTTCAACATACAAGGCATCAATACAATAGAAAGCAATCTAGGCTCTGATACCACTGATGGGTTTTGGTCCTAAGAACATCCTATGTGCTCAGACAAACCCTAATGCTTGGATATAGGTTTCTCTATTGTACATGCAAGTTATCCAAGACTATAAACCCTAATTCTAGCATACAAGTAATCATATTAACATAAGAATGGGTTTAAGATATTACCTTGATTGTTATATAGCAATAACAATCCCAAATCCTTCTTCTATTGACTTTAGAAAGCTTAGAGTCACAAATGTTCCTCCTCTAATGGTTTACAAACACCAAGAGCAAGAGGATGAGGAGGAGAGAGGATGGAGGCTGCCCTAAAACGCGTGAAACCCTAGAAGGATGCTTAGCCACGTTTTTGGGTCATAAGGGATGTATATATAGTTAGGCTATTAGGGTTATCTAACAAGGAAACCCTAATTTGGATGCTCAAGCCCTAAGCAACCCATAGATTCCTTTCCTTAAGGCCTTGGACGATTTCTTCTTAGGTTTCCCCATAGAATTCGTCCAGTCCTTAATACAAGGCAATCCATGGCCCAATTGCAATTATCTTATAATTACAATTCCAATCCCTTAAGTTTAATTAATCTCTTTTAGTCACAAAACTAATTATCAATTAATTCGACTAATATTAATTAACCAATATGATTTCTCCTTTAATATATTATTCTCATAATATATTAATAAATCATATTTAATTCTTTCTCTCCATAATTCATCCTATCAAGTTGCTTTGGTGAAGGCAACCAAAAGGACCATGCACCATCGGGTCAAGTATATACCAAAATAGTTATGGACTTAGACACTAATCCAACAAGTGGCCCATTAGAATTGCTAGTAAGGTCCAAATAAATCAAATGCGAAATGGGCCAACATGTCCTTCGTATACCCAACAGCCTTAAATAATACACGTAATTAGCAGGACTTTGTAATCCTCTTCTTATCGTTTGTTAGGCTTACCTTCAATTCAGTAAACAAATACATGTCGTTAATCAATGGTAATCAAATTCAATTTGGATTCAGTGAGTAATAACGGGCGGCACCTTTACGAGTCGTTTGTAGTCTGTAGTTATAATCAAAGTCTCCTGGAGGGAGAGCGAGAGTTTGTGTATAGATCTATACGGGGGTGACTCCCCCACACCTCAGCTGTTCGCTACAGTTAGACTCGGCCAGTCTAGGGTGACAAAATCTTAAGATCAATTCCGGCGTTCATTAGAATGCCAAGACAGACGAACTAGTCATTATCATGCATGGTTATAACGACTCACACAAATAAATCCAATACTATCCGAGTAATTAAGGAAAATCATAATCATTCGTTGCAATGGCATAACAATTCGAAACAATTATATTATATTATGTTATCAGAAAGCATTGGGTTTTTTGAGGATATCAACACCATTCGCTCGTACTTTTCAATAACTATCATGCAAACCTTCTCAGTTATACACGCTTTGAAATCACTCACATACAAAACTATGGATCTTCACACTTTGGTATAAACAATTGTCTTTTCAGAAAATATCGGATTTTCTGGGTTTTATAAACTATACAAAAATTTTCAAAACAACCATGCTTATGAGCTCACCAACATTCCATATGTTGACGTTTTTCAAAATAACTTGTATTCTTAGGTAACAGGTAAGCTGAGGAGTAGTACCAAGTATGTTAGGGTGTTATGCTTTTGAAAACTTTCAAACAATTTATGATATGAATATGTAATATTTAGACAATGTACTTGATGTGAACAATGTCAGTTGTAATGTATTGATGTATGGTGAAGTTTATGTTATGTTTCATGTATATTCATTATGATGATATTCAATTTGAGTCACGCGAGCCCTTGGATGTTTCCGCCGTCTGGTTCGGGGGTGTGACAATTTGACCTGATAATAGGTCTACATTTCGTTAATGTAAGGAAAATTTTTGGAAGTGGCACAACCCTTTTGAATAGTGTAATCCCTAAATTTTACGGTTCAAATTTATGTATATGACGGGGTAGTGATCAAGCGCACACCAGTAGTTTTGAGTCTGTATCGATATGTCAGTAGTGTACACACTACTCGCGGCAGGTGATGTTTCGTGGGCCATAGAATGAAGGCATGAAAGTCTGCATTGACCTAACCTCTGCCCTGGCTTTTTTCATTTGATGTTCTACTTTTACCACACGTTTTCTCCAATGTTGTTTGACGTTCCCCATACCCTCTAATCTCGGCTCGAGCTGCGGTCACTTTTCTCTGAAAGGTTTGATGTGGTTTATGATCTTGTTCATGGCCTCTATCTAGATGAAGAAGGCGAATTGCGGTGATCTTGGTAGTAGCGCCGACCTCCATTATTCAGCTTACTGATGCTCACGTTGGTACTCCCTTGTGAGTGATGTGGCGTGCTATGACAAGGAGAGCTCTGCCTGCTAATCCTCCCCTGCCGAGGTTATAAAAGCCTCATCCATGCCATAGGGAGGGTGTTGACCTTGTTCCTAACTCTGTCTCTGTAAATCTACGGCTCATTAAGGTGTTGGACCATGGAAGTCTCGTCGGGGTCTTCCTCTATTATTTCTTCAGGATCTTCTTCGAAGTTCTCTCTGATTCCAACCCCTATTTTCCTGGTTAGGAAGAATAGGGTCACCTGGTAGTTGAGCTCCCGCCATGTTGTTTGTGCGAGAACAGGGGTAGAAGAAATGATTAATAGACCTCTAATCCTACGATTACTTATAGGGGGTGATCCTCATTAGTCACTTCTATAACCACATAGTGCATACCAGTTATACATAATTTGAGATAAAAATAGACCTTCTAATAAATGACTCTACTCTAAATCCACAACCAAACAAGGAACAGGAAGCAGAGGAACAATCATAGATTCTGAGTCTATAATATCTTTAATTATATGTAACCTTAGCGTATGCACTCAATCATTATAGACCTACTTAACAGGGATCTTTAGTTTTCACAAAAGTTGGTTATAGTATCACAAAGTACTCCTATAGTATTTTAATGTTTATCTTATGTTCTCAATGTTTCTTTATAGATAGAGTTGATAAGTTTTTAGACTTGTTGCAACACCACAACCATTCCCGAGCATATGCTAATCACTTCTGGGATAGACATAGTTGATCAGGCTATGTCATTCCCAGACCTGACCATACATCCCCAAGACTACTTGTGTCGTTCAACAATCACCAATTTTGTTCTGTTCTAGTATGATACCGACCTTAGTGTGCATGCATGTACACTTTTAATAAAATACTTGATATATTTCAAAAATTATAACTCTTGGTCATAATATTTTGTCCCACTGTATTTATAGTTGTATATCTTATGTGGTTTGATATACTTAGTTCACTATAAACAATGCTCTGATACCAATCTATCACACCCCCAAACCAAGGATGGCGGAAACGTCCGGGGGTGGAGGACTTCATGTATAGTATCACAATGAGTATAATAGTGCTCAAAGTAAAAAAAACCAACATAAATATAATTGAAAAAGTTACACCATAGTATGAGTTTACATGTTTCTAAATCAATTACATTAAGTTGACAAAAATGAAATGTTTGATGCCTTAGCGCCCCATCCTCAAAAGCCACTTATTTCCTGTTTTACTGATTTCCTGAGAATACAAGTAGTTTTGAAAGAGTGTCAACAATTAAGTTGGTGAGTTCATAAGAGTTTTATGTGATAAAGATGTCATTTTCCTTGTAAAAGTGAATGAATAGGATTCCAGAAAATCCATTATTTTCTTTATAAAATGGGTAATGAAAGCTCCTATGTTACGCAATAATGTACCCTAGAAAGACCCATAGATTCCCTCTATAATCACCCAGTGTATATAAGTTATACAAAATTTAAGTTAAATAAACCGTCGAATATGATGGGATTCATTCACATGCATTCCTGCTAGCACTACAAAAAGCTCCGGTCTTAACGCCTCTACTTCCCTAGTTGAAATGGGTAACGTGTTCCGCTGCTTGGACTGACTCTTGATCGGAATGGAATTTGATGTGCCGGGTTTGGTTGATCCGTGCACTAAGCGAGCAACAAGCATTTTCTACTTCAACAACTTCTACCCAGAGGAGAAGAATAGATAGGGATGACAGGATTGGATGGGTATGCCCTAAATCCACAACCAATCAAGGAACAGAAAGTAAGGCGGGCCCACCAATTCTAAGTCGATCGCAACTAAATTCTTATATAACTCTAACATATACATTTAGCAATTATAGCTGGAAACTAACAAATTCTAGATGAATTGTAGTTTTAATATCATAAAACAATTTTGTGTAAACCCGGTACTTTGTATTTGTACCCCATTAATGAAAATCCCGGTACTTTGTAATATACCCATTTTTGTATAAACCTGGTACTTTGTATTTGTACCCCGTTAATGAAAATCTCGGTACTTTGTCATGTACCCCTTTTTGTATAAACCCGGTACTTTGTATTTGTACCCCGTTAATGAAAATCCTAGTGCTTTGTAATGTACCCCTTTTTGTATAAACTCAATACTTTGTATTTGTACACCGTTAATGAAAATCTCGGTACTTTGTAATGTACCCATTTTTGTATAAACCTTGTACTTTGTATTTGTACTCCATTAATGAAAATCTTTTGTAATGAGTTCGAAATGTAAATGAAACATAAACTATACCTATTATAGTTTATCAAAATGTTTGTATTGTATATGCAACCTAACTATACCTATTATAGTTTAGCTTAATTGTTTGTGATGTATAATAGACTCAACCATACTTATTATAATTTATTATAAATATTTGTAGTGGTAGTACTTCTTTATATATGCTTCATACCTTTAAACTAGGTAAATAATAAGTACAATCAGCAACATGTATTCAAATAAAACTACACACCTTGCTCAGCAAGTTACAAGGTGTAAATGTGATTGTTAACTATTTTATAGTTTTTAACTTTTCTGTTCCTGCTATTGGAAAATTTATAGAAAAATCATCCAAGGTCGAAATTTAGATCCGTAAACTCTGAGGGCTTAGAAAATGTGTATATTTATTCATAATTTTTAGTGACCTTTAACTTGTGTAAAAATTTCCAACTTCACAGACTGGTCCGAAGTGGTTTCTGAAATGATAGGTTGTTTTGTAAAAATCACCATAAATTGTAGAAAAATCGTGTGAATATGTGCAAGTAGTCATTTTAAAGGTATAAACCTGAACTATTTGCATCTAATACAGTTTTGAAAACTAAAAAGTTTAAGATGTTCAAAACAGTCTGTGAATGAACATTAATGTTTCTGTTGAAAGCTAATGTTTGAGTTTAGTTAAGTTGTTGGTGTTTTAACTTGTATTCTCCCCCTAAAACTTGAAGAAAACATGAAAATGTGGGGGTATGAACTCACCTTGAGTGATTTTAGAATATGGATGATGAAGAAAAGGAGTTTCCAAGTCAATAACACTTGGGAGGTGCTTGAAGATTCGAAGATCCTATGATCAAATATGACGATATTTGTGTAAGGAATCCGTAATTTGAGTGCAAGGATGTAAGATAATCAAGTGTAGGATGAAGTTACTTACCAAAATTAGAGGAGAGTGCTCAAGAACAGCCTTCAAATTCGAGTTTAGAGAGAGAAAGTGAGAGAGAAATGGGTTTAATTCTTGGTGAAAGTGTGAAGAAATGTGGGAGGAGAAGTAAAGATTTCCAGCCTTGATCACCCTCATATGTTGGAGAAAGAGGGTGAAAGGACAAATAATTGACTAATTATGGAGGAACAGTGACTGAGTATGGCCTTGGGGTGGGTGTAGAGGGTTGCTTGTGTCATGACTCAAAGGTAAAGCCAACACTCCACCTTTAAACCATACCCACTAGATTTTATTCCTAAATAAATATTTCCCTAAAAATGTGTTTAAATTATGAATATATAGGGTCTTGTATGTCAAAATATGAGTTTCGGTGAAAATCTCACGTTAAAATAACGAAAAACGAGCTTAAAACGGAGTCGTGGTCGAAAATCGGGTGAAATGGGCCTTCTTGCGAAGTTGCTCAGATAGGACCGAGGTTTGGCCCCTACTGCCATGGACCGAAGGCGAGATGACCCGAAATAGCCCGAAGGCGAAATAGGCCGAATGTGGGTTCGGACCGAAGTGACTTGACTCGAAGGCGAAATGGAGGCTTCGGTTTCGGTCCCTACAATTTCGGTTCTATAACTTCGGTTCCTTAAGGGACCTTCGGGTTCGGTCCTTGGAGCTTCGGCTATAAGAGGTTTCGGTTCTAATAGAGAGGTTTCGGTCCTTTAAGGCTGGTTTTTCATATAAAATCCCCGTTTTGAGCGGTTTTTCACCAAGTTAAGTGTCGGGATGCCCCAAATGATTATAAAAAGTTAGAAGAGATTTTGAGAGAGATTTGGGAGAGATTAAGATTGATAAAGAAAGATTGAAAGAGACTTTGTTTGTGACCTTTTTGAGTGTTTAGCTTCGCAACTAAAGGTTCGTAAACCCCGTTAATCCATGTTTAAGAGTCTTACACACCCCCGAAGGGTATGCAATAGTGTTTTATCGTTTTGTTACCTTACTTATCCCGTTTAGGGTTTAAGAATTTCAATCATACAAACTTTCCAAGTGATAACTTCTTATTAAAATAGCGAGATGTAAAGTAGCTAACATATTGCAAACCCTAATATACTAAGGTTAGTTGAGTTGACTGGTTTGACTTATTGACTTTATTTGACTTTGACAAGCCTGAAAATTGACGGTTGTCACAATGAGAAGGGCATGGCTCGACTGTACATACGTGCATTGGGATCATGTTTTCCATATAATGTAATTATACTTTGAATTAAATGAAATAAAAATGAAATTTATTTATGTTAATAATCGGAACGTTACACTTGCATAGTTCGTATTGTACTCAATGATGGTCTTTATGGCTACACAACTACGAACAATGTTGGACCATGTCAAAGCATAATATTTCCATATACTTAACTCTTTATTATATATCTTAGGTTGAAGCACATAAAGACATTTACCTTTATCTAGAATCACTCATTACTACAATTTATAAAGTGATTTTGATGCAGGTCATGTCCAATACTTATTCTCTAATCAAGTACTTATGAATTTGGTCGTAGTCCTTTGCTATTTTCATTTCTATAAAAATCAACCAATCCATTCATATTTGTTTTATTTCATAGATGCTCCCACAAACTATGAATGAATGTGGACATTTAGAATAACCATGTTATTTAAGGATTAAACATGCTAATATAGAACACAATGAATATTTAAAGAAAAGACTATATCCAATATATCAAGTCATTACAATATATGTTGCTTATACTGTTCCAATATCCAAAGACTAAATTTCAATCAAATATATTCACTTTAAAACATTAAGGTCATATAGCTCCAGTATGATATTCATGCTTTAGCTAATGAAGGAACTTTGTTAAATAGATTTGACATACTTGATTTGTATAAACTTTGTGAATACTAGCATTTTTGGTTTTATTTATATCCCATATATAGATAAAACTCCGAGAATGTTTTAGATACTTAAATATGAATTAGATAAAAGTACTCACCTAGCGGGATTAGTCACAGTCATAAATGAACTAATCATTTTATGCATCTCCATATGTGGTTTCCTGCACAACAACTTATTATGAATCTGTAGCGTAATAGCAATTAAAAACTACATGGAATTCCTATCTACGTAACTTTTTTTCATTCATAACTAGGTGTGAGACCCATGTATTACATGGGTTTAATTAAAAAAATAAATATAAAATTTTAACAATTTGAAAAGTTTGAATTTATAAGAAAAATGGGAAAAATTTGAATTATTAAAATTAATGAATACATTACATATATAAATTTTTTCTAATAAATACTTTACATATATATTACCTTACATATTAAATGTGGAATTTTAATTTAATAAAATGAAAAATACAATAAAATGACAAGTAGAAAAATTGAAAATATAAAAATTCTAGAAAATGCCATGTGTCCAAATGAATGAGAAGAGGACATGTGGCAAAAAAACCTTCATTTATTATAGTAGATGAGTACACACCCAATTGTGATTAATGATCATCTCAATCTATTTGGAAGTTTAGCTTATGTATAACAGTTTGCATATAACTTTCTTTCAAATACTCCACAAATTAGGAATATTCATATAGTTCTTGATAACTAATTTAGAATGTTCCTATCAGGAATTCATTACTTATTCTCAGATTATACTGGTATCTATTCATCATGCTGCAAGCATACGACATATCTAGCCTTTAAGCATAACATTACATATATTATTAATCCAGTTGAAGCAACATATAGAATATAATCATAATATCTAGTTAAACCATTGTACTATGATTCTGAGGCATGCTCATAATCATGTCATGTGGTATCAACAAGATAAAATCTCTTAGAGTCATATTTTTTTTAACTCTTTAAGATCCTTGACAATTAATGCAATTCTACTTAATCTTTTAAGTTGCCATGATCTATCTTAGTAGATCTTTATTCCAAGAATTAGTATGTCGATTACACATAAAACTAGTAATGTTACTTTTCTCCCACTAGTTTTCTAGAAAACACAAGAATCATCTCGATTTATAAAGAAATCACACTATGTAATTTTTTATAAGCGAGAGGATTATTACTTTGAGATGTTGGCTTTAAATTTGAAAAGATTTTCATTCATGTATGTTTTGACCTTTGAAAACTCACTTACTCTTTATAGTCATATTATACCAAGGTGTACTAATCATGCCCATACTTGATTATCATACATGAGTGAATCTGTATGTGTTCTATTAGTTTCTAATCAACTATTTGAATAGGTTCAACAGTTGTTGAAAACTTGCTGGTTTTAAACTATGACACATTTAGTTTATGGTTCTTTAGCCATTAAAGTTCCATAATGCTCCCACTTAGAAAAAGAACATTCTCAGTATATGTCTTCTGGAATGACAATTAGTGGGATCGTAGAAACTTCATCCTAAACAATCATTTATGATATATATATATATATATATATATATATATATATATATATATATATATATATATATATGTTACTAGTAGATGTTAGGTTGAGTTAAGTTTCTTGTCTCATATAAGCTCCATAACTCTATACCTTTCAAATAAGGATAAAATATTTGATCCCGAGCCTTATGAAGTTATTTAATCTACTTATTTGGTTGGAAATATATTAACATATATTTATTGTAGTGATCATAAATTCAAAAACTATAAAGGAAAGAGTTCTTTAAAATATCATGTAGCTGGCAATAATGTCTGGTTTATCCTCTTCAAAAAAAACTTGTAGTATCGATATACAAAAGTGGTCTGGTGACGGTGTCCCACTAGAGAATACGAATGCTACCTCGAACATCATAAGAAAAAAACCCATGTGGTTAAGTGACACATGACCCACAAGAATCGTACAAATGATGAGTGAGTGTTCTTAACAGAATAAGTTGTGAACCGATTGCACAACTTTTAGGATGTTCCAAGAAAAAACATTAGGGATCTTCTGAGTTAAAAAAATAAGTTAGAGACCAAGCATGCAAATCAACCCAAACCATAGGGTTCATTCGTATAATTTACTCAAATACTTTTCTTAGCTAAAACTCGGAAACTATGAGCCTGTTCGGCAAAAATAGTTGGTAGCGGGTAGCATGTAGCGTATAACGGGTAGCTTCTAGCTGATAGCGTTTTGTTAAACGCTACGTAAAGTAGCATTTGGATTTGAAGTGTTTTATTTAAACTAAATGCTAGAAGCTTGTAGTGTCAAACGAGATTTTCTATTCAAAACATACCGTTGTGTCAAACGCAAGAAGATAGAAGCTCTCAAACTCTTCCAAACTCTCCGGACTAAACACGCCCTTTATTACCTAATAAGAATCTCAATCTATTTAATTAAGCTCACACGAAACTCTATATACCTTGATACACAAATATAGTTTTCTACTAAATAAAAACTATTATAATAAATTATACTATGAAAAAAAAAACAGAACCCAAAAGTAGATTTAGTCTGGAACGATAATGACATAATAAACAAATATGGTAGAAAATTCTTAGTCAGCACATCACAAGCACAATATTCAAACATGTACTCCTTCTGTAGCAACCAAAACCGCCATTATAACCCAATTGCCTTTTTCTTCTTCATGATCCAAAACATTTCGAATGGGCATTTGTGTGGGAAAGCCTGCAAATGTTGCTCATGTTTCTTCTTCACAGTTCATGGGTATGCTTTCTTCTTTAATAGATGGTCAAAATTTCTCCTCTTTCTAGTGGTTATGAATCCGGTTTTTGATCTTCATAAAATTTTTGGTTGTTGTAGATTATGCAAAGGCTCAAAATGAAAGAAAGCATCGATCAAGAACTATAATCTTCAAGAAAGTTTCAAGGGCATCTGGAGATGAGAATTGTCCAGTACCCATTAACCTCAAGGCCTTCACTTTCAACGATCTTAAGACCGCCACCAAGAATTTCCGGCCGGATAGTATGGTCGGGGAAGGTGGTTTTGGTCGTGTTTTCAAAGGTTGGATTGATGAAACCACCTTAGCTCCGGCGAAACCTGGCTGTGGTCAAGTTATCGCAGTCAAAGTACTCAAGTCAGAAAGCCATCAAGGTCACAGAGAGTGGCTTGTAAGTCATCTTTTCTCTTTTCCTTTTTGGTTTTCATCACTATCAGTATCACCATCTCCAATAAGAATAGAACGGACGACATAATTATGATTATATTCTCGTAACTTGCAGACGGAGGTCGATTACTTGGGCAAGCTTCGTCATAAAAATCTTGTTAAACTCATTGGATACTGCGAGGAATGTGAAAATAGACTTTTGGTTTACGAGTTCATGCCAAAAGGATGTTTGGAAAACCACTTGTTTAGAAGTGAGCTTTTTGTCGATGCTTCCATGGCATGCAAGCTTGCAACCATGCATGATGCACCTCGTTTAATTCTTGGTTTTCACTGAACACGGTCATCTTTTTTTCTTGCAGAAGGTGTTGAACCGATCTCCTGGTCCATCAGGATGCGCATAGCCATGGATGTAGCTCAAGGGTTAGCGTTCTTGCATAGTAAAGAACCCAATATCATCTACCGAGATTTGAAGGCCGCTAACATCTTGCTGGATTCGGTATGCCAAGATTATTCAAAGAATCTTATGATCATGATCATGGATTTAAGAAGTATATATAAAGATTGATGATCATGTTATTACTGAAATTTGTAGGAATTTACAGCGAGGCTATCGGATTTTGGGTTGGCGAGGAATGGCCCAGTAGGAGACAACACGCATGTTTCGACCAGGGTTGTGGGAACCAGTGGTTATGCTGCTCCAGAATACGTAGCGACAGGTAGATAAATATGGTTTGACTTTTCTGGTCAAATATTCCGCTTTTGAACTTTCAAACATGAAATGGATTTGGCTACGTATTCAACAATTATAAATGTTTCGTCAGTCGTCACACATTTTGCTTTTTAATTCCAATTGTTAACAATATTATTTTTATAAGTTAACGATACGTATTGAACTAAGAGGTGAAAAGTTGTCAATTTGAACTTAAAAAAAAAGTCAAAATTTTAGGATGCGTTTGTTTGTGGAAATTTTTTTAGTTTTCTAGGAAATTTTTTCAAGAAAAATGGAATTTTGAAAACGCGTTTGGTTCGTTCTGTTTTCCAAAGTTTTCTATAAAAAATGAAAATTTTCAGTTTTTCAAATTGTATGTAAATTAGAAATGTGATTTTTACAGTTTTTCAAATTTCTAAGATGGAAAATGAAACTACATCCGTTCCAACCAAACGCGTTTTCATTGAAAATTGAAAATGAAAACTCAACCATATTTTCTGAAAACATATTCATAGAAAATAAAACAGTTTTCCACAACCAAACGCACACTTAAATTTTCCACGCCATGCTTAGAAACATTAAGAACTTCAAGATGTGTTTGGTTCGTGGATCGGCGAACTTGGTTATCAAATGACAAAATTATTTTTTATAGTTCATATTTGACGGATTTCACGTTCTTACATGGGATAAAAAGAATACCATTGTACTGTGTTTTATTCAAAACACTAAAATGTTGTGTTTATTTATTTATTTTATTATTATTATTATTATTATTATTATTATTATTATTTGAATTGGTTAGTGGTTAGAAATTACTAATTTCAAGTTATTAGAAATCGTCAACGCCTGAATTAGAACCCGATACATTCAATCTAAGAAACAAAAACTCTGCCAAATAGGTTAGTCCCAAATAAACAAAATTTTGTCCCAAATAAACAAAACTTTACAAATTATTAGATTTCATTTCATTTTCTACAAATTATTAGACTTATTTCATTTTCTACCTTTCAAAAACATGAGAGGTTACAATTTACAAACTTACAATTCTCTCATTTCCTAGGTCCTACATATTCAACTTTATTTTTCACATTTCATTTCTTCCAAAAAAACAAAACATTTTCCATATCAAACTCCAATATTTTAATGGTTTGCTCTATGCTAATATAAATATTTTTGACACATTAATTGTTTCATTTGTAAAGGGCACCTGACTCAAAAGAACGATATCTACAGCTTCGGAGTAGTTCTATTGGAATTGCTCTCCGGAAGACGAGCAATTGCTGATGAGAGAGCAGGAGGAGTCGAAGAGACATTGGTTGAATGGGTGAAACCGTTTTTACTTGACAATAGAGGAGTTTTTAGAATTATGGACACACGATTAGGAGGAAGGTATCCGAAGAAGGGTGCACAAGCTGTGGCTGCACTCGCGTTAAAGTGTCTTCGTAATGATCCTAAGAATAGGCCAACGATGGATGAGGTTGTTGCCTCTTTAGAAGAAATTATGAATATGTCCAAAAATATTGCAGAAACCTCACCACCTGTAATAAGCCCGAAAAAATTGTACTAGGAGTAAGCTTAAAAATACAAGCTTGGTACAAAGACATGTGTTAGCAGATGTACAGATCCTTCGCTTTGATAACTAAGATAAATATATGGTCATAAAATGGTTATTAGATTGATTTTTCATCTAGAATATACACTTTTCGTTATGGCAAAATTTTGAGTATAAATATTCATGATGTTAATCATGTAATAATGTATAAATATTCATTATTGTGCGAGTGTATGCAATTTACAATGTTTGTTCTGTACATAAGCTTGTATTGTTTGATTAATTGTATCTCATATGTAGGGTGTGTTTGGTAAAACAAACTGCTAGCTGAGTGGATAGTTGGTTGCTGATAACGTTTTGTTAAACGCTACGTGAGATAACCTTTAGATTTGAAAGATTTTGTTTAAACTAAATGTTAAAAGCTTGTAGTATCAAATGCTAGAAGCACCCAAATACTCCATACAAAACACGACTGTAATATATTATGTTTTTATACTTTCATAATCATTACGTTAATTGATAAGGTGAATCTATTAGGAGGGGATCCGGACAACTAACAACCAATATATTGTATTTTTATGAAAATAATAAAAAACCCTCAAACTTAATTTATCCTAAAACCTTTTAAAAAATGTAAATAAATAAACATTTACATATGATAAATTGATTAAACATATATTCAGTATAAATCAATTAACAAACATAAATATATAATGCGTGCATAATATGCAGATTAAGTTAAATAAAATCTATTTTTATATAATAAAAAAAAATCTATAATGGTACATTAACTATTGTATAAATAATTAAAATCTTAATTTTATCCTAGACGAAAGATAGTCATCCACTTAACTTATCTTTCCGTACTTTACATTCTAAAAGAAAGTAACATTTTTTTTTTTTTTTTTTTTTTTTTTTTTTTTTTAACAATCTAAGAACATGACAATAAAATGAAGATTGAGACTCACTAGAGTAAGATATAGTATCATTAAGTTGGAGAGCTCGAGACCGATCAAGGATGCAACAATAGAAGGAGGAGGCTATGTTTCTCTTAACGTGTTCGGTAAAACTAGCTGGTAGCGGATAACTTGTAGCGGGTAGCTTGTAGCTTGTAGCGTTTTGTTAAATGCTACATGAAGTAGCAATTGGATTTGGAGCGTTTTGTTTAAACTAAAAGTTAGAAGCTTGTAGTGCGAACGAGATTTTCTGTTCAAAATGGAACGTTTTTTCAAACGCTAGAAGCTAGAAGCTCTCAAACGCTCCGTGCCGAACACGCCTCTAATTTCGTTCATCCATTATTTTGTTGGGATTTATTAAAAAAACATTTTCTGTGAACGCTAAAAACGGAAACGAAAGCATTAAAAACTTGAATAAACGTAAAACCAATTTAACTCACCAATGATCATTTTGAAAACAAAGAAAGATTAATACAACAAAGGATGAAAAAGATTACAACCTTTGTAGACCTTGATTCATCAAGGGGAGTCTTTTAAGTTGATGAAGATGGCAAGAGAGATCCAAAGAGGAAATCTTCTATATGTATCCACCCCAAGCAAATATGAAGCACCAAAGATGCTAGTCTTCTCTTGTTTAAGTAATTTTGTGTCTTTGAAATTTAAACAACATTTAGCCTTAAACGAGAAGAACTTATGGACTTAAACTCTACACTACACTTTGCAAGAGAGAAGAAGATAGAGAGCAAGCATACTCTTGGCTTTCAAGGGAGAAAGAGGAAGAATTTATCAACCAAGAAATCTAGCCATGCACTCCTTTATATATTGACACTTAGTGAAACATCCCAAAAATACAGTCCAAAAATTTCATTTTTAAAGCATTAATAAAACCATAAATATCATCATCATATAAAAATCATAAATCATGTATCTCAAAAATATCATAACAATTGTCAATGTATCAAAATCACATGTCAAAACATCTGAATAAATCATCCTAGACTAAAAGTTGTGGTGTGTGTCATGCAGTCATCCCGAGCTCTTCCCTTTACTTTCGGAAGTACCTAAAACCAAAACTAAAAACTGTAAACACGAAGCTTAGTGAGTCTCCCCAAACTACCACACACCATAAACATAATCACATAATAGCATACATGGGCCTAGCCCGCTACCTCGAGCCTCACCCGGCGTCGGACTAATCTGGCATCAGGCCTCGCCTGGCATCGAGCCCCGCTCGGTATACAAATTTGTTTCTACCAGGCCCCGCCTGTCTCTGGGCCCCGCCCACTATACACATACAAATGATATCATATAGTCATGCTAGTACACAAAGAATCATACGCTACACCATATACTCTAGTCTAAGGCCTCGCCTATCATGGGCCCCGCCCCTACTCTGCTAATATGAGATATGGAACCTCATCCACTCTCGGCTAGTGATGAGATACGGGACCCCGCCCACACTCACCTCTCTACCAAGCATATACAAGTATCACAAAGACAACAAGTATAACTAAACATACATCCCTTCTTTGGCCTCGCCCGACATCGGACCGAAATCCATAAACATATAAACATTCCTCAGGCTTGCCCTGACATCAGACTGAAGCCCGGAACATGTAACACATAACATATTAACATATAAGCTAAACATTCATCAGGCTTGCCCCGACATTGGATCGAAGTCCGAAAACATATAACTTGCATCGGGCTAGCCCCGACATCGGACCTAAGTCCGACATACGCTAACACACATAAACGGGCCGACATTGGTACCTTAGACTCGTTCCTATAGGAGAAAACTCACCTCACAAGCTGACTATAAAATTCTATGAATAAACCTCTCGCTGCTAGCTAGTAGATTCACGAACTGTTGATCTCTCGACTCCTCAAGCTACCATTACCAAAATAACAATTAGTCCAAACCAACAATCCTCCTTAGGGTAAAATGATCATTTTACCCCTTATCTAAATTGGTCCAAAACTAAGGCCCTAAAAACAATAATATGAAAGGCCCAATACTAGGTAGACTTCCCAAGCCCACTAGTGGCCCACTAATGGCCCAACTTGCTAAATTAGGCCCAATCCTTCTTATGGGCCTTTCCCTAAAGCCCAAACATATTCTTAGCCCAAATATCTTACGTTTGATGGCCCAACCCGTGGCCCAAAACACGCCAAGCCCATATATGTTGAGTACGTGGGGCGTACTCCTCTGTACGCTAAGCGTACTGGCTGAATGGTGTGTATGTTGGGCATACATGCATGTACGCCAAACGTACTTCTCTATTAAGTCACTTTTCCCATTAAGTACTTAATACTCTATTCCAATGGTTATAATCACAGATCCAAGTCCTCTTCAACGTCTTAATCTATAAAGTCACTGATTTTGTGACTTTACATGACCCTAATAAGCCCAAACTCCAAAATGACATCCTATTTTCATAAAAGTGATCTTAACTCATGCATGAACCTAATAAGACATCCAAGATGGCAACTTTCTGCCTTAGGGACTCATTTAGCACTGGGAGTGCCAACCCTAAGCCTAGGAATCAAATTTGACCATAAAGCTCCATTTAGGGGTGACAACTCTCGACCCAACCCGTAACCCGAGATCGACCCAACCCGAAAATAGACGGGTTTGGGTTGAGATTTGTGACCCGCCAACCCACCAACTCGTTTATTTCATGGGTTGGGTTGGGTTATCTGTTTGGGTTTGCGGGTCAACCCGCCTACCCATATATATATATATATATATATATATATATATATATATATATATATATATATATATATAATGATATATATATATATATATAATGATATATTTAGTTATTAATTAAATTTGATTTCCATCCGTATTCGTAATATTCCGTATCATTGTATTCCTTTCGTATTCGTATGTGACTAATCTGCATTTATGGTTCGTTAATCAGAAAAAGAAAAAAATACATGTCGTTATTTCACGAGTCACGAACGAAGAACACATCCACTTTCTATAAATGTTTTCATTTTTCATTTTATTTGGATGTTATTGACTTTATGAATTTATGTTGAAAACCTTTTTTTTATGTTAATTACTTTAATCATTTTATGAATTTATGTTGAAAAAACCTCATTTTTTTTAAATGTGTTGTTTAATTATTAAACAAGTTATATGGGTTGGGTTTGACCCATTAACTTATGATCCCGCGAACCCATATACTTAAACAGGTTATATGGGTTGGGTTGGGTTGAGGTTTACAACCCACCAACCTGTGACCCGCCAACCCGTCAACCCATATATTATATGGGTTGGATTGAGTTTATGTTTTCTGACCCGCCAACCCGAACCCAACCCAATTGCCAGGCCTAGCTCTATTCTTGGGACCAAAAAGGTCTAAAAACCCAACATAATAGATCTAATCATTCAAGAGGCAATTTCAAGACTTTATACTTCAAGATGATCTGAAATGGGCTTCTCCTTTGAACCACCACCTTGCTTTGCTCTTTACTTGCTTGGAAAATGAATTCACCACACCAAAATGTTCTCTAATAGCCTTTTAAGCTCCAAGAACACTCAAAGAAGGATTAGGGTTTCGTGGTGGTTGTCTAAGGCTGGGAGGGAGGTTGATATCTAGGGCATTATGTTCTTTATATAGTGCTTAGCCCCAAAATTAGGGTTTAGGAACTCTGAGCATACACTAGGCGTACTCCTCCAACACCCGCATCCACTTACACCTCTACGCTGGGTGTACCCCCAACTTACGTTGGGCATACTTCTGTAATTGCTACCTTGCATGCATGGTACCTTCTTGCCACTTTTCTCCATTAGGGACCAATATTGCCAAATACTTCAAAGTACTATAACTTCTTCGTTCTAAGTCCGTTTCCGACGAACTTTATATCCACGAAAAGGTGGCGGGAAGTCCTACGCTCCTAGCTACACCCCAAGCCTAAAACCTTCCGAATAAGACTCAAAACCCATAAAAGATCGAATCGTCCCATTACGCCTATACCATTGGCCTTCGAAGCCACAACCAAGTACTTTCAAAACTAGGTGTTACACTTAGATACATACGATGATACTTGCATTAGATGAAATCATGGTACAAATTACATGTATATGAGAGTAATAGAAAGAAGACACTCAACCTCTCTTGATAGAGGACAACCAACACCCTTTTGCTAGTGATGGGAGGGTTATGTAACTTTTACTCCATCTCATTAACGCATGTGTTATGTAACATTATATAAATGAACTCTAACTAGTCAAAAATAATGTACATAACTTATAAATCACACCCTATGATTTATTAGTTGATTTCTCTCTTAAAAATATTATTTTTATAAAATAATGACTTCCCAATTAACTACAAGAGTTGATAGTATTTTTTTTAATGATCAAAATTAGAATAAATAATCAATAAGTGACTACTTTCTATAAGGTGTGACCCTATACAGTCATATGTTATTAGCAAATATCATTCTATAATGATTCTTGAGTGTATATATCTTTCAATATGTAACGCTTGGTCTAGGTATTATTTATTTCTCAATATTTTACGGTTTTGGGCTGGAACTCGACAAGTTGGGAAGCTCCAACTCGTCGTGTAGGAATTATTTTGGATGCGGGTTTAAGGACTCAACTTGACGAGTTGGGGATCCCCAACTCGACGAGTTGACATTGGAAAGGAAAACCCTAATTTTCAAGGTTTGCACCCTATTTAAAGGCCTTAGGCCTCATTTCCACCCTCCCTCATCGCCCTTTTGTCCAAAGAATCCCTAGTTCATGCTTGTTCCTACATTTTGAGTATGTGAGAGCTTAAAGAGTGCATTTTTGGTGTTTGTTTGAAGAAGGATTGAAGTATGTAACGCCCGGATCCTTGTATGTATTTTAAAACAAATTATTCATTTTTGCAAAGGGACTCGACAAGTTGGAGGCCACTCGTCGGGTAGAAATGGAATTTCGACATGGGACTTGAAGTCTACTCGACGAGTTAAGATCCTCAACTCGACGAGTAGGGCTTCCAGAGTGAAACCCTAATTTTTAGGGTTTGCACCATATTTAAGCACCTTAATCTCCAAAGGGTGGCCTCATCTACAGCCTCCATCACCCCAAACCCTAGCCATAAAACCCTAATCCACATCTCAGTGTTCTTAAGCCATTTTTGTGTGTTCTTGGTGATTTTGAAGCTTGAGAATGAAGGAGAAGCTTGAAGATTCAAGAGGCAGCTAGTAGATCTGGAAGTTTAGTTGCATTTCTGACCCACTTGAGGTATAAAGCTGATACATTGGCTCTCCATTGCTTAGATCTTCATTTAGGGTTGTATTTTGTTACTTTTGGGCCATTTTGAAGTCATTTTCAGAATTTGAGGATATCATGAGGTTTTGACCTCAGATCTAGGCACTCATGAGCTCATAAGGCTTAAAGTTGCCAACTTTATCAAGCATTGGCCCTTCCTCATGCCCTAGATCACTTATATAGCTTAGTTTTGGTGTTTCCAGCTTCATGACACCATGCATGGACATAAAGTTACCAACTTTACATGGTAACTTAGTCCTAGGGGACCTAATCTATGGTTTGGAAGCATTGAACTCAACTGGAAACGATTGAATGTGTTTAGAATATGGGGGACTCGACGAGTTGTTCATACAAATCGGCGAGTTGGGTTGTGGTTCCCTAACCTTTTCTGTTAATGGGTAAACTCATTGAGTCTAAGAGATGACTCAGCGAGGTGGACATGTTTTTGGGTTTGAAGATTGAAGAACCCGACGAGTTCAAGGAGGAACTCGAAGAGTTGTGAGCGAAATGTCCCGACTCTGTATGAGGAGGAACTCGATGAGTAGGATCAATATTATAGGGTTTTATGGATCATGGAAGTCGATGAGTTGATGGACCAACTCGGTGAGTTGAGTCCACCAGGATGTTGACTTTGACTAGGATATTGACTTTGAGTTTGACCATTGACCAGAGTTGACCCTTAAAGGGGTTATGAGTATGAAAGAGTAATTAAAGGAGATTATTATGTGTAGGAGTTTGAGAGGATTTGATCCCAGAGCCGAGAACAGTTCGGCTACTACACGACACTCGAGGTGAGTTACCTTCAACTAGAAGTAGGTCTAAGGCACCAATATCGGTCCACTAGTAGTTGATTATAGTAGGGATGATTGTCTTTATGATAATTGTCTAGTATGCCACTATATGTTATGCTATAGGTGCTAGAATGCTATGATATTATGTGATAGTGGTAGGAAGGGGACTAGTCCCCAGATCCGGTTGGGATAAACCGGTAGGGTAGGTTGGGCACCTAGATATGCCTGATAGTATGTTATGCTATGTTATTATGTGGTAGTGATAGGGGTGAAATAGTCCCCGTAGCCGGTTGAAATAAAATGGAGGTTAGGTCGGGCACCCAGATATGCCTGGCAGGGTAGGTCCAGCACCCAAATATGCTTGATAAGGGGTAGGTTGGCCACCCCGATATACCTGACATGTAACACCGTAAAAATTTGAACAAATTTTCACTTTTGAAATCCATAAAATATCATTTGTAATCATAAATAAAAACGTTGTGTCAACATTGTATCAGTACAAAACCCAAGATCAAAATACATAAACTCCAGTGTGCGTGTGTACGAATCATGCCGGCGCCTTCCCGCGATCATCACTGGTACCTGAAACACATAACACATAACACTGTAAGCATAAATGCTTAGTGAGTTCCCCAAAATACCACTCTAACACATAATAGCCACTCGAGGCTGTAACTCTGTTGACCCCCAGGTCAATGGGTCTCAGTGGGGCCCTTCAGCCCCAACTCTCTGTGGGCCCTCTGGCCCTAACTATGTGGACCCGAAGGTCCTAACTCTGTAACTCTGAATCATGCATATCACATATCACAATAAATCACAACACATAAATAACATCCAATTACACTGGCATATAACTCTAACATACTCTATCACATAACTCTGTTACCATACTAGGTAAAGTATAGTGAGAAGACTCACCTCGGGTATCTCGGTAAATCTTTGACTCGGTAATGTTGGTCTAGCCTCCGCCTAATCATATAAAATAAATACCCTAATTATTATAACTCTCAAAGGCTAGACTATGTCCTCTTATGACACTCTCAAAAGGGTAAAAGGCCATTTTACCCCTCTCATATCTCAAAAGGCCCCACAATAGACCATACCCTAAAAGTCAACCCAAATTCAAATTTTCGGGTTACGCTGCGCGTACCAGATGTGTACGCAGAGCGTACCCGGCTGCATCTCAGAATCGGGGAACGCTACCCAGTACGCGGCGCACCCGACGTACTCCCCAGCTTCAGCCCGTTAGCTCTTGAGGTCTTAAACAGTTAAGACCCACGTCCAATTTCTAGATCTGACCTCATCTAAGCCTCTTAATCCATAAAGCTGATGACTTTATGCCTTTGCATGGCTGAACAAGCCACCAACTCCCATAATGTTCCATCCTCTAACTCTAGAAGGCTTATTACTCAAGCATGACCTCAAACTAACAACCAAAATGGAAACTTTATGGTTCTGAATCACTAATACCACTTAATAGGGACAGATCTCGGACCATGGAGCACTTTACACTCATAAAGTCTCCACCTTTGGGGTTTTTAGCCCTAGAAATGGCACATGCAACAACAAATCAAAAGAAGAGGAAAATTTTGAACTTTATACCTCTAAGTGTATCCCCTTGCTCTGTAGATCTCACATCCAAAATGACACCTCAAGCTTTAGCTTCCAAGAGCTCCTTTCCTTCATCTTCACTAAGTCACCAAAGCACAATTAGCTCCAATAACACTCACACACTAAGGACGATGGGAAGCTCTCTTTTAGGGTTTCACTCACTGATATGGAGGCTGAGAAATGAGCCTTTGCACCCTTTAAATAGTGCACAAGACGGATTAGGGTTTTGCACGTGGGCCGGGTACGCCCAGCGTACCTTGGCGACTCCGCGTCCAAACTAAGCACACGAGTACGCGCATCGTACCCCTCTGGTACGCCCAGCGTACTCACTTGCTAAGTTCTCTCCACACAAGGGCTAATCATGACTAATTGACAAAGAATAAGGGTAAAAGAAATGCACCTGAATCTCGGGGTGTTACAATTCTCCCCCACTAGAACCAGACTTCGCCCCCGAAGTCTCATTCCTCGAACAACTCTGGATGCTGCCCTCGCATCTCCGACTCTGACTCCCAAGTCATCTCGGACCCCTTCCGATGTTGCCACTGAACCAAAACCAGAGGCACTTCCTTGTTCCTCAAAACCTTGATCTTCCGATCCTTGATCGCCACCGGTCTCTCAGCATAATTCAGGCTCGCATCCACCTGAATATCCTCCAATGGTACCACTGCCGACTCATCGGCTATACACTTTCGCAACTGCGACACGTGAAAGGTGTCATGAATCTGACCCAACTCTGCAGGTAGCTCCAAGCGATACGCTACCCTGCCCACCCTTGCGATCACTCTAAACGGCCCAATATACCCGGGTCCCAGCTTGCCCCTTTTCCTGAATCGGATCACTCCTTTCCAAGGAGATACCTTCAGGAGCACCAAATCACCGACCTGAAATTCGAGCTCAGGTCGTCGCCTATCAGCATAACTCTTCTGGCGACTCTGAGCGGTCAACAACCTTTGCCTGACCTGCTGGATCTGCTCTGACGTCTAAAGCACTATCTCCGTACTACCCATCACATGCTACCCCACTTCTCCCCAACAAATGGGGGTCCGACACCTCCTCCCATACAACAGCTCAAAGGGTGGCATACCAATGCTCGAATGATGGCTGTTGTTGTAGGAAAACTCCGCCAAGGGTAAGTACGTGTCCCAACTCCCGCCGAAGTCCAACACACATGCCCGGAGCATATCCTCGAGCGTCTGAATCGTCCGCTCGCTCAGTCTGTCAGTCTGGGGGTGGTATGCGGTACTAAAATGCAGTCTAGTACCCAATTCCCCATGGAATTTCTTCCAGAATCTAGAGGTGAAACGTACATCTCGGTCTGAGACAATCAAGATCGGCACTCCATGCCGTGATACCACTTCCCTCACATACATCTCTGCCAACCTCTCCGCGGAAGAGCTCTTGCTAATAGCGAGGAAATGAGCGCTCTTCATCAACCGATCTACAATCACCCAAATTGCATCGACACCCCTCCCAGTCCTCGGAAATTTGGTGATAAAGTTCATGGCAATCTATTCCCACTTCCACTCGGGAATCTCTAACGGCTGCAACTTGCCGTACAGTCTCTGGTGCTCGACCTTAACCCTGCGACAGGTTAGGCACCTCTCCACGAACCATGCAACGTCCCTCTTCATACAGGGCCACCAATACTCCCTTTTCAGGTCCAAATACATCTTAGTGGCCCCGGGATGGATCAAGAACTTCGATCGATGAGCCTCTTCCATCAAAATGGTACGCGTTCCGCCCACATGCGACACCCAAATCTGACCCTGAAACGTCATAAGCCCCCGTCCATCGGTAACGAACTCCGATACTTGCCCGATAACCCGATCTATCTTCTGGTATTCTGGTCTCACGGCCTCGGTCTGAGCTCCTGGAATGGTGTCCAACACCAGAGTCATCACTGCCAATCTCATACAAATGTCACACATTTGAACACTCTCCGCCCTACGACTCAAGGCATCGGCTACCACGTTGGCTTTCCCCGGGTGATACAGGATCTCGCAATCATAATCCTTTACCACATCCAGCCATCTCCTCTGTCGCATATTCAGGTTGGGCTGATCCATCAAGTACTTCAGGCTCTTGTGATCCGTGTATATGGTACACCGGACCCCATATAGATAGTGACGCCAGATCTTGAGGGCGAACACTACTGCCCCCAACTCTAAATCATGGGTAGGATACCTCGCCTCATGAGGTTTCAGCTGCCTCGATGCATACGCTATCACATGGCCTCTCTGCATAAGCACTGCTCCCAACCCTGATATCGATGCATCACAATACACCACAAAATCCTCTATTCCCTCCATAAGGGCTAACACCGGGGCTTCGCATAATCTCTGGCGAAGTGTCTCGAAGGAGGTCTGCTGCTCTGGACCCCAAGCAAAAACTACACCCTTCCGGGTCAACTTAGTGAGTGGCACGTCGATCTTGGAGAAATCCCTGATGAATCTCCGATAATATCCTGCCAGTCCTAGAAAACTCTTGATCTCCGTGGGTGACCTCGGCACCTCCCAACTCATCACCGCCTCAATTTTAGCCGGGTCGACCAATATCCCTTTCTGGTTAACGAGATGTCCCAGGAACTGGACCTCTCGTAACCAGAAATCACACTTGGAGAACTTGGCATAAAGCCTCTCCGATCTCAAGACCCCTAGGATCTCCCTCAGATGCTCCTCATGCTGCTCTCTAGATCTCGAATACACCAAAATGTCGCCTTTTTGTTTTTTCATTCATTTTTAACTAGGTTGCATAACATTTTAGTATTAAGCTAATTTTCATTCATTTTTTTATTTATTTAAAATTCCAAAAAGATTTTATTTTCTTCTTTTTCACCTTTTATATTTTTGCATAACATTTAGCCTAAGGCATTAGCATTCATACATTTTTGTTGTCTGTTTATTCTTACCTCTCTTGGATACCATGGAACAGGTTCACAATTATTGTATCATTATTGGTCCAGGATCTTTTTGCTACCTCACCCATCGAACCGGGACCACTAGCTACAGTTTGGGATTTCATACTTGTGATCAGATGCTGGTAGCTTAAAGGGGTAAGTGATCATGGCCAGGTAGTTTCATGAAGAATTATGCATACAATACTAATAACCGTAGGATATACTATAGCAATGGATGTTCTTGGCCTTGCGGTCACTACCGCCGAGAGGATCACACTTGATCATGTTTGAACTGTTAGGATGAAGCATTGGTGCTTGTCCCCGAGTAGAATCCATATCCGATCTCTTTACATCACCATATCTTTTTGCGATTTTCTTAGAATTTTAGAGAGTCTTTTAGTCCACATTTAGACATTTTCATTATCTTTGAAAAACCATGAGTTTGAAAAGGAGCTTATATTACATCTTTATGCTCCACACATGGTCATTTTCACACTTAGGTCATTCGGATTATATCATTACCCTTTCGGTTCCACTTACACACTTTTGGGAACCAAATTTTGAGTCAAAGGGTTTTCTTGTTAAAATTTTCGATTGTTAATGCATTACCTAGAAGAATAAAAAAAAAATTGGTGGTTGTCGAGGCCAACACAAATAATAACCCTAAATATTACACACTAAAATAGTGTATAGTGGTAAAGGGATCGAATCCACGGAGATTGGTTCAATTTATAACTCTATGAAAAATCTCTTTGTAAAAATACCTGTAAAATGACAATAAAAATAAAATGGGGGGGGGGGGGTTTGGTGTTTTGAAATACTTGAAACAAACTAGAATTAACTATGATTTAAATAGACAAATGCAATAAAAATAAGAGTTTGATGTAAAATCAATAAGGGAGAGATGGTTGACTTAAAGTTTTCTCACTTTGATTTTTGATGAACATATCATTAGAATCCAATGGTGCAATACTTTGATTTAAATCCTTAATTTGGCTATAGCAATCCAAGGAGCTTGAGATTACCTAGACTTTTCTTAATTGTTGAAATGGCTAGAGAAGCTCATAACAATTTCCTTAGTCAAAGTCACTAAATCCAAATAGCATGTAATTAGTGAAAGTCAACTAGCATTAAGAACCAAAAAGTCACCAAATCCAAGAGGGGTCAAATGCTTTCACCACCATGTTGGAGGAAATGTTTTTATGATTGTGTGAAGCAAAAACAACACAAAAATCATTTGTTGCTTGCTAATTTGAGGATCATTTACTTAATCAAGAAATTAGCCAACTAATCACCACAAACATATTTAAACTCATGAATAAAAACATACTAGTAGTGATAATATGATAAAACACAAAACAATTCCATAAAGATTTAAGAACAAGTTCATGGATTCTTCAACATCCAACAAAAGTTCAAAAGATTCAACAAAAAGTCAACCAAGATTTGTTTAGCCAAGCATGGCTAAACTCAAATGAACAAAGTTAGATAAGATTGTACCAAACATTTGACAACATTCAAGATATGAAAAGAAGATATTCTTCAAGTGTTCTTGGCCTCCAAAAGTGCTCCAAACTCCAGAGAGAAAGTCTCAAAATCGGATCTTCAAGATCAGGCTAAAGAGGCACACCCACCTTCCCAATATAGAGCTCTTAGCAAAATCCCGAAATTGCCCTTGTCAGGAATCCACGCGGGCCGCGGGCTCTGACGGGTAATTTTGGGCTTCTTCAAGTTTTGGGCCCCCACAGCTAATCCATTGGCCCAGTTCGAATCCAATCAACTCCTAGCCCATTTTTCTTCAATATTTCTTCAATTTGAGCCCAATTTGTCTTTCCACATCACTCAAAACTTCCGCAAACTCCTAAACATCGATCTTGCACACTCAAGAATTTTCCCGTGCCTTTCAAATTTAAAGTTCAACACTTCCACACCTTCAAGCAATTGACAAGTCTACTCCATGAATCACCTCCATAGCCATCAAGCACGAAATCCCCATTTCCCTTCAAGCCCAATCGCCTCCCAAGAGTCCCGCTCAGCTAGTCTCCAAGAAAATCTGCAATAATGCTCAAGAAACTAGAAAGTACCCGAAATGGTCATAAAAATAACAAAAGGGAAAATATGCATGGAAATTAACTAAAATGCGAATGGAATGTACTAAAAAAACTATAAAAAGAAGTAAATAAAATGAAGCTATCAGTCGTCGATGAATACGATCACCGAGCGATCGAACATCGGTCTACACACCCTGTTCATGAGATCCATGAACACCGCTGGTGCGTTGGTGAGCCCGAAAGGCATCACCACGAACTCGTAATGCCCGTAACGAGTCTTAAACGCTGTCTTCTGGATATCCTCATCTCGCACCCTCACCTGATGATATCCAGACCTCAAGTCGATCTTGGAAAACCAAGATGCTCCCTGCAACTGATCGAACAAATCGTTAATCCTCGGCAACGGGTAACGGTTCTTGACCGTCAATTTGTTCAACTCCTGGTAATCAATGCACATCCAGTGTGAGCCATCCTTTTTCTTGACAAAAGGATAGGAGCTCCCCACGGCGAACTACTCGGCCGAATAAACCCCTTTCCCAGCAGCTCCTGAAGCTGCGAGGACAACTCCTGCATCTCTGGAGGCGCAAGGCGATAGGGCGCCTTGGCGATAGGCGCGGCCCCCGGAACCAAATCGATACTGAACTCCACCTGCCTCACAGGAGGTACGCCTGGCAACTCCTCCGGAAATACATCCGGGAACTCATGCACTATCGGAACCTCTCCCACAGACCTCGGTCTCTCCGTCTCAACCCTCGCGTCCATCACATATGCTATGAATCCCTTACATCCCTGCTGAAGACTCTGCCTCGCCCTGGCGGCTGAGCAAAATGTTGAACCGGAACGTGTACCCTCTCCGTACGCCGTAAGAACTCCCCCACTAGGGTCTCGCATAGTCACCATCTGTCGCTCGCAGTCATTGATCGCTCCAAATCTGCTCAACCAGTCCATGCCCACGATGACACAGACGTCCCACATCGCAATAGGGACCATATCTATCGGAAAATCAACCCCGAAAATCTCAAGTACACAACCACGAATCACCTCGGTGGCATACACCGCTCTCTCATCCGCTATGGAAACTCTCAGAGGTCGACTCAACGCCTCTCGACTAATACTGATGTGTCGGCTAAGGGCCAACGATACAAAAGATCGACTCGCACCCGAGTCAAATAACACTAGAGCAGGTATATAATTCACAAGGAAAGTACCTACGCATAACATAATATAAGCACAATATCACAAAATACAAAAGAATACACGAAAGAGTACATACCGGCCACAACATCAGGCGCTGTGCGGACATCCTCCGCAGTCAACTGGAAGGCTCTCCCGCGTGCCTTCGGTGCCTCGACCTTCGCAGGCCGAACATCCGCAGCTCTCATCGCAGTAGGGGCCGATCCCGAAGATGCTCCCTGTGCTGACCCTCGCAACTGTGGACACTCTGCCTTCCGGTGTCCAGTCTGGTTGCAATGAAAACAGACTGAAAAACTCTTGGGACAATCCTTGGCCATGTGCCCCTCCTTGCCACACTTGTAGCACAACCCTGCTGTGCATATCCCATCGTGGCTCTTGCCGCACTAGCCACAAGTGCGGCCTTTCTGGTTCCCAGCTCTCGAATCAGCGGGTTTGGCCCGCTTGGCTACCGGCTGAGACTGAGCCGGCCGCCGATCCTTTCCCTGAGACTCAGCCTCCTCCCTAGCTTGGGTCTCCAACTCTATTTCCCTCTTCCGGGCATTTGACTGAAGCTCAGCAAATGTACGGTACGATGAGTTCGCCACGAACTCTCGTATATCCCTCCTCAACACACTTAGATACCGGCTCATACGTGCCTGCTTGGAGGACACGTGCTCTGGGCAGAACATCGCCCTCTCATGGAACTTCCGAGTAATCGCTGTAACCGACTCAGTACCCTGCTTGAGGGTCAGAAACTCCTATGCCAATCGCTCCCTCTCCACCTGGGGAACGTACTCATCTCAGAACATAGCAGTGAACCTCTCCCAAGTTACTGCAGCAAGCTCAGCAGGCGTGTAGTGCACTGTCACAAACTTCCACCCGTCCTTCGCTCCCAAGCGAAGCTGGTTCAGTGCAAACCGAACTCTCAAATGCTCAGGGGATGAGCAGGTAAAGAAACACCCCTCAATGTCTGATATCCATCTCATCGCTGAAATCGGGTCCTGGGTCCCATCGAACTCTGGTGGTTTCGTGTTTCTGAATTCCCGGAACAGCAACGCATCACCACCATGCGGTCTCGTCGCAGCTATAGCTGCAGTGGCCGCAGCAACAGCAGCCTCAGAAAGAGCAGCGTATCTCTCATCAAATGTCTCAATCAGAGTGGTCTTGATAGACCCGAACATCTCTGGTATCTCTGCCCTGATGGCCGCAGCCACCTCCTCCTGAATGATCCTACGGATCTCAGCCTTGCTCGTGCTACTGCTCTCTGGTGTGTGGCGTGTCCCAACCATGGTCTCCTTCTGAAATACAACATAAGAATATGAGATACCCCTTCGAGTATAATCACACTCGATAACTCCACCCTACTTGTTCCTTAGTGCCCTAAGGATTCTTACTTGGACTGCACACCAACCCGGTATCTTCAGTAGTATGGGCCCAATACTACCGTCCATACCGCATCAACATTCATCCCAAGTCCTCATCCTTGAGCCCCAAATCCCAAGTACTCTACTATCTCTATCATGTGCTACTCACTAGCAAATCTCTCATAAGCACCTCGCTGCTATCTACACATTCTTAAGCATCTCTGGCAGCAAAACCCCTAGACTAAGGCATCATATATCAGACCACTCTAGTCCTAATAAGAATACCTAGTCTACTCTAGCATGCATATCGTAATTCATCATATAGCATAACATAACATATCTGATAATCACTTATTATGAGGGTATTTTAGGAAATCACCGTTCGGGCGCTGGCTGATCGTACACACGGCTCTGCTCTGTTTGTCTCAAGGCTCTTTTTACTCTTTTTCAAAAATATTATTTTATTATTAAAAATTTCCTCAAATCCCCAGTTTGAGTTCAGATACGCCCGAAGATGTATCCGAATCCCTCAAACCAAGGCTATGATACCAACTTGTAACACCATAAAAATTTGAACAAATTTTCACTTTTGAAATCCATAAAATATCATTTGTAATCATAAATAAAAACGTTGTGTCAACATTGTATCAGTATAAAACCCAAGATCAAAATAGATAAACTCCGGTGTGCGTGTGTACGAATCATGCCGGCGCCTTCTCGCGATCATCACTGGTACCTGAAACACATAACACATAACACTGTAAGCATAAATGCTTAGTGAGTTCCCCAAAATACCACTCTAACACATAATAGCCACTAGAGGCTGTAACTCTGTTGACCCTCAGGTCAATGTGTCTTAGTGGGGCCCTCCAGCCCCAACTCTTTATGGGCCCTCTGGCCCTAACTCTATGGACCCGAAGGTCCTAACTCTGTAACTCTGAATCATGCATATCACATATCACAATAAATCACAACACACAAATAACATGCAATTACACTGGCATATAACTCTAACATACTCTATCACATAACTCTGTTACCACACTAGGTAAAGTATAGTGAGAAGACTCACCTCGGGTATCTCGGTAAATCTCTTACTCGGTAACGCTGGTCTAGCCTCTGCCTAATCATATAAAATAAATACCCTAATTATTATAACTCTCAAAGGCTAGAATATGTCCTCTTATGACTCAAAAGGGCCCATAATAGACCATTCCCTAAAAGTCAACCCAAAGTCAACTTTTCGGGTTACGCTGCGCGTACTAGATGTGTACGCTGAGCGTACCCGGCCGCATTTCAGAATCGGGGAACGCCACCCAGTACGCGGCGCGTATTGGGATTACGCCTGACGTACTCCCCAGCTTCAGCCCGTTAGCTCTTGAGGTCTTAAACAGTTAAGACCCACGTCCAATTTCTAGATCTGACCTCATCTAAGCCTCTTAATCCATAAAGCTGATGACTTTATGCCTTTGCATGGCTGAACAAGCCACCAACTCCCATAATGTTCCATCCTCTAACTCTAGAAGGCTTATTACTCAAGCATGACCTCAAACTAACAACCAAAATGGAAACTTTATGGTTCTGAATCACTAATACCACTGAATAGGGACAGATCTCGGACCATGGAGCACTTTACATTCATAAAGTCTCCACCTTTGGGGTTTTTAGCCCTAGAAATGGCACATGCAACAACAAATAAAAAGAAGAGGAAAGTTTTGAACTTTATACCTCTAAGTGTGGCCCCTTGCTCTGTAGATCTCAGATCCAAAATGGCACCTCAAGCTTTAGCTTCCAAGAGCTCCTTTCCTTCTTCTTCACTAAGTCACCAAAGCACAATTAGCTCCAATAACACTCACACACACTAAGGACGATGGGAAGCTCTCTTTTATGGTTTCACTCACTGATATGGAGGCTGAGAAATGAGCCTTTGCACCCTTTAAATAGTGCACAAGATGGATTAGGGTTTTGCACCTGGGCCGGGTACGCCCGGCGTAACTCTGGGTACGCCCAGCGTACCTTGGCGACTCCGCGTCCAAACTAAGCACACGAGTACGCGCAGCGTACCCCTCTGGTACGCCCAACGTACTCACTTGCTAAGTTCTCTCCACACAAGGGTTAATCAAGACTAATTGACAAAGAATAAGGGTAAAAGAAATGCACCTGAATCTCGGGGTGTTACATGACAAAGGTAGGTTGGGCACCCAGATATGCTCAGTAGGGTAGGCCAGGCACCCAAATATGTCTGTCAATATGTTTATTGTATGGTATGTTGTATGATGAGGGAACTCACTCAGCTTTGTGCTTACAGTTTACATTTTTGGTTTCAGGTACTTCCTCTTCGAAAGGAAAGGAGTCGGCTTGACTGCAGCGCATTACACTAGGATTTCCGCACTATGATGTTCTTGGTATTTGTATTCTGACATTATGATGACTTGTTTTGAGACATATGACATACGGGTTTTTAAGACATAAGAGAATTTTATGATGTTTTCAATAATATGTTTTATGAATTTGAATTAAAAATGAAATTTGTGGACCGTATTTTTGGGATGTTAAAAAGTAGGAGGTGCATAGCTGAAGGGAGAGGTTGTAGATCCGGAATCTTCACTATTATGGCTACCATATTGAGGTATTAAGCTGATACCTTGGCCATTTGTTTGCTAGATCTCTTCATGTAGGAGTTTATGGTCATTATTAGTTTATTTTGGGACTAATTTTTGGATTTGAGCATGCCATGAAGCTATGACTTCAGATCTGGATATCTCAGGGCCTCTTTTGATGTAAAGTTGTGATTTTTATTAAGTCATGGCCCTCCCTCATGCCCTAAATCCCTTAAAAAGCCATGTTGGAGTGTTTTTTCTCCTTAATGCCATGCATGGACGTAAAGTTAGAAACTTTACGTGATTAAACCACCCTAGGACCTCAGATCTACAATATGAAACATTGAAGCAAAGAGTTAGAGGCTTAATAGGTCAAGTCCCTCTTCAAAGGAGCTAGGGTTTGGGTATAAAGCTTATTAGATGATCCCTGGGGGTAAAGTTGGAAACTTTACCCTCCTAGACGTTCCTATGGTTAGGGATATGAAGTTTGGAACCTTTAGAATCGAGAAAAAAAGGGTTTAATGCATTAAGTGGGCTGACAAACGAAAGAACTCGACGGGTTCACAAGGGAACTCGACGAGCTGGCTCGGGGTTTCCCCAATCTTCTAGTCATTGTGCGAGCTCGAAGAGTTGATGTGATAACTTGGCGAGTTGACTGGGATTTTTCCCAATTTTTTGAGAAATGAAGGAACTCGACGAGTCCGCAAGTGCACTCGATGAGTTTGGTCAACATGGACTGTTGACCTTGGTTTTGACTTTGAATTGGACTTTGAATTTGAACAGGTTTGACTTGAGGGTATCTCTGGTATTTCAGGATTTTAACAAAGTTAGCCACATGATGATTGTAGGTAGTTGAGTTCGTAGCTGTGAGTCAGGATTTGATCATATCAGTCAGCATTTTCTTGAGATGTGAGTCTCCTCACCATACCAATGGGTCGAAGGCACCAAGGCCGGCCCATTATGTGATATGTGGTATACTAATTGATGTAATGATATGTGGTATGCTAGTTGGTTATATGATATGTGGTATGCTAGTTGCTTCTGTGTTGTTTGCAGGAAAGACCGTGGGAGGTGTCCATGACACTTGGTTGTAAGACCATGTGGGGGTGCCCATGACATTCTAGGTAAAGACCATGGGAGTGCCCATGCCACTTGGTTGTAAGACCATGTGGGGGTGCCAATGGCATTCGAAGTAAAAATCATGGGGGTACCCATGATACATAGGTGTAAGACCATGTGGGGGTGCCCATGACATCCTAGAGTAAGATTTTGTGGATTATGTAATTGATTATGTATGGATTATGTAATTGATATGGATTATATGATTATGTAGATTTTGTGGGGTATGCTCTGGGTAACTCACTAAGCGTTAGCTTACAATTTGTTTTTTGTTTCTGGTACATCAGGATCTAAGGGCAAGGGCCCGACATGATGGCACGACATGCATTCTCGAACATTTTGTTAGGGGACACTCTGATTTTATGAAAATTTTATCTGATGTTATGGGTTTTAAAAACAATTGTGATTTGAATTTTATAATCTATGGAAATGAATTTCTTAATTAAAAATGAAAAATTTTACTGAGATATTGTGTGGTTAGAAGTTGGTATCAGAGCCTTGATTTAAGGGATTCGGGCATACTTCTGACTGTGTCAGAACTCAAACTTAGGAAATGAGAAATTTGTTTTCAAAATCAAAACTAAAAACTTCTTTAATTTGATTTCTTGTAAGAAAAAGGGAGTGTGCAATGCGTGTAATCGACCGAGCTCAAGTAAGTGTTTTGCCCAATATGTTAGCCATGATATATTTGGAATGTGATAATCGTATGGATTTGTTAAGTGTATGCTTTAAAAATTGTATATGGTTAGGATCTTATAGCCTTAGAATAATTGATTTGGTCTTATTTCTTGTTCCTTGTTTGGTTGTGGTCTCAGAGTAAAGTCTGCTATTCGACAGTCTATTTGATCCTGTTCTGTGTATAATTTTCATGCATAAGGCAACATGTTATGGTTGATTTGAGTTCTGATTTGATGGGATTGAGAAAATCTTAGGATAGCCTAGGATTTGAGTTATGCGGTAGTCTGTGAGATATGCTTTGTTCTAGGAAGAATTAGAGTTATCAGGTAGAGGCTTGGGGAAGGTACAGGTAGGTGTGGAAGGTAGTATTGGGCCTGTACTACTGAAAGCACAGGACATGTACCCGAACCAACGTTAGATCTAGAAGCTCTAAGGAGACCGGTGTGGAAGGATCCCCTTTTGAATATTTTCATCATCCTATCTTATGGTATTTCAGTGTAGTATGGTGGTGACACGTCATGGATAGGGGGATCAGGATCTGGATCTGGGTCGGGCTACGCTACAGAGCCCATTGATGAGAGGCTGCGCGAGCTTATTGTAGTCGAGGTTAAGAGAGGCATTCTTGATGCTACCCCAATGATTTTCAGGACCGTCAAGGAGGGGATGATGGAGATCATGGAGGAGCGGCTTAGGCATCTCCAATTCGAGATTGATGTGCACCAAGTCGGGGCCTGAACTCCCTCATTCCAGGAGTTTAAGGCGTGCGGAGCACCTGAGTTCACTGGGGTTCGGGACCCCATAGTTAGTCGACGCTGGGTGGTAGATATGGAGAATGCCCAACGCACGAGCTCTTACCCCAAGGCGGTAAAGGTGGGGTTTGCTTCATGTATGTTGAGGGACCGAGCCAAGGATTGGTTGGAGGAGGTGACCCACCAGGTGGGATCAGCTGGAGTGGCTGAGATGTTATGGGAGGAGTTTGTTAGGCATTTTGAGTTGTAGTTTGCACCCTCCATCAAGGTATAAATGATTGTGAGAGAGTTATAGGAGCTACAATAGACCACCGAGACTGTAGAGGAGATCACCGCCAAGTTTTGGGAGCAAGAACTATTGATCCCGTAGTATGCTACAGATGAGGATATGAGGAGGACAAGGTATCATTCCATGTTGAGGGATGATATCCATGATTTTGTGAGATTTTCAGGGTGCAAAACCCTGAATGAGATGGTGGAAAAGGCCTAGGAGCGGGAGATGGAGTTGGCGTTTAGCACTAAGCGGAAGCCAAAGTATGTCCAGACAGCTGTAGGTCAGGCTAAAAAGCCTAAGACCTCTGATTCTTCCAATAGAGGCCAGCAGGATTATGGCCAGTGTGCTAAGTGCGATAAGCCACACAATGGGGCTTGTTGTGCAGCGGGCTCGGGATGTTACATGTATGGATAGCAGGTCCACATGAACAGGGGTTGCCCCAAGAAGGGTTTGATTTGTTTCTAATGCAACCAGACCGGCCTTAAAAGGGCCGATTGTCCGAGGTTGCAGGGAGGAGAAGGAGAAATGGCGACGCCTGTGCCCACCACAATGAGAATCACTGATGGCTGCCCTGCCAAGGTGGAAGCTCCTGCGGTGAAGAGTCGCGCATTTCAGCTGGGCACAGAGGAGGCTCGAGCTGCACCAGATGTCGTGACTGGTATGCAATCTATTTTTCATGTTTGATTATATTTGTTATGCTTATATGTATGTATGTGTGTGTGTGTACATATATATATATATATATATATATATATATATATATATATATATATATATATATATAGATCCTTATACTAATAAAAGAGTAGTTCTTTTGACACGTGTGACCATATTAGACATTCCAGTTAATTTCATGCCACTTGTCAACATATTAATTCTCCATTTCAACTTTTAAATTTTAAATTTCTCACTCTAATTAAATTAAATTAATAACATGAGAATAAAAAATAAAATAAAATTAATACAAATTATAAGGTGATATAATTTTACGTATTTATTTGAATCAACGATTATAATTTTATATAACTAAAAAAATATCTCTTAATTAATAATTTATTTAAACTATTTCATTAATAATTTTAAGTTTTTATTATAAAAGTTTAATTATATTTTATAAAAGTTTAATTATATTTGTAACCGTGGTTCCTACGGGTTTTAAACTACTATATATATATATATATATATATATATATATATATATATATATGTGTGTGTGTGTGTGTGTGTGTGTGTGTGTGTGCGTGTGTGTATGTGTGTGTATGCACACTTGTATAGGGACCTTTCTGGTCAATTGCATGTCGGCTCATGTTCTTTTCGATTTGGAAGCTAACCGATCGTTCATATCTCTAGCGCTTAGCAAGAAGTTCCTGGATGCTTCGGAGACGTTGGATTCCCCGCTGGAGGTTGAGATTGCGGATGACCGCACCGTGAGTGTTGTGAGGATATATCGGGACTGTGTCCTGAATGTGTTTAGGGAGATATTATGTAACGTCCCAAAAATACGAGCCAAAAAATTTAATTTTTAAAACATATACTTAGTAAAGTATTTAGAAATAAAATCATTCACCGATCATAACATTTCATAAAAGATATCACATGTCTGGAAAAAATTTTCATAAACATAATAATGTCAGAGTACAAATTCCTAGGAAGATCTCATAGTGCGGAATACGAGGCATGTGTGTGATGGGCCGCTACCATGCCAGCTCCTTCCCCTTCGAAGAAGAGGTACCTGAAACCAAAACTGAAAACTGTAAGCAAGAAGCTTAGTGAGTTCCCCCATAATACCTCATACCATACAAACATACAATGAACAGCTAGGAGATACGGGCCTCGCCCACACTCCGCTATCTAGGAGATACGGGCCTCGCCCACACTCCGCTATCTGGGAGATACGGGCCTCGCCCACACTCCGCTATCTGAGAGATACGGGCCTCGCTCACACTCCACTATCAGAGAGATACAGGTCTTGCCCATACTCAACTGCTAATCCATAACATACAAGTATCACACAGACAACGAATATAAACAAATCTATCATACTGGCATATATCATAATCAAACTCGACCATGAGATACGGGCTCTGCCCACACTCCGACACTAGCATATCGTCTAATCGTGCCGGCCTTGGTGCATTAGACCCGTTACTACTGGAAGGAAACTCACCTCGAAGAGTAGCTACCGAAAGTCCGACTACTAGACGTCTGGCTGTTGCACCGGTAATCCTCCGGCTACAAACCCATAAACATAGATTAGCCACTCATAAATATCCTTAGGTCAATTGACTGGCCCATCCCTGGTCCAAGGTCAACTCCTTGGTCAAGGTCATCTCCTTAGTCAAGGTCAACTCCCAGTTGACTGGACTCGCCGAGTCGTGGCACAGACTCGTCGAGTCCTTCTCCTACTACCCGGTCCTACTCGCCAAGTCTCTCTTTCCACTCACTGAGTCACCCTTGACTCACTACTCGGAACTATGGAACCGACTCGTGATCCGACTCGCCGAGTCCGAGAGCAACTCGCCGAGTTCCACGAGCAGATCTCCTACTCGCCTCCAATCCTCACCAGAACATACTGTAAGAGGATTTGGGGTTTTGGGAATACGTTACACTACTAATTCCGCGTGCAGATACGAAGGGTTGGACCTTCAACACTTAAACCCCTCTTACTCAGTGAAAGTTCATATGACTCGCCGAGTTTGAAGAACAACTCGGCGAGCTCCATGCAATCTTCATACGACTCGTCGAGTTGTTCATCCAACTCGCCGAGTCTAAGACCATCTTCATAGAACTCGCCGAGTTCCACTTTGGGACTCGCCGAGTCCCTTCGACCCACTTCCCATACAGACCAAAACTGAGACATGCAACGCTTCTAACCCATAGATCTATGCTCCTAGGGCATGCTTATCACGTAAAGTTGCAAACTTTACGTGCATGTATGGCCCTATGAGCTCAAGAAGGCAAATCCAAGCTCTTTAAGGGGGTCATACACTCAATAGGGACCTCAATAACCCCAACCACAGAGACTTTATACTTCTAGGATGTCCATAAGATCCCAATCTGAAGTCCTTTCAGAACTTAAAGCATAAATACATGGAATTTGAGGTTTTAGGGCTTGAAACCACTAATTTGGGACAAAAAGGGGATCTAATGAACTAATGATCAAGGTAAGAACTTTTCTACATGAAGGGAAGCTTCTCACAGTGTAGATTCCGGATCTACCTCCCCTCCTTGCACACTTCAACTTCCTCTTCCTTCCTCTAAGCTCCAAACCTTCTCCACAAAGCCAAAATCACTCTCAAGAACAATATGGGGGCTAGGGGTTCTTTCTACAGTTCGCTGGAAGTGTTAGGGACTAAGGAGGCCAAGTTAGAGCGTTTAAATATGGTGCAAACGCCCGGATTAGGGTTTCTTTTCCAAACAGGGTCTACTCGCCGAGTCCGGGGACCGACTCGCCGAGTACAAAGTTCAAACCCCGCACCTTATCCCGCTCCTACTCGGCGAGTTGGTCCTTCAACTCACCGAGTCCAAGACAAAAATGCATAAAATTAAAATATTAATCACAAGGAGTACGTACCAGGAACCAGGTGCTACATATTATGTGTTGATTTGGTTCTGATACCGTTACGAGGGCTGAAGATGATTGTGGGGATGGATTTGTTAGGGACCAATGGGGCCATGATAGACTACGAGTTCTAGCTAGTGAGAGTTCAAACCCTAAGTGGGGGGGACTGATTATTCATGGGGAGAGGGCCTCACATAGGGAAATCCTCTTTTCGGCTGCAAGGGCGAGAAGACTTTTTCATCAGGGTTGTTTGGTATTTTTGGCATATATCTCGGATACGAGGATTGAGACCGCGACAAATTTGCGCAATGTACCAGTTGTATGTGATTTTCGGGATGTCTTCCCCAAAGAGTTGCCTAGAGTGCATCCGGAGAGGCAAGTGGAGTTTCGTATTGATTTGGTGTCGGGTGCCGCTCCGATAGCTAAGGCACCATACCGGTTAGCTCTACCCGAGATGCAAGAGCTGTCTATGCAGCTTCAGGAGCTACTAAATAGAGGGTTTATTCGTCCGAGCAGTTCTCTGCGGGGAGCACTGATCCTGTTTATGAAAAAGAAGGACGGGTCATACAGGATGTTCATTGATTATCGAGAGCTGAACAAGCTAACAGTGAAAAACCATTATCCGCTTCTGAGGATCCATGATTTTTTCGATCAGCTGCAGGGTGCATCTTGGTTTTCCAAGATTGATCTTCGATTGGGGTATCATCAGATAAGAATTAGGGATGAGGACATACCGACGACAACTTTCAGGACTCGGTACGGTCACTATGAGTTTGTGGTGACGTCATTCGGGCTCAGTAATGCCCTGATGTGCACGAAAGTACCCACTAATTTTAATATTTATAACCTAACATACTTAGACTAACTATGCACTTATAGGCAGTGTACCTAGTCAGATTACAATATAGCTTAGGTAAGTCGGGTGTCGATCACAGGGAACGGTAGTGAATTAATTTAGAATGTTTGATTTTAGGTTACAGATCACACGAAAAGAATAAAGAAGTAGTATAATAAATCTCGAACGAACAATTAATTAACATCTCTCGATAAACTAACAGGAAAGCAAATCTCTTCAGGTACTTTGGTTTAGATAAATTACACCTTAAAAACATAGACAATTGGATACACAAATTCATTTATTCATGTTCACCGATTCCTAAAATGATTAGATTCGCATTCACTATAACTAATCCTTTAGCAAACAAGTCAATTCAAACAGTGATCATTTGATTAAACTAACATGCTTCCTAGTGTTCAGTTCATATCAAGCAAGACTTGTAAATATAGTTAATCAAATTGGTCGTTCAATTAACCTCTTGTTGATGGTCATCTAACAAGGCTCACATGTTAACTTACTTATTCCCAATTTAATCCTAGTTTCACATTCGTTATTCCTAGACATATAATCTTGATGGTCATCAAAATCATAAGAGACAAGCAATCAAGCAGATCTTCATACAACTCAATTTACTTGATAATTAACAGCAAATAATTATCATTAACACGTAAGGATCTTTTAACAAGCTTGGCAAGATAAATTAAACATAAACAAACAATTCAATATAGTAATTAGTCTAATAATCAAGGTTTCATTCAAACATAAACACAAAATAAAAGGTTTTTACATCCAAATCAGAAACTAAATACATAATAGTAACACAATGGAATGCTAAACATGGTCACGTTAACAACCCATATGATTACCGACATGTATCCGCTCTCCAATCCTTCCGATCTCCGCTCCCGTTAGCTTAATGGCCTTCCGGCCGCCTTCTAGACCCTCAAAACGGCTTAACATAAGTTTAATATCGACTAAATTAGGTTGGAAGTCAAATCCCCCCTTCTGGTTAGCTGATAATCGAGTTTTATAACCCTTGCAACCGACTTATGTACGCTGGGCGTAAGTCGGATTACGTTGGGCGTAGTGGAGATTATTACGCGATTGGAGTTATCTGATGCCAGCCGTTACGCGGGGCGTAATCATATATTACGCTGGGCGTAACTTGAATTTGGTCATTACGCTTGGCGTACATGAAACTTACGCGGGGCGTAAACGGCTCTCCAACATTTTCCCTTCCTTTTAGCCTCTAAGTCCGATTTCCGCTTCAGTCTTTTCTTTTGTGCTTTATCAACAACGAATAGCTGCAAAACATAATTTAAAGCATTATAAGTACTTTTTAGTTCTAAAAGAGAATAATAAAGGCCAAAATATTAAGATATAATGTATAAAAATATATATAAAAATACACATATCAAAATACCCCACACTTAGCCTTTGCTTGCCCCCAAGCAAATTTACTTTTATTTTACCAATATCGCACTAAACAATCCATTTAAAATTCAGCCATTATGTCAAGACCGCAACGCATGCATTTGTGTCTAAAATTTTCCTAAAGTGCCCCCCCATAATTTAAATACTCACAATCTTCATAAACACTTGCCCACTTCTTTCGAACAATGCTCATTTTATGCATCCCTCCGAATCCATCCGCAGAAAACCTCCTAACCTCAAGGTATTTTTGGTTGAGCAACCCAAGCATACATAATCTAGAATTAAAATTTATGATACCACTATGGAGCTCTTTTGAATTCTTCACTTCTTTAGCATTTGATCTTTGATTTCTTTCAATTCACCACCTTATTTGATTTGAAATCTGGTATCTTCAACTTTTTTGAATTTCTTCGGAATTTTGATCTTTTGATCTTCGCTTTAATTGCTCCAAAATTCTTCAAACTTTTCTTGTAATTCTCTGTTTTTTTATATCTCAATTTTTTCGCTCATACCCTACATGCTTAAGCAAGGAGCTTAACTTCAACCCTTATTGGTTAAGGTATTAGTCTAAGTGCAATGACTACATAAGCTCTCCTGGATAGATTTCTGGTTTAGGCTGCAAAACATATTATGTCATATAAACTACCAGATTACCTGTCATATCTCATGACTTTTCACTAGGAAATCGGAAGCCACAAATACACTATAACATGTGTTGGCTCAGGTAAACATTTGGGTTCTCATTGGATCATCACATACAATATTAGCATAATTTTAAATTATTACTACATTTTCTTAAATTAAACTATTATTTCAAGTTTATAAATTTTTTAAATTTTCCTAAATCTAGCAATTTAAAACTATTATTTCAGTTTTTAATTTACTTTTATCGACCCCCTACCCCACACTTATTTCATACAATGTCCTCATTGTATGCATAAAACGAATTAAGAACACAAAAAGGAAGAAAAAGGAACATACTCCCCTAGGGTAGTTGTGGCGAGATCGAATGGGGCTGCTACAAGTTGCTTCAAATATTGCTGAAAGACTGAAAACTGGAACTGCTACTTCTGAATTTGCCGAAAAATAAAATCAAGACCGCCGACTTCGAAAAAATGTGGTGCAAAAGATTGCAACAAATGCAATGTATAGTAACCATGACGTGGGAAAGTGTCGACCACATCATGTCTTCAAGAATGACATCCTCTTCTCGCGATGAAAAATCCCCCACAACATAGGAAAGTGTCAGCCATATCGTGGCAGTCGGGATGATACTTCTTCCTCACGTCAAAATAAAACTCTGTGGTGTGGGAACAGCTCATCCATATCATAAGAGTCAAAATATCGTAAAAATGCCAATCTTCTAACTAATCGCTCACGAAATCAATATGCACCCCACACTTATGACAAATTGTGGGTCTTGACTATAATCTTCGAACTCTCACACGGCTCTCTCTAGCAACAGTCGGACCTAGCAGCTAAACTTACTGCCAGCTTTCTAAAGGCGAAAATTCTGCAGAGATCTAAACAACCAAAGAGCATCAACATGGAAAACAAAAGTAAAACACCCTAAATTAAAGTTTAATTACATACCAAATAAAAATACTAATACTAGCAACACAAAATAAGCTAAAAATAACATCAAAATAAAAAGGATAACTAAATCACTCATCATCTCCATCATCATGATGCTGTGTCCCAGAAGTACCGGCCCCATCATGTCGTGACTGGAATGGTGGAGGGAAAGGAACCGAGTACTGAAACCCCTGATGGGAAAAGAATGCCGTCAACGCATCCCCATACCACTATTGTTGTCTTCCACATTTGCAACATACTCACCAAGGTTCTGAACCCTCATGTCAAGATGGTCAATGCCCTGAGCTAGGTAACGCATATCAATCTCCGGCTCAGGTCCCTGCTTGGCTCCCCGAGGAGCAGGTCTACGCCGCTGGACCTGTCTCGGCTGTGGCTCGACGGCACCCTCCTCGTCTGCCATGTCATCTGGTATTACCCGCAAGACACCATCTCCGCCCCGCTCAAGTACACGCATCGACTCCAACAACTGAAGGCTCATCGGCCTCATATCATGAAACACCATCAATCTTGTGATCTCTCGCGTCAACAACTGATATGATCGAGCTAATCGAGTGATAAAATTCCCCCTGCAAATCGGGCTATCCTCCCGAAGTCCCCTGGCCCTCCGTCCCAAATATGCAGCTAAAGCAACTGGAAGGTTCAGGTGCCTCCCTGGAGTAACAAGTGCCCATAAAAAATCAAGTTTGTCGAAGGCACTCTCTCACTGTTCTTATGATATGTAAGAGATATGGAAATCAAACGGTGCAGGAGTCTGTATGTAGTAGACCGAATCATCCTCCCCCGTGCAGTAGATGGCGTATATACTCCCCCTGTAATCTCGGCCCAAAAAGTGTTCTCGTTATAGTCATCTGGCCGGTCCGTGAGACAATCAGCAAGGAATGCCGGGAAGTGGACACTCCTCATCTCATCTGCTATATATATCCCCACTCTAGTCGCGAGCTCTATCACACTGCATTCCCGGCTCACACCCCCTAGTCTGAAGGAAAAGGCTGTCCTATCATCGGGTGTCTTCCTAGGATCATAGGAAACTGTAGCGTAAAACTCCATCAAAAATTCCCGATAAACAGGCTCCTGGATCCTGAACAATCGTGTCCATCCCTGACATACGAACAAATGCACTCCACTCGCGTCCGAGTGTGTGTATTGCAAAAGCTGTCTATGCAGCTTCAGGAGCTACTAAATCGAGGGTTTATTCGTCCGAGCAGTTCTCTGTGGGGAGCACTGATCCTGTTTATGAAAAAGAAGGACAGGTCATACAAGATGTTCATTGATTATCGAGAAATGAACAAGCTAACGGTGAAAAACCGTTATCCGCTTCTGAGGATCCATGATTTGTTCGATCAACTGCAGATCAATCTTGGTTTTCCAAGATTGATCTTTGATTGGGGTATCATCAAATGAGAATTAGGGATGAGGACATACCGACGACAACTTTAAGGACTCGGTACGGTCACTATGAGTTTGTGGTGACGTCATTCGGGCTCACTAATGCCCTGATGTGCACGAAAGTACCCACTAATTTTAATATTTATAACCTAACATACTTGGACTAACTATGCACTTATAGGCAGTGTACCTAGTCAGATTACAGTATAGCTTAGGTAAGTCGGGTGTCGATCACAGGGAACGGTGGTGAATTAATTTAGAATGTTTGATTTTAGGTTTCAGATCACACGAAAAGAATAAAGAAGTAGTATAATAAATCTCGAACGAACAATTAATTAACAACTCTCGATAAACTAACAGGAAAGCAAATCTCTTCAGGTACTTTGGTTTAGATAAATTACATCTTAAAAACATAGACAATTGGATACACAAATTCATTTATTCATGTTCACCGATTCCTAAAATGATTAGATTCGCGTTCACTATAACTAATCCTTTAGCAGCAAGTCAATTCAAACAGTGATCATTTGATTAAACTAACATGCTTCCTAGTGTTCAGTTCGTATCAAGCAAGACTTGTAAATATAGTTAATCAAATTGGTGGTTCAATTAACCTCTTGTTGATGGTCATCTAACAAGGCTCACACGTTAACTTACTTATTCCCAAGTTAATCCTAGTATCACATTCGTTATTCCTAGACATATAATCTTGATGGTCATCAAAATCATAAGAGACAAGCAATCAAGCAGATGTTCATACAACTCAATTTACTTGATAATTAACAGCAAATAATTATCATTAACACGTAAGGATCTTTTAACAAGCTTGGCAAGATAAATTAAACATAAACAAACAATTCAATATAGCAATTAGTCTAATAATCAAGGTTTCATTCAAACATAAACACAAAATAAAAGGTTTTTACACCCAAATTAGAAACTAAATACATAATAGTAACACAATGGAATGCTAAACATGGTCACGTTAACAACCCATAAGCTTACCGACATGTATACGCTCTCCAAACCTTCCGATCTCCGTTCCCGTTAGCTTAACGGCCTTCCGGCCGCCTTCTAGACCCTCAAAACGGCTTATCAGAAGTTTAATATCGACAAAATTAGGTTGGAAGTCAAATCCCCCCTTCTGGTTAGCTGATAATCGACTTTTATAACCCTTGCAACCGACTTACGTACGCTGGGCGTAAGTCGGATTACGCTGGGCGTAGTGGAGATTATTACGCGATTGGAGTTATCTGATGCCAGCCGTTACGCGGGGCGTAATCATATATTACGCTGGGCATAACTTGAATTTGGTCATTACGCTTGGCGTACATGAAACTTACGCAGGGTGTAAACGGCTCTCTAACATTTTTCCTTCCTTTTAGCCTCTAAGTCTGATTTCCGCTTCAGTCTTTTCTTTTGTGCTTTATCAACAACGAATAGTTGCAAAACATAATTTAAAGCATTATAAGTACTTTTAGTTCTAAAAGAGAATAATAAAGGCCAAAATATTAAGATATAATGTATAAAAATATATATAAAAATACACATATCAAAATACCACACACTTAGCCTTTGCTTGCCCCCAAGCAAATTTACTTTTATTTTACCAATATCGCACTAAACAATCCATTTAAAACTCAGCCATTATGTCAAGACTGCAACGCATGCATTTGTGTCTAAAATTTTCCTAATGTACCCCCCCATAATTTAAATACTCACAATCTTCATAAACATTTTCCCACTTCTTTCGAACAATGCTCATTTTATGCATCCCTCCGAATCCATCCGCATAAAACCTCCTAACCTCAAGGTATTTTTGGTTGAGCAACCCAAGCATACATAATCTAGAATTAAAATTTATGATACCACTATGGAGCTCTTTTGAATTCTTCACTTCTTTAGCATTTGATCTTTGATTTCTTTCAATTCACCACCTTATTTGATTTGAAATCTGGTATCTTCAACTTTTTTGAATTTCTTCGGAATTTTGATCTTTTGATCTTCGCTTTAATTGCTCCAAAATTCTTCACACTTTTCTTGCAATTCTCTCTTTTTTTTTATATCTCAATTTTTTCGCTCATACCCTACATGCTTAAGCAAGGAGCTTAACTTCAACCCTTATTGGTTAAGGTATTAGTCTAAGTGCAATGACTACATAAGCTCTCCTGGATAGATTTCTGGTTTAGGCTGCAAAACATATTATGTCATATAAACTACCAGATTACATGTCATATCTCATGACTTTTCACTAGGTAATGGGAAGCCACAAATACACTATAACATGTGTTGGCTCAGGTAAACATTTGGGTTCTCATTGGATCATCACATACAATATTAGCAAAATTTTAAATTATTACTAGATTTTCTTAAATTAAACTATTATTTCAAGTTTATAAATTTTTTAAAGTTTCCTAAATCTAGCAATTTAAAACTATTATTTCAGTTTTTAATTTACTTTTATCGACCCCCTACCCCACACTTATTTCATACAATGTCCTCATTGTATGCATAAAACGAATTAAGAACACAAAAAGGAAGCAAAAGGAACAGACTCCCCTGGGGTAGTTGTGGCGAGATCGAATCGGGCTGCTACAAGTTGCTTCAAATATTGCTGAAAGACTGAAAACTGGAACTGCTACTTCTGAATTTGCCGAAAAATAAAATCAAGACCGCCGACTTCGAAAAAATGTGGTGCAAAAGATTGCAACAAATGCAATGTATAGTAACCATGATGTGGGAAAGTGTCGACCACTTCATGTCTTCAAGAATGACATCCTCTTCTCGCGATGAAAAATCCCCCACAACATAGGAAAGTGTCAGCCATGTCGTGGCAGTCGGGATGATACTTCTTCCTCGCGTCAAAATAAAACTCTATGGTGTGGGAACAGCTCATCCATATCATAAGAGTCAAAATATCGTAAAAATGCCAATCTTCTAACTAATCGCTCACGAAATCAATATGCACCCCACACTTATGACAAATTGTGGGTCTTGACTATAATCTTCGAACTCTCACACGACTCTCTCTAGCAACAGTCGGACCTAGCAGCTAAACTTACTGCCAGCTTTCTAAAGGCGAAAATTCTGCAGAGATCTAAACAACCAAAGAGCATCAACATGGAAAACAAAAGTAAAACACCCTAAATTAAAGTTTAATTAAATACCAAATAAAAATACTAATACTAGCAACACAAAAATAAGCTAAAAATAACATAAAAATAAAAAGGATAACTAAATCACTCATCATCTCCGTCATCATGATGCTGTGTCCCAGAAGTACCGGCCTTATCATGTCGTGACTGGAATGGTGGAGGGAAAGGAACCGAGTACTGAAACCCCTGGTGGGCAAAGAATGTCATCAACGCATCCCCATACCACTATTGTTGTCTTCCACATGTGCAACATACTCACCAAGGTTCTGAACCCTCATGTCAAGACGGCCAATGCCCTGAGCTAGGTAACGCATATCAACCTCCGACTCAGGTCCCTGCTGCGCTCCCCGAGGAGCAGGTCTACGCCGCTGGACCCGTCTCGGCTGTGGCTCGACGACACCCTCCTCGTCCGCCATGTCATCTGGTAGTACCCGCAAGACACCATCTCCGCCCTGCTCAAGTACACGCATCGACTCCAACAACTGAAGGCTCATCGGCCTGATATCATGAAACACCATCGATCTCGTGATCTCTCGCGTCAACAACTGATATGATCGAGCTAATCGCGTGATAAAATTGATGGGTTTTGGACATAAGAACATCCTATGTGCTCATACAAACCCTAATTCTTGGATCTAGGTTTCCCTATTGTACATGCAAGTTATCCAAGACTATAAACCCTAGATCTAGCATATGATAATCAATATAACATAGAAATTAGGGTGTAGATCATACCTTGATTGTTATGTAGCAATAACAATCCCAAATCCTTCTTGTATTGACTTTAGAAAGCTTAGAGTCACAAATGTCACTCCTCTAATGGTTCACAAACACCAAGAGCAAGAGGATGAAGAAGAGAATAGAAGGAGGCTCTCAAAAACGTGTGGAAACCCTAGAAGGAAGCTTGTCCACGTTTTTGGGGCATAAAGGCTCTATATATAGTGAGGCTATTAGGGTTATCTAACAAGGAAACCCTAATTTGGTTGGTTAAGCCCTAAGCAACCCATGGACTCCTTTCCTTAAAGGCCTTGGACAATTTCTAATGGGTTTCCCCATAGAATTCGTCCACTCCTTAGTATAAGGTAATCCATAGCCCAAATTGCAATTATCTTATAATTTCAATTCCAGTCCCTCAAGTTTAATTAATCTCTTTTAGTCACAAACTTAATTCTTATTAATTCTTGACTAATATTAATTAAACAATATGATTTCTCCTTTAATATATTATTCTCATAATATATTAATAAATTATATTTAATCCTTTCTCTCCATAATTCATCCTATCAAGTTGCTTTGGTGAAGGCAACCCAAAAGGACCATGCACCATCGGGTCAAGTACATACCAAAATAGTTATGGACTTAGACACTAATCCAACAACAATGCCCCCCGCAAATCGGGCTATCCTCCCGAAGTCCCCTGGCCGGTCTGTGAGACAATCAGCAAGGAATGCCGGGAAGTGGACACTCCTCGTCTCATCTGCTGTATATATCCCCACTCTAGTCGTGAGCTCTATCACACTGCACTCCTGGCTCACACCCCCTAGTCTGAAGGAAAAGGCTGTCCTATCATCGGGTGTCTTCCTAGGATCATAGGAAACTGTAGTGTAAAACTCCAGCAAAAATTCCCGATAAACAGGCTCCTAGATCCTGAACAATCGTGCCCATCCCTGACATACGAACAAATGCACTCCACTCGAGTCCGAGTGCGTGTATTGCAAAAAATCCTGGATCAGCGCAGCAAGTCCAGTCTGGGTCGCCAATTCCCAATCGAATGATGGTGCTATGTCGATCTCCTTAGTGAAAAGCAAACTCAAATTGTTGACATATCGTGCTCGGGTTGCATCGTTTAAAGTTTGCGGAAATTGTAAGAAACGGTGATCAATCACGTCCTCGGGTGGGTTGGTCCTTTGAGTTCTTCGGGCCATAATCTGCACAATTAAACACCAACACAAATCGAAACAAAACATTCCAGCATTAACAATTCTTAAACCAAAACAATGGTCTTGGACCTGGTCTGTACGCTGGGCGTACGTCCAAATTTACTAATCTGTGTCGGGTTCCCTTCTTGTTCTAAAGTCATAACCCATATCAAAAATTTCAAATTAAGCACATATGTAAGCAATAAACACAGCAGGGGGCAAACACATGGGGGCATATCGAGCATACAGCTGCGTGGTCCAAGACAGTAGAAAAAAAACGGGACCACCCTTAAACTTATGTCCAAAAATATGAATCAATCCCCTATTCATTCCTTATCTATTCAAGATTAGCAAACACTACACAGGGAAAACTTCATTGGGGCTGTTAAAAATCGAGGCTGAGTATAGGTGTACGCTAGGCGTCCGTCCCCAAGCTCAAGTCGGCGGTCACGGGATGGGATTAAGACCAAATTAGGTCCTAGGGTTTAGTCTATTGATCGAAATCGGTCTATCTAAGCCATAATCAGTCATACATTTGTGAAATCGGCCCCTAATTCGAGAAAGACATGAACCCTAGATTTCGAACAAAGGTATAATGCATCTTATTTCATTGATTCAAACACAAATCAAAGACATAGAGTAACCGAATAACATACCTTTGTGTTGAATTTTACAAGAAAAGAAGAAAAAATCAAGATTCTTTGGGAGGGCTTGCTGTCACAGCGTATGCGAAGGAGAGGAGTTTGAAAGAAAAAAAATAAAAGGGTAAAATGATAAAACCTGGTCGTCGATTTATGTTGGGCGTAACGCGAAGTTACGTTGGGCGTAACCCCAACTCCGTGAAAAGTCCATCCGCGATCAATGGTTTATTACGCTTGGCGTAATTAAAATTACGTTGGGCGTAACTGAAACTGAAATATTCCCTTTTCTTTATTTGAAATTCCTTTTTCCACTAGTTAATTTGGGGACTTATAATTATTTTTTCTTTTTAATTGCTTCAACAACAGCCATGACTTTCCGATGAGTGACATTAAAATGAGACGTCATAGTCACTTGTCTTTGCCAAGATCAAACAACAATGGTTGATTAAAACCCTTGCACGCAAGAATTGGTTTGTGAAAACAACCACTTTCGGGACCCGTTAGAATATTTCCTTTGTTTTCTTCGTACCTTTAACTAAAAGCGGAACAAGAAGTGACCTAACTAGTCAAGAACAGCAAGAGCTCGGTCTTCCACTTAACCACCACAATACGCCTTGCTATACTACGCCTCATGGATTGAGTTGGACAAATCAACAAAATAGTAGGCTAAGCAGGTCAAGAATTCCCTAATCGCTTGCATTCTCGAAACCCATGCAAAAGGTAAAATCAAGCAATGTGTATGATCCCAAATTCCTGAAATTAACAACAAGAACATTCCCGACAAGTGAAATGATATCATCGAAAATAAACTCTAAAAATAAAAACTAACTAAACTAACTATAAAAAATAACGAATAGTCAAATAAACTAAATTAATTTCAAGCCGTTCCCCGGCAACGGCGCCAAAAACTTGATGTGAATATTTAATGCACTAGTTTTTTTTATTTATTTATAATTCCTATTTTATCGCATCTAAACCACATCTTACAGGCAGTGAACCCGATCGAGTATAGTATAGCTTTGATAAGCAAGGGTGTCGAACACAAGGGGAACGATAGTGAATTAATTTAAAATATTTGATTATAGGTTACAAAACACACGAAAGCAGTAAAGAAATGGTTTATTGATTCTCAGACGAACAATTAATTAACAACTCTCGATAAACTAACAGGAAAGCAAATCTCTTCAGGTACTTTGGTTTAGATAAATTACACCTTAAAAACATAGACAATTGGATACACAAATTCATTTATTCATATTCACCGATTCCTAAAATGATTAGATTCGCGTTCACTATAACTAATCCTTTAGCAAACAAGTCAATTCAAACAGTGATCATTTGATTAAACTAACATGCTTCCTAGTGTTCAGTTCGTATCAAGCAAGACTTGTAAATATAGTTAATCAAATTGGTGGTTCAATTAACCTCTTGTTGATGGTCATCTAACAAGGCTCACACGTTAACTTACTTATTCCCAAGTTAATCCTAGTTTCACATTCGTTATTCCTAGACATATAATCTTGATGGTCATCAAAATCATAAGAGACAAGCAATCAAGCAGATGTTTATACAACTCAATTTACTTGATAATTAACAGCAAATAATTATCATTAACACGTAAGGATCTTTTAACACGCTTGGAAAGATAAATTAAACATAAACAAACAATTCAATATAGCAATTAGTCTAATAATCAAGGTTTCATTCAAACATAAACACAAAATAAAAGGTTTTTACACCCAAATCAGAAACTAAATACATAATAGTAACACAATGGAATGCTAAACATGGTCACGTTAACAACCCATATGATTACCGACATGTATCCACTCTCCAATCCTTCCGATCTCTGCTCCCGTTAGCTTAACGGCCTTCTGGCCGCCTTCTAGACCCTCAAAACGGCTTAATAGAAGTTTAATATCGACTAAATTAGGTTGGAAGTCGAATCCCCCCTTCTGGTTAGCTGATAATTGACTTTTATAACCCTTGCAACCGACTTACGTACGCTCGGCGTAAGTCGGATTACGCTGGGCGTAGTGGAGATTATTACGCGATTGGAGTTATCTCATGCCAGCCGTTACGCAGGGCGCAATCATATATTACGCTGGGCGTAACTTGAATTTGGTCATTATGCTTGGCGTACACGAAACTTACGCGGGGCGTAAACGGCTCTCCAACATTTTTCCTTCCTTTTAGCCTCTAAGTCCGATTTCCGCTTTAGTCTTTTCTTTTGTGCTTTATCAACAACGAATACCTGCAAAACATAATTTAAAGCATTATAAGTACTTTTTAGTTCTAAAAGAGAATAATAAAGGCCAAAATATTAAGATATAATGTATAAATATATATATATATATATATATATATATATATATATATATATACACATATCATGCCCCAACAGCGTTCATGGACCTCATGAACAGGGTGTGTAGACCAATGTTGGATCGGTTTGTGATCGTCTTTATTGATGATATCCTGGTCTACTCTAAGACCAAGGAGCAACATGAGCAGTATTTGAGGGAGGTATTGGAGACCCTGAGGATGGAAAGGCTTTATGCCAAGTTTTCAAAGTGTGATGTTTGGCTTCGAGAAGTACAATTTTTGGGGCATATCATCAACAAAGAGGGTATTTTGGTTGATCCAGCCAAGATTGAGGCTGTGATGCGATGGGAAATACCGAAGAATGCATATGAGATCTGTAGCTTCTTGGGCTTAGCGGGGTAGTACCAGAGATTTATTCAGGATTTATCCAAGATTACGATACCTTTGACTCCCTTGACCGAGAAGAGTGTGACATTTCGGTAGGGCCCGGATCAGCAGTTGGCTTTCAAGAACTTGAGGCAGAAGCTATGTGAGGCCCCGATTTTAGTGCTACCCAAGGGATTAGATGATTTGGTGGTGTATTGTGATGCATCTATCTCGGGGTTAGGGGCAGTCTTGATGCAGAGGAGGCATGTGATCGTGTACGCCTCGACGCAACTGAAGCCTCGTGAGGCGAACTACCCCACTCACGAATTGGAATTGGGGGCGGTGGTGTTTGCTCTTAAAATTTAGAAGGCATTACTTGTACGGAGTCCGGTGCACTATCCTTACAGACCACAAAATCTTGAAGTATTTGATGGATCAGCAGAACCTCAACATGTGATAGAGGAGGTAGCTAGATGTACTGAAAGTTTATGATTGCGAGATTTTATATCATCCAGGGAAGGCCAACGTGGTGTCTGATGCCTTGAGCTACAAGGCGGAGAGTGCTTCGATTAGGGATGTCTATTTGAGGATGAAGATGATTTCTTATTTGTTGGTTATGATCAAGGAGGATCAGGTGGAGGGTTTGAAGAGGGAGAACTGGAAGATAAAGCATATTTGGGATCGGATTCCCTTGTTTGTTCGGGATGGTCGGGGTCTATTGACACAGTGTGGTCGGGTGTGGGTACCGGTATATGGGGGAGTGAGACAGAAAATATCATAGGAGGCACATACATCCAAGTTCTCTATACATCTGGGTGCTACAAAAATGTATAGAGATCTGAGGATGGGTTACTAGTAGCCTTGCATGAAGTGGGAGATCGCCTGATTTGTGGAGCGGTGCTTGAACTGCAGGAAGGTCAAGGTCGAATATCAGCGGCCTCATGGTAAGGTTCATCCGCTACCTATTCCTATGTGGAAATGGGAAGAGATCACCATTTACTTCATCATGAAGTTACCGAGGACGGCGAGGGGTGTGGATGTCATTTCGGTTATTGTGGACAGATTGACGAAGAGTGCCCATTTTATTCCGATCTCCGAGAGTATCTTTGATGAGAAATTAATAGATATTTATGTGTGAGAGGTGGTGGTTAGGAACGGGGTGCCAGTATTGGTGGACTCTGACCGGGATGTCTAATTTACATCCATATTTTGAAGGAAGTTCCACGAGGAACTGGGCACACAGTTACACTTCGACACAACATACCACCCCCAGACAAACGGCCAGAGCAAGTGAACAATCCAGACGCACGAGGATATGTTGTGGGCATGCGTATTGGATTTCGAAGGGAGTTGGGATACATACCTCCCACTAGCAGAGTTTTCATATAATAATAGTTATCATGCTAGTATCGACCGACCCCCATTTGAGATGTTGTATGGTCGGAGGTGTAGGACCCCAGTTTATTGGGTTAAAGTTGGGCATCGAGTCATGGGAAGCACCGAGTTGGTGCTTAAGACTACCGGGTTGATCCAGCAAGTTGTGTGACAGGCTGCGAGTCGTAAAAACCCGTCAAAAGAGCTATGTTGACCGACGTCACTCGGATCTTGATTTCCAGGTGGGATACTTCATCTTGCTGGAAGTATCACCATGGAAGGGTGTCATTAGGTTTTGGGAGAGGGGAAATTTAGGGCCCTGATTTATTGGTCCTCCAGGATTAATTTCTTCCCGGCTGGGCAAGGTGGCATACCATTTGGACCTGTCGGACAAGCTTAACTAGATTCACAACACCTTCCATGTGTCTCAGCTTTGGAAGTGTGTCGCTGATGAGTTGGGGATCCCCAACTCGACGAGCTAACGCTGGAAAGGAAAACCCTAATTTTCAGGGTTTACACCCTATTTAAAGGCTTTAAGCCTCATTTTCAGCCTCCCTCGTCGCCCCTTTGTCCAGAGAATCCCTAGTTAGTGCTTGTTCCTACATTTTGCGTGTGTGAAAGCTTAAAGAGTGCATTTTTGGTGTTTGTTTGAAGAAGGCTTGAAGTAGAAGGTGCACTGCTGAAGGGAGATGCTATAGATTCAGAATCTTCACTGTTCTGGCAGCCATATTGAGGTATTTAGCTGATTCCTTGGTCATTTATTTGCTAGATCTCTTCATGTAGGAGTTTATGGTCATTATTAGTTCATTTTGGGACTATTCTTGGATTTGAGCATGTCATGAAGCTATGATTTCAGATCTGGACATCTCAGGGCCTCTTTTGATGTAAAGTGGCCATTTTTATTAAGTCGTGGTTCTTCCTCATGCCCTAAATCCCTTATGTTGGGTCATGTTTTGTGTTATGTATTGTGTCTATTGGGCTCGTTAGCTTGTCCATTATGTATCTCCGGTATGGGCCTGTCCATCCGTGAGTTTAGTAGGGTTTAGTTTATATATAGGTGCTTGCATGCTCCTAGAAGGTAACGATAGAATAGAACGATCAGAGAGTTATTATTCAGCAAGTTTATTATTATCGTTCTTGTAACCCTAGAATCCTCTATAGCGGAAGTTCTTAGTTGAGCTCTGCTGAGGATTGTTTGATCTAATCATTCGACACATCTTGATCTATACTTGTGTTATTTACTGTTTTTACTTTATTGCATTACCTGTTAAGAAGATCTAATCGATCATCAAGTTAATTAATAACTTATCAATTGGTATCAGAGCAGGAGGCTGTGTAATTCATACACATCTTTTCTGTGAAAAAGGTTACGACTAGGGTTATTCCGCATTAACTAATATTTATTGAGCCGTCATCCCATAATTGACGTAACTCAGTATTTATTTGTTTTGCCCTAATCTCATATATTACAAGTCTGATCTTTCAAACAGGTTATACGATCAAGCATGGACGAGTCACAATCAAATCCCATAAACATCTCAAACAACATTGGATCAACGACGAAGATTCCCATCCTTTACACCCAGGATTACGAAGTATGGGCACATCACTTTGAAGATTATGTCATTGGATCTGAAGACAATGGATATCTTATTTGGGAAGCAATCGTGTCTGGACCATTCGCTCATTCAGCAACGTCTAAAATCATTAAAACTCAGAAAGAGTATAATGATATGTTGAAGGACGTAAAAGATATTGCTCAAGACGAAAAGGATAAGTTTCAGTGTAATATTAAAGTGTTGAGACTAATCAGATTCGCTCTTCAATCGGATACTTTCAGGCTAGTAAGTTCATGCAGCACTGCTAAAGAAATATGGGATAGGCTGCGAGAGTTATATTCCACAGACGAAGATCTTGAGCATTCCATTCAGACCTTACTTTTATCTGAGTTTGGCGAATTTAAACAGAATCCAGAGGAAACTGTTACTCAGACATTCGATCGCTTCAATCATCTTCTCAGTAAGATGATTAAACACGATATTGAAAGGAAGTTGATTGAACAAAAAGTTACGTTTTTGAGTGGTCTTAGATCTGAGTGGAGAGCGGTTGTGTCCACTGTTAAAGCTCATGAGCAATTCAAATCATATTCATTGGCTAAACTGGTAGGGATTTTGAAATCCCAAGAAAAGATTGTCTTGCAGGAGAAAAATGTGGTTTCAAGCTTGGGTTCCTTGGCCCTTCTATCTAAAAGCAAAAGTGTAGTAGAAGATGAAGATCTTAACTTAGAAGACTATGACCTTACCTCTGAAGATTATGCAATGATGGTGTCAAATCCAAAGAGGTTTATTAAGAAAAGGTTTCCTACCAATAAGAACAGAAATTGGAAGGGAAGCTATAGTTCTGAAAAAGTGAGGGAGGAACCGAAGGCAGAAGAACCAAAGAAAGAGCCGAAAGCTGAAGGAGATTCAGGTGTGAACTGATACTACTGTGGAGGAAAGAACCACTATGCCAAAGACTGTGTCCTAAAGAAAATGGCAGAAAAGGATGAAGAAAAAGATGAAGAAGCTGTGTTGATGAAAAAGCTAGAAGAGATCAAGAGAAAGAAAACTACTGCTAACCCTTCTATGAATGCTTTAATTGTGCAGGGTTCGGTAGCGGATGATGAGTTCGGTGGCGTGGAGGTCTGGTCAACCGACTCTGAGGATGATGAAGTCAGAAAGCCATCTCATGGAAAGGCTTACGTTGCGAAAGGTGAAGGAAGCGGTGGAAAGTGTTTGATGGTGTCGGATGTATCTCAAATAAGGGGATACAACACAGACGGTGGGAATGAAGACACGAAGGAGCGAGAGGACTTGTGCTTCACAGCAAGACCTCTCAGCGTGCAGTTTAATGAGCTTGATGAATCAATCAAGAAGGTACAATCCATTTTTGTCTCATTCAAAGTCCCACAAAATTCATATGAAAAAGAATTAAAAAAATGTAAATTCAAGAATCTCTCATCTAGACAGCAGTTTAACTCAAACACGGGTCACCAATTCTAACCTAACTGACCAAATAAGCAGGGTGTCTTCAAAGAGTGAGGAACGGAGGATGTGGATAGAGCTGAAGGAGTCGGAGCTGATCAAATCCAAAGATGAAAACATTTATTTACAAAGAGACAATTTAAAACTTTTGAAACAAAGAAATGTGTTTTGTTTGATTGCTAAGTATCTTTATTCTAACATCACTCAACTTCATCTTAACTGTGAAATAGGACAGAAAATTCATCGCATGATTTTGCCCTTCCTTGAGTTTAAGGAAGATGAAATTGACGCTGAAGCATATAATTGCGAAAGTGTAGTTTCGTCTGAGGATGTAAATCCGACTTATATGTATGGTCTAGACAAAATTGAATCTTTCATAAAGTCCAAGGACCATAAGGACATGCTGAAAAATCTTTTGGATGAAAATGATAAACTGAAACTGAGGACCGAAACCATACAAAAGTTTGACTCATTGAATGCCAACTTGAGCTCAGAAATAAAATTGATGTTGAAAATGCATCTGAGCTTAATGAGGATGATGATATGAGTGAAGTTTCTGTAGAGGATGAAGTTGACTGTTCTAAGTTTGTCAAGAGCGAACCCGAAAACCACAAAAATCATATTTCAGAAAATTCTGTGGAGTTTGCTCGTCTGTCCCAACAAAAGTCCCCGATCCTTGAAGAAAAAGTTGTTGTATACCAAAAGGTAAGGACGACTCCAAATCAGGTGTATAAGGTCACAGGAGTAACCGAACATCAGACAGCCGAACTCACAGTCATTGTAAATGAAGATAATGCTGATGGTTGTGATGAGTTCTTCTGGTCCGCCCCTATCGATAATGCTGACGAAACCGTTGGTCTACCGGAGCGAATGTCCTGGAAAACCAAAGGCAGATATGTGCCAGAGCCACTAAACAATCCTGACAACTTCGACGTGCCAAGTACTAGTGGTGCAAAAGAAGTTCCTGAAGAAAAAGGAGTTCCTGCAGGAGAAGTCACTCCTTCAAGCGAAACATCATCAGTTCAAAGTGAACCGGCTGACAAGAAGCAAAAGCAAAAAGCCAATATCCATCTACAGCCGAAGCAAGTGAAGGATCAAAAACAGCAAAGAAATTAGAGATACAAGAAAAATCTCTCTGAACGAAAACAGTTTTGGCGATCTCAAAACGCCCATTTCTCTTATCATGACAGAAATTCAAAGTCAGAGAAAAGTACTGTTAGGCTGAAAGAAAGCAGTTACAACCGAAAGGACAAGTTTGGTTCTGAGGATCACAACAACCGAAGGGAAAGGTTCGGTTCAGAGAACACCAGCTACCGAAAGCATAAGTTCGGTTCCAAGAGCAAAAGCGACCATAGTTCGAGATTCGATCCCACAAATGACCAAAAACAAAAGTGTCACTCAGGACCTCAAATCAATAAAACTTCTCAGTCTAACTTCTCTCGTTCTAATTCTTCTCAACCTCATTCTAAATCCAATTCTGTTCATACTCAAAATCCAAAATCTTCAACAGATTTGAAAGGAAAATCGAAGGTTTCCTCAGTCAAGACTGATCAAAATCATTCCAAATTCCAAATGCCTAAACCTGAATCCAAACCGATTGTAACAAATCTCAATAAAATTAAGGTTTTCACCATTAAAAAGAAAGATGAAACAACTTTAATAAAAAGAACATATCTTGTTGACATCTCTCTTACTATTCTTGTTCCTGTGAAAGCCTCACGTGGACCCAAGAAACTTTGGGTTCCTAAATCTGCTTGATTTTTGCAGGTTATCAGTGAAGAGCAGTTTGATGAAGAATGGTATATTGACAATGGCTGCTCACGTCACATGACAGGAAGGAAGGAAGAGTTGAGGGAATTTCGGTCTCTTTCAAACGGGGGAAATGTCAAGTTCGGGAACAACTCATTCGGCACGATAAAAGGTTATGGAATGATAACAAATGGAGATTTCACGATTAGAAAGGTTGCATACGTTGAAGGACTACAACACAACCTCATCAGTGTATCTCAGCTCGTTGGAGGTACTGGTCTCAAGGTCTCATTTGACGATGAGGGTTCGGAAATAATAGAGAAGAAAACAAAAAGAGTGATTCTCAAATCGGAGCGCAAAGGCGAAATGTTTCCTCTTAATCTCAAACCTATCAAAGGAAATCCAGCTATCTACCTTTTGTCCAAAGCACAATCTGACGAAAGCTGGCTGTAGCACCGAAGGCTCTCTCATCTCAACTTCAAGGATATCAACAAACTTGTCACATGAGGTCATGTTAGAGGTATTCCGTTGCTCAAGTTCGATCGCGAACATTTATCTGCTGCGTGTGAAATGGGGAAGCAGAGTCGTCAAAGTCACCCATCGATTGTAAATACTAAAGTTGTTGAACCACTAGAGTTAATTCACATTGACTTGTGTGGTCCATCTTCTATCGAAAGCATCGGCGGCAGCAAGTATATTCTTGTCATTGTTGATGACTTTTCACGTTTTACATGGGTGTTCTTTCTGAAGCGCAAATCTGAAGCAACTCTCAAGCTAAAGATATTTATCAAGCAGGTTGAAGTGCAACTGAGGAAAGTCATTCGCAACATCAGGAGCGACAATGGGATGGAGTTCAAAAATAAAGAATTCGAAGACTTCTTGGCAGAAAAAGGAACCAGACACAACTTCTCAGCTCCCTACACCCCTCAACAAAACGGGATTGTCGAAAGACGAAACCGATCTTTGTGTGAGGCGGCCCGAACCATGCTAAGTTTTGCTTCTTTACCTTTATACTTTTGGGCTGATACTATTGCTGCAGCTTGTTTTACGCAGAACAGATCCTATCTCAATAAACGCTTTAATCTCACTCCTTATGAGATCATCAACAACAGGAAGCCAAATGTCAAATTCTTCCACGTATTCGGCTCACGGTGTTTCATCTTCAACTCTAAAGAACATCGTAACAAGTTCGACGTCAAAGCCGATGAAGGGATTTTCCTGGGGTATTCTCTCACTTCGAAAGCCTATCGAGTATTAAACAAGCGTTCGAGGAAGATAGAAGAAACTTATTATGTGACTTTTGATGATAGCTATGTCAAAAAGCTGAAGGCCTGTGAAGACACAGTTGGAGATATTTTTTCTCAAACAGGCCAAGTCACAGCCTCGATTGCAAATCTGTTTGAGAAGTTTGTTGAGTTATTCGATGAACCAGAGAAGGCTACTCTCTCGGAAGCTTGTGCAGCAGACAACAAAGTAGATCATCTGAAGCAACTCATCAAAGATTCTGCCAAGCGAATGAATGAAGGAGGATCAAGTCCTAACGACCCGCCACAACACGGTGCTTTAGTTGAGGGGGAGAATCCAGCTTCTTCTTCACAGTCGGGTTCACATGTTGAGGGGGAGAACTGCTCTTCAGCAGCTCCCGAAAGCCAATCTGCACCCGAAAGTCTTGTGATACCCGAAAGCTCAACACCACCCGAAACTCTTGTAGCTACGGAAAGTCAAGATACACCTGAAAGCTCATCTGTCGAGGAGGAGAAAGCCGATATGTCTTATGACGATGATAGTCAATCTGAACTAGAAGAGATGGTAAATGCTGAATTGGATCCATTTTATGATCCAAATTACCCTCCTCTTGTCAAATGGACCAGAGATCATCATGTTTCACAGGTTATTGGTAATGTCTCTAAAAAGGTCCTAACCTGATCTCAACTAAAGGCAAAGCAAACTTCCTTATTTTGAAAAGTAGAGTTCTATATGTTTAACTCCTTCGTCTCAAAAGTTGAACCAAAGACAGTTAACACTGCTCTTGATCACTCCGATTGGGTTCAAGCTATGCAAGACGAACTTAATGAATTCGAAAGAAATAAAGTTTGGCGCCTCATTCCAACTCCTCAAGATGCCTCGGTTGTTGGTCTCAAATGGGTCTTTAGAAATAAGATGGACAAGGAAGGCAATGTGATAAGGAACAAAGCTCGACTTGTGGTGAAAGGATACTGCTAGGAGGAAGGAATCGACTGTGAGGAAACTTTTACTCCTGTGGCTAGGCTGGAATCTGTTCGAATATTTCTTGCCTATGCTGCACACAAGAACTTTGAGGTCTACCAAATGGACGTAAAGTGTGCATTTCTAAATGGAGAACTCGAAGAAACGGTGTACGTGGAGCAACCTCCTGGATTCGTCAATGAAAAATATCCCAATCACTATTATATTCTGGACAAAGCGGTATATGGACTGAAACAAGCACCGAGGGCCTGGTATGAAACGCCAACCAAGTTTTTAAAGATGTCCAAATTCAAACAAGGTTCGGTTGACCCAACCTTCTTTCGTAAGAAGGAAGGTAACCACCTTATGATTGTTCTAATCTATGTCGATGATATCATTTTTGGCTCAACGAATCCTAGCTTAATGGCTGAATTCAGAAAGCTGATGGAGACTAAATTTGAAATGAGCTCAATGGGTCCTATTAACTTTTTTCTTGGTTTAAATATTAGACAGGGACCCGAAGGCATCTTTATTAACCAGGAAGCTTACACCAAGACTCTCCTTGCGAAATTCGGCATGATGGGAGACTCAAAGGTTAAAGTTCCAATGGCGTTCGACACCAAGCTCACTCCATCCTTGGATAAGCCAACAGTCGATTTTACGCTATATCGCCAAATGATCGGTTCTTTAATGTACCTTACTACTAGCAGGCCTGATATAATGTTTTCTGTTTGTTACTGTGCTAGATTTCAGGCAAATCCTCGTGAACCTCACATGCTTGCAGTGAAGAACATACTCCGGTATCTCAAGCGAACTACCTCTCTCGGCTTATGGTATCCATCCAACTCAGGTTTCTTCGTTCAAGCCTATTCAGATGCAGACCTTGGAGGTTGTGGACTAGACAGGAAAAGCACCACTGGAGGCTGCCAATTCCTTGACGGGAAGTTGGTTAGTTGGCAATCAAAGAAACACACCTGTGTATCTCTGTCTACCGCTGAAGCAGAATATATCGCAGCTGCCTCCTGTACATCTCAAGTGATTTGGATCCAAAGCCAGCTCCGGGACTATGGACTCAATATGAAAAAGATCCCACTATATTGCGACTCTAAAAGTGCAATTAGGATCTGTCATAACCCAGTGCAACACTCGAAGACTAAGCACATAGCACTGAGGTATCACTTCATTAAGGATCATGTGGAAGATGGGAATGTCGAAATTCACTTTGTTCGAACCACTAATCAACTGGCTGACATCTTCACCAAAGCTCTTCCTGAAGCATATTTTAACAAAATACTACAAGGGCTAGGTATGATGGAATCGGAGTCAGTATCAAAAATTACCTCTCAAAATCAAAAGTAAGAAGCGAAATAGACCGAACGTTCGGGTTCGGGTCTTGTGTTCATGTACCGAAATGAACCGAACGCTCGGGTTCGGTTGTATCATCTGATCTTCGCTTATCACTCAAAGGTTTTTTTTGGTTGTACATCTTATGTATAATTTTTCCAAATTCAATTATCTTATTTTCAAAGTTATTTTCTTTTTCAAACCTATATTGTTTGGTAACCGAAATAAACCGATCGTTCGGGTTCGGTTCTAAAATTTTTCTCACCGGAAATAGACCGAACGCTCGGGTTCGGTTCCAACATTTTTTTTGTATTATTATCAAACATTCCAAAAAAAAATTTCTCGTAAATTCAAAAACTCCAAAAATATTTTAATTTTTTATTATTTATTTTTTTATTTTGGCTCTTATTTTTTTTCTTTTTTCGTCTACTTGTGGGTAAATTATTTCACTAGCTAAGTGTCCCTAGAAGCATGCTGCTGTATGTGTCCAAAGCCTCACCTGATTCTGAATAATAGCCTTACTGACCTGGTATAAACAAACCTTGTCTTCCCAATTAGGCTATCATATTTATTCTAATCATGAGCTACCTAACTCTCTTCTCACATGAGATAAGAGTTTTCTGCTTGGTCCTATTTTTATAGCAGAGGTACTTTGGTTTCTTTATACCATCTCCATCATTTTTCTCTATCTCACTCGTTTCACAAACGTAACCCTTGAGACTCTCAGACATTACCACTGAGGTTTATGGTTGCACAATTTCTGTGTTCATGATCTTAGCTTCGTGTCACTACGTGCTAAGTGAAATCCAAAATTCAATACCCATTATGCATTGACGGTGAACAATTAATTTGCTCAAGCTTTCACTAATGAATTGACGAACGTACCACATGAAATCTCTATTTTTCTTTTGAGTGATTCCTATGAAATTGTTAACTCTCATAACATTTCTTCCCTTGGGATCCAGTTTTAATTTTTTTTTTTGAGATTTCACACATATATTAGTTTATCTTGCCAATTAAATTATCTCCAACCTACTTGTTCAACAGACTACATTGGTCTCACAAGTACTTTTTTCGATTTCTATCTTATATCAAGATTAGGAATTCTGAATCGAAGCGAACGCCACCCTCATAAGCCTAATTAAAAGAAGTCTTTCAACACTTCTTAATAAGTGTCTGATCGTAATTCAACGGGAAACCACACAAACACTTTAAAGTCTCTCTTGACTTTGAAGGAAGAGCTTCATGCCCGGGATCCACTACTTCGTGTCTTTATTGACATCACATCATCCCTCAAAAGTGTTGCTTTATTTCTTTTTCTTTTACACACTCAGCACGAAAATCTTTTTGATTTTCCAAAATTCTGGTTTCATTAATTCTAAGGAATTTTAATTGGGTTGGCTGTTATCAAAAGTTGTGGTTAATATTGATCCACGTGGCGATTTTATTTTAAAGATGTTGTTTCATTCTAAAGGGATAAGATGACGAAATGATTTCAAACGGCGGGAGTCCAATCGATTTGATTTCAAACGGCGCAACAGGGAACCGCGTGCGAATAGGAACCGTTTCATATCCAAACGGAACCTGATGGGAAGGTGTGTAATTAGGGACTGACACTCTCTCTCATGCGTGATCATCGCGAGCGCCAACTGTCACGCATCAGTCCTTCCGAAAACTCTTCGTTTTTCGATAGAAGATTTGGAAAGATATTTCTCTCTCCTTTACCCTCACTATAAAAGGTAGTGTAAACCCCTATTGACCTCTTTACCATGCCTATATTTCCAGAGAGCCAGAAATTCATCAACCTTCACTGTTCATCATCTCTTCCACTTTCTTCAAAACAATGGCAGATTCTTCTTCAGTCCACGCAACATCCCACATCTTGCCCATTCGCCCACAACAAATCTTGATCATCGATCTAAATCCTCATTCGTATGACGCATTCATGGTCCCCATCATCGAATGCCTGAAGTTTTCTTCAATCGCTCCTACACTTACCAGGGCTGAATCAGTTCCAATGGAATTCCTGTCACAAATCTTTGCCACCGCTCACTACGACAAGGTCGTCGACAGAAAATTCTTCGATGTCTTTCAGCACAAGGCGTCGATTTCAAAGCAGCGGTTTTGCTCGTTGTTAGGGTTTGACGCGGATTCTTCCAGGGTCAATCCGGAATCAATCCCCATGGGTCATTTGTTCAACATGTTCTACAACATGGGATACACGGAGGTGCTTACTACGGTGACGAAATTCAAGAAGTCATGCCTACCTCCACAGTGGAATGGGATGTTCACTGTTTTGTTCAAGGGTTTATCTGAACGAAGTGCCGGATCTAATGGAGCCAGTCATTTATTTCTCTCCATCATGTATGGGATCTACAATGGCATCAACATGGACTACGGGTCAGTTCTGTGGCAACAACTAATTCAGAGTCTCTCCTCCACTTCCAGACACTCAGAGATCTCATATGCTCGGTTCTGGACCATTCTCACGAAATGGGTGATGGACAAGTACCACGTCCCCATTGTCGCTGGTGCTCTGATGTCTTCGATTGGTACCTTCCATACCACGAAGATCATTGTGTCGGATGCTTCTAAGTTTCCCTTCAACGGTTCTATCCCGGAAACCATGTATGGGGATGTTCCGGCTGATAGCCGGATCATTCAGACGTATAAGGAGTTCAGACATTCTGGTCCGAGGGATCTTACTCCGGAGATGCTGAAATCAATTCATGACGCCGACAAGCCTGCTCCACGAGGCAAGAAGGCTGATAAGGGAAAATAGGTGGCCAAGGGGGCAAAAGGCCCGTCTCCAAAGAAGAGGAAACCCACCAGGGCTGCTCAGTCTCCACAGCAGAAGAGGAGAAAAACCCAACCAAGGCGAAAGTTGATTATCGCTTCTTCCTCAAGCGAGTCTGAGGGTGAGAGTTCTGATTCTGAAGGCTCTCAACGTGGTAACACTCCACCACGATCTCCAACCACTGAAGTTCATGTCTCTACTTCTCCTATTTCCTCTCCACCTAAAACCATTCCTATTTCTATTCCCCCCATAACCTCTACCACTCAAATACCACCTACTTCTATCCCAATACCACCACCAATCTTTACCGAAGCAACCACAACCACCACTGCAGATGTTAGAACCAACATATCTGATACGGGGGCTCATACTGACGCACCAAAATCCACCCCAACACCCGAAACCACCCCAGCACCCGAACCCACACCTACACCCGAACAAACAACCCAACCCGAACCTACCCATACTACCGAACCACCAGCTTCACCACCACCATCTTCTCCTAGTCACGCATCAGATGAAGAAGAACCATTCCTTGGCGGGGAGATTATGACTTTTGACTCGGTCTACTATAGCCCGTTTCAAGTGCAAAGTGATGACGATGATGATGCTCCTGTCACCAAAAGGTATCTCCAGGAGCTCCATGAGAAAATTGACTCACTCATCGCCTCCTCTTCCACTTCTCAGTCATCCCTATCTGAAGCTACAGTTCAGAAAATTGTTGACGCTTTCTCCAAAGCTCAGCAAGCTTCACTTGATTCCGCCACCACCGCCATCTATGCCTCCACCAAAGCTTGTCAAGCTGCGACCGAAAAAGTCGATAAACTATTTACTGATGCTTCTTCCCTGTTGAAGTCTTTACAGGAGAGTGTCATCACCGCCAAGACAACGCTGGAACCTATTGTCCACCAGCTGGCAACATCAGTCGCAACTGAGTTGAAGTCCTTCGCTTCTCTTCGTCAAACAATTTCTGACGACAACTCAGCTTTCCGAACAACCATCGAAGAACGTCTCTCCAAGCTTCAAGAAGATTTGGCTGCCGAGAACACTCTCATGGACGTTCTTGCAAAGAAGACTACCGCTCTGAAGGTCAAGAGCATTCAACTCTCTAACTCTCAACAGGAGATTGAATCTCTTCGATCTGAAAGAGAGGTGATAAAATTGTGTGTTTCGGATGTCCACTCTGCTATCTCAAACATCCTAGAAGCACATGATCCAATTCTCAACTACACTGTGAGGCGTGACCTTGAAGAGAAGCTCGCTCCCGCCCTCGCCCTACTCAGCAAAATCGAAGGGCTCCTTGATTTCGTGTCCATTCTGAAACAAGGGGGAGAGAAGGAAACAATGTCTCAACCACCTCCTACTTCCACAGCAACACAAACCACCGAACCTTCTCCAGTAGGCCAAGCCTCCGGTTCTGGTGTGAAAGACAAAGGCAAAAAGAGTGCTGAGGAGAGTGAAGATGATGAAGATGATGATAAAGAAACAATTGTCGACATCCTGAAGCGGCAAAGTCGAAACAATGAGGCTGACATCAGTGCTCGTGTGGCAAGAGAGGCTGAAGAAGCCGAACGTAAGCAGAAGGAAGCCCACGACCTTCTTGAGAGCAGGAAAACTTTGTTTCCTTCCTGGACTCTTGAGAAGCTGATTAAGGAAGCCATTGACACACCAAGTATCTTGTGGCTGGAACCTGTGATCTCTTTAGATCATTCCAATACTGTTGACTCACAGTTCGACATGCCATTGACCCGAAAGGCGTTTATCTTTCATGCCTTTGACAACGTTGCAGAGTTCCCTCATCCTCATCCACAGGTTGATCGGGACTTAATTAATTTCTATCTGAAGGCTACTCAACCCCAATATCATACTTGGAGCGCTCAGAAAATTGTCAACGTTCGGGTCTTGAAGCCGTACAGTGAAGGTAACTTCATCAACATTCGGTTCAAGGTACTTCGGGGATCTGCCAAAACCAAACATGCTATTTCCTTTGCAGATCTTCCCAACCTTAATCCCCATGATTGGATTATCTTGCACAATATCCTCCTCACCAACGAAGCTGAATACGGTCCGATCATTGACCATTTCAAGAGGATGCTCGTGTGCTACATCATGGAAGTTGCATTGATGGATCAGGAGATTGCAAGCGTGTTTAAGAAGAAACCTACAATATCTCCTGTTGGCTCTGCCAATGATATCAACCTAATGCAGATGGGGAAGATTGACCCAAAGAGAAACTCGGTCATGTTTACCAGGAACGAAGGACAAAAATGTCTTTTCGCCTTGGCAGACAAACATCTATACACCACTGCCTGTTTGGAGCACGTTTTGGGGATCATCCACAGATGCAAGCAGAACACAACGGATGATGTCAAGTACTTTGATGATATGATTCAATGGTACATTCGGTTCAGACAGACTATCCTTGCTCTTATCACACGTCTGTTTGATACTGTCAAGAAGGCTCCCGCTGCTGGCCCAAGCAAGAAGAAGAAGTAGTCTCGCTCCAATTTGACGCAAAGGGGGAGATTGTTGGGTCGTGTTTTGTGTTATGTATTGCGTCTATTGGGCTCGTTAGCTTGTCCATTATGTATCTCCGGTATGGGCCTGTCCATCCGTGACTTTAGTAGGGTTTAGTTTATATATAGGTGCTTGCATGCTCCTAGAAGGTAACGATAGAATAGAACGATCATAGAGTTATTATTCAGCAAGTTTATTATCATCGTTCTTGTAACCCTAGAATCCTCTACAGCGGAAGTTCTTAGTCGAGCTCTGCTGAGGATTGTTTGATCTAATCATTCGACACATCTTGATCTATACTTGTGTTATTTACTGTTTTTACTTTATTGCATTACCTGTTAAGAAGATCTAATCGATCATCAAGTTAATTAATAACTTATCACCTTAATAATCCATGTTGGAGTGTTTTAGCCCCTTAATGCCATGAATGGATGTAAAGTTAGAAACTTTATGTGATTCAACCACCCTAGGACCTCATATCTGCAATATGAAATGTTGAAGCAAAGAATTAGAGGCTTAACTGGTCAAGACCCTCTTCAAAGGAGTTAGGGTTTGGGTCTAAAGCTTATTAGATGATCCTCAGGGGTAAAGTAGGAAACTTTACCCTCCTAGACGTTCCTATGGTTAAGGATCTGAAGTTTGGAACCTTTGGGTTTGAGAAAAAATAGGCTTAATGCATTAAGTGGGTTGACAGACTTAAGAACTTGACGAGTTCACAAGGGAACTCGACGAGCTGGCTTGGGGTTTCCCCAATCTTCTGGACACTATGCGAACTCAACGAGTTGATGTGATAACTCGGCGAGTTGACTGGGATTTTTCCCAATTTTTTGAGAACTGAAGGAAATCGACGAGTCAGCAAGTGCACTCGACGAGTTGGGTCAACATGGACTGTTGACCTTGGCTTTGACTTTAACTTTGACTTTGACCAAGTTTGACTTTAAGGGTATCTTTGGTATTTCGTGATTTTTATGAAGTTAGCCACATCGTAATTGTAGGCAGTTGAGTTCGGAGCTATGAGTCGGGATTTGATCATATCAGTTTGACATTTCTTGAGAGGTGAGTCTCCTCACCATACCAAGGGGTCGAAGGCACCAAGGTCGGCCCATTCTGCGATATGTGGTACACTAGTTGATGTAGTGATATGTGGTATGCTAGTTGGTTATATGCGATGTGGTATGCTAGTTGCCTCTGTGTTGTTTGGAGGAAATACCATGGGGGTGCCCATGAAACTTGGTTGTAAGACCTTGTGGGGGTGCCCATGGCATTCTAGGTAACGACCATGGGGGTGCCCATGACACATAGGTGTAAGACTATGTCGGGGTGCCCATGACATCCTGGAGTATGACCTTGGAGGGTTTCCAGGGCATCCTTATTTGTTTATATGCATGGATTATGTAATTGATATGAATTATATGGTTATGTGGATTATGTGGGGTATGCTCTAGGGAACTTACTAAGCATTAGCTTACAGTTTGTTGGTTGTTTCAAGTACTTCAGGATCTAAGGGCAATGGCCCAGTGTGATGGCGCGACATGCACTCTCTGGCATTTTGTTCGGGGAGACTTTGATTTTATGAAAAATTTATCTGATGTTATGGATTTTGAAAACAATTGTGATTGTAATTTTATAATCTATGGAAATGAATTTCTTAATTAAAAATGAAAAATTTTATTGATATTTTGGGTTGTTACACAATATCTCACATGTACAAGACTCGTTCTAGATTGATATACACAATGGTGAACGTCTAGCAACTTTTTACTTCCCCTAACAACACATGAAGAAGTATCATTTAACAACATCTAGTTCCTTAAAAGCTCAAAACTTCATTTAATGTATAAGCTAATATATTAGTTATCCCCTTGTCATATACATCATGTTGAACATAAGATATGTGTCGCAATCAATCTCATTTTGTGTTCAACTTTCATTAAGGCTCCTTAAATGACTAACTATAAACATAAAAGAGGAACAAATCTCAACTTGACTACATACGTCTCTTGTATAGTTTATATAATACTTGATAATTGCCTTTATAACTTTCTGTACAAAGATTAACATTTAACCATGTCAAATTATAGTATTCACTATACTCAAGTCCCAAATATGTATCTCAGGTATTAAGGATACAAAGATAGTACATTTATCAATTATCACTCAGAATAGCGATCTATGAGGTGATCTTGAAACAGATTGTGTCCAATACTTATTCTCTGAAAAGTACCAATGAAATTTGGTTGCAACCATTTTCCTAATTTCATCTTATGAAAGTCAACCAACAATTCATACTAGTCTTAATTCATAGTTTTTCCTACAAATATGATCCACTATGGACCTTTAGAATAACTAGATTATTCATAGATTAAGCATGTTAATATAGAACACATCAAGTATAAATGTGAAGATCATATCCCAATATACCAAAAATATACAATAGTTGTTGTTATAATGTTCTAATATCCGAATAATAAATCCTAATCAAATCCCCATTTCTAGAATAACGAAGTCCTATAGCTCAATCGTAAACTTTCGTTATTTTCTTACGGACATTTAATGCTTAGATTATGGAAGGTCTTTGTGAATGGGCCTGACTAAATTTAATCTATGAATGGTCTATACATAAGGTAGATACCTTTATATGCAAGTGAGGCTTGTCTAGAATGCCTTCATATGTAACAACGTAAATTTTCAAAACAATTTTTCATTTTTAAATCATACTTTCAATCACATGATAATCTCAAAACATAACGTATCACTGTGTCATACAAAACATGTCCCCAAAATCTCAATAACATAAACTCTATGAGTGTGTACGGATCATGCCAACGCCTTTCCGTGATCCTCTCTAGTACCTGAAACACATAACACAACAACTGTAAGCATAAATACTTAGTGAGTTCCCCAAAATACCACATACAACACATACGCCACTCGAGGCTACCGTACGACCCTCCGGTCGATGTGTCTCAACGGGACCCTCCAGTCTCGTAGCTCGTTGGACCCTCTGGTCCGGTCATAGCTCATTGGGCCCTCCGGCCCGGTTTGAATCGTTGGACCCTCCGGTCCGGTATATACAATTTTATATCATACATACAACACATAGCACATAATCGCATATATGGCACACAATCTCATACATAGCACATAAGACCTTCTGGTCAAATCATAATACCACTCTAGGTAACGTATAGTGAGAAGACTCACCTGGAACGAAGAATCATCCTCTAGTCACGCTGCTACTAAACACCGGCGTCTAACTCTGTGTCAAATCCCATTATTGCCACGATTAGAAACTAGGACCAACCTTTCACTTATTAGGTCTAAAGATAGACCAATTACCAGCCCACCGATGCTCTAAATCCATTGGGCCCACCAAGGCCCAATAATAAATGGGTTTCCCCAAGGCACAACCTCACCCTACAAGACATGCCCAACATGAGGCCCAAGACATCAATTAATTCTCTGCTCATATGCTCAACTATGCAGGCCCAAGGATTCTAGCCCAATACTTAAGGCCCAAATATCAACTATAGTCCAAAAGCCCACAGAGGGGTTACGCAGTGTGTACCTCCTTGGTACGCTCAGCGTACACAAACACCCAAAGAACTAATCGGGGACCTCAACCCAGTACGCGGGGCGTACTGGAATTACGCAGCACGTAACTTCCGTTTCACTTAATCCATTTTTTGGGTCTTAAACCGTTAAGACCTTAGCTCATCTCTTGGATCTAGGCTCCCTAACAGTCCTTAAACCATAAAGTTGGAACCTTTAAGCCTTTGCATGGCTGTAAAGGTCCCTACACTCCCTAACACCTTTCCTCCTTCCTCAAAAGATCTATATCTCATGCATGGCTCAATAATCTCGTCCAAGATCACATTTTTATGAACATACAACTCATTTTACTCTGAAATATGGCAGATCTAGTCTTATGGAGACCATTTGCTCATAAAGTCTCCATCTTGGGACCAAAAACCATAAAAATTGGTCCAAGAAGCACAAATCACAAAAAACAAGAAAAGCTTTTAGCTTTTTACCTCAGAAGGAAGCTCCAACCTCTGAAGAACTCAGATCTACTCTTGTCCACCAACTTCTAGCTTCTACAATGGCCCCCCCTTCTCCTTCACCACCTTGAAATGGCACTTTGAAGCTCAAAACACTCACACACAAGCTTTAGGACGAAGGAAATGCACTCTTAGGGTTTCTGTCTGTGAAATGGTGGCTGAGGATAAGGCCATATCATTCCTTATATAGGGCTCAAGCCTAAAATTAGGGTTTGCATCTGGACCAGTTACGCCCAGCGTACCTTAAGGAGTTTGTGTCCATTTCAAGCGCATGAGTACTCGCAACGTACTCTCCATTACGCCCAGTGTACTCATTTGCAACTTTTCCCACTCAGGGACCAATCTTGACAACTTGACAAAAGAGAAGGGTTAAATAGATATACCCAAATTCCCGGATGTTACATCATACACCAAAGCCATTACAGTTCACATAATAAGGTACTAATCCCAAATTCCCAAATAATCCAACCATTCTTAAGTGAATTCACCAAGTATGAATGCAAAATATATTGATACCAAATGTTACTTGTGAATGCAAGCAATACATTTAGTAAATATATATCATGAAAATAATTTCATATAAGATCATACCAAAAATAGTTATAGGGACATTTAAATGGTCTATCAATTCACTTATTCCAAAAACAAATGTTTATTGTTTTAAAGTCTTCCTTAAGTTCTTATAAGAATATAGGTGAAAATGGGATCTGATTTGGAACATATATGAAAAAGTTATGGAATTTTTAGTTTCGCAATACTACTCGAAGACTTATATGGCCCATGCTTTTCATGGCATGAAAAACACAACCATGGGTTGCCTAGTGAGCTTAAAAATCATGTTTTTTGTTCAATTTATGTAATTTACTTTGGTTCCTTGAGCTTAACACATCATTAATCATCCCAAATGACTTTGAATGCCTATATGATGATTATGACATATTTCAAATCCCATTAATAACATCAAAACATGATCACTTGAGAGGATTAAACAATCAAATTAGAAGATCATAGGCATTGCACTTCATTTCTAAAAATAGAAACCTCAAATGATCATGGCGCCTCAATTAGTAACATACTTTCCAATAACCACTAGTGTTCTAAACATGATAAACTTTATTGATTACAGATAACTTATAACATATAAATACAATTAGTGATTTAAACTTGGATAATGTTTATAATTGGAATTTTAACATACTAGAAACCAATTCCATCCAAAACACAAGTCAAATTGCAATACAACCTGCAAGGATGATATTAACTTTAGTTGGTGTTTAAAAACTCTATATTGTGACTCAATTCCATCAAATAAACTATATTTAATATATAAACTAAAGTTCTAATGGATTTAAAACCAAATCATATCTCAATTTAGCATTAAAATTCTGTTAGATCTCATTAGAAGAAATAACATTCCAAGTGACTCAATAAACATCACTCGATACATAACTTGAAATCATTAGCATAAATTAATGATTATGAGTAAACTTTATACCATATAACTCATGGATTCATCAAATTAAGCTCATTTCAATGGCTAGAGGTAGGATTTATACAAAATCACAATCAAATATTTCAATCAAACAATTATATGGGATGTTGTTGATGAAGAGATATTCCAATTATGAATTAGCAACTAAAAACTCCACCGAATCACATGAAGAAGCATAAAAATGGGATTTTATCTCAAATTTAAACATAACTACAGATTTAGAGAATTCTATTAAGAGATTATACTTCTTAAATAATAAAGATGATGATGATTGCACTCACCATTCAATGGAATTCCTCCATGGCTTCAACTCAGCATAATTAATAAATCATTTTATCCCTTGATATCCCTATATTTAGATCAACGTATTTATCTGAATTAAAAAGAGACTAACTATTTTCTTTTATATCTATGCCCAATTGATAAGAAAGGCCCTCCTAATTTCTTATTTCAAAATTGTGACACTAATTGTCATGATCTTCATATAAACTCTTAAAGTTTATACTTAAACCACTTTATAACACACACACACACACACACACACATATATATATATATATATAACATTTTATTGTCCTAGACAAGTCATATGGTCTACTATTGGTCTACCCTAAGTTTTAAGGAATCTAACAATTTAGTCGATCTTTTATTAGTAAATTACTAAAATCATCCCTATGATTTGGTCAAAATTGCATATTTGGTCCCTAACTTCTTTTTTGCACTCAGATCGTCCCTATGGTTCGATTTTGTTGCTCTTTTCATTCCTATGGTATCAATCAGTACCGCAAAAGGCTAAAAATCTGACTAAGTCTCGTAAGAAGAAGAATTCACTTCTATGAAAGACTTTCACGGGAATTGTCTTGATCATCGGGTATAATTTTAAAATTCCTTTGATAGTCGACAAGCTTGACTTATAGCGAATTCCATAGAATTGGGCCGACCGCCTGGAATCAAAAGACTGTCCCTATCGGAAATAGGATTGACTACGGATTCGAGCCATAGCACATGGTTTCGTTTAATTGGTTGAAACGTACCGCTCATAATGGTGATATTGTAGGTTTGAGCCCTACTAAGCCTACCTTTTCACCTCCGGTGGCTTCTTTTCATCTCAGTCAAAGTACCCACCAGCCTGCAGATCTCAATCTAGCGACGACATCTGTAACCACACTGCTGCCGCTGCCCTTCGGGCACGCCTCCTAAGCTTATCGGTTTGGTCAAAATTGTAATATTGGTCCCTAATTTTATGTATGCAAGGGACGGAAAATGCAACAAAATCAAACCATCGAGACGATATGAGTGCAAAAAAAATTAGGGACCAAACGTACAATTTTGACCAAACCATAGGGGCGATTTTAGTAATTTACTCTTTATAAATTATTATAGTTTTCCATAATTCATAATTACTATCATTTCCAACTTAGGATTTCAAATTAAACTTCTAAATGTAAATTCATTAACAATTTAATCCTAAAATTGAATAAAAGACAGGTCAATTCTAAGTCTCAAATATTTGGTAAGTAGTATCGATTGAGCGTGGATGTTGATTTAGTGTTTTAATTTATGTCTTCAAGATTCCAAAGATGTCATCAAACCCCATTAGAAACTCACACACAAACATACATACACTCATTTTCTTTTCATTCCATAAGTCTATTCCAAAGATTATAGTAACATTTAATATATGTGCACTTTAGGGTTGTGAAAACGCTTGATTTTATCCCAAATCCTTCTTATCTTCTTTAAATACGACGACACTAGATAATTATGTTGGATTAGTGTCTAAGTCCATAACTATTTTGGTATGTACTTGACCCGATTGTGCATGGTCCTTTTGGGTTGCCTTCACCAAAGCAACTTGATAGGATGAATTATGGAGAGAAAGGATTAAATATGATTTATTAATATATTATGGGAATAATATATTAAAGGAGAAATCATATTGTTTAATTAATATTAGTCAATAATTAATTGGTAATTAGTTTTGTGACTAAAAGAGATTAATTAAACTTAAGGGACTGGAATGTAATTATAAGATAATTGCAATTTGGGCCATGGATTGTCTTAAATCAAGAGGTGGACGAATTCTTATGGGAAGCCCATAAGGAAATCGTCCAAGGGCTTGATTAAAGGAGTCTATGGGTTGCTTAGGGTTTAAGCAACCAAATTAGGGTTTCCTTGTTAGATAACCCTAATAGCCTCACTATATATATAGAACCCTTAAGGCTCAAAAACCTGGGGAACTTCTTTTCTAGGGTTAGAACACATTTTGGGCAGCCTCTAACCTCTCTCCTCTTCATCCTCTTGCTTATGGTGTTTGTGAGCCATTAGAGGAGTGACACTTGTGACTCTAAGCCTTCCAAAGTCAATTGAAGGAGGAATTGAGATTGTTATTGCTACATAACAATCAAGGTACTATCTTAAACCTAATTATATGTTAATATTGATTTCCATATGCTAGAATTAGGGTTTATAGTCTTGGATAACTTGCATGTACAATAGAGAAACCTAGATCCAAGCATTAGGGTTTGTATGAGCACATAGGATGTCTTATGACCAAAACCCATCAGTGGTATCAGAGCCTAGCTTGGTTTCAATTGTATTGATGCATTGTATAACTAGAAAATTCGTTTTTTGGGTTTCTGGAGGCTGGACTCGCCGAGTCCATAGCTGAACTCGCCGAGTCCAAGGTGACTCGACGAGTCCAGGCTTGACTCGATGAGTCAACTCGTTAGATGGAGGTTATCTCGGGATTTCTTGCTGTTTTTGCATTGGGATAGTTACCTTATCATGTTAGATCAATATTAATCCAATTATATGATATATTTGACTATAATTTTGATCTAATTGAAGATATTTATCAATTAATAAGATAATTGTTTCCTTATAAGATAATTGATTAATTATTTTGACTAAATTGATAAATTGTTTTGCAAGAAATCATTAAACAAATCAAATATGGATAATTATGTGATTAAATGTTAATTTGAATTATTTGTTATTTGATCCTTGTTGTTATGAAAAGTTTCATATTTTCCCCTTAGGTTTTATAGTTTAAATTTGAACATAAAAGTTTTGTTGTTTTGAAATTTAAATAGTTAAAACCCTAAAGTTTTGGAAAAGGTTTCAAAACTTTCCCTCAAGTTTTGGAATTTAAATTTTGATTAAATGGTTTAATTTTGATGTATATTTAAATTTTAAACCCTAATGTGTTGAAATGTTTCAAAACTTGCCCTCAAGTTTTGGAATTTAAAAGTTGATTAAAAGTTTAATTAGGAATGTTAAATTCTAAAACTCTAGTATAGTTTTGAAAAAGTTCAAATCACACCCTTATGGTTTTATTAATTAATTAAGGTGTATAATTAAAAGAGGTTTAATAAATCCATAAAAGTTTAGGTTTACAATTTAATTGAATTAAAAGTATAATTGTTAAATTAGACCACCTAGTATTTTAAAAAGTGTAAAATACACCCTATACTATATATAACATTAAAAGTCTAACATTATATATATGTATGAGTAAAAGTCAGTCTTACCGTTAGTAGGCCTCATTCACGAAGCTGGTCTATAAGGGGTGTTTAAGGAAATTGCCTATAAAATGGCGATTGAATGGGTATCCACTCTTACCCACCGCACTCTTGACTAGTGGAGGGTCGTTAGCCGAACGGGTAGGATAGGACAAAACCTTCCATTATAAGTATAATGAAGTATAAAAGTAACTAAATGTTTTCATAAAATTCTCAATCTTAGTTACTTAGGCAAAAGTGAATTGATGCAATTCCATGAAATTACACTTTGTGCCCTTGCGAAGACGTTAGTGGAGCGTGTGTGGTTTACCGGCACACTAAATGGTTCTAAGCAAAGGTAGCAAAGGGTGACTCAATGTTTGTCATAGTTCGGTGGAGCGTGTGTGATTTACCGGCACATCGAATAGGTGACTGTAACATGTGAGGGCACCATGTAAGTTTGCATGGTTATTCACACCCGCTTTGTGATCCTCGGCATCCCAGTCACAAACAAGAGGGGCATATCGAGATTTAAACATGCCATTGAAAGTTCAATGAATCTCAAAGGATCTAGGAGTTTTCATAGATTTAAAACTTAAAATTTCTTTTTCGTTTTTCGTGGTGGAGGTTAGTGAATCGTCATTCACTTACCTTCAAATATTCTGCAATTAGGGTTACGGCATCCCTCTCCCGAGTTGTAGAATATTGTGTTGGGTCCTAGCCTTAGTATCTCATTTGGGTGATTTACTAAGGACTCAATCAATCAACTAACTTGAATTTGTTTTCTCCCGTATTGTAGATGTCAAAGTTCGACAACTATGGTTTTCCCAAATCCCGTGGAACAAGCATTCCACATGAAGATGATATTCCACGATTCGATCGAGGAACAAGAGATCATACTTCACTTCCTCCTCCTCCTCAAATTATTCTCCCTAACCCACAAGTTCAAAGGCTTGAAAAGTTCAAGATCACTCAAGCCCTTTTGGCAAGTAAACATAAAGAAGGAAAGTCGGTGTGTGCACACGTCCTAGGGATGAAGTCACACATTGATAGGTTAAGAATGTTAGGATCCGTTGTCTGTGAGGAGATGGCTTTTGATTGGGTTCTTCAGTCACTTCCTAACTCATATAGTGAGTTCGTAAGAGAGTACTATATGATGAACCGCGGCGTGAGCCTTATAGATCTCACCTATATGCTTATTGCTGCTGAATCAGCAATGGTTTGGCGCAATGGAAAAGCAAAGTTGATTGGTGAATCTGAATTTAAGACCTCTATGGATATAGACAATGGCAAAAAAAGACATGCTATGATCAAAAATTTTGATCACCCGAGAAAGGCAATGTCTGAAGTAGTTCCATGTCATGTTCCAAAAGAGTCAATTTGCTTTTATTGCCAAGAGAAAGGGCATTGGAGACGAAGCTGCCCTATTTACCTAAGAGATGTAAGAGATGGGAGAGTCAAAACGTATGGCTTTGCTTTAGGTAAAATCCATTGACTAACTCTTTTAAGCTTCTATTCTAGATTCTTAATACATAATGTAATAAGATTATAATTGATGTTTTGTAGGATCGAAGAAAAGAAAGGAAGCTTAAGGGAAGAAGTGAGCAGAATCTAACCGTGAAAGAATGGATTTCGATCGCATTTCTCGAATATTAGATTCTTAAGCTACTACTTAGAGTTAGATTTAGATTGCTAAGAAAGATGTATTAGCATAAGTTTTTCAATGAATTGCATTGTAAGGACAAATTTTTCCGCAATAAAATAAATTTTGATTTTAAATTTTATTTATTTATCCTTGCAATGGCGTGTATGAAAAATTGATGTTAAAATGTTTCTATTATTAACAATAATGGATTTGGTTCTTATTATGTTATTTATGGAAAGTCGTGAATTTACCAAAGAGGGAGAGTTTCTCATCGCCCAAAGTTTCAATTGGACAGAAATTTGGAATCACACAACTTGGTTGCACGATGAATGAGAAATTTCATATTTGAAAATTAGACTAATTCATTGACAAAGTGTCAAGTGAAGGACTAGGAGATCGAGCACACAAAGTTGCGTGTTAATCAAGTCCACCATAAAAGTAACAAAGATATTCGTCATAATTTACTAAAGGTTTAGTAAATATGATTATACGTATAAGATTAAGTGTAATTCTGAATTGATTGAAAAAGTTTAAATCAATAGCAGAACGAATAAGAAAAATCAAGTAGGCAGAAAGATAAAAGTTTCTCCATTCTAAGAAGAAGGGAGAGTAGCTTTTATGGTTTATGATAGGTCTTAATGATTAAGAACCATATCTCAATTGATCCTCTAAGTGAGTCTTAGTACAATTGTATGTTTAAGAAGAGGAATCAAGGATTAGAGAAATGGTTAAATCAAGAAGTCAATCATACTTCGTTCCAAAACAAGTCTTAAAGTTAAGATTGTGACATTGAGTGATGAGAAGGTTTATAACAATCATCAAATGTGGAAAGTTGTGATGTCTTGGATAAGCAAAGACCAACTAGGACCAATTTATGAAGTGTTTTGATAAAAACTACATTAACTCTTGAATATTTGTTTGTCAAGAAATGTTTATTGACAAGAGAATCTTATATGTCAAGGAGTCAGTGGGAGTCTTAATGGTCTTGAAAGGTTTCAAGAACAAATCAAATAAACCTTATCGATCATCACTAGCACACGAGTTGAGGTTTACAACCTATCGTGTTGACATTATTTTGTTTCTGTGCTGTTCCAATTGAGTTAATTATGCATGTGAGTTCTATGAGTTCTCATTTTGAACGCATAAAAGGCAAAGCACCTTAATCAATGAAAGGTACATTGATAGGAAAGGGTGAGCTGCTTAACTGCTTGGAAGACATGGTGGGCAGTTGTGCTACCATAAGGCAAGAAATCAAGATTAAGAAAGATCGGTCCATATGAGTTTGAATTTGTCGTAAACCTTAGTTTCAACAAATTCACATGGATAGGAACACATACACCGCTCAAATCTAAATGTCATAAGATTTCCTCCTTCATGAAAATGATTGTGAGGAAATGCTTTCACTAAGAAAGAGTTAAGAAGATAGTGATTGTAAAATTGCATTCTCGAATTCGATTATGGTTACGGTATCCCTTTCCATAATTTGAATTGTGAGGTTTGTCAATTAGTCTTAATTGTTTAGACACACATATGAACTATCGAAGGCAAAGGTGTATAAGTTCAAGAAACCTTGATAAAAGATTATCAAAGCACTAAGTATTAGAATCATGAACTTAAGAAATTCAATAAGCATTGTTTTTCTGAAAGTTAAGATGTTTATGAATACATGTCGAAGCTAGTGGGAGCATAAGTGTTATGTTTTATAATAATCATCATGATAGTGGGAGCATAAATGTTATGATTGTATGATTATTAAGGCACGTATTGCAAGATGGCAATGTTAATTATAGAAAACAAGAGTTATACCTTGCAAAGTAGTAAGGGTTATAAAGTTGTTTTGCTATAATTAAGGGAGAGAATATTATGCTTCATTTCAAATCTAAAGGTTTAGGTTGAGAAATGTTAATAAATTTAGTCAAAGGTACATAGTGTGTTCTTAAAATTTCGATTATGATTATGACATTCCTCTTCACAATTCGAATTTTGAGAACATAGCAAATAAAACATCATGCGTCGTGTCCCATACGCTTCGGGTATTGGATCGATTGCAAATGCTTTAATGCTTTACCATTCTAAAATGTTCCAAATGTCTAGCTCATTTAGAGGGAAAAAGGACTAGAATCAGTTTGGACTAAAATAATTAAACAACTATCAAAGGACAATTCAAGTTCGACGAGGATTGGTTGCTTGTGAGTAGTTGGAAGCATGGTATTGAATGGACCATATCGACATTATTATGAATAGAAAAGATTCTATTAAGAATAAGTTGTCATATGGAAAATATGGAAATGTTTCCATATTGGATGGACCATATCAACATCATTACGAATAGATAAGATTCTATTAAGAATGAGTTGTCATATGGAAAATATGGAAGCGTGTCCATATTGGGAATTGAATATTGAAAATCTATGACTAGATTAGAAACTTTTATGCAAAAGGATGTTCAAAGGAATGTACTTTGAGTGAGAGACATCATATCTAAGGAATTGTCTTGTAACAATGTCCGATAGAGGACTTTGTAATATCATTGGCAATAGTCTTTGTGACTTTGGTGCAGTGACATTACGAAAGGATCGTTGCATAGAATGTTAGAATCTAGCATATTCTATAAGTAGCAAGAATTTGATATTCTTTCACTTATGAAAAAGGATTTGTAGTTGTGAAATGAGAATGATTGGAAATGTGTTCAATGTGATCTATTTCACAAAGTAAGAACCATAGGTAAACATTGTGTGCATGCTAGGAGCATGGGACAAGTGTATTAATTTAAGTAAGAAGTTGATTAACCGAAACAACAAATAATGAGTAATCGATATGGTGATAAATAAAAGGAGTTTTATTTATACTCAAAGGTTTGAGGCCATATGGGATTAGTATTATTCTTGTGTTTCACATTTGCATGTTTTGACTTCCAGAATAATTGAATTTATTAAGAATAATCGAATTATTCGAACGGGCCACAGTCATTCATATGTTGGAAGTAGGTATGAATGAAGACTGTCATGAATTGGTGTGTGGATTGTCTAAAAGAGTATTATACATAAGAAAATGTTTGCTGCAACGTTCATGAGTCTTTATGAATATGATTTGAGCATTGGATTAAACCCACGCTCACTTGGATCACTCCATGAATTGTATCACGAGTGATTGGTGAAACGATAACATCTTATATTCTTGAAACTGAGATGTGTGAGTTGTAACTTACAAATTGGTTGCACATTGATAATATGTAAACGCACTAGTAACTTGGTGTTATAAAACATATTGTTGTGTGTGATTCGGTGAGTGAGTGCAAGCAAGCATTGTATCAAAGTTTATTCGTTCCTTTTATCCAAAGTAGGATAAAAGCGATATCTTTGGGCCCCTCGATGATTTAGTGATGGCAAACATGCTCGGCCGGGCTAGGGCTAATTTGATTTGTTCAATTAGTCAGTCGTCATAAATCGGGAATCGAGATATAGTACAAAGAGAATGATTTGAAATCATATCTCATATGATATCTAGAATGGAGGAATATATGATCCCTTATCTAAGGACACGCGTATCTGATAGGATCAGAATTGACAGCGGCTTTGGAAAGCTACGATTGCAGATCAGGATCTGAAGTCATACGCATAATAGTTATTAGACTTATCCAAGTAGGAGACTGTTGGATTAGTGTCTAAGTCCATAACTATTTTGGTATGTACTTGACCCGATTGTGCATGGTCCTTTTGGGTTGCCTTCACCAAAGCAACTTGATAGGATGAATTATGGAGAGAAAGGATTAAATATGATTTATTAATATATTATGGGAATAATATATTAAAGGAGAAATCATATTGTTTAATTAATATTAGTCAATAATTAATTGGTAATTAGTTTTGTGACTAAAAGAGATTAATTAAACTTAAGGGACTGGAATTGTAATTATAAGATAATTGCAATTTGGGCCATGGATTGTCTTAAATCAAGAGGTGGACGAATTCTTATGGGAAGCCCATAAGGAAATCGCCAAGGGCTTGATTAAAGGAGTCTATGGGTTGCTTAGGGTTTAAGCAACCAAATTAGGGTTTCCTTTTTAGATAACCCTAATAGCTTCACTATATATATAGAACCCTTAAGGCTCAAAAACGTGGGGAACTTTTTTTCTAGGGTTAGAACACATTTTGGGCAGCCTCTAACCTCTCTCCTCATCATCCTCTTGCTTATGGTGTTTGTGAGCCATTAGAGGAGTGACACTTGTGACTCTAAGCCTTCCAAAGTCAATTGAAGGAGGAATTGAGATTGTTATTGCTACATAACAATCAAGGTACTATCTTAAACCTAATTATATGTTAATATTGATTTCCATATGCTAGAATTAGGGTTTATAGTCTTGGATAACTTGCATGTACAATAGAGAAACCTAGATCCAAGCATTAGGGTTTGTATGAGCACATAGGATGTCTTATGACCAAAACCCATCAAATTATACTCGCGTCTTCATTTTTAGTGCATGGTTTAACTCATAGACACATAGATTAGAATAGTTTCCAAACCTCTCTTCAATGTCGTCCATATTTTATTGGCACTCTGTAACATCCTGATGTTGAGGTATTTTCAATTTCGACCCTTTTTATGATTAAATATTGCATTTCGGTCTCTAAGTAAGAGACAGAGTAAAAAAGGGCCCGTAGTGCCATTTTGGTAATTTCAGACTTTGGGGAGTCCACTGAGTGTACCAGGGCGCACCTTAGTACGCTAGACGTACACCTCGTATGTAGGGCGTACATGGCAACCCTTAAATTTTAGGGTTTGGTTCATATTTAAACCTCATTATATCCTCACATCTCATTCTTATTCAACCCCCTCTATGAAATCGACCCCCAAGCAAACCCTAAATGATAGAGAGAATTTTGGAGCCCTTGGCATGATTAGAAGTGTCATTGAAGAAGAAGAGAGTGGTGTAGAGAGCTTGGAGTTTGAGAACCACTTTGGACAAGTTTGATATCGACTTTGACCAAGGTTGACCTAGTTTAACTTAAGGGTATTTTAGGTATTTTGGATTGTGAGTGAGAATTGGTCATTTGGCTGGATAGTTGACAGTTGGAGATGATATTCGGAGTCGAGACCTTATCAGCTATTCAGACTGTGAGGTGAGTCTTCCTTACTATACTTACGGGTCGAAGGCACCAAGGTCGGCCCATTGGACTGATATCCTGGTTTACCGTATGTTGCTATGCTATAGTGATATGTTAGATATGTATCCTATTTTGTAGGGCGTTTGTAACATCCATAAAATCATGTAAACTTTGAACCTTTTAAAACATTTAAAAATCATTAAGTTATTACAATTCATTTTCAAAATAGTATCATATCAGAGTTCCCAGAAATCATAAACATAAAATCGAGGAAGTGTACGGTTATGCCTTCGCCTTCCTGCGGTCATCCGAAGTACTTGAAATAAAATCGATAAATGTAAGCTCGGAGGCTTAATGAGTTACCCCTAAAATACCAACATCATACAGATATAACCATATCATATAACATATAAGCAAACAACATGCATAATGAGCCTTCAGCCAGACTAGACCGCCTCGCAGGCCTTCAGCCTATCTGGACCGCTCTCCGAGCCTTTGGCACGTGTGGATCGCCTTATAGGGCCTACAGCCGATCCGGACCGCTCGCTGGACCTTCGGCCTAACTGAACCCCTTTGCAGGACCTTCAGTTTATCCGGACCGTCCTGGGTTTGTTAGCCTTCAGCACAAAGCAAGACCGCCTCAACCCAACCCCCAATCAATAAACTTGTGCACATACATATCATACACTAGCATATATAACAGTCAAACCGATCTTACCAATCACTAATCATAGCAACATCCTATTACCAGGATCCAGACCTAACCGGTCACTAACATAGCATATCACCATCATAACTACCAAGATGTAAATCAATAAGCATATCATGCAAGAAGCTTGGATAAAAATTTGATAGGGGCCGTCATTGGTGCCTTAGACCCAGTTGATATAGTGAGGATAACTCACCTCACAAGTGTCGCGCTGAAGTGATAGGCTCAAACTCTCAGATCACCTCCACAAACTCCACCACCTATATTCACCACATAACCATATTCATAAGTTTCCAGTTTCCCAAAATACCCCAGAAGTCTAACTGGTCAAGGTCAACCCTTGGTCAAAGTCAAAGTCAATAGTCCATGTTGACCCAACTCACCAAGTGCAGCTAGCAACTCGTCGAGTTCCTTAAGGGTTCTGAAGGTCATAAAACCCTCACTGACTCGTCGAGTTTACCACCAACTCGTCGAGTCTATGCATAATCTGAAGTCGATGAAACCTTAACTGGCTCGTTGAGTCACTCTACTGACTCGCTGAGCCCATGCAGAAACCTTCCTGGCCGATCTTCATCGGACTCGCCGAGTTGGCCATGCAACTCATCGAGTCTTTTCATTCCTTCTTATATCAGATGCTTATAAGCCACCCTAAAGCTCCGTTTCGCAGGTTTGAGTTCCTAGAGCATACTTCTTACGTAAAGTTGCAAACTTTACGTGCATGCAAGGTGTAAATGGCCAAAATCAAGCTAGAAAAGAGGTTCTAAGCAAGGATAAGGTATTATCTTGCTAAAGGTTGGAACTTTATGACCATAAGAACCAAGATGAGCCTAGATCTGAAGTTGCTAATTCAGATCATGACCATTCCTCGAAATGAAACACCAAACAAGCTAAATTGGCCCTAATCTTAACATAAGTAGATCTAAGCATGAAAGGGTCAAGTTACAAGCTTTTTACCTCATGCTAGCTCCCAAAACGATGTAGATGGCAGATCTACTTCCTCTTCTTCAACCCAAGCCTCTAAATCTTTGAGTTCTCTTAATGAAAGCACAAAAACACCCTTTAGTTCCTCATACACTCAAGAATGGGGTCTAAATCGATTAGGGTTTCCTTTTAGCCGTCAACAAGTGATAAGGGGGCTGAATGATGGGACTTAAGGTCCTTTAAATAGGGTGCAAAACCCGAAATTAGGGTTTTCTCATTCCAGCTCCAACTCGTCGAGTCTGTCCTCCGACTCGCCGAGTTAGTCACTTAAGTTTTCGTTCCAACCGTGTTCCTACTCGATGAGTCAGGGCATCCAACTCATCGAGTAGACTTTTCAATATGAAAAAATAAGACTGAAATTAATACCTGAGAGTCGGGGCGTTACATCGTTGTTATGCGGTAGTGATACATAGATCTTCTTATTAATTTACAATATCAAACTATGGCCCTAAAAGTAATACCATACACTCCTTAACTTATTAAATGTTGATTTTTTATGCATGATTCCAAACATTTAAACATGAATACACATTCATTAAAGCATCAAAATAACTTAGCAAATTCAGTATTACCATACTCAACACAAAATATTAACTCCTACATAACAATTTCATAAGCGCATCTATATTTTTTCCATTTTTATTTTCTAATACAGAAGCATGCCCCTAACAGGAATACAAATTTCAATCTTAATCATGGAACATAACTTATTAGTTTGAAGCAATTTAGAGTTAACATATACCATTTAAGGTTTTATGTACTCCTTATTTCCAAGTTCAATCACACTAAAGTTTTCCATATACTCACAGACGAATTAAACTTCCCTAATGCATAACAAACCTCAACAATTACTCTGTTAAGCTGCTCAAATGTTTACTTCTTTCATAATCTATTGCATAATTTTTTTACATCCTACCTAATCATCACCATCTACGTTAATCAAAAACTCTATCACATACTCTTAATTCACATTTCAATACGCATTCATTCAAAATAGAATTTTTGCTCATATCACAAAACAACAAATTTTTTTTCGGAAAAATTAAACCTACTTTCATAACACAAAATGCATTCAGTACCAACTACTTATTACATAAAAAACTTAGATTTTACTTACAAACAACCAAAACATCCTAATTCCTCACAAAACCCTCAAACAAAAAACCATAATTCCGATTATAGATAAATAATAATAATAATAATAATAATAATAATAATAATAATAATAATAAAAATAATAATCATCTTTAATTTGTCTGATTCAATGTACAAGACTTCTTTTTCAAGATCGATAGCATTGTTAGCCGTATTAGTAAACTTTGATTGAAAACCCGCTTCCATCATTCTTGCACTCCTTCTCAAGCTCTGTGCTCTCGTCCACCTCATCTCGCTTCAAATTTATAACATAAAACGATCAACCTAATATCTTGGAATTTTTTTTGAAGATTCTGTAAAGATTGTTTCACCGAAATAGAAATGATTTAGGTAGATTTTTCCACGATAGTTTATCGGAAGCCGTTTGCAATTTGATAGTATTACCTTTTTTATGAATATCGAATGTTATAAAGTGCTCATTAAAGACATAAAAAATCACTTTTGAATATTACCAATATTAAAAACATCATATAATACATACAAATTAGGAATACTTAATCTTGACAAATCTAATGACTAAAATTAGTCCTCATGTTCTCACTTAAAAGAGTGTTTTCAATTTAACCTAACCATATATATATATATATATATATATATATATATATATATATATATATATATATATATATATATATAAAAACCATTAGTGAACATCAAATCATTATAGAATACAATTAATAAAACATAAAGTTATTATGAATGGTCAAAAAGTATAAAAATTGTGATTACTTTATAAAAATGATATTTAACTAGCATCATTCAACAATCGATTGATGTGGATCACATATTAAAATAAAAATCTAGTAACCATTCAATTGAACCATATCTTTTTTAAACCAACTATATTAAAAATTAGAAAAGAAGTAACATTCTAGAAACATATTTGTCAAGTTGATTTCCTCACGCATCATAGTACAATTTAATCTATAGTTTCGAGATATTATTATATATATAATTTGATCAAATACCGCCAAATAGAATGTTTATTTATGAGTTATTACATCCCACCAAATCCAATGATAGACAAATACATTAGTCTCTCTTAGCCACTAGACAAAATATTCATATTATAAAAAAATCTTGAAGCAAGTGTCCCCTAAAGTAATTCCGACTTGCCGAACTGGTAGTCGGACCATAAGTTCGATCCAGTGGGGGTATAAAAATCTAGATACGAGACACAAATATGATTGAAAGTCAAAACGGTAATCTTATAAAATTGTTTCATATTTAAATTTATACCTCTTAAAAGTATAATAATTACCTTAAAAACGAGACAAGTAAAAAAATTTAGATACAAAAGTTGTAGATTATGCAGGATCGATGATTGCACGATCGATGATTTGTAATTTTGTATAATTTCCTTTTATAGAGATAAATTTAATATATTTATATATTACTCATAGTTAATTTTTTATTGAACAACCGGATATCACAAGATTGAAGCTTATAATTCAAACATGACTCAATTCAGGTTGAAACTTCAAATTATATCATACCAAAATGATCACCACTACATTACCATAATGGTAGTTGCTTCTGATGACGTGCCTAGGGCAGCACGACAGAATCACGAGTCGGACACGCCAGCCGGGCCTAGCCCAACAGGCTTAGTGTCCGCTGGGGCTCCCGGGAGTGGAAGGCACAGACGAAAGGCTCGCGCATGCCAATCGGACTCGGCCCAGCAGGCTTAGCGACCGCTGGTATCCTTGGGAGCGGAACGCACAGGCAAAAGGCTCGCGCCCGCCTAGAGACGCTCCCAGCTCCAAGACAAAAGAAACGGTCAGGAGACAGGCAGGAGGATCGCCCCATTACCGTCAGAGCCAATAAGAGCGCCATAACGGCTAAAGGCGCACGACTCTCCAATCAGCACCCCTGATCCTGTCTCCTGAAAAAGCGATCTTATCTGGTACGGATCAGGCAAGGGAGCTAGGTATAAAAGGGTACACTCTCAGACCTACGAGGTAAGTTCTCGGGATCCCTACCGGAGAATATACACATACCCTAAACACCCTCTAACTTGACCGTCGGAGCGTTCTTCCGGGAGCCCCTCCCGGAAAGCGGCTGACGGCCTTTGTTCTTTGTGATCTTGCAGTGATAACTGAACGCCGGAGAACATCAGGTGGATAGAACAAGAGCAAGGTCGCATCATTTGGCGCCGTCCGTTTGTGAGACGAAGAACACAAACAAAAAGCACAAAAGTAAACGTCAATGGCGTCCAACGGCAGTGAGGGACGACCGGTCAGTCTCATACGTCCCATGACGACGTTGGGCGAAACAACATCGCCTACAATGGTCAACAGGGCCATTTTGGGTGAAGAAAGTTCTACAACGGTTGTCGGAAATGTTCCACAAGCGTCGTTCTCCCAGCAAGGAACGACAGCGGTGGGGCCATTCCCGTCTACACAACTTCAGATGCCACCATTTCTTGCACCGTCGACACAGCGGGCATAACTGCTCCACCCAGCAACATTTCCGTTGAACCACGTTTCCAACAACTCGCCGTCGTTTGCAACACCGTCGTCATTCCAGCTGACGGGTGGACAGAGTTCAACGACCGCGATGCCACCGCTGGCGCAAGTCCTGATAAATCACCCAACATCCATCTACCCAATGGCCAGTGCATGGACCGGACCAGCTATACCCGCCAACGGCAACCTGCAACACCCGGTAACGATCAGCGTTGTTACTCCTATACACCCTTTCTCCGCCAGTCACCCTTTCCAGTTACCCTTCCAACCATACCCTTTCTACGGACCAAGTCCTGGCTACCTTACACCGCCATCGCATGGCATGAACCATCAGTATCAGCAGGGACCGACGATTGTCTCAGGCCAAGATGGTTTTTCCCGTAGTGTAACGTCCCCGTTTGTCAAAGAGCTGTTGGATTATGAAATACCAAACACAGCAAAGCTCCCGACACTCAAAACGTACAATGGAACCACCGACCCGGACAGCCACATCGACACATACGAATGGACGATGACGTCGTTGAAGCTTAATGAGAAGTTCTGGTGTACATACTTCTCGACGACTCTCGATGGCAACGCCGGTACATGGTTCAAGACGTTACCACTAGGCAGCATTTCAAACTTTGCTCAGCTCAAGTACCTCTTCCTCACCAACTTCATGCAGCTACGTAAGTACAAGGGAGATTCTCATTCAATCATAGGCTGTAAGCAGAAAGAGGGGGAAACTGTACGAGAATATTTCACAAGGTTCATAAACGCTACACTGGACGTGCCAGGGCATGATGAAGGGCTCATAGCCGGCGCCTTTACATGGGGACTCCTGCCAGGCCCCTTGTCACAGAAACTCATGGGAAAGAAACCCCTGAAACGGGCCGAATTGAAGGAAAGGGTGGAACGATATATGAGGCAGGAAGACGGCGAAGCAGCCAAGCAAGCTTATCTAAATGTTATGGCGACCAAACATCACAACCCGACTCACATGGATTTTCGGGGGGGGAAATAGGCACTATGGCTAGGAAAGAAGACCACAGATGCGCTTTCGACCATTCACCAAGGATGATAGACGCGGCTACCGCCCAGAAGTGTATGCGGTGTCTGAGAAACAGCAGCCGACCAAGTCACCCAAGAGCCGATACTGTGAGTATCACAAGAGTAATACACACGATACGACCAACTGCTCGGTACTAAAGAAAGAGATGAAAGAAAAGCAACTCAAAGGAGATCTGGTGGAAGAAGCACGAAGCATGTGCGTCAAGTTCGACGCTGAAAACGCCAAAGGTGCACCCCGCGAAGGCACCTAGCCCAGGGAAATATTCATGATACGCAGTAAGAGAAGCAGGGAAGAGGAACGGCGGAGAGAGGAGACCGCCAAACCTTTGGCACGCACGCTCACATTCTCCATGCAAGACCCCCTACCGGAAGGATGGAGGGGCGACGACCCGTTGGTGATATAAGCCTCCATCAGAGACGTAACCGTACATAGGGTCTATGTCGACACTGGGAGTTCGGCGGACATCATCTATGAGCATTGCTTCCGACTCCTCCCAGACCGCTGGAAGGATAACTTACGACCCACGACGGGGAGGCTGGTAGGATTCACAGGTCATAGCCTATGGCCGCTGGGCACAATCCACCTCCCCCTAACCATTACTAGCCACGACAAATAGCGAAAGAAAACCGTCTTGATAGACTTTGTGGTCATCCGACACTCGGCAGAGCACAACATCATCCTAGGAAGAACAGCCCTCTTGAAGCTGCGGGCACTGCCATCAACTATGCATGGGATCATGAAATTTGACACCCCAATGGGCACGGCTACGGTGTTGGCCACTCCACCCAAAGAATTGCAATGCTACACAGTCATGAAGCCGGCAGAAATAACCAAAGAGACAAAGAGACCCAAGCGCAACCTCGGGAAAGGCAAGGAAATAATCAATGAAAGACACCCCGATCAGCCAGTTAGCGTTGGATACGATCTCCCAACCCGCACAAAAAGAGCGTTGATCGACTTACTCAAACGATACAAACATGTGTTCGCATGGGCCCCAACAGACATGGTTGGAATGGAAAGGAAGGTCATCGAGCACAAGCTTGTAATTAAACCAGGCGCGAAGGAGGTTAAGCAAAAAAGGAGAATCTAGGGAGGAGACCGTAATAGGGCAATTAATGCAGAAGTGGCAAAGTTGGTAGAAGCCAGGATAGTGCGGGAGGCAATATTCCCGACGTGGATTGCGAACCCAGTTATGGTCCGCAAGCAAGACGGGTCGTGGCATATGTGCATCGATTTTTCCGACTTAAAAAAGGCATGCCCTAAAGATTGTTACCCTCTTCCGGAGATTGACCAGAAGGTGGAGTCGTTACAAGGATTTAAGTTAAAGTCCTTCCTGGATGCATACAAAGGGCATCACCAGATCTTGATGAGCAAAGAAGATGAGGAGAAAACAGCCTTCTACACGGATCATGGCACTTTTTGCTACACCAAGATGCCTTTCGGCCTAAAGAATGCAGGGTCCACATATCAGCATCTCGTCGACTCCATATTTGCTAAGCAGATCGGGAGAAACATTGAGGTATATGTGGACGACATGGTGATAAAGAGCCCACATGAAGACAAGATGTTACAGGATATTGAAGAAACTTTCCAAACCCTGGAGAAAGTGAAGATGAAACTGAATCCAGCCAAATGTACGTTTGGGGTGGAAGAAGGGCAGTTCCCGGGGTACTACGTCACCAAGCGAGGTATCCAGCCCAGCCCGTACAAAGTCGATGAGTTCATTGAGACACCAACGCCGAGCTCCCTCAGGGATGCGCAAGGTCTGAATGGAAAACTCACAGCTCTAAGCAGGTTCATTTCAAAATCCACTGACAAAGCCATGCCGTTATTTCACACATTGAAGGGTTGCATTGAGAAGAGCAATTTCTAGTGGACGAATGAAGCAGAAAAAGCACTTCAAAGAATCAAGGAAGCGCTACAGGAATTACCCACGCTGGCTAGTCCGGTCCCTGGAGAAAGAGAAGGGGAGCAGAGACCGGTATACTTCGTTAGCAGAGCGCTGCAAGGACCAGAACTCAATTATCCCACGCTGGAGAGGCTGGTCCTGGCACTCATTTATGCGGCTCGGCGACTAAGGTGATACTTTCAAGCACACCAGATCGAGGTGCTCACGAGTTATCCCATCAAACAGATACGGCTCAAGCCGGAGACGTCGGGCCGGCTAGCAAAGTGGGCGATTGAATTGGGAGAGCACGACATAAACTACTGCCCAAGGAAAAGCATCAAAGGACAAGCGTTAGCCGGTTTCTTGCTAGAAATCCCGGATGGAGGGGACCCGTCCAAAGAAAAAGCGTGGGTAGTTGAGGGGGCCCCAGCCGGCAACAATTCATGGACCTTGTATACGGACGGGGCGTCCAGTAGAGAAGGCTCAGGGGCGGGCTTGATCTTAACTAGCCCAGAAGGAGAAGAGGTAACCTACGCCCTCCGTTTCGATTTCCACACGTCAAAAAATGAACCAGAATATGAGGCGTTGCTGGCCGAATTACGCCTAGCCAAGCGGATGGGGGCGAAAGCTGTAACGGCCCTAACCGACTCGAGGCTAGCGGCAAACCAGGTTAATGGGAGTTTCGAAGTGAGAGATCAGAGGATGGGAAAATATGTAAAGATGGTGAAGCGGTTGGTAGGATCGTTCGGGCAGTTTAAGATCAAGCAGATACCCAGGAGTGAAAACAAGAGGGCAGATGCTCTGAGTAAGTTGGCATCTACATGCTTCGACCATTTGTCAAAGAAGGTCCTGGTAGAAGTACTCCGCGACAGAAGTATAGACAAGCAGCAAGTGAACGTTCTAGCCCCAGCCGGACCCACGTGGATGACACCATTCAGGGAATACTTGCAGAGGGGAATATTGTCGGAGGATCATGGCAAAGCTAGGAAGATACATATAAAAGTGCCTTCATATGCAATGGTTAATGGAGAATTGTACAAAAAAGGGTTCACGACGCCATCGCTGAAGTGTGTGGACCAAGTCAAAGGGAGAGAACTGCTACAGGAGGCACACTTAGGCCAGGTAGGTGCACATGAGGGGGCACGGGCCTTGATGGGCAAGGTGTTGCGAATGGGGGAATATTGGCCAATGATACAACAAGATGCGATAGAAACGACCATGAAATGTGGGGAGTGTCAGTCCTATGCCCAGTTCAAGCAAATCCCCCGGTGCCGCTACATAACATATCCAGCCCGTGGCCTTTCTACCAATGGGGCATAGATATAGTGGGTCCATTCCCAGAAGCACCAGGAAGGCTAAAGTATATGGTGGTGGCCGTGAACTACTTCACAAAGTGGATTGAAGCGGAACTGTTGGCGTGCATATCGGGGAGGCACATGATAAAATTTTTATGGAGGAATATCATGACAAGATTTGGGACACCCAAAGTTCTTATCAACGACAATGGCCTACAGTTTGCGGAGAACCCGTTCAGAGAATGGTGCGCCACCAAAGGGATAAGCCAACGCTTCACATCAGTAGCACACCCGCAAGCGAACGGGCAGACGGAGGTATCCAATCGAAACATTGTGAACGGAATCAAGTAGAGATTAGGCAAAACAAAAGGAAATTGGGCGGAGGAGCTACCGACGGTGTTGTGGTCGTACAGAACCACACCACAAACAAGCACAAAGGAAACCCCTTTCAACCTAACGTATGGAACGGAGGCCATGCTTCCCATGGAAGTGGTGATGAACACATTAAGGGTGACCATTAGGGATGAGGAAAGAAATGCACAAGACCTAAGGATAAACCTGGATATCCTAGAGGAAAAGCATGAGAAGTCTAAAATGCGCCAAGATGTTCATAAACATGCAACAGAAAGATACTACAATCAAAGGGTAAAAGAGAAAGCATTCAGAGTTGGTGAGTATGTTTTAAGGAAAAATGAAGCAAGTCGAGCCCATCCCCAAGGCAAGTTGGGCCCAGCGTGGGAAGGCCCTTATAGAGTCACAAAAGCGAATAGGAACGGTGCATATGTTTTAGAAACAATGAAAGGCAGGCAGATTACAAGAACGTGGAACGCCATGAATTTGAAGAAGTATTTCTTCTAGAACAAATTGTGAGGGGAAGAGATGCAATCCCAGCTAATTGATATGCCACTTAGTGTAGCACACCCCAAAGTACTTAGAGTACACATGTCCATGCTCAGTAGCATGAGTTCAATACTTAGTGTATTTAAAAATCTGCGGTTAATATAGAATGATAATGCAATTGCTGATCTTTGATAGTTAGTGTATTAGTTTTTAATGAGTAAATGTTCACATGAACAACTAGATCGTTGGATGCTAAGAGCACTCAACACCGACACTTAGTGTGTCAACAACAGCAGGGGCGTTGTACCCCTAAATAATGCTTAATAAGAAAGCAAGTAAAACAATAAGCAAAAGTGAGCAAAGAACAGATACATCTAGGAAAACAAAAGCATCGTATCTTAAAGTTCAAATGTTATACAAGCCAATAGCATAAAAACATAAACCAAGCAAAGGAATTTTCACACCCCTGAAGGGGTAGCACACGATTCCGGGGCAACCTCCCCCACGTTCCCTCCAGCACCCACCGCTATCTTACCAGCATCACCATCACCAATAACTGTCTCAGCACCACGGTCACCTTCACCAACAGCCTCGCCATCCTTACCATTCCCAACTACCGGTACGATTTCCCAAACCCACCATACTTTCTGGAGTACCCTCAGAACCACCAAAAGAGCATAACTCCCGAAGACCTTCAATACCTAACTCCCCCAAACCCAACAGAGATGCATGGTCCATACTGGCAAAAGACAAAAGAGCATCGTTTACACTAACAGAAAGCCTAGCCAAAGAAACACCAGCAACTGCCTCCCCATCCCCACCACCAGCAAAAGTCTTCTGAAGGGACTCAACCCCAGCCACAAACGCAGCATGACGAATAAGGCTTATGACATTAGTAAAATCAGGATGCTTGATCAACTTATCCACAATGCGAACCACGCCAACATGCACCAACCAATCTAAATCTCGACGAGAAGCGTCCATCTCCAACTGTAGTGATGACACAAGCTTGTCACGGTCAGTGACATCACGCTCAATACTCTCTACCTGAATCATCAAACCCTCGTTCATCTGCGTGAGGGAATCAACCTTGGCCTCCAGTACAATTCTAGCTTCATCAAGGACGTTCTTCTCAGACACTAGTAATTCACACTTTTTCTTAGATAATCAAAGATCACTACCAAGCTCACTCAGACGGCGCTCCAGACTTGCCACACGAGACCCACAGGCGGCATGCACAGCCTCCATCTCGCCGAAGTCATGGACACGCCGGGAACCTGCAACAAGATAAAACATGGCATGCGTGGCATCGTAGGACATATTGTGAGAAAGGGCAGGGTTACCCATTACCTCCATATCCCCAACTGCAGCGGGAGGAAGGGTGTGGCGCGAAAATTCCAAAGCGTTTGCGCGCATAGAAAGCCGGGAGTCATTGCGAAGATCCCAGGATGGAACAAAAACAGCAGACTCATAAGCACCATCTCCAGAACCACCATCCTTGGAGATTACAGCCTGTCCAGAGACACCAAAACCCGTTGCTAGGGAAAGCTTCGAAGGAACAAATGGAACACTGGGAGAAGGAATAGAGGAGAAATCTGAAATGATGGGTTGTTCAGTCGCCCTGTTGATCCCTTCGGACTGTTGCGTGTCGTCATCAGGGATCACTACCACACCAGTTGGTGTGGAACTCATGGAACTCAGCAAGCGAGAGAAGTTGTGCCTAGTATGCACTCTCTTGGTAGCAGTAGGCGCACCAGTAACTGACTCGTCCATGGCCCGTACAACTTTTCGCTTTTCTTGCGTCCGCCGGACGTCAACGATGATTCCCTCCTTGCTGTCCTCATTATCCTCCATGGAAGAAGAAGGGACGCCACCCAAGGGCATGACAGCAGAAATGGGGCGAGCATGCAGCGGATTCTCCTCGGATGCTGATGAACCCATGGGAGGAACGGGAGGAGCAATGGTTAGAGCAAGCTGGTCCATCTGGTGGGGTGGAGGAAGCCGGTTGACCAGATCCACCTCCCGAAACTCCAACTTGCCCCGGTAACGCTTGCGCAGCACCTCATCCATGGATAGAGAAGACTAAACACCTAGGGAAAGCAGAAGGGAAATATAAATAACACAAGAATAATAGGGGGACGGAAAAGAAAAGAAGGATACAACACTCACCATCAACGATGGAGAAGAACACCGCCATTTTGCCTCGCCGCCGCCAAGAGGGGCTCATCCCTACCTCAGAAAGAAGCACCTCGGAGTAATCTTCAGCAGATACTTGCACACTCTTCAAGTAGTCGGCGACACCCTGGTTGTGGGGAAAGAGCTTGGGAATGATATCAGCGAAAGCATTGGCATGATAACGACCACTCCCAACCAACCCCTGATTCACCCACAACCATTTTTCCTGCCAATTTTTTGGGGTGCGCCCGTCGGGAACCAAGGCGTGTCCCCCTCGCCGAACCGAGAAGGTGTATTTGTCGTCGGTAACACAGAATCGGAAGAAAAACTTGAAGACGAAGTAGTCTGGAAGATACCCATTAGCTCTGCAGATCATTTCAAACGCAACTATCTTGTTAAATGTTTAGTGTGTTTGCGTTAGATCTTGTATTAATGCATGTATGTTATTGTTATTTGACTAAAAAGGTAAAGAGAATGTAGAGAGAATGTAAGAGCATGTAAAGAGAATGTTCCCAGACAACCCGATGTTGCCTGTAAAAAAAAAAGGTCTTTCGTAAACTTCATAACGTTAATTCCTCTAAGCGAGCCATCATAACCATACTAAATAATGACAATTTCACCTGTCTTGGCGTCGTTGGACGTCGGTTTTGACTTTGATTATAAGGTTTTCGTCACCCTAGACTGAGTTAGTCTAACTGTAGCGAACAGCTGAGGTGTGGGGTGTCAACCTCGTATAGATCTATACATAAATCCCCGTTCTCCCTCCAAGAGACTCTGGTTATAATTACAGGCTACGATCGTACACTTAATAGGTGCCAACCGACAAAAACTCGCTAGATCCTTAATCGAATTTACGCAAAGAAAAAGGTATAAACTCATTCCAGGACCAATGATCCATGTAAGTGAACCACTAAGGCATCGCTAAACATGTAAATCATTTCAAGACCCAAATGGAATGAGATTATATAACATGGGCCCGAAATATATATATGAAAGGACAACTAAGGTCCATTTCACATGTAAAGTATTTACAGGCCCAAATAGCACACAAACAGTATCCAGGGTCCGTCGCACATGTTAATGGGTCAATGAGGCCCAATAAACATATACAGTACCTCTCACACATAAAAATGCGCCACTCAGGCCCAATAACCTAGAAAATGATAAAATTAATCCGTTTGTTGGTTTATCGTTGGTTTTGGTTCAAGTATTCACTAAAATATCAAAGGGAAGAAAAACACATATAAAACTCATTCTGAGGCCCAATAAACATGTAAGTGGACCACCAAGGCCCGCTATATGTATCTATTATTTCCAGGGTCAAAAGGAATATGAATGTCTATCCTAAGCCCAATATACATGTAAAAGGACACTAAGGCCCACTAAACATGCATATTATTTGCAGGCCCAATAAGGATATGAATATCTATCCCAAGCCCAATATACATGTAAAAGGACGCTAAGGCCCACTAAACATGTATATTATTTTCAGGACCAGTAAGGATATGAATATCGTTTTTAACCCGTTCGTTATTGTTTTGTTTATTTTAGCTTGATTATTTACAAAGTTGATATAAAAAGCCCACCTTTTTGTAAAAATGACGTTTGTGGCCCAATAAGCCAAAAATTTACAATTAAGGCCCAATTTTTGTAAGAATAACACTTCAATCTCCAATTTTGTTAAAAACTTGTGTTGATGACTACTTTGTGATAAAAATAACATTTTAAACCCATTTTTGTCAAAAATATCATTTTTGGCTTGATTTTTGTGGAAATACATATTTTTCTGGTTTTGGGCTTTTCCGACCTAGTTTTTGGAAAATTTGTAGAAAAATCATCGTATGTCGAAATTTGGATCCGTAAATTCTGGAATTTTGTAAATTTTGTTTAATTTGTTCACAATTTTTCTAATAATTTTTAATGGCTTCTAACAAGTGTGAAATTGCTCACCTTCACAGGTTGGTCCGAAAGTATTTCAAATTTGATAGGCAGTTTCGTAAAATTCACCAAAAATTGTAGAAAAATCGTATGAAAACGTGAGAGTAGTCATTTTAAAGGTATAAATCTGAAATTTATCCATGTAAAACAGTTTTGAAAAATACTTCCATTAAGAGGGTCAAAACAGTCCGATATTGGACCAAAACTTTTCTGTCAAGGGCTGTTTTGTGAGTTTAGTTTATAGATCTTTGAACCCAACACTCATTTTTGCTATATCAAGTATGCAAATCCCAGATCTACAAGTTTACATGTATTATATGAGATAAAACATACTTTTCTCATGTTTCATATGAAGATCCTAGTGATAGACTTCAAGTTTCTTAACATATTTTTAGATTAGTGAAGAAATCAACACATAATCACCAAATGTTTCAAGAAAACACACATAATCATGCATATATACATAGATCTACACATAAGACTTGTATTCTTCCCCCAAAAACAAGTAAAAACAGAAAACAAGGGGGTATGAACTCACCTTGGGGTTTGGATTTCGGTTTTGATGAAGATAAGAAGAAGGTGGTGTAAGTTATGACTCTAGCTAGCTTCTTGAAGTGATCTTCGAATCTTGATGAGTTCTAGGGAGTATGGTCACGAATTTGAGGTGGTAAGAGGAGTGATTTAAGTTTAAATATGTAGTAAATCAACTTAGCTTGTGAGATCTTACCAATGATGATGATCTTTGATGAAAAATCCACTTGAAACACACACTAATTCTCGAAATTCTAGAGGAAGGAGGATGAGTTCTTTAGAGACTTCTTGAGAATATTTGAAGGAAATGAAAATGGTGGGGAATGAAGGGTTTGGCCGAATTTAGAAGAAGAAGGAGGATAAGAAGATTGAGGTGATGTTTGCATGGATATCCACCATGCAAACATGAGGTGTCATAAGCAGGATTTTTCTTCTTTTTTTTTGTATAAATGTGAGTTGGGCCTAGATTTGGGCTAGAGTAATAAATATGAAATGATTTGGGCTAACCTTGGCCTTGTTCGAAATTTTGTGAAGCTCCAAGCATTTTTCGGCCCATTGGGCCCTTAAGAAGGTTCACGGCCCACTAGGGCAAATGGAACCATTTATGGCCCAACAAGACTTATTAGAGATAAAAATGGATTATTTTTGGCCTACATGGCCCAAAATGCTAAAGTATTATGAATGTGGTCCATTTGGAATCCAATTAGGGTTCCTAGTACCAAAATAGTCAAATTGGAAATTTATTGGTTCGTTAGAACCAATAAGAGAATCCTAGTCCATAGTAATCTTGAACCGAGATTTTTAAGGTTTCCAACCCTTAGTTGAACATATGAGCCGTATTTGGAATGAGTATAGAGTATGATATTCACTTAAAATATATGCCTTACCATGGATGATGTTTTCATGAGAATAGAATTTCCCAGCTAAAAATGCTAGTTGTGACATCCCGGGAGTGGAAGGCACAGACAAAAGGCTCGCGCACGCCAGCCAGACCCGGCCCAGCAGGCTTAGCGACCGCTAGTATCCATGGGAGCGGAATGCACAGGCAAAAGGCTCGCGCCCGCCTAGATACGCTCCCAGCTCTAAGACAAAAGAAACGGTCAGGAGACAGGCAGGAGGATCGCCCCATTACTGTCAGAGCCAATAAGAGCGCCCTAACGGTTAAAGGCGCACGACTCCCCAATCAGCGCCCCTGATCCTGTCTCCTAAAAAAGCGATCTTATCTGGTACGGATCAGGCAAGGGAGCTAGGTATAAAAGGGTACACTCTCAGACCTACGAGGTAAGTTCTCGGGATCCCTACCGGAGAATATACACATACCCTAAACACCCTCTAACTTGACCGTCAGAGCGTTTTTCCGGGAGCCCCTCCTGGAAAGCGGTTGACGGCCTTTGTTTTTTGTGATCTTCCAGTGATAACTGAACGCCGGAGAACATCAGGTGGATAGAACAAGAGCAAGGTCGCATCACTTTCAATTATTTAATAAAAAAAAATATTTCAAAATAATTTGATTTATCATTTCATTTCTCAACTCAAAATTCATGATCAAATCTCCCTATACTAATAAAAGAATAGTTCTTTTGCCACGTGTCATAATATTAGGCCTTTTAATTAATATCATTCCACTTGTCAATTTATTGATTTTCTAATCAAAATTTCAAATTTCAAATTTCAAATTTCTCATTTTAATTACATTAAGTTAATAACATTAGAATAGACAATAAAATAAAATTTAATACAAATTATAAGATGATATAATTTTATGTATTTATTTGAATCAACGATTATAATTTTATATATAACTAAAAAAATATCTCTTAAATGATAACTTATTTAAAATATTTCATTAATAGTTTTAAGTTTTTACTTAAAAAGTTTAATTAATTTTGTAACCATAGTTCCCACGGATTATAAACTAGTATATATCAATAAAATAGTAACTTTTAGGAAGTTCTGCAATATTTGCAGAAATGGTCATATTTAACTGGAAAATTATAAAAATATTCTTTGCTTTTATGAAGTTATATAAATATATAATTTATCATAAAAAAACGATGGAAATATCCTTAGTTTCATAAAGCTACACGAATGCTCTGTACGTAACAGTGAATTTTCAGAAGTCATCCAATATTTCACAAAATTATTAAATCGGTCCCTGCATGTCAGAAATTTATAAAAATAGTCCATGTTTAATAGAAAAGTTATAGAATCGGTCCTGTATTTCATAAATGTACAAAATAGTCCATGACTAATAAGGAATTTACATATATAGTCTTTGCTGATAATGAATTTACACATAAAATTACAAAAATTATCCCTGCCTAATAGTAAAATAACAAAATAGTTCATGTGTTTCACACAATTAAAAAATAGCCTCTCCTTAATAGCAAATTTTCCAAAATGATCTCATTGTTTTAGAGAAATTACAAAATGGCCCCTATGTAACAAACAACTACAAAATTGGTGTAAAAATGTAGGATTAATAAACTCATTACAACTTGTAGGTCATCCATTAGTTAGAGACACAAATTATCTTATTATCTCCTATTTCACAAGTATTTTTTTATTTCTATAAAAAATTTATTTTCGTCCTAATTTCATTTTCCCCTAAATTGATTACCATAGCCTCCTTTTTGTATTGATTCCCATGAATGGTTGCTCATCTTATTGGAGAGAATGCAAATATATATATATATATATATATATATATATATATATATATATATATATATGCTTAAGTTATTTTGTTTCTAGTAACTATTGTATGACAAAATGCATAGATCTTTACCATCGGATGGAATAGAATCAAAGGTCATGATATGAGGATCTATGATAGTACAATAGGTAACATGTACGATATAATCACACAAATTTCAGTATAAGGGCATTTTAGTCAATTGAGACAAAATTAAAAAAGAAAAAATCGAGATTTATGGGATAATTAATGATTTTGATTTAAAAAATATGATTTTTTTTCAAATTAATTCAATTTCAAACGTAATTTGTAAACATAAACTGATTTTATTCTATCAGAATGTTATTTTATTAGAATGATATTCTGTAATTCCGACAGAATGGTATACAACTATGAACATAATATTATAAACACATATTATCAGGACCAATAACTTTTAATGAATACAACTTTTATATAAGACGAATTTTAATAGTTTAGAATAAGTAATTACATTCATTCTTAAAGAATACAACTATGAACATAAACTAAATTCATTCTTGAAATCTCTTGCAAAAAAATATCGACATTCTTGAAAGAATCCTCATTCACTTTCCTGTTTCGTTTCTAGATGTCTTGTGTATGTTTAACCTCTAAGCCACTTCAAAATATGTTAGCATTCTACGAGATTGACATTTTGTGAGATTGGCATTCTTTCAAAATTGTATTGCATGAGAATGATTTTATACAAGGAGTCTTTCCCGTCAGGTCTTCAAGCCATTTCTATCACAGATTCGTTGCCAAATATATTGTAGTGATACACTTGTAACAACTTCACATTAAACATATAACTAATTAACTACAATTCTATCAGAATACAACAACAATATTCTTACAGAATGGATTTGAATATTCTTAAAGAATTTGAACTTAATAGCAGCTTATAGTATAATGAAAATAAACAAAAATATTATAAAAAGGTAAACAAGGTCTCAGGAAGAGAGCCTATCAAACAAGATCCATACCATTCTTCTAACCATCGATGGTTAATAAAAATTGAATCATAAACATCATAAACATAGATTGAATCATCAATACTTCCGGCTACAAGTTCTCTGCCATCAAAGAATGGTGTCTCGAATTTCTGAAAAAATAAAAAATTTATAAAAACCCAACTCATCACCAAATTGATCTACAAAAATCTGCATTTGATCATAAAAACCATTCTTTCATTCTTTCTTTTTCCTGTCAAGAAGAAGCAGCCTCATCACATTTCGTTTTCCCTTGTTCATTTCCTGTCAAAAACCAAACCCAAAACCCACCAAAACTCCATTGATTTTAGTAAAAAAAAAGTAAATAGAAGCAACAGGGGGGCTGCCGGAGCAGCCCTCATTCCACTTACATATTGGCTACCTTGAACACCTCCTTCACCGTCACCATTCGCTGCTATTTTTTTCCCTTCGTTTTCCCACCTCCAACAACGAGAAAGAAACTCAAGATGGTTCACAGGAGATAGGCTGCTCCATTTACCCCTGTCAAACACCAAAGCCCAAACAACCACTTAGGTATATCGATTTTGTCAAGAATCACAAATAAAAAATAAAGGAAGAAGGTTACATGTTGTTGATCCCATTCATATTTTATGTGGAAGAGGAGCCACCCAAACGACTGCCATGGTCGATGATTGTCCTGCTGCCTTCGTTCTTTCTACTTTGGCTTAGATGTCTTCCCTCTTCAATCAATCAAGAACCCAGGATAACCTTCCTTTCTCCCATTCGATCGAGCAACGAAAACTCCCCATATGAGTTGCTACTGATGTTGAATCATAAAAGTGACCCTCTTGAACTTTTGCTACCACAGTCAGCTATGCACCCGCAGTCAAGTCTTTCTCACAAGCCACCGCAGCCGAATCCAGACCAAACCGCAGTCTCTCTTTATTATTCAGTCTATTTTGTCTTATTTCAATTCTCTCTATTGTCCAGTATGACTTGCATGGCTACTCTTAGAGAACAAATCTGATGTAACTTTTGAGTCTCTATAAATAGAGCTCATTCTCTTTGTAACAGATACGCATCTATCACTTTCTAATACACTTCTCTGGATTTATCCTTTCTATCTCTTTCTTACTTACTCATGTTACTTACTCTTTCATAGCTTGTTACAATCTCTCTTCGGAGCAAGTCTTTGTGACTTAATCACTAAGTTTGATCTCACCTACTAACTTGGTTTGAATGCATTCCTCGTTATGAATCAACTTACGTGTATACTTGATATAACAATTGTCGTCATTTTCATTTCTTTATTTTCCGCAACTAACTTCCTAACCATCTAACTTAAATACTATTGTTGAGCTCTTAGATCCTTCGAGATTAACTATTCCGCATTACACTTGTTCTAACTTTTGTTAAAGTGTGTCTCAAAGTTTTTCTCTCAACAATTGATATCAGAGCCATAGTGGTTGCTTTTTGAAAAACGGAACTCTGATTTCTCAAAGGCCTTCTATACCACTGAAGCTCATTTATAAAAAAAAATGGCACAAGCTTTCTCTCTAAACGTTTCAAACAGTGTTGGTGGTTCAAATCGAGCTCCAATACTAGTTGCAAATGAATATCATCACTGGTCACAAAGATTGGAAAGGTACTTAAGAAGACTTGGAAGAGACGTATGGCGATATGTTGAAGAAGGACCACATGTTCCTGTTCTTACACCTGCTCAAATCGACGGTGCCACAGTCAGACTTGGAGGAGGTCAACCATTCATGAATCGTCCCACCAAGGATGATCTCGATAAAATGGAAAACCATGCAATTTCCTTTTATGAAATATCTTGTGGTGTTGCTCCTGACAACTTTGATATCATCATAAATTGCAAGTATGCAAAAGAGATATGGGAAGTGCTCAAAAATCTGTACGAGGGAACCGAACAAGCTCAAGACAAAAAGCTTACTACTGCACTCAATGAGTTTAACAATTTTAAAGCTCATGCGGGTGAAAGCTTAGAAGACTCATTCAAAAGGTTCAACCTGATAGTGACCAAACTATCAAATGCGGGTACTGTAAGAAGCAACCATGAAACAAACCTTCAATTCTTGAATGGTTTGCGAAGACACTGGACAACAGCCAAAATGATCGTTTAAGGAGATAGGAAAATTCATTCGTTGTCCCTTGATAGTTAGCTTTGTTTACTTCTTTTTATAGTTTATTTTAGCATATTTCATCCATAATCTAGTTAATTTTCATGCATATTTTCCTTTTTGTTATTTTATGACTATTTCGGGCACTTTCTAGTTTCGTGAGCTTTATTGCAGATTTCATGGAGACTAGTGGAGCGGGAATGTTCGGGACGTATGGAAAGCGATGGGAATTGGTGGAAAACAAGGATCTTAGGCTTGATGGGTGGTGGAGATGATGCATGGAGCGAGCTTGATGATTATTTGAAGGCTTGGAGAGAAATAAACATTTAAATTTACAAGATGCGGGAGTGTATTCAAGCATGCATAGATTATTAATCGGGCGAGTTTACGAGCTATGGATCATTTGGAGAAGCCAAATTGGGCTTAAATTGAAGAAAACTTGAAGAAAAATGGGCTAGGAGCTGATTGGGCTCGCACTGGGCCAAGTGGGCTAAGCTATGGAGGCCCAAAACCTCAAAGATGCTACATTCAGGGACCACCCGCGCAACAGCACGCGGGTCGCGCAACCTCCTGCAGGGGCAGTTTCGGAAATTCTTCTTTTGAGCTATTTGAGGAAGGTTGGTGCCCATCTTTTGGGGACTCTTGGACATCCGATTTTTGGAGATTTTCTCTGGAGTTTTGAAGACTTTTGAAGGCCAAGAACACTTGAAGAACATCATATTTTTACCTCTTGATTCTTGCTTAATGTTTGGTACAATTTTCTCTAACTTTGTTTCTTTGAGTTTAGCCATGCTTGGCTAAACTAATCTTGGTTGACTTTTGGTTAATCCTTTGAACTTTTGTTGAATGTTGAAGAATTCATGAACATGTTCTTAAATCTTTATGGGAATGTTTTGTGTTTTAACATCTTATCACTACTTGTATGTTTTAGTTCATGAGTTTAAATGTGTTTGTGGTGATTAGTTGGCTAATTTCTTGATTAAGTAAAGGATCCTCAAATTAGCAAGCAACAAATGATTTTTGTGTTGTTTTTGCTTCACACAATCATAAAAACATTTCCTCCAACATGGTGGTGAAAGCATTTGACCCCTCTTGGATTTGGTGACTTTTTGGTTCTTAATGCTAGTTGACTTTCACTAATTACATGCTATTTGGAATTAGTGACTTTGACTAAGGAAATTGTTATGAGCTTCTCTAGCCATTTCAACAATTAAGAAAAGTCTAGGTAATCTCAAGATCCTTGGATTACTATAGCCAAATTAAGGATTTAAATCAAAGTATTGCACCATTGGATTCTAATGATATGTTCATCAAAAGTCAAAGTGAGGAAACTTTAAGTCAACCATCTCTCCCTCATTGATTTTACATCAAACTCTTATTTTTGTTGCATTTGTCTATTTAAATCATAGTTAATTCTAGTTTGTTTCAAATATTTCAAAACAACAAAACCCCCCATTTTATTTTTATTGTCATTTTACAAGTATTTTTACAAAAAGATTTTTCATAGAGTTATAAATTGAACCAATCTCCATGGATTCGATCCCTTTACCACTATACACTATTTTAGTGTGTAATATTTAGGGTTATTATTTGTGTTGGCCTCGACAACCACCATCCCTCTATAAGCTCTATGGAGAACTGCAAGCTCAAGAGTCCACCGTACTCAAAGACTGTTCAGACTTCGGGGTCCACTTGCCCTCGTAGCGCAATCATCTCACCCTCAAACGTATCCTACCTCGTATGACTCCCCACCGCAGTCGTATGAAGCAGACTCAGAATATGACGATGAAGAAGAGTTTCAGAATGCCATAGCTCTTGTCAGTCAACAATTCAATCGATTACAACCTTCATTTCGTAAAAACCAACAGTACAATCAACCACCTTTCAACCGCAACTTCCAAAATTTCCAAAACAACCACTCTCATTTCACTGAAAATCCGCACCCTCCACCGCAGTCTCAGCAAATTCAACCTAAAGATGCACCACCGCAGTCTCAATCTACTAACTGCGGTACACTTTCAGAAGACAAAAGTGATGTTGTCATATGTCACAAGTGCAAAAAAGAGAACCATTTTGCAAAAGACTGTAAGGCAAACATTGTGAAAGACCGAGCCTTCTATCTCAGAATGGCTCAAGAACTGGAGGAAAAAGAAAAAGGGGAAGCTTATGTTGCTCAATTGAAAAGAAATCATCAAGTATGGTCATTCGAAGATGAGGATGAGGACAATCACAGCAAAGGTAAAGGCAAGATCTGTATGGTAGCAACTGCTGATGAAGACGGCTCAACCAAGCTAAAGAAAAATCATTGCTATATGGCAAAAGATGGAACCCTCAGCATTGTGGAACAGGTAAAGCTTATGATTCAAACTTTAAATTATAGTATGCATGACTGTCAACCTTTCATAGACACACTTAATGACACATGTGCTGCCGTCCTTACAGACTACAATAAAGCCTTAGATGAGAAGAACATTGCATCACAAGAGATGTTCCACGTTAGAGGACGTTTGGATGAAAAGAGACTTAAAATGGCTATGTTAGAAAAAGATTTGATGTTAGAAAAGGATGCTAGAATGTTAAGTGAAACACAACTAGAGATAGCTTTGAATCAGAGAGATTTAGCACAGAGAGAAATTATACATTTAAATATTTTAATTGAAAAGCTATTTAATGAAAGTGAAGCTATTGAGAATCTAGTTAATAATGGAAATGTTGATAACACCTACAATTGGGGTTGGTCCAATGGGTACCCTACCGCAACAGACTCTTCACCCCGGTTCACTCCGGAACGTCCCTACATCCCTCCTGACCGTAACTTCTTGTTTCCCGTCAATGAAAAAACATTTTCTGAGGATATCCAAGCTAGTTTTGGTAAACTTCATGATCTGAGTAACAACTGTATTATCAAGGAGATTCTCCCTGAATCTTCTAATCTTATTGATAATACAATGCATCCCAGTTCTCAGACATCATCCGTTGTTGATGAGGAAATTGTTGTGGAAAGTCCTGAAGTCTCATTAGACTTCCCATCTTTGCTGTCTGACCGCAGTATCCCTAACCGCAGTCATGAACTGCAATCTGTCCTACTACCTGATGTCAAATATCCCACTGAAGTACCCACTAAGACTTACTCTGTGGTTGTTCAATCCTCTACACCATAGACTATAGTCAAAAGTTCTGCGACTATTGAACCAATTCATCATGAATTGCAATTGAAAATTTTGAAGTTAGTCAATGTTCTCAAAACCTTGATTACTCCAGTTCGGATGAATCAAGTCCCCGTTTTTCAAAATCAACAAAAGATTCAAGGAAACCACAACTAAATGTCACTGACTGCGGTTCTCCTAAAACCGAAGCAAAAAGAGTTTTTAAAGAAGAATCACGTTCCCGCAGCAAGCAAAGGGAAATTTATTCAAAACAAAAGAAATTTGTCAAAAGTCCCAAGTCAAAAAGTCCTGAAAAAATTGCTTTCTCAAATTATCAATTCAGAACAATTTTTTCCAAGAAAACAAAAAAGGAGTTCACAGTTTCTAACACCACTCAGAAATCATCTGACAAAATCCCTAAGAAAGAAAAGTATTTTCAATCAAATGGCTTCCAGGTCTATTCCTTAAACAATCCAAAGTGGAAGGGTATTTTACCTACCCCAACCCCTCCAAAGTCATTTTCAAAAACTCAATAATGGAAAGGAATTTTGTCAACTCCGGCACTCAAAAGGTCACCTCAAAAGTTTAAGAAATCACTTCACGAAAAGTCTGCACGTGTCTTCACACCTGCAAAAACCAGCTTTTCAAATCACACAAACAAAGCTGTCAGATCTCACAATCCTCGGACTGGACAAAAGCATACTTTCTCTCCAAAACCAATGACCAAGCAAAATGTCAGGGTAAATGACAAGAAATTTGTGTGTCAATGTCAGTGTCAAAAGATTTCTTATCATGACAAATCTCATTTTTCTCAAAAATCTCGTAACTATTCTCACTCATACAACAATCCAAAAAATCTCAAACACCCAGGACTAGGTTTGAAAGTTGACCTAAAATCTATCCCTGCAACCTCACATCATGCATTGATTAGACAAACTTATGTTACTCCGGGCTCTAAACTCGCTTGGGTGCCCAAATTAACCACTTAGTTTCTGCAGGCCTTGTGCAAGGAGGATCAAGAAGAAGAATGGTTGATCGACAGTGTCTGCTCCTTGCACATGACCAGAAGGTTGGAATACCTTCGGGACTTCAGGCCAATTTGCAATGGGGGTAATATCACTTTTGGAAACAATGCAAGTGGGATTATCCGAGGTTATGGTGTTCTTACTACGGGAAAATTTTCAATTCAAAAGGTCACTTATGTGGAAGGTCTGAAACACAAACTTATTAGTGTTGGCCAACTATGTAAGGTAGGCCATCGGGTTGAATTCGATGATCAATTTTGCTACATTATGACAAACGATAGAAGCACCTGCCTGATCAAATCCAGATCTGAAGGTACTATGTATCCTCTGGTCGTTTCTCTGATTATTGGCAAATCGCACCTTTGCTTAGGATTGCTCACTATTTGGATAAAACAGAATTGTCCAATTGGACAATTTGGATCGGACTATTTGGATCGGATATTCGGATTTTTGGATTGGTTTTTAGCAAAACCGAATTATTATTTTGGATTTCGGATTGGTTTTGGTTTATAAAATAAAAACCGAATAGTCCAAAAAAAACGAATTACAATTTATTATTTTGTTCTTTTTAATATATATCTTTAATAATTATAAATTTACTAAATTATTATTTTAGTATATTAAAAATTTTCATCTATTATAATACTTTAATATCTACTTCATATAAAAAATAAATTGTCTATAAAGTAGTAAACTATAATATATTTTTCATGATAGTTATTTATAAGTTTTAGTTCACAACTAATTAAACAATATTTTTTAGTTTATATTATAGAGTAAGTTAATAGTAAAGTTATATATTTGTTGAAATGTCTTGATTCTTGAAACCGAATTGTAAAAAACCGATCCAACCGAATTATAATTTGGTTGGATCGGATCGGATTTGAATTTAGTTTGGACTATTTGGATCTACGTTTTGAGAACCGAAATTAATTTGGATTCACTTGATCGGATCGGATTAAACCGATCCATCCAAACGAACACCCCTACCTTTGCTTTCTATCAAAGGCAGTATCCGAAGTGAGCTAGCTCTAGCATCGGAAGCTTGCTCACCTCAACTTCTGGTATATCAACAATCTGGTCACAGGGGAACTAGTTCGTGGTCTCCCCCATTCTGAAATATCACAATCATACTCTCTGTCTTGCATGTGAATGTGGCAAGCAGTCAAAGGCAAGTCATCCATCCATGATCAACTCCTTAATTTTAGAACCATTGGACTTCTTCACATCGATCTCTGCGGTCCATCTACCGTAGCCAGTGTCACAACTAGGAAATTTGATGTCTTGTAAACATTTAACAATGATAACAAATGGGAACCAACAATGTGAAAGCAGGCATGATGCTTATTATATAACAACAAAACATCATCAAATAATTCATTCTAGCACTACAAATGGTCAACAAAGAATTGGAAACCCTAGAAATCCCGGTTTAAGTCCATTCTGGACTAGGATTTCCTTATTGGACCCAATGGGCCAATAAGCTTCCAATTTGACTATCTTGAACCTAGAACTCTCAAATGGGCCCTAATTGGACTTATATGCATGAACCATAATGATTTTGGGCCTTAGGAGCCCAAAATACACTAAGTTAACTTAAATGGGCCTTAATGGGTCACAATCAATTTAATTTAGCCCTAATAGGTCATAAAAATCATATTTTTATTTATTTGGGCCAAAAATCACCTAACTTAACCATAAAATGGGCTTAATCATTCAAAGCCCAAAAATCTTCTCTTTCCCTCTCCATTTTCGGCCCAAGCCCACAAAGAAAGAAAGAGTTGACTTTGTGGTGCCAACTCATTTTTATTTAGTGGACTTCCATACATGCTCTCATACTTCCATGCAACAATCCCATTACCCTTCTCTATTCTTCTCCCTTTCTTCCTCTCGGCTGAACCCAAACAAACACACACACACACTTCACTCAAAAAATTCTCTCAAGAAACTCTCTCCATTTCTCTCCAAATTTTTGAGATCTAAGAGGCTTTCAAAGAGATTCTTCCACAAAAATCATCATCCAAGGTAAGTGATGTTTGATCCATGCTTTAACTCACTTCTTTTCATCAAAAATCATCTCTTAATCCATTCAAAATCATGATCTTGCATCTTAGAACACACTAAGTTTGAGATCCATCCAAGAAACTTACTAGGCCGAAAATAGCACCAAACTTCTCCCAATCTTCTTCAAAACCGAAACTACAACTCAAGGTGAGCTTCATACCCCCTTTCTTTTTGGTTTTCATGAGTTTTATGAGGGAGAATACAATAAAATGTGTAGATCTATGTGTATGTGTATGCTATGTGTGATTTTATGCATGTATGTGTCTGATTTCATGTGTTTTTGTGATGAATATGTTAACAAAAAGGGGTGTAAACCCAAGATCTATGACATGAGAAAGGAAAACAAACATAATCTAAGCTATTTTACACCAAACAAGTCAAGAATGATAGCTTATAAGGTTATGATGAACATATTCTAACATAAAACCCATTTTAGGGTTTAAATTGTCAAAAATACAAAACTTGGGTTACAAATCGACAGGTCACGGTTTCTTGAGGGTCAAAAGTGTCAAAACAGTTTCTATAATCATTTTTCTGAATAATAAATTTTTCAAGGGACTTAAAATGTAAATTTTTAGCTTAATGGGCTAATTTTGGGCTTTTCGGCCCAATAAGCCTCAAAATGCGAAAAATGATAAATTTTAGGGCTGAAATGAAATTTTTGGTAAAACAGGGGGTAATTAGCATAACAAAGTCATTTTAAGAGTCAAAAATGCTTTCACTATCAAAAAGGACCAAAAATGTAAAGTTTTTAGATTTTGGGCCAAAACTATAAAAGTTGTGAAAAATGTGGTTCTAACCGAGAATCACCATTCTGGGAGGGCTGAAGCTGCCAACAAAATAAATTTTGGGTTAAAATTGTGTTTTCATCAAATAAATGATACAAAAGTGCCAAGAAAATGTTTTAAGGACTAAAAATGAAATTCTTTTATATAGAAGGACCAAAATTGTTATTTTTATAAAAGAAGGGTAGTGAAAAGGTCAAGTCCCACTTTTAAACAAATTAATTCATTAATACAAAATACAAAATCCACAACTACCGACGAAACGAAAAACAAATACACTTTTAACAACAAATATCGTTACAAACGAAGTGATTTGGTCTCGAATCAATACAAAACAACAAGCGTTGAACCAAACCATCTAAATAAATACGTGATAACTACGATGAGCAAACTTACAAACTTTGGGCTTGGAAGTTTCAAATCATGCTTGTTGGGCCTTTCTAGCCCATTAACATGACCTTTGGGCCCAAAGGGAATATGCTTATGTGCTATTGAGCCTCCTATGACCCGATTTCATGTAAAAGGACTTTTAATGGCTCTGATGTGCTATTGGGCCCTAGTGGCCCATTAGTATTGCTAGTGAGGTCAAGAAATCAAATACGAGTTGGGCCAACGTGCTTTTTGCATTCCCGACAGCCTAAAATAACTCACGGAAATAATGGTACTTTGTACTCCCATTTTCCTCGTTTGATAGGCTTACGAGAAATCAGGATAAACAGATTCAGGACGTTATTCAAGAGTAATCATGGTTGTGGATTAAGTGAGTGGTAACGGGCGACGCCTTTAAGGATCGTTCGAAAACTGTAGTTATAAACTAGTCATTTTCTAATGTGTGGGTATAACAACTCACAACCCAAATTAATCCAACGCCACCCGAGTAATCAAAATCATTCGTCGTGACAGTATAACAATTGAGAAATCACTGTATTTTATGTATTGGGAAAACATCGGGTTTTCCTGGGAAGTTCAACATTTTCACTTGTGCGATTAATACTAAAGTTCAACCTTTATACATATTTTAAAAATCAACAAGCATATATTTACGGATCTCCACACTTTTTATAAACAATGATCTTTTCAGAAAATATCGGATTTTCTGGGTTTTACAAACTACACATAATCATTTTATCACAACATTGCTTATGAACTCACCAACATTTCATATGTTGACGTTTTTCAAAATTAACTTGTATTCTCAGGTAACAGGTAAACCGAAGAATAAGTACCAAGTAATGTCAGGGTGTTTTGCTTATGATATCTATCAGACAATTATGTTATGAATTTGTAATGTTTAAAAACAAAGTGTTGGATGTAAACAATATCAGTTGTATTATTTTAATGCATGGTGATGATTTATGTTATGATTCATGTATATTCATTTTGATGGTATTCAATTTAATTCACAAGAGCCCTCGGACGTTTCCGCCGTCTGGTTCGGGGGTGTGACAGCCAGTCTTCACCACAAAAAATATATACTAGTTATAGTGGATGATTACACACGTTTTACATGGGTTTTCTTCCTTCGACTCAAATCAGAAACACCGCAGGTTTTCATCAGTTTCATCAAGGAGATCGAGCTTCAAATCAAACTGCCAGTACGTCGCATCCGCAGTGACAACGAAACAAAGTTCACTAATCATATACTGAATGATTTCTTCGTGTCCAAAGGTATAGGTCATAATTTCTCAGCTCCCTATACCCCACAACAGAATGGTGTTGTTGAAAGAAGAAATAGAACTATGGTGGAGGCAACCAGATCAATGCTCAACTTTGCTAATCTTCCTCTGTACTTCTAGGCCGAAGCCGTGGCCACAACTTGTTTTGTGCAAAACCGCAGCATAGTGTGCAAACGTCTCAGCAAAACACCATATGAAGGTCTAGCTCAACAACTACAAGCCTAACGTCCGCTGCTTCCACATTTTTGGATGTAAATTCTTCGTGATCAACAACCAAAATCATCTCAACAAATTCACGCCTAAATCCACTGAAGGCATCTTCCTAGGCTACTCAACCAATAAGATTGCATATCGGGTTTTAATCAGACGTACGAGGCTAATAGTCGAAAGCTTTGACGTAAAGTTCGATGATTCCTATGTCCGCAACGCTGGTCCCTCCTCTGAAACCAAATCAATTCTTGAATCTGATATTCCTAATTCTCCGGGTCCTCTAAACATAGTTGAAGTTAACTATGATGATCTTTTTGATCCAATAGAGACTGCTAAGTTATCCGAAGTTCTTGTCTCTTAGGAAGCTCAATTACAACATGTTGAAGTATCAGGTCCTACGCCTTCTGATGGTCTGTCTTTTGGCACTTCCACCTCTCCGGTTGAGGGGGAAAACTCAACTCTGGATCATACTACAACCATCGAGGTTCCAGTACAAATCGAAGCAGCTCTGTCCATCCGCAGAGAACCTCAACCATCAAACGTCTCTTTGGACTCGGATGATGAGAACATAGAAAATATTGACACCAGATTGGATCCAAGAATTTTCTCTCTCCCATTAGTCCAGGGGGAACACCATCATGTTTCTGAAAAAATCCTATCAGTAGTTCAAGGGGAATCACTTCAATCTACCGCAGCACCGACATCTCAAGACAACTCCGCAGGCTGTTCTCAAGTCTAGGGGGAACTGCCATTCCCTATCTCAGATTCTTCTGACATTGAAGACATCCCCTCCACCGCAGCTGCTGATCACCTTCAACCACGTCTTCACATATGGACGAAAGATCATCCACCTGGTCAGATCATTGGCAATCCATCCGCAGGCGTTCAAACCAGATCTTCACAAGACTTAACTGATCACTGCCACTTCTCAGCGTTTATATCTTCCGTCGAACCCCGATCAATCAAAGAAGCATTACTAGAGCCCGACTAGATTGCTGCAATGCAGGAAGAGCTAGCAGAAGTCGAATGAAACAGTGTGTGGCAACTCATAACAAAACTGCGAGGTCACACCATTGTTGGCACCAGATGGGTGTACAAGAAAAAGCTCGATGAGTCCAGATCCGTAGTCAGAAACAACGCGAGGCTAGTTGCAAAGGCTACAGTCAACTTGAAGATGTTGACTATGATGAAACGTATGCTCCGGTAGCTCGAATGGAAGCCATCCGAATCTTTCTAGCATATGCAGCCCACAAAAACGTCAAAGTTCATCAAATAGACGTTAAGAGTGCATTTCTAAATGGGGAATTAAAGGAAGAGGTCTATCTTCAGCAACCTCCTGGTTTTGAAAGTATTGAATTTCCTGACCATTGCTATAAACTTAAGAAGGCAGTCTACGGGCTGAAGCAAGCCCCAAGAGCGTGGTACGAGACTCTCTCTAAATTTCTTGTCTCGTCTGGATATAAAAGAAGAGTAATTGATCCCACTTTATTTAGAAAATCAAATGGTGATCACCTTATGCTAGTACAGATATATGTGGATGATATCATCTTCGGATCCATAGATCAGAGGATGGTGGATGATTTTGCTAAGCTCATGACTAACAAATTTTAAATGAGCATGAATAGAGAGATTAACTTCTTTCTAGGACTTCAAATTAAACAGATTCCTCAAGGGATCTTCATCCATCAAAAAAAATATACCTCTGAGCTGCTGAAGAAATACTCAATGGATAACTGCTCTTCGGCTAAGGTCCCCATGGCATTTGGTTATAAGATTTCTACTGATCCCTCAGGAGAACCTGTTGATCACAAAACTTATAGAGGCATCATTGGCTCCCTCATGTATCTCACTGCCAGCCGACCGGATATAGTTTTTGCAATGGGTGTATGCGCAAGGTATCAGGCTGATCCAAAAGTATCTCATATGATCGCAGCCAAACAAATTCTACGGTACCTGAAAGGAAGCAAGTCTCTTGACTTATGGTACCCAGCAGGCAATGACTTTAGTCTTCAAGCGTTTACCGATGCGGATCATGCCGGATGCAAACTCGATCGAAAGAGTACCTCCGGTGGATGTCAATTTCTGGGAGGAAGACTCGTCAGCTGGTCCTCAAGAAAACAAAGTTGTGTTTCACTATCTACCGCAGAAGCTAAATATGTGGCCGCAGCCAGCTGTTGCTCTCAAGTGTCATGGATGAAAACACAACTGTTAGAATACGGATACAGAATGTTACAGATACCAATTTACTGTGATTCTGAAAGTGCTATAGCGATCTCTCACAATCCTATTCATCACTCGAAGACCAAGCATTTTGAACTACGGTATCATTTCATCAAAGACCACATTCTGAAAGGCAACATTGACCTCATCTTTGTCCCTACACATGAAGAGATTGTTGATGTGTTTACAAAAGCACTTGACTCTACCAAACTCAACTCTTTCTTACAAATGTTAGGAATGATGAATCCGGACCCTCAATTCTTCTTGAATTGATAGATACCGCAGACCATTTATGGTCTTCACTGCGGTCCTAATTAAAAGTTATTTATAATAAATGGTTTTGGCATATCCTGTGTACCGCGGTCCATGAACCACAACCATATATTATATTCATCTTTTATTGGTCCCCCTTGTTTTTTATTACTAATCTCTTTACAAGTGCACTTCTTAGTTTCCTCCACTATAATCATCCGTAATGGCAAAGGATCCATCCGCAGGGATGTGTCTATCCGTAGTTCCATTAAATGTTTTTCAGATTGTTCATTTCTTATATATATATATATATATATATATATATATATATATATAACAAAAAAACAAAATATAAAAAAATAATAAAAAAAACATAGTGTGCTATTTAATGATACTTCATTAAATAAAAACATTCTTTGAAGAAAACTGTCACATTCTCTTTTTCTAAAAACTTGTGTCAGACCTATTTTAGGTATGATGACAAAAGGATTGTTTTTCCACAAACACAACCTTAATCTGTCCTTTCCTTATACCCAACACGTCCCATCCGTTCCAACTTCTTCTCCCCATCCACACGATACCCAAATGTGATAACGCATGTCTGGCTTTTCATTTAATACACACCCTATTTGGAAAATCTCCCATATCTTTTTAAAACTGTTTCATCATGTGTGGCTGAGATTTAATCCCAAATTCAAAGATTCCCTCCAAACAACCCCTTACTCTTATCCTCATTTTACCTAGGGTAAAACCCAGTTACCGTCTCATCTTCTCCCCTATATAAACCCTTCTTCTTTCCCATTACCACTTTACGCTTTCTGAACATTGCACCTTCAAAGATCTCAGTGCATTCACAAATTCCTGTATTCTTCTCGCTTTCTCAAAACTTCTACAATGGTGAAATCAGGTGTTTCAAAGAAATAGTCAAAAGCTTCTGGATCAGTAAACCCAACTGGTTTAGACTCTCCCACAATCGCATCCAGTAACTTCAGAGCCATCTTCGAAGAACACCCGTCTTACAATGCTCCCACAAAACTCATCATCAAATATCTGAAAAATCACCCTTTGTTTGGTCCCTTTGGTGCGTTCACAAATGTTATTCCACTTTCAACCCTATACAAATGTGCTTTCTCCACCTATCGCCCAATCGATAGCCCCCAAGAAGTTCACCTGAACATGATCAATGACTCTTTGGTTATCTTGACCAAAGAAAAATTCCTAAATGCCATTAACCTTCTTGTTCATCCCTCCATCAAGTTTTTCACTCCTTCCATGGCGGACATCACTACAGCTCTATATCAGATGGGTTATCAGAAAAGGATCAAAGGCATTGGCGAATTCAAAAAGAACCCATTGCCTGCGGTCTAGCACTTTGTGTGTCACTTTATAATCCGCAGTCTATCCGACATAACCGGAGGAACAGATAACATGGGACTCAAGCTTTTGGAATTAGTTTGGAGCATCTTCACCGGCCGAGATGTAAACTATGGACAAATCCTTTGGGATGATTTTCTACAATATGTTCCCAAAGAAAGTCCAAAGCAAAACCCAACATAGTTAACCTTTGCTAGGTTCTGGTCTCTTTGCATATCAGACTTACATGCGGATGCTGGAATAGACATGGGCAGTGACATCAACTTTTTCGTCACAAAGGATCTCAAAAGGTACACTCCTTCTTCTGATCAAACTATTTTTGGCCCAATCCGCAGACTTCCTGCCCATATTCTTTCTACCCTCGGTCTTGAGACTACTGATGTCTCAGACCACATTGAGGCTACGGAAGGTATTGACCATACCTTCCTACCCCGCCTCTTCCATCCGCAGCTCTAAATCCTGAAGGTACTACAGTCCCTTCCTCCACAACTCTTTCCAATGTCTCTCAAAGATGAAAGCACAAAGTTTCCTCTCTCCATGGTCCACACAACACAAAAAAAATCAGGAACTTCCAAAAAGGATGCACCCAAACCCTCCAAACCCTCCAAGAAAAGGAAAACCCCACCTGTAGTCACAACTATAGAACCAAGTCATCATGACTCCAGCAGTCCTTCTGAAGAAGATAACCAACCAATATCAATCCTCAAGAAACGCAAACCTGATCCTTCTAGCCAAATGCATGACCAAACCGATACCTCAGCCTCTCAACAGGCTCTGGTAGTCCTTGGGATGCCTGCACATCCATTCGACACTACCATCCTTTTCCTTTCAGACTCAGAAAATAAGTCTGATTCACAACAAAGAGGAGACTCCCCCCAATTTTATCCCAAGAGGATGATACTGGTTCTCGCCCTAAAGTCTCTAGGGCCTCCCGACTGCATATTTTTTCTCCTGAGGAGTTGAACCCCATCCTGTTGAACGTCACCCAAACACTACAAACACCTTCCTAACCGCAGGGCACTTCTTCTGCCTATGCCAGAACTGAGCCAAGGCCACACTTGACCACAGGTCAAGGAGACCAAGGATGCTCAGGAAATCCTACTATGCTTACATCAGTAACAGGTGGTTTAGGCACGGTGAGCACAACTGTGCAAGGATCCGTGAACCCAAGGGACACCTTGGTGCGCTTTCAAGGAATTGACGGTGATGATTCTAGTGATTCATGGAGCAAGTATCAACCTACAACCGACGTTGAAGCCAAAAAGTATGCTGTTTTCCGCAGGGCTTTCCAAGCCTGCAAGGATCAACAAGTCAAGCAACAGTAGCAGAAAGAACAAGAAATACAAGCAGTGGCTAAGTATTGGGCAAATGTTATCAACAATGCCAATACCATAGCCACAATTCTTAAAGTTCAAAACTGGATGGATCAGATGGCTGAAACTCTACAAAAGCATCAGGAAGAAACTGCTACCCAACATACATCCATATTTCCTCCCACTCCCATTGTTGAAGGATCACAAGACGACGGAAATGAAATCGAAATAAGCTCTGCTCCCACCTTCAGTCTTGATGACGATGACCTTCAAGAGGTAAAAAAAACCCTCTCCTTCCGATGATGATCTGATGATGTTCGATGAAGGTGAAGAATCAAGTGGTTCTCATCACTCAACCTCCAAACCCAAAAAGAAGAAGAAGAAGAAGAATGCAGTGACTAGGAAAGAAATTTTAAATCTCCAAGCCAAGGTCGATCAAATCCTGGCTGCGGTCAAGCCAACTCAATCGCAACCAGAAGATATTCCTGGACCGCAGTCACTGATTGAAAGGATTGAGCGACTGGAAGCATGTGAGCGAATGGCTGCAGAGCGCATCTCTTTGAAAGTTAAAATGGGGATCAGGTGTGACATCCCCATTTTCACGGCTAGAAAAGATCAATTTTGTTTATGCTTTGTTTGAAAATCAGTGTAACATTTTTAAATAAAAGTGTTGCGGAATTTGTCCCAAAATAAAATATGATAAAGATTTATCAAAAGCATTTCCATAGAAATGTATTTCATTAAAAAGAATCGGGATGTCATGTTCAATACAGATCATAAGAATAAACAATACAACATAGGCCTTACTACATTATTCCGTATTTACAGGCCTAAAATTCCTTAATCTCTCATCCCAAGACATCACATCTATGCTCATGCGCCACTACCTGTAATACAAGAAACTGAGTGGGTCAGGCTTGGGAGCCTAGTGAGCACATAGGGTTTTCAACCCACAATAAATAAGTTTATTAACTTTATCAAACCAAACAAACCCGATTACCCTTTCCCGTTATCCTCACTTTACATCCCTAAAACATCTAACACAAGGGACCTAGTCTAAGGACTATCATCGAGATGGACACTACTGCTAAGGGGATTCCTCAGCAATAAATATCCTTAAGGCAACCATGTGGGGGATGGAGTACGCCTGGTGAGCACACAGTTCAAATAAACACCTACAGGTTGCGAGCCTGCTAGCGTTCCACTGGACTGTCTAGAATAGTCCGTGGTCGTCATCTATACTCCGCTAGATGACTGGATCATCAATGACATCTATAACGAGGCCTCTCATTATTTTATTTTATCACACAGCAACTATTACATCTACCCATGTTCTACCCAACACATTTTGTAGATATAAAATACATATACAATTTATATCATTTAAAAAAATGTATAAAATCGTTCATCCAGCATAGATAGCAAGTATACAGATAATATGCACACATAGCACGTAATTTATATAAAATACTTCATATCTATGTGTACGCTGAAAGTAACTATGCACTCACCTGAAAAGGTGGTGAATCCGAACTCAGACAGCGCTTCGCTTCTTAAAAATAATTTTATTCGACGAAACCTAGTATTATTACCACTAGAGTTTAGTCTATTATTCAACGAGACTAATTAATAGTCTAGCTATTATTACTATTATATAAGCGTCAAACAATACTTATATAACCCATAATAATAGCCCAAGTACTTATTATAAGTTTCTAATAACGTTACTATAATTAAATAAACGATATATTAAAAATAGCGTAGGCGTAGCTCACTTACAGCGGGTTTTATAGAAAACCGGGCTTTGTTTGGAGCAGCGTTCCCGAGCCGAAAATCTCTTCTTCTCGGAGCCATCGAGCACTCCGGTGCTTCCTCCTCGTGCTAGGGAGGTTCCCTAGGCTTTTCGGGGGGTTTCGGGGCTAGAGAGAGGTTCTAGAGAGAGAGTAAAGAGAAGAAAGAATGAGAAAGGTGTGAAGAAAATGAGGGTGTGAGAGGTTCTATTTATAGGGTGAAAATTGGCTGAACTTGGTGCCACATGTCACCATCTAGTGACAAGACTTGGGGAGAAAGCAACGGCCAAGATTGTGTCACATCACCCATTTTCGCACAACACACTTCCGACTTCTAAAATCCTTAACTTTCACATACGACCTCCGTTTTTTACGTTCTTTATATCCACGCGTAGGTAAAAATAATATCTACAACTTTCATTTTGACTCCGTCGTCTAATTCTCGACCGATCTTAAATTTAACAGTACAAGGAGATTATACTCTTAAACGTCCGCGTAAAATTCATAACTTCTACATACGGACTCTGTTTTCGTCTGTCTTTTTACCGTTGAGTTCCTATTAATGAGATCTTCAACTCTCATTTAGGTCGCATAAGCCAAAAACTGCTCGAACTAAAATTCGAGTTTCATGTCGTGCACTACTAAGCCGAATCTTAGAAAAATCATAACTTCTTCATACGAAGTCAGATTTGGGCGTTCTTTTTATGGATGTTCTCGTTTTAAAATATACTACAACTTTGGTTTAGATCACTAAGGCTAAAAAGTCCTCCATCATAAATTCACTATTTACGTCTCCCGGTGTCGTGCCGGTTTTGCCGTAAAACTTCGGCGGGCCATAACTTCTTCGTTATAACTCGGATTTTGGCGTTCTTTATATACCCGGAATCCTTGTTTCGCCCACTACAACCTTATGTAAAGATGTCGGACTTATCTCACACTTTAATTTTGACGCTTATTTTTATTCTTTATTAACTATATATTTATAATAAAGTAATAAGCACACAAATACACATAATTCACATAGAATTCAAATATTTCATCTTTATTACTTCAAAAAGAGTTATAATAGTTGACCTAGAATATTACATCATCCAAAAATGCTTAGACCTAAACCCCGGGCGTTACATCAGGTCCCTTGACAATAATCGTCAAGCTGACCACAAAGCATTTCTGGCTACTGCTGAACGCCTCATCTCTGAGGTAACCACAGTTAAGACAGATCTTCAGGTAGTCATTACGAATCAAGCCTCCAACTCTGCAAGGCTGATTGCTGAGACTCACACAGCCTATGAGTCCGCAATCTTTGTTCTTCATTCTACAATCCACAAGCTGCAGCGTTCTTTGACTTCGAACTTTCATGGTCCTGAGATTCTTCATCTCATCAAGGAGACCCACAAGCTACTTTTCAACCCCTCTATTCCCAACAACCAACAATTGGCCAAAGCTGTTAATGCTAAATTCCAAGAAGTGTGTACCAAAGTTGATGGCCTTCGGAAATGGCTTGAGGAGTCTCCAGGTCTAAACTCCTCAAGAGGGGGAAGTGAAAAAGAAGACCATCAATTTGACCAGTCTGTCTCACAACATCAAACTCCCCCTATCCCTACTGAAAAAGTTCCTACACCACAACCTTCACTGCAACCATCCCATCACACTCCACCTCACCAATCTCCACCGCAAGGTAAAATCACTCCAGAGAAACCAGAGACTCCCCCTCACTTCAAAAACCTTGCATAGTTCATGTCTTCTCCAAGCTCAACAGACTCTCCTGTTACCTCCCAAAGAAAAAGAGACTGGAAGGCAGCCAAACTTGCCGAAGAAGTTTGGAGACTATGTGGCTTCGACACTATCATGGACGAATCCCTGATAAACTCTTGGGTCAATCCCCACCGAAGACTGCAAGATGAAGATTACACTCCTCACCTCACATATGCGGAACCGCCTCCTAATGGATACTGGGATGTTCCAATCTCGCCCAAATCCAAAAACTTCACTGTATTTGAGCAGTTCGACCGAAGCCTTCCTGATGCCAAAAGACTGCCTATGGAGTTTGAGAGACTTAGTCAATTCTATGCTAAGCATGCCTCTCCCATAGATCATATATGGTCTAACGACAGACCATCCGCAGTCATAAACTACAAGGTTCGGAAGTTCATGCAGGCAGATTCATCCAATATACCCTTACCAGAAGGGGACATGACTATGTTTGCTCCCAATCAGACTTCCCCTGCATGAATCCGGAAAAAGTCTTTCTCATCGATAAGGTGTTTCAAAATAAAGCAGAGAAGCACCCGAAGATGAAGATTGCACTTGAAAGGGCCAACAACTTCTTGAAGGAAACTGTCTGTGATTTTTTCAAGATTGATGCGGACATCCATCCCATCATTTCTAAGAAGATTGATCTACCACCGCTCGACCCCGCACCAATGCCCACCGAAGGCTTTGAAAACAGATCATTGGGTGCAACCAACTTCCCTGATCTTGGCATTGTTTTCAAAAGGAAGATCGACAATGTCAAATACTTCATTCCTTTAACTGCCATGCATCATCTCACCAGGAAGCAACTTGACATCTGCTGGACCGCAGTTGAAAAATCCAAATTCACTACCGTAGAGGTCAAGTTCAAAATTTTGGGAAAAATTACCTGGTTGGAGAACATCAGGAAGTTTTGGTGGATTTTGATCAAGTATCTTCAACTTGATTGATGATCAGATGTTAAAGAGGTTACTTAGGGGAAATTGTTGAATCATAAAAGTGACCCTCTTGAACTTTTGCTACCGTAGTCAGCTATGCACCCACAGTCAAGTCTTTCTCACAAGCCACCGTAGCCGAAGCCAGACCAAACCACAGTCTCTCTTCATAATTCAGTCTATTTTGTCTTATTTCAATTCTCTCTATTGTCCAGTATGACTTGCATGGCTACTCTTAGAGAACAAATCTGATGTAACTTTTGAGTCTCTATAAATAGAGCTCATTCTCTTTGTAACAGATACGCATCTATCACTTTCTAATACACTTCTCTGGATTTATCCTTTCTATATCTTTGTTACTTACTCTTTCATAGCTTGTTACAATCTCTCTTCGGAGCAAGTCTTTGTGACTTAATCACTAAGTTTGATCTCACCTACTAACTTGGTTTGAATGCATTCCTCGTTATGAATCAACTTACGTGTATACTTGATATAACAATTGTCGTCATTTTCATTTATTTGTTTTCCGCAACTAACTCCCTAACCATCTAACTTAAATATTATTTTTGAGCTCTTAGATCCTTTGAGATTAACTATTCTGCATTACACTTGTTCTAACTTTTGTTAAAGTGTGTCTCCAAGTTTTTCTCTCAACAACTGCCATCAGTTCTTCCCACCGAACCACTCCTTTCCTAATCCCTGTTTGCAGTGGGCATTAATCATCGATCCACCCCTATTATTGCATTTCGTTCGTTTTTCCCTTATTTTGATCGAGTTCTTTTTCGTTTTCTTTTCTTCCAGTCGAACTCAATAAACCAAACACTAACCTGAAGTAGCTAATCTCCTCCAATTTTCACCTCACGGATGGAGTAGAAGAGGAACGGATTTCACATATCCCTTCTGAGGAAGAAGAAGCGTAGAGTGCCTGAGCAACTTTGTTGCCTTCGTTCATCTTCTCCTTCTCAATCAGACGAGGATCAAAGTCCTTTTCCCCCAATTCACATCGTCGACAACGTCAATAAGAAAATGAGAGGAGGCAGAAATAAAATACGTATATATGAGAGGCTATGGTTAAATAATTGGTCAAACGGTTTTTTATGGTAATTCCCATGAATTAATGGATTTTATTTTAATTATCATGCTAAAGTTACATAATTACTGTCACACCCCAAAACCGGAATGGCGGAAACGTTCGGGGGCGGAGGACGTCATGTTTAGTATCACAAGACATGCATCATAATAATCAAAGTAATAAACAACCATTTCATTAGAAAGAAAGTGTTTACAAAGTATGTGTTCACAAAACATAGAATACATATGTAAATAACACAACAAGACTTGAAGCTACTATGCTCCATCTTCTGAATTCCCAGTGCGCGTACCTATCTACTAGTTTCCTGAGAATACAAGTTGTTTTGAAAGAGAGGATCAACATTTAAGTTGGTGAGTTCATAAGATTTTAGTGATGTGATTAAGTTGTAAGAAAGTTGTAGTAAGTTGTAAGTTCTGTTTAGAAAAGTTCGCCTGTTCCTCCAGAAAATCCTATATTTCCTGATTTGATGAAAGATAAGTAAAAATGACTCTACAATCCTTTCTATAAGTACTAAGTGGATACAAGTTATATAAAACCCAGAGTAAACAAACAATCGATTGTGTGTATCTTCCCTAAGCCCACGACCAAACAAGGAACAAAGAATGAGGCGGATGGCACACATCCCATTGGTTGTTAGATCCTTGTTGTATATAACCCTGGTGTATTCACTTGGTACTCACGGAGTTAACTGTAATAGTTCCTTTATATTGATGAAAACATTCTTTAAGAAAACCCTTATTTCTTTTAGTAAAAATTGGTAACCATAGTTGTGCCTTCTATAATCTCTTAGTTTATACTAGCTATATATAATCTAATATCAAACAGATAATTAATTGTGTGAATATGCCCTAAGCCTACAACCAAACAAGGAATAGGAAATGAGGCGGAAGACACACATCTAACTATCTATCAGGTATTAATTATATATAACCCTGATGTATAAACTAAGGTATTATAGAATTAACCACCTAAGGTCCTTTAAGTTATTATGGTTTAATAAAATGGATTAAACCCTTTACTGGTAAGTTCCTAGCTTTGTACACCAAATGTTTTATTTGAAAAGTATGTTTTGTACTAGAAAAATGTGCATTAAATTAGTGTCCTATGACCTGGCCCATACCTGGTACCTCTTATGATTACTTGGTGTATACGAGATGTATATATAACTAAGATCGAATAGATATTAGACTGAGTGAATCTGCTCTAAGCCCACAACCAAATAAGGAACAAGAAATGAAGCAGAAAGCACTCATCCTACTACCAGTCGGATCCGATTTATATATATCCCTATTGTGTACACTAAGGAATCATAAAGTTAGCATTATAGGTCCCTTTCTACTGATTGTACTAGACTCGACTGTTCTGTTTTTCGTTTGAAAAGATGTAAGTTTTCCTTAGTTTATAACTATCTTAACTCGAAAATAGTTTGCATTAACTTTCAAGTGGAACTGTCACAATATGAAAGTAATGGGAAAATGTAAGTACTCAGTTGTCTTTTGAATTGACAACGGGAGTACTGATTACCTTAAAACAAGTATGTTTTATTAAGGTCATAATGTGATGAGTAGTACCCATACTATACGCTCTCACTGCAAGAGATTATGGGGACCAAACGCGACTCCCACAAAAAAATTGCTAGGCCATGTAAATTCACATTAAAGTTATATGATCATCTATACCCAATTTACTATCACCTTTTGTTTAGAACAATGAGTTAGTGATTATCGGTATAGTTAGATCATGTAGTGTTCTCCTGCTATAGCATTTAGTATGTTCATTCTATTATAGTATCTTAGTATGTTCTTTCCGTTATCATGTATAGTGTATAGTATGTCTCTTTGATGTATTGTATGTACCTCCCTGATTCTCTTTATAATATGCTCTAGTATCTAGTATGAACTGAACCTCTAAACTATATCTCTTATAGTTTACTAGTGTTTTACTTGAACTGTTATTGAAAAGACTCATTTTACTACTAAGTTATGCTTGTACTTTAAAAACGGAGTTTTTTTAAACTATAAAGTAACATAACTTTAAAAGAGTTTTTGAAATGTTTTGATCACTTATAAAAGACATAAACAATCTTTTGAAAGATGTTTATAACAAACGTTTACACAATTATCATTGTGTTCAACATGTATTCCCCCCCCCCCTCCCTAAAAGCATTTAAAACAGTTAAAAGATTCATTATAGGGGTATGAACTCACCATATGTGGGTGATTCAAACGAATATGTGCGTAAGGATGAGAAGTTCCACGAATGAAGTCCCGAAACACAAACGAATCCTAAATGACATATATGGCAAGTATTTGCATGAATATAGTGTTTATAAGCAACTATCATGCAAGGAAACACTCCAAGGGACTAAGGGACACTTGGAATGGAGTGTAGTATCACATGTGATTGATCAAATGGATGTTTCAGGCCACCAAATGGTGTTTACAACCATGGGTTTACAGCCATGGAGTTTACGGCCGTAAACTCATGGTAAAAGGTGCATAAGAGGGTGTTTGAATGCTAGGGAAACTTGTGGGGCCATTGCTCTACAAGAGGATAAGCAAAACTAACTTATTGGGAGGTGTTGAGGTGTTTATGGCCACACCAAACGTTTATGGCTGTAAACTCTCCAAATGGTGTTATTTTGGGTCCTAAAGAAAATGGTTCTTAATGTTTCATGTGTTCTAATGGATAGAAAAGGGCTAGAAGTGTTTAGGGCTCATTACATGGCCAAAACTAGGGTTTATGGCCAAGGGAGATTGCTCCTGGCCGTAAACTCTCATTGATCTTGGAGATTGGTTGATTTCAAGGATGTAAATCATGGACCCCTACTAGATAACAAGTGTATGGAAGGAATACTCACTTTTTGAGGGCCTTTGAGGAGTTTTCGGCCACCAAGAACAAGTGCGTGTTCTTGGTGAAAGTTGAAGATTATGAAGATCTAGACAAAAGGGATGTTTTCACAGATGAATCATGACGATGATACTAGATCAAAGAGTGAAACAACTAAACAAAGGAAGAAATCACTTACATATTTGAAGATCAAAGTGAAAGACTCGATGATACTTGAGAGAGAATGGAAGTTTCTTGAGTTGGACATGTAAGAATGAAAGGAAAATGAAGGGAATGAGGCTTTAAAGGGGAGTTCACGGCCAACCTTGATTTTACGGCTGTAAACTTAAGTGTTGTGGAAGTGAACTCCTTTTGATGATGATTAAGGCTTGAATGTTGCACAGTGACTCTAGCAGGTACTTCCTATCGCTCATTCCTTGAATGTACTAGGCTTAGAACACTCAAACAGACTCTAAACAATGCTAAAAGATAGCAGGAGCGAGTCTGAATTAAGGTTGATTGGCTTAACTTTACAAGGCAAAAAATTTCAGGTTGTCACAATTACCCTTATTACAATTTTTAATTATTTAATTATTCTTAAATTCCTATTGGTGCATTCATGCACACAATAGTTGCTAGAAACATTTGAACCTATCTCTCTCTATCTATCTATCTCTCTCTTTTATATATATATATATATATATATATATATATATATATATACTAGTAATGGGAACATGCCATGCTCAACACAACCCACAAATAACATAAGGTTTTAGTTGAAGTTGATAACAAGATGAATTTATTAAAAGTACATTGCTATTATGGTCTAGAAATCAAAGTGCATTGCTATAATGGTAAAAAAAAATATAAAAGAATGAAGACATAGAATGCTGATGACTCATTTACATCTAGCTGCTATTCGAGCCTTGTGATCTCCTTTCTAGTCAAGGTGGTCTTTAGAGTCTTAGGCTGCAATGTCAACAAGTTGTCCATAATTAACAAAAAAAAAGTAAAAACCAAAAAGGCGAAACAACCCATCTCCTTTTAGCATGTTCTTCATGTTGGGTTTTGAGCATTCTAACACTCGTAAGTGTACATGCAGCCCTAAATACCTTGGATCTATGTTTTTCTCTATTATACATGCAAATATGAACTTTCCAAGGTATTCATCCTAACTAGCATAATATCATTGATTCATATGAATATATTAAGTTAGAATTACATACCTCTTTGATGTAGAATGTCTTCATGAAGCTTGAGTGCCTAGTGCCCCAAGTGTGACACCTCAAATGGTTCACACAACACCAAATACACATGGAATGACTTGAGAGGAATTTACACTTCATGAAAATCGGCTAGCCCTTCATTCTCACACATAGTCACCGATTTTCTCCAAGAATAAGATCATTATATAGTTAGGGTTACACCATGTAAACCCTAATTGTCATGGCCTTTCATTTCCATGATCCATGGGTACAAATACACCATGGAGCATCTTATGGGTTTTAGCCCAACTTGATAATCCATGGAGCATTAGTCCACTATATAAGTATGGATGATTTACACAATCAACCTATATATTTAATTAGTCTTCTTTTGATCACTTAATTAATCCTAGATTAATTCTTGATCAATACTAATTAAATAATCTTATTAATATATTAGAACTTATAATATACTAACAAACCTTAAGTGTTATTTTCTCTCATTCTAGTCTATCCAATTGCATGATGCCATGCAACCCAACTGGACCATGCTGGGTCAGGTCAAGTCTCACCAATTATAGTTATGGACTTAGACATTAATCCAAAAGTCTCCCACTTGGATAAGTCTAAAAATATTATTGTGTATGACTTCAAGAACCGACTGGCAATCGTAGCTCTCAAAAGCTTCTGTCGAACTCTGACCTTGCCGATGAACTCTGACCTTTGTCAATAACTTGTCCATTATATAAGGGATTATATATTCCTCCATTCTAGATATCATATGGACTGAGACATGGATTATAATCATTCTCTCTGTCCATTTGTTGTTTCCCAATTTCCGATTTATGACGACTGACTAATTGAACAAATCAAATCAGTCTTGGCCCGGCCGAGCACTTCCATTTGTCATCATCAAATCATCGAGGGGCCCACATATATCGCTTTTATCCTGAAGGTAAAAGGAATGGATAAACTTCGACTCAGATGACTTGTTCTACTACTTGTTGAATCATACACAAAGGCACATTTTATAACATCGAGTTACCAATGCGTTTTCGTGCAATCAATGTACAACCAACTCATAGTAACAACTCATATCTTTAGGTTTGAAGAATATAAGATATTATCATCTCATGATCACTCGTGATAAAATCCATGAAGTGATTCCAATGAGCGCGGGTTGAATCCAATACTCAAAACTTATGAGAACTCATGAGTGTTGTAGCCCTTTGTCCAACATCTTAGACCTCTACAAGCCAACCCATGACAGTCTTGATTCATATCTACTTCCAACATATGACCGACTGTGGATGGTTTGAATAACTTAGTCATCCAGAACAATGACCTAGTTATTCTGGAAGTTAAAACATGCAAAGTGAAACACAATAATAATTGAATCCAATATGGTATCAAAACCTATGAACATAAATAAAACACCTTTTATTTATCACCATATGATTACACATTATTCATTGTATACTATTTCAGCTATCAACTTTATTCTTGAATTTAAAACAATAGTTGTCCCATGCTCCAAGCATGCACACTATGTTTTCTAAACACTAGTGATGCCATACACCAAGTATGCATACTATGTTTGTCTATGATATTTACTTTGTGTAATAGATCAATTGAACATAACTCCAATGATCCTCTTTTCACAGTCCCAAATCCTTACTGCAAATGCAAGAATTCCAAATTCATGCCATTTACTGAAATTTGTTAGATTCTAAACTTATATACATTGATCCTCTTGTAATGATTATGCACAAAGTTAGAAAGACTTGACAACAACCATTACAGATCATTCCAAAGGAGATCAGCTCCTTGGAAACATCCTTTTTGCATTAACTTTCCTAATCTTACACAGACTGAATAATTTCTAACTTTGAAACATTTCCATATTCCATTTTGACTATCACTTCTGACCAAGAGTTGCCTCCTTACAGATTATGTCAATATGGTCATTCTAGAATTAACACTATACTTCCAACTGTCCTTGAGCAACCAATCTTTGGTAAACCTTAGATTGTCCTCGACAATTGTTTAATCCTTTTAGTCATATCCAATTCTAGACCTTTTCCCTTCTTAATGCCCCAAGCATTTGGAAAATTTTAGAAAGGATGAATATAGCACATGCAATCGATCCTATATCCGAAGCATATGGGACACGATTCATGATTTCTCACATAAAGACTAAACCAGTCTTTTGCTATAACATTTCCATTTCTATTTGCCAAGTTCTCATAATTCAGATTATGAAAAGGGATGTCGTAATCATAATCGAATTTTAGAACGCAAATAATGGACCCATATATAGAATTTTCTTATGTTGAGCCATTCCAACATGAAGTTGATATATATATCCTTGACTAAATACGATTAAAACCTCAATCTAAGCTTTTAGATTTAAGATAAAGTATAATTTCCTCTCCCTTAATTATAGCAAAACAACTTTTACCCAATTGAAACCTTTTGTTTTCTATAATTAACATTGCTAACTTGCAATACTTATCATAATTATCATGCTCCCACTAACATGATGATTATTAGCATAACACTTATGCTCCCACTAGCTTTGACATGTACTCAGAAATTAGCTGGACTTCTAGAAATCAATACTTTATTGACTTTCTTACCAAAGTTCAGATTTCTGATACTAGATTGCTTTGATAAAACTTTATCAATATCATACACCTTATCTTAAATAGCTCACAGGTATGTCTAAACAATTTTAAGAACAATGAAAAGGGATGTCGTAATCATAGTCTCGATTGTTTAGACCTTTGCCACTTCTCACAAGTCCATGTTAGTGTGCCGATTAACCACACACGCTCCACTAACGACTTTGAGAATGTAAATATCACAATTGCTATCTAACTAAAATTTGCTTAGTGAAAGTGTTTCCTCACCATCATTTTCATGAATCGGAGAGAAACCTTATGACACTTAGATTTAATGGTGTATGTGTTATTATCCATGTGAATTATCAAAACCATAGTCACAAGACAAGGATAATGACAAATCCAAACTCATATGGACTGAACTCAATCTTAATATCTTGCCACCTGGCAGCTCAAGGGCCTGCCATTGCTTCCAAGTTGTGCAACCAATTGAGAACTCTAAGAACTCATATGCAAAGCCAACTTTAATTGGAATGGGCACAGAATATGTCAACACGAAAGGTTATGAACCTCAAGTCGTGTGCTAGTGAAGAACTTCAGGTTTTATTCTTGATTAGTTCTTGAGACTTTCAAGACCTTTAAGACTCCCACTGTCCTCTTGACATATAAGACTTTCTTGTCAGATATTCAAGAGATAGTGTGGATTCTAATCAAGACAAACACTTCACACAATTGGCCTTAGTTGGTCTTTGTTTTATCCAAAACATCACAACTTACCAATTTCAAATGTACAAGAGTAGAAATTTTTTACTCTTACATTTGACAAGTGTTTTAAACCTTCTCTAAGACATGTCACTCAATTTACATTCTTAGAGTATAACTCTAAGAATTGTTTTTGGAACGAAGTATGAAACATCTTCTTGATTTAACCACTTCAACAATTCATAGGTCCTCTTCTTAGCTATCAGAATGCACTTAGAGGATGAATTATGATAAGGTCTCTTAATCATTAAGATGATCATATACCATGATACTAAAGTACTCTCCCATCTTTTCAGATTTGAGAAACTTTTATCCTTCTGCCTAATTTGATTCTTCTTATTCGCTCTGGCATACATTGGAACCTTTTCCAATGTCTCAGAATTAAACTTAAGCTCGTAAGTATAACCATATTTATTGAGCTTTAGTAAATTATGACGAATAATCTTATCGATCTTTTGTGGTGGACTTGACCAGTGCACAAGAATGTGTACTCGATCCCTTAGTCCTTCACTTGACTCACATATACATGTGAACAAGGAACTAGTCTTAATTTTCCAAAGAGGAAAAATTCTCATTCATCATGCTATACAACTTGCATGATTCCAAGTTCCGGTCCAATTGAAACTTGGGTGATGAGGATCTTTCCTTATTCGGTAAATTTAGACATTACCACAAATGAAAGAATCAATTTCATATTTCCACTCTTGCTATTAATGGAATCATATAAGCAACAATTTTTTTTTCCTCAAATGCCATTGTAAGGATATTTTAAAATAAACAAAACCATCATTTTTTTCCTTTTATTTTAAAACTTTGCGGAAAAACTATCCTTACAATGCAAAAGAGCATGAAAACTTTGTTGTTATCTATTCCTAAGCAATGTATCATAACTCCTAAGAAGTAGCTCAAGAATCCGATCCTCAAACTATGCGATAGAAATTCATCTACGCGATTAGATTCAGCATATTCTTTCTTTAAGTTCCTTCACTTTTCTTTGATTCTTAAAACATGACCATGTGACCCAGTCACATCATGTATCTAGAATCTCATAATAGAAACTTAGCAGAGTTAGATAGTGGACTTTACATGAAGTAGAGTCAAACTTATTGACTTTAACACCCTTAGGTAATTTTGGCAGCTTCACAACCAATGCCCCTTTCTTTGGCAATGGACCCTTGATAATGGGACTATCTCAGACTTAGCCTCTCTCTTTACCATTTGTTCAACCGAGTTAACTATGGCCGATCTCTTTCCATTGGGAAGAGAGAGCTTTACTGGATATCCAATGTCATCATTGTCAATGTCTATAAAGTTTTGGAAGTTGATCTTAGCAAATAGATAAGATCATTTAGGGTCTTGTCATATTCTGTTTCATAGGAGTCCCAAAGGAACTCACTATGTGACTTAGAAAGTAGTTGAGCCACCAAATTTCTCAAGACTTTGACACCCAACTCTCCAGGCTTGTCAATATGTGACTTCATCTCCAAGATATGATCACACCTAGACCTTGCCTTGCCAATAGGGCTTGAGTGACCTTGAACTTTTGGGTTAGGGAGAATAATTGGAGGAGGTGAAAGAAGTATGATTTCCATGGGACATCATCTTCATTTAGGGAAGCTTGTTTCAAGAGATTTGGGAAGATCATGTTTTAGGAGATATTCAAGATAGTTGATATAAAGTTCTTAATATAACACCCAATATGAAATATTAAGGCTAGGACCTAACACAATACTTTTATAACTTGGAAGAGGGATACCGTAATCCAAGCTATAAAATATTCGAAGGTAGGCGAATGACGATTCACCAATTTCCACCAAGATAAATGAAATGTATTATTAGGTTGTAATTAGATTTGAAACTCCTAGATCTTTTGAGATTCATTGAACTTTTCAATGGCATGTTTCAATCTCGAGTGTGCCCTTCAGGTTTTGTGACTGGGATGCCGAGGATCACAAAACAAGGTGTGAAGTAACCATGCAAATATATTGGGTAACCTTAATATTTACCCCTTAATCGATGTGCCGGTAAACCACACACGCTCCACCGATACTATGATAAATATTAAGTTACCCTTTGCCTACCTTGTTAAGTCCAGGTTAGTGTGTCGGTTAACCACACACGCTCCACTAACGACTTAAGCAAAGTGCAAAGTGTAATTTCATGGATTAGCACCTTATTAACTTTTTCCTAAGTAACTAAGATTGGGTATTTATAAAAGGTTTAGTTACTTAGTATTTATCATTAATACTTTTAATGAAGGGAGAATGATAGTCCTTGTCCTACCCGTTCGGATAACGACCCTCCACCAGTCAAGGAAGCGGTGGGTGACAGTGAACACCCATTAAACTGCCATTTTATAGGCAGTAGCCTTATACCCCCCTTATAGACCGGCTTCGTGAATGAGGCCTACTAACGGTAAGACTGACTTTACTCTTATACATAAATATAAATATTATTAACTTATAATATTATAAAGTATACGGGTTGAATTTTAACTTTTAAAATTCTAAGGGCTAACTTGGAATTAAAGTATTCATAAGTGAAAACTTTTCAAATTCCAAAACTTGAGGGCAAGTTTTGAAACTATTCAAAACTAATTAATTCCATAACTTATGAGTTTAAAGTAGTTTTAATTAAAAGACTCTTCAAGTTCCATAACTTGAGGACAAGTTATGGAAGACCTTAAACTAATAAAAGAATGTAACTTTTCTTTTATTTTGTAACTTATTGAATTAATTAAGGTTACACATTTTATTACTTAATGAAGTGACTCTTGAACCTCCATAACTTGAGGACAAGACTCTTCATTTTTTTTTGTAACCATTGCCAACTTTTATGAGTTTTATGAAACTTAAATGTGACTTTTCATATAACTTGAGGACAAGTTACAAAAACACATTTTAGAATCAAATCTTAGATTAAAATGGATTGAAAACACATAATCAATTAACTTTTCTATTAATCTAATCAACTCATAAGAACAAGATAATTCAAATCAAACTTTTTCATGTAATTAGCCTAATCACTAAACTAATACAAAACATGAATTTATTGACAATTATCTTTGAAAATGGATTAGCATGAACATTACCACATCAAAAACAAGTTTATAAGTCCAAAAACAACTTATGGTAATGTTCATAGTCCATTTCTAGCCAAAAAAAGTCGAATATATGCTGTCAGGGGGTCCAACTCGTCGAGTGCATGAACCAACTCGACGAGTTGGATGCTTTTTGCCTTGGACTCGTCGAGTCCCTTCATGGACTTGGAGAGTCTGCTGTGCAGATAGCTCCAAACTTCGATTTTTTAGCCAATTTTGCAAGTATAACAAGAAAACAAGCCTAGGCTCCGATACCACTATTGGGTTTTGAGCATTCTAACACTCGTAAGTGTACATGCAACCCTAAATACCTTGGATCTATGTTTTTCTCTACTATACATGCAAATATGAACTTTCCAAGGTATTCATCCTAACTAGCATAATATCATTGATTCATATGAATATATTAAGTTAGAATTACATACCTCTTTGATGTAGAATGTCTTCATGATCCTTGAGTGCCTAGTGCCCCAAGTGTGACACCTCAAATGGTTCACACAACACCAAATACACATGGAATGACTTGAGAGGAATTCACACTTCATGAAAATCGGCTAGCCCTTCATTCTCACACATAGTCGCCGGTTTTCTCCAAGAATAAGATCATTATATAGTTAGGGTTACACCATGTAAACCCTAATTGTCATGGCCTTTCATTTCCATGATCCATGTGTACAAATACACCATGGAGCATCTTATGGGTTTTAGCCCAACTTGACAATCCATGGAGCATTAGCCCACTATATAAGTATGGATGATTTACACAATCAACTCATATATTTAATTAGTCTTCTTTTGATCACTTAATTAATCCTAGATTAATTCTTGATCAATACTAATTAAATAATCTTATTAATATATTAGAACTTATAATATACTAACAAACCTTAAGTGTTATTTTCTCTCATTCTAGTCTATCCAATTGCATGATGCCATGCAACCCAAATGGACCATGCCGGGTCGGGTCTAGTCTCACCAATTATAGTTATGGACTTAGACATTAATCCAACACTTCCTTCTTAGAAAATTTCACTTTCTTAGAAAATACCACTAATAGAAGACAAATAAGCTACATAATAAACAAAGATTTTTGTTATTTCTTCACTACAAAAAATGCAACCTATAAAAAATAGTTTAATGGCTTAAATCATTATATAGTGAAAAATACATTATCTAATTAATACCCCTATAGAGAGAAGTTTATAGGTTAGAGTTAGTTTTAGGTCAAGGTTGAAGATCTTTTTGGTTGACTTCTTGAAAATTTTTAGTCCATTTTCTTTATCTTTTCTTTTAAAAAATATAAAATCAAATCAAGTGGTAAACAATAGCTTCATAGGGTAGATAATGAAAGGAATTCTAGAGTGAAGTCATGAGATGATATATAATTAAATGCACAAACAATAAAATGTAATCAACCTCGACGCAAGTAATAACAATGTAGTTCCATATATTCATGCATTACAACACCTTAAGGTATATTGTATTTTAAAATATCTACCCAATTATAGCATTATACTTTCATTTTTTTTCTTATTAAAACACTAATAAGGTATACGTTGGACATTAGCCATCGAGCGTTAAAGTTGAAGCTTCTGTTTTTTCCACTTCAAAAGGTCACAGTATCGAACCTTTTCCATCCAAATGCCATAGGTTCATGTACAGAAGAGGCCATTGTTCTCATAATATCTCCTTGATTTTTCAAATGATAGATACGAACCACATTCAAAAGCTCACTGATTATGAAAAGGTCAAACACCATGCATTAATCCATTACATTAGCCTAAATAACCGAACTCAAAAGATCTTATTTTTTTTATTTGGACTACCAAAAGCCTACATAAATTTGGAATAGAACTTAATTATGCAACCATTTCACCATTGTACACTTTTCTATAACTGACAGAAAAATTGTCCTAGCTAGAATGAAACATGGTTTGCATATTTTTGTCTAACATAGATAGACTTTACTTACCAAAAAGGAGCTACTTATATAGGTATTAAACCATCCACTATTGAAACATTTTGGAAAGGAATAACACAAACATGACCATACTTTCCTTCCCTGATACAAACATTGTCTCAAGAGAAACAACAAAACAAGGTTAGCATACATCTCATTTCCAATATTTTTTGCTAGAATTCCGATAAAAAAATAAAAAAAAATAACTTAGAATCAACCAAGTAAATCAGTAGAGCTCCAAGTCAAAAACATAAAATCTCCACATCATTGTGACAGACATCCATATCGGTAACATTTTTTTGATTTTGACCTGAAGTGATAAAAAATGCAAGCAAATACCACCTTGATTATTTGAAAAGAAAAGTTAAGATGGTGTTTTCATTAACATAAATGTTGGTAAAGTACCGAAAAAATCTTTCAATACTTTGAAGATCCCTGATTGGACTAAAGAAATAGGAAAGTACTGCTGATTGCTTTAGAAATTCAACGTCCAGATCAAATTATTTTGCAACTTTCTTTATGTAATATGATAGATCTTCAATTCCAAAGGGAATATTTCCTTCCACTTTTTTGCAACTTCCTTTATGCAACTTTCCACTGTATTTATTTCTCATTGTTGATGGTCAATAAGCATTCTCGATATCCATATCACAAAATACTGTCAAAAACTTGAAGCAAACTAAAAGATCACTTTTATGAATTCTCGTTAGCCAAATCATATAAGTGAATCAAAGCAAAGGATGTCGCATTCAATAAATTATCTACAACCATCATAGCTTAAACTATCATTTCATTCAGATGAATTTGATAATTTAGCAACAACCTAAACTCAAACTTCACAAAGCGAGGAGATAGAATGAGATTTACAGGTCGTCACGTATAGTTAATTCAATAATGTTATGATAATTTATGTCTGATTCTCGTCATTCTCTTCTCAATGAATCATATATTCAGTTATTATATGGAAACAAAAGTCATTCCTAATATATACAAGTTTACCTTTAAGGAAAACCAAATAATACTGAAACATCCCAAAAATACAAGCCAAAAATTTCTTTTTAATTTAATAATAAAAACCATAAACATCATACGTCATAGAAAAATCATAAACAACGTAGCTCAGAATACTATAACAAATGTCATGTATATCAGAGTATAAACATCCCAGGCTGAACAGATGGTGTGTGCACTGCAATCTTCTCGAGCTCCTCTTTTGAAAACTGCGTACCTGAAACCAAAACTGAAAACTGTAAGCACGAAGCTTAGTGACTCTCCCCAAACTACCACATACCATACATTAACGTATAAAGCACATACTGGGCCCTGCCCACTGCATCGGACCGAAGTCCGGAACTGATTAGGGCCTCGCCCATTGCATCGGACCGAAGTCTGGAACTGACTTGGGCCTCACCCACTGTATCAGACCGAAGTCCGAAACTAACTAGGGCCTTGCCCTCTGCATCGGACCGAAGTCCAGAACTGACTGGGGCCTTGCCCACTGCATCATACTGAAGTTCGGAACTAACTAGGGCCTTCCCTCTACATCGGACCGAAGTCCATAACTGACTGGGGCCTTGCCCACTGCATCGGACCAAAGTCCGGAGCTAACTAGGGCATTGCTAACTGCATCGGACTGAAGTCCGGAACTGACTGAACATAGCACAACATGATCATAACATATAACAATAACACATATATTGCATACTGCATCGAACCGCAGTCCGGAACACATAACACATAGACATGCCTGAATCACAAAGACATCAAGCATACTGAACTACTTCTCGGGACCACCCCGACATCGGACCGTAGTCCGAAACTACTGTTATCTAAACGGGCTGGCATTATGGCCGTAGAGCCGTTCCTACTGGTAGGAAACTCACCTCACACTGCTGAAGTCCCGTAGACATAACCCCACATTGCTGAAGTCCCGCAGACTGAACCCCAACTGTTGGATGACAGATTCCCGAACTGTCAACACTAAAATAACACCCAATTAATAATTGGGTCCCAACACATAACCATAAATACATACTTGGATAATTACTACATTACCCCAAGGTTGGCTTTATTCAAGCCCAAGTCCCAATCCATAGGCCCAAAGTCAACTATGAATCAAAGGCCAACATATGGCCCAATTTTCCAAATTGGGCTTAAACCTTTATAAGGTCTTACCATAAGGCCCAACCATTTGGTCCAGTCCAATATTCAATATTCTAATGGCCCAATATCATATAATCATAAAGGCCCAAACTATGGCCTAATCTTCCAAATTGGGCCCTACTCTTAATATGGGCCTTACCTCAAAGCCCATCAATTATTCTAATCTATTTGCTTGATCTTGGATGGTCCATTAATAATCCAATCATCAAGGCCCAATTGAAAGGCCCAATAATAAATCTAAGTGAAATTAGGGTTTTCACATAAAATGATGGTTAGGGTTAAGTGTTTCTCACATAACCCATTAAGGACTTAATCCACTAAGGACTTATTCCATTAAGTCCAATATTGCTTAGATTAATTTTTGCCATTGATTATTATTTAATATCTTCAATTAGTAAATAATTCCTGTGTGTCCCGATTAATTCCCCAAATTAGGGTTTTATTGACATTATGGTTTTTCCAACCCAAATACTAGCCCATTTATCGATTTGTTGGGCTTTTAGGTCAATTAGGGCTTTATTAGGCCCATTAGAATATCATTAAGCCCATTATTCACATGCTTGGGATTTTAGGTCCATTACGCTTCATTGGGTCCATTAGGGCTTACAAGGCCCATTAGGGGTTTTCTTGTGGGGCACCACCCACTATCACCTCGGGTAATGGTGGTCAATGGCGGCGGCCACCACCTTACGGTGGTGGTTAGTTTCTTTTCATTATTCTTTTGGAAATTACAATTAAAATTCTTAATCCAAAGATAAACACACACACACTAAATAACATACACACACAGAGCCACCCTAGTGGTGGCCGGTGGTGGCTCGTGGCGGCAGCCACTTTTTCCGGCCAAATAAACACACACAATCCATACACATGTGCTCCTAATTTACAAGATGTATCCCAACCACCCACCTGGTGGTTCACGGAGGTCCGGTAGCAGCATGGCGTCCCACAGTGGTACAAAAACATGAGAAGGCGGTAGAGGTGGCGGCTAGGGTTTGGCAGCGGTTTCCGGTGAAACAACCGCAAGGCGGCGCCGGAAATGGTTGTGCTAGTGTCAACAACGGCGTCTACGATAATGGGCATGAAAGGGCGATGAAACAGTGAATGACTCGACTATTGCCTATAACAGCCCCTGAAGTCGTCGGTCTTCCGGTTCCAACATAGATGGAGGCGGCAGCGGGCTTGGTGGCGCAACGACGGATGAACTCGGCTGGGCGGCGACTGAGGAGATCCACAACCCTCTCGTTGACATTCCTGGCTCCGACTTGGTCGCCAATAGACCTCCCGGCAGTAGGAGGAAGCAAGGTGGTCAGGCTTAGAGGTTTGAGGCCTTAGCGGCGGTGGTGGAGGAAGTATGGCGGCTACAGTGGGAGTCATAAGGTTGGCGGGGGGACAGCCGACATCATATCTTTAGGGTTAGGGTTTGGCACCCGGTGATGTTGGGTTATATACCTGACTCACGAAACATTGCCCCATAAAGACAAGTTAATCCCCTCATTTCCCTCATTTCTTTCAAACTAATCCATATTTTACACTTTTAACCATGCCTTCAGAAATCTTTACAACTGAATCCAAAACTTACCTTTTAAGCCCTTATCCCATAAATTTCTTTCATAATAGATCCCTAAATTACCAATAAACCCTTACGTCTTCAAATCTTTTCAATCTAAGTCCATAAATTACCAAACGCACCCTGACCTTCGAAATCCTTTTCAATTTAGTCCAGAACTTACACTTACTAATTTATGTAAATAAACGGGCCGTTACAAATACAACCTACAAGTTGCTTCAAACGTAAAACTGATAAAAGTGCAAAATAAAAGGTTAAAGAGTAACCAAGATTAATCAACGCTACAAAGCCTGTATGATTATCATGATACTACTCATGAGAAGCCCCATTTTTAGGCTATTGAATCCGAATCAAAATTGTTGAATTCACTTATTTTCTTTTTTTAACCAATTAAAAAATATTAAAGAAGAAAAATAAACCCACCAAAAAGGCAAAAAGAGATAATTTAAGCGACCTTAGTAGAACGAATCATCAATGTAGCTCATCGAAATTAACCTTTATATCAAAGATCTGAAACCAAAGCAATATCAATTAATATAGATATTAATCTCATTAGATTCAATCAGTCTTGTATTGATATAAACACAAACACACATATACTTATTCAGATTATAAACTTAAAACTATAGAATTGAGGAATCCAAGTTGACCTAATTTTCCTAAAATTACACAAATCAAATTCATGATTTTTGAATCGAAGGAAGTTTAATATGAATTTGAAATGGGAAATTTTGGGGGATTACCCGCTGTTTTAGGTTACGATTAGAATCAGCGATAGGAGAATACGGCGGAGAAAGATGATGAGCTTCTAGTAGAGAGAGGGGGGATACGGTGGAATGGAAATACTGGAAGAGAATGAGAGATAGCGAGGAAAAAATAGAAGTGAGATCTATGGTGTGGCACAGTGGATGATGAAGATAATAGAGTCATGCATGGCATGTTCTTTTAGGTAGTGGAGGGATACATGTGTAAGAGATACTCAAAGAGAGTAAGGCTGTCTAGATAGAACAGGCAGTGGCATCTGGCAAGGCTACAGATGACTATCCAATCCTATAAGCAGGCTGAAAAAAATTAACGCGCCTAAAAAAGCCTAACGTGAAGAAGCTTTACGCGCAACAAAATGGTCTGCGTGAACTTCCCGAAGTCATCTTAAAAAAACCTTTATATATATATATATATATACACACACACACACACACTAGACGAATCGCGTTGTGCAAAAATGTCACACCCCAAAACCGGAATGGCGGAAACGTTCTGGGGTGGATGACGTCATGTCAAGTATCACAACATATGCAGTATAGTAATCAAAGTACAACAACCATTGCATTAATAGTAATAATTTTACATATGTTACATATCATAGCAATATCAAAGTAAATACAGAACATAACAAGACGCAGCTTGGTACTAGGCTGTCTTCGCAAAAGCTCCCGGGATGTACCTGTCTATCGAGGACCTGAGAATACAAGTTATTTTGAAAGCGAGTATCAACATTTTTATAATGCTGGTGAGTTCATAAGTATTTAGTGTCATTAGTATAAATATACATTTTATCCAAAATGACTTTATGAAAGATAGTAATCTAGAATCTACGGTGTATTAGCGTTCTTTCTAGAAAATCCTATATTTTCTAAATAAAAGAAGTCTTCTACCAAGACCCGACGGATTTACGTTTTAAGGAGTAATTTTCCCCAAAAATACTATCATTACCACAATACAGTATTGACTTTAAAGGAATAATGAGAAAGTCACAAGTAAAAATAGCAGGGGTAAATAATATATACCTCAGCAATAATATTGCTGACTAAAACAAAAGAAAACATAGACTCCAGGAAAGTATCGTATGAATGATACGTCTGGCTCAGTCTAACACAAGGAAACACAAACTCCAGACAGTATCGAATGAACGACACAGCTAGCAAAGTCTAAAACAAGAAGTGAGTGTGAACTCGTATGTAACCATGCTGATCGACAATAGATTATCCGATGACCCTCCAGGTCACGCGTAGAGGTAGTGGCATTATGTCATCCATGGGCATTACCGACATGGACTGTAGCTAGTAGTCTGGGTGTGGGAGTGTCGGTCCCGTATAGATCTATACACATGATGTTCGCTCTCCTTCCCGGAGACTCTGGTTATACGACGATGGCGCTATGAAGCGTCGTAGAGGGAAATAGCGTGTCACATTCTATCTAAAGTATTATAACATTAGTATAGATTCATGAATGAACTGACTCCTGAGTGATTCTTCTTACTATATATATATATATAGAGAGAGAGAGAGAGTCTCCTAAGTATTCCTATAATAGTTACTAGGGTTCCAGAAACATGAATAATAGAAGGAAGCCTTTATTACCCAAAGGCGATAAACTAGCTAAGAGAGAGAGAGAGAGAAAGAGAGAGAGAGAGATTTTATGTCCATACGTGTATACATGATATATAATTAATGTTTAAACGACTTTCGGACGGATACCCGATACCCACCAGACCACATCCCAACGAGCAAAAGGAAATAGGGCTAACTAGCCTTCCTAAGTCCTTTAAACATTATTTATATAACTATACACATATAGGCATGCATTTAACGAAATAAAAGCATAGAAGAGAACTTTGGTAAAACTTTTGGAAAACCTTTACAAATAAGAATTTACGACTTGATGTCATTTTGTAAAACAAACTTTGGAAACCTTTGAAAATTCTTTGAAAAACCTTTCATAAACAGCTTTGAAAATGATTTTTATAAAACAGTTAAATGAAGTAAACCTTTGGAGAACCTTTAACAAGAAATAACGACTTGATGTCTCTTTAGTAAACAAACTTTGAAAACTTTGGATAACATTTAATAATCTAAAAAGGGATATTCATACTTTAACAAGATTCGAAAACATGATTTGGAAATCTTAAGCTGGATAAAACAGTTTAACATACAAAAATTTATTTTGCTATACGGTTATTAATCACATGTGATTTATCTAATAACTGTACATTTCAACTTGTATACCCCTATTAAAGCAATTAAAATCATTTAAAAGGTTAATTCAGGGGTATGAACTCACCTGTGGCGAGTGGATCTGATGGAAGTGTCGGTCGAGTGCTCGGTGCCAAGTGAAGACTTGAACACACTTAATGACCTAGTAACATATGAAGACATATGTTTACATATAATTAGTGGTTATAATACTAATTAAACACGTATAAGCATCCTAATGTGCGGGAAACACTTCGGTCAAGTGCTAGGAGGCTATTGGGTTGCAATAAAGGAGTGTATAGCCTAGTTAGGGAGTTTACTCTTCAAGAGTAAACTCTTAGAGGAGATTTCGGCCCAATGACCATATCCCCATGAGTTTACGGCCGTAAACTCATGGGTGGTGTGTTCTTGGTTGCTCAAAGGTCTTACAACACTTGTGGAATTAGGCTAGGTTCAATTCTAGGGCATAGGAAGTGGTTGAGTCCTCAAATGGTCCATTTATGGGAGTTTACGGCTGTAAACATAGAGTTTACGGTCGTAAACTCTTACTTGTCCCCTCACTTCATGCTTTGATGGTTCTGGGTTAAGCACACATGATTCTAGTCCAATATACTAGCCATGGAAGGAAGTTAGGGCACCATTTGACCTCCTTAGAGGAGTTTAAGGCCAAGGGACCAATCCTTGGGGGGTTTACGGCCGTAATCTCCTAAGGTCATGGTTTCCTTGGTGTTTAAGGTTCCTACTTCGATGGTGGTTGGTTCTAGACATTATTCCAAGCCATAGGAGGTGTTTAAGGGGCAAATTTACACCTTAAATGGTGTTCACAGCCTATGAAGAGGGGTTTACGGTCCAAGAATGTTCTTGGGCCGTAAACTCATGTTTACTCCCCCAAAAGACAAGATTTTGGTGATCTAAGCTCATACATGCAAGTCCCTAAGTCATAGCTAAGCACTAGAAGTGATTTGGAAAGGTTTTGGGGCTTCAAAACCCCATTTGTGAGTGTTTGCGGTTTGGGGTTGTTCTATGGCTGTAAACTCTTAAATTTGAGGCTTTTGGATGATTTAAACATGAATTTGCATGTAATACAAGCTAAACAACAAGCTAGGATGGATTACTTACGATTATGGAGCTCGAAAGGGGCGTTTTTGGATCGAAAGCAACTTGTAGAGAGAGAGAGAGAGAGTAGAGAGAGTGGAAAGGGTGTAAATGAGGTTCACTCACCCTTATATAGGGTGAGTTTACCGCCCGAAAACTCTATCTTATGAGGTTTATGACACGATTTTTGGTGTTAGGGCTTTAGTGGTTACTTTCTAAGACTTGATTGTTAAGTGTGAAAAGCTCAGAATGCCAAAACGGAATTTTAAATTGGCTAAAAGATGGCGGAAATGAGTTTGACTTCCAAAAGAAGTGTTTGACTGTAGAACTTTTATATATGAATATATTCGGGTTGTCACAAAAAATATATTTATATAGTTTTTTTTAACGACAAACACACACATCCACACAATTATTTAATCCTTCTCCTAATTCTATATATTGTGATTTAATATTTATAAATGGAAAAACAATGTTAACAAACGTATATAAAACATATGTTGATTTCTATATATAACGAATAACAAGTAGTATAAAAAATAAATATTTGATGATTTTATTGACCATTGTAAGGTTTGTAAATTTTATATAAATTGTATGTTAATTTATGGATTTAATGAATACAAAATATATGAAAAACATAAATAATACAACTTTTAATAACATAAAAACACTACAATGTCTACTATAACATTTGTAACAAAAAAACATTATTAAACACTGATAAATCATACAAAAAATATATGGAAGACACACACACACACACACACATATATATATATATATATACACACACAGAGAGAGAGATACACATACATACATACATGTTATTAAATATTATTAACTTTGAAATAATTATAGTTATATGAAGTTGATATAAAAACTCATTATAAAATGTTTGATGCCTTTAAGGCTTACAACAAAAAATTATTAATAACATAAAACTAATTATGAAAGAATACTTAATGTTTCAAGAAAAATCTGCATAGTAATAATCATGATGCGACAAAATACTCTTTTTTTTTAACTCTTCATATTTTAATTAAAAATATCTTAAAACACATGATTGTTTGTGAGAAAACTTATTTATATATTACTCATACGGATACAATGTATATAAATGAGAGAAAAATAAAAAGTCACTACCAATTACTAACCATAAGTTACAAAAACTTTTGAGTTGTAGTAATTGATAACTTTATATTTAAAATCTTAAGTATACACAAATTAGAAAACTCTTTTGTTGTTGTGAAAATTTCAAATGAATTTGTTTTAAGTAAATTTCTCGCGTTGCATAGAATATATATATATATATATATATATATATATATATATATATATACACACACACACACACAAATACACACATACACATACACACAGAGAGAGAGAGAAAGCGAGAGAGAGACATACATACATGCTATTAAAATAATCATATCGTTGTTATTAATTTTGAAATAATTATATTTATATGAAATTGATATAAAAATTCATTATGGCATGTTTGCTGCCTTCTAAGGCATACAATTAAATTAATTATGAAAGAAACTTAGTTAAGATTTTAGACTTCTCATTTTAGACCACTTCATATAAGATTTGTACAACTTGCTATAACGATGAACTTGAAATTAAGCTTTTATGATACAAATTATAGAGCATATCAATATACTTAATATGTATTGCTTTAATCAATTACAATATGTAGTTCAAACAACCTTTTATACATGCACAAATGTAAATATAAAATGAAACAAAAATCTAAGAATAATCAAAGCATATTGAAAATTCTTAACAAAAGTGAAGAGATAAAAACAAATAGGCTAATAATGATGTACTCACATGTAACTTCGAAAATTGCAAACCACAACTCGAATTGCATATCACTAATGGAAAAAAATTGATATAACACCATCAAACTATGAGCAAAAAATGATACATTAATCCACAACCTTGACATGTAGAGCTCTTTTAAGGACTCCATCATTGCTAATACGCTCTAAAAATTGAGTCTATTGAAATTTTTTTCTTTTCATTTTCTTATGACATCCTTCTTACATGTAAGAGTTTATATAGCATGTTTGGTGTTTAATGCTAAATCAATTATTTAGAAGATATTTGAAAATTCATTTGAGAATATGAAAAGACAAAGGAGTTTCAAATCAATGTGGTGTTTAGAAATATAGTCATTTGAGAATATAAAAAGACAAAGAAATTTCAAATCAATATGATGCTTAGAAAAATGCTTCTATTATAATATATATATATATATATATATATATATATATATATATATATATATATATATATATATATATAATTGATGTTATCGTCTATTTAAAATTGATTACTAAAATTTTACAAATGTTGTTGTGCCCCTCTGAACCATGTAGCTCCGCTTCACAAATCTAGATAAAATATAAAATATAAAATATGTGGATTTTTAATGGAGATGATGGATTTACATGAAGAGAAATAAAAGGAGAATGTTGAAGGGATAAGAAAGAAAAGCAACAACTCTAGTATGTGGTGAAGATTAAATGAAAGATTAATGAGTAGATGGTCGAACATACCTTTTTGAATTTTAATGGATACATAAAGTTTAATGAGTAGATGGTCGAACATACCTTTTTGAATTTCAATGGATACATAAAGTTAGTGTCTCACATGAAGGAAAATTTCAAAGAAATTGCCTAGTGGGTAGAAAAAAAAAAATGAGAAAAGAGAAAGTAGAGATTTGTCCTCAACAAGCTTACTAAATGGTTTCAAAGTCATGATGGAAACGATACTTGTACAACAAGAATATAATATATTTGAAAATTTTGACAATACATAGACACAAAATAAAGAATAAGGTATGTGAGCTTAAAAGAAGGAATAAAAGCCAAACATTTACTTATATTCTTTTGACTTGATCTAGCATAAGGGTAGTCTACCCTTTTTATCACATTTAAAACATATGATCATCTCCTTGTTACTTGTCTTTTTATCCTCACTCTTGAATCTTCTTTTCTTTCGATTAATGGTATTACTTGTGTTTCCATTATTCTTTCTTTTTTCTCATTTGTCTCTCAAACTAAAGGTCTTCTCCGTTTTCTTGGTCATACAAATAGCCTCATATAAATGGTTGCATTATTAACTTGCACTTGATATTCCCAAGGTAAACCTTCTATGAATTGACTTATTTTAGAAGACTCGTCTGACATACGCCGAGTAACAAAACTTATGTACTCTAAGAATTGAGTAGAATATTGTTCAATTGCAACATCCTTCTTTTTCAAGGAAATAAATTTGCTCTCTAGTTCCTTTATGTCATCCTTCATACGTACGCCTTCTTAAGTTTGGTTAAAAACACCTCCTTGAGTTAGGATAAAAACACCTCCTAAGAAAACTTTTTCAATGTAGTTGGATATAAGCTCCATGAGTTTGATAGTTTGTTCTTTAAACTAAAAATCCTAAATTAACTCAAATTTAGCTTTTTAACACTTTAAAAGTTTAAATTATTAATTATTAATTTTATCATATTCTTTATGTTCTTTATCTTAATTATCAGAAAAATGATTTTCCAAGAATTAGGATGTTATAATTACATTCTTTTATGATGATTCTATCATCGAAATTGTAGATCCTTTGAAGAGATGTGAATAACATGCTTTCATCTTTGTCTCTACTTCCATAGGAATATGTGACACAAACAAATGTTTCAAGTTGACAAGTACCAAGTCTATTATTTCTCTCTACAACTTTTGTATTTTCCTATTTATAATTTTAGGAAGTAGAGACAAAGAACAAATGTTTCAAGTTAACAAGTACCAAGTCTATTATTTCTCTCTACAACTTTTGTATTTTCCTATTTATAATTTCTTTAGGCTCTTCAAACAGTCTTATATCATTGTCTATTTTGATCTCTTTGAGTGACATTAGATCCACTTTTTTCACCCAATTATTTACTCAAGTAGCACACATGGATTCAACTTCCCACGTAAGATGTGACACCGATGAATGTTTCCTTTATATAGAGATAACTTGGTTAATACTTGATCACTCAATTCAAATACATTGGGTCTATCTCATAAATATTCACAACTCACTTGCTGGTCTTTATCCATCATCATTAATTCTCTTATAATCTTATATTTATCCGTAGTCTATTGTACCAAATCTGTCCTGCAAAAATTTATATCCTGCCTTTAACCAACATGTTGGATTTATATATTTCCTCTCATACAAGAATTAATATGGAGCCATCTACATCACTTAAGAGTTACACAATGACACATTTTGACATGAGATGTACACGTGAGACTATCAAGTACATACTAGGTAGGGGTGAAAATCGTGTTGTGTTTAGGTTGGTGGGTAGCAGGTTGACAGATCGGTGGGGGCGAATGAGAAAGCTCAACTCAGACTCGACACATATAAATATTCATGTCATCTTGCTCAACCCTAACCCGGAGAAGCAAAACCTACACACGAACCGCGTAACCTATTTAATTATATGGGTTTGTGGGTCAGAATTAGGATCGTGGGTCATGGGAAAAAAGTCTAAATATCACATATTCATTTATTAGTCCTTACTTTCTCCTTTATTTAACAAATATATATTTTTATTTTATTTTTCAATCTAATAAAATAAACGGGTTCACAGGTCAACCTAAAAAATAATATGTAAACCCCAACACAACCCGTATAATAAACAGGTCGACGAGTTAAAACTCAACTCAAACCCATTTATCTTCATTTTTGGTTTGTATTGTGTCAATAATTGTCACTCTCACATGACCATTTACCAAAAAAATGGAGGGTTTTGATTTGGAATGCCAGACAATGAATGAGTTTTATTTTAGAGGAAATGCTATAAATAAATATTGTTTATTTTATGGTTTACCAAGAAAACATATACATTGTAAACTTTGTTTTCAAGAACGAAAAACATATACTAATTGAATGGTTGAACTATTTCATTTTTCAGATAATTAGATAGAATGAAAATTTTGTACTAATAAACAGTGGCGGATCTTAGTGGAGCATTGGGGGTCCCGGACCACTGCTCAATTTCCGGCACGTAATGTAAAAAATGGTTTTTTTTATTAGGTGCACCGGCTTGAAATACGATGGACACCCCTGCTAAAACAGTCTGCGTCCGCCACTACTAATAAATAACATTGTCACTTTAATTATCAAACAAATTTATTAGTATTCTTTTATTTTGGATGAAAATATCATAAATGAAAGTTTGGTGGCCTAATTTCAATTTCTTTATGGTTGGAGGGATTATTATGAAACACCGTAAACCTCTTGAATCGTAAAAGTTAAAACTTCGAATGATCCTCGGCCGCTGCTAAACAGTCACTGGGAGATGCTAAGCAAACTCTATTTCAATCGCCGCTTCTGTACTGCAATTCAATCACCGCGTCCATGGTTGTTCGTTGGCTTGGGCAATCCAGGGGACAAATTTAAAGGAACAAGACACAATGTACGTTATCTCTGAAAACCCTAATTGTTTTTCCTTTGCTTTGTAACACCTATCTACACCAATTCAAATTCAAACAAGGAAATCACCGTTCGAATTTGGAGAAAAAACGTCCCTAAATTAACCCCATCACAATTGAACCTTAGTATGCTGGATTTTTCTTCCTAATTTGTTGCATCTTTGAGAAATTAGGTCGGGTTTAACATGATTGATACTTTCGCGGAGTCGCAAGGGATCGATATGGATACAGTTTTCTGTAAAGCGATTTTCGGAAAAGGCTTGTCAGCTCCTCTCAATTTATAATTTTGTTTGTTGTTTCTTTAGAAATTATCATATGATTTGGGTGTAATCGTGAATAACTAACGGGGAATCCGTTTAATTTGGGGGTATGACGTATCAGGCATTGTAGATGGTGTTCCTGTTTTACTCGCAAAACCTCAAACATATATGAATTTGAGTGGTGAATCGGTGAGTTCTTGCTTAGGATTCAATTCTGTTAAAGTATTTACTTCTTATTGTTTCCACATTGATACATTTTCTTATCTGCAGAGTGGCCCACTTGCTGCCTATTTCAAATTACCTCTAAATCGAGTCCTGGTGGTATGATCTGAAATCTCCATCATAACTTGAACATCATTCTTCTTCCTTCTTTTGACCTTTTTTGTTTTCATGTAACTGTTTTGCTTCTTGTTGCTGTAGTTCCATGATGACATGGATTTACCATGTGGGGTTCTTCGGCTTCAACCCAAGGGAGGCCATGGGAGCCATAATGGGTATCAAAAAATATGAACTTTTCTTTCTCTTAATGCAATATCATTATTTATCTTGATTCTTCATTATAAAATCAAAGGCTTAATAAGATATGCAAATTGGAATTCACCATGTTTGAATTTCTTTGTGTCAGGATGAAGAGTGTGATTCATCATTTCCGTGGGAATCGTGAGTTTGCACGTTTAAGAATCGGTATTTATCATTCATTAAATTCTTCTAGTAAAAGTTTTAGTTTCCTAGATTCATATTTTCCCATAGTTGATTTCCGTTTTTACCCTTTTATATGTACATAGGCATAGGGAAGCCTCCTGGTCAAATGGATCCTAAAGCCTTCTTGCTTCAGAAATTCAACGCAACAGCTCAAGAACGAGTAACATTTTATTCATTTAAACACCATTTACCTCGATTAAACAAATTTTACCTAAAAAATCTTTTTTTTTTGGTTGGTTTTGCAAGATTGATGTTGGTTTGAAAGAGGGAGTTGTTGCATTAAAAGAACTTGTGTCAAAGGGTGTGGAAGAGAGTGCTAGAAGCTTCAACACAGACCAAAAATACAAACACATCAAGATTTCTGTAGTAAACTGATATGGTGTCTCTGTTTGGGAACTTCTCAATTTAGCCCATTACTTGAAATAGAATAATATTTATAGGAAACGAAATTAAAACTATGGATCATTAGGGTAAAACATTTATGTAGTTTTATTACAACAATTCAATACTTGTACGCCACATTTTGATTCATCACTAAATACATATTTTGGGTGAAGATTTTGAAGTAATCTTTTTATTCGTATTCCTGAAAAAAAAATGAGAAAGATGGTGGAGATAGGGATGAAGAAAGGGCCATGGACGCCTGAAGAAGATGAGATTTTGTCAAGTTATATTAAGAGAGAAGGTGGAGGGAGGTGGCGGACACTGCCTAAGAAGGCGGGGCTCCGGCGGTGTGGGAAGAGCTGCCGCCTCCGGTGGATGAATTACCTCCGTCCTTCCGTCAAACGAGGCGGCATTTCACCGGAGGAAGAAGACCTCATCCTCCGCCTCCACCGCCTTCTTGGAAACCGGTAATATAATCTTGTTTTGTTTTTAAAAAAAAAAAAAAAAAAGTTGTGTTGATGGTTTTATGGGATTTGATGATAATTGTCAAATGATATGATTATAAGGTGGGCTTTGATAGCGGGAAGAATTCCGGGGAGAACAGATAATGAGATAAAGAACTACTGGAACACGAATCTTAGTAAGAAGTTGATTAGTCAAGGGATTGATCCAAGAACTCATAAACCATTATTATTATCTTCTTCTTCAAACCCTAATTCTCTGAATTTTGTTCGTTTATCTTGTTCAATGGAACAACCGGAAGTGGGTTTGCCAAATCCCAATGAAATTATCCCAAACCCTAATTTCAACAAAGATGAAGATAAAGAAGATGAGATTCTTAGCTACTCTGCTGCTGATGCTTTCTTGGATTCGTTAATTAATGAAGAAATGTGACCATGATGATGGTTAAGAATATCAAGAACAGTACTTGTCCCCTTGTGCTTCACCTCTTTGGATGAGGAAAAATATATATCTTTTTTTTTTTGGTCAATTGACATTAGTCTCTTTGGAAATCCAATGTATGTCGGTCAAACGTAGTATAAGTTGTACTTTCTTATCTTGCAAAACAAAAACAAGTGTTTAGATTCTAGACCATTTTTCACTAGAACGACAGAGGACAGAGGGTATAATTTTATTACAATTATTACAACCAACTTGGATTATAACAACATGAATCTACAATATAAGTGAAAATGATATTGTATATATTTTCCTTGATTTGTATTTTGGGATGACGGAAAAACAATTTGATGAATAATATTTACTAGGTGTTAGACCCCATATACTATAAGGGTTGATTAAAATAAAATGTTAAATATAAAGGAGTAAAAGGGAAGTTTATTTGTATTTGAAATTTATAATAAGTGAAAATTATGAGAAAAAAATTACAAAAAATAAATAAATAAACATAGGAAAAATAAATAAATTAAAATTACGTGTTTAGTTGTTAAACTCATATGCTAAACAGGTTGATTATAACAAAATGTTAAACACAAATGTAATAAACTGTAATTTATTAGAAATTGAAATTGAAATTTGAAATTAATATAATCATTATGATATATTTGATTTATGAAAACTAAATTAATGATATATTGAAAAATAAAAAAATGAAGTAAATGACAAGTGACAAGTGGAAAATATATATATTTCTAAATTATCACAAATTGACATTTAACAAATTAAAGGAAAAAATGACACGCGACAAAATTATTTTCATTTATTATGAATGATTCTATACATTTGCCGACATCTCACATTTTATTTTTCTTTTTACAATTTTGGACTCGCATTTTAATTTTTATAACAAGTTTGGTATTTTATTTTTATTTTATGGTCCCTTATTTTTTTTTTCCTTTTACAGTTTTGGCCAAGATTTTTAATATTAGTTATGAATTTGGTCTATTACTTTTTCTTTATGGTCTTTACTTTTTCTTTTTGCATTTTAGCCTTTATTTTTAATGTTTAGGGATAATGACTTGAAATGGTAATCAACTTTGATTTTTATACACGTTTAGTCACCGAACCTTTTTTTTATTTACCTGTGGTTTTTTTGAGATTGTTCACATAGTATCAATATGATCGGTAATAGTGAGTTTTGTTGGTTTCCGACCAAACATGTATGATTTTTCCGATAATCTTCTTTGGCTAAACTCGATTTTCCGATGAATCCCTTTGCCGACGATTATCTTCTCTTTTTTTCTTTTCTTTTCCAACGATCTGATGAAAAAAATAAACACCGAACCTTTTTCTAGAAATCATAAAAAAAAATTCTAGAAATGTTAAAAACCCAAAATCAGATGAACAAAAGAATCATATGAACTCAAACACAAGAACCCTATGAACTCTAACTAAAAAACTTGACAAAGTCACAAATTCTTTAATCGAAACCCTAACTCAAACATCAAGAAACCCTAACTCGAATATTGAAAACCATTTCACAAACCCTAATTTGAACATCAAGAAACCGTAAATGATTTCAAAACCCATTCGAATATGGAGATTTCTAATTTCTGCAGAGCAATGATGTGTGTGTTAGATGTGTTTCAATGATAAAGACAGAGAAAGAAACCCATGTTTTGAGTTCTTGGGGTCTTCAAAAAATTGCAAATTATGGGTTTAAGTTCTTAAGTTCTTTATTGAAATCTAGAGCAAATCAAAACAAAGTCAAACTATAAGTACTTTCTAATTGGAAAAAGTAGAGTTAGAAACCGATCGATGCAGATTCCAAACCATAAAGACCATTCCTAGTTTACTAAAGTTATAGACCGGTATTGTAATTTACTATTGTTCCTTTTACGTATACAAAGAAAATGTTAATGTCTAAAACTCAATGTGGGAGGACTTATGTTATGCATTTGATTTTGGCCAAATGCCATAAAAGTCTTTAAATTCGATAGAAATATTAGATTTTTGCCATTTTGCATATTTTTTGCTTTATTAAAGCATGAGGTTTGCAACTATTTAAAAATTTTATCCTTTATGCAGGTTTACTCGGTAAAGTAAACATTTATATCAAACTTAAGATTTTAATGAAACCAGAAAAAGAAAAACATCTAACATTTCGTCAAACTTAAAGAGTGAACTTAATATTTTAGAGGGTGTATGAGATTTTATTTTGAAATTAAAAATAACTTTTGCCAAAAAGGATTTATTGACTTATAAATGTGAGAAAATGAGTTTTTCAAAAACTGTTTGGATTAGCCTTTTAGTAGTAAAAATCAATAAGCCAATAAGTTAAAAAGTATTTAGTTTAAAATTGTCTTTGTTTATTTTTTATTATAGGTCATTCAAAAAGTCACAATTTTTGAAAGCTCATGTAACGACCCGTTCCCGGTATGTTAATTCATTAGTAATTGTTTTAAAGTTTTGCAAGAGGGACTCGGCGAGTTCATAGCCTGACTCGCCGAGTAGGGTCGCGACTTCAAGCACGTGTTAGCTGGAGACTCGGCGAGTCCATATCACGGACTCGGGGAGTCCGTCTGTCTGGGTGAAACCCTAAATCACCGGGTTGCCCACTATTTAAGTCACCTTATAGCCCCATTCTTGCCTCCTTCACCCTCTAAAGCTGTAAGGAAGAACCCTAGTTCATCCTTGAGAGTTTGTAAGTGTTTTTGTGTGATTTGTGAAGGCTTGAAGAAGGAGAAGAAGAAAGGAGCAAGGAGAAGAGGAGTAGTGCAAAGATCCAAGGGAAAATCTGAGTTATTTGAGGTATTTTCGGATTTCCCCTCTTGTTTTATGCTTTAAACCTCCATTAGAACTCTTCTAAGATCTAGTTGATGCTTGTTCCAAGCCTTATGATTTCATGAATGCCCTAATAAGTCGAGATATCTTTAGATCAGAATGATTGGGTGTTGTAGAGCCCAGATCTACTGCCTTTTTGGAGCTACTTTGCATATTAACCCTAGATCTATCCCTTTTATGCATCTTTTAGCCTTATTTCCCTTGTTCATGTGTTTGTACACGTAAAGTTGGAAACTTTACGTGGTAAACCAGCTTATTGGACTCAGATCTATCATTTGTATGTTTTGGATTCAAGCAAAATCGAGTGAAAAACAGTTGCATGGCGGCAACTCGGCGAGTCGGAAAGAACGACTCGGCGAGTCGAGTCGCGAGTCCCCGATTCCTTCGTTTTTAGCAGTGTCGAGTGGAACCAGTGAGTTAGAGAGTGGACTCAGCGAGTTGAGGGTAGACTCAGTAATGGAGGGACTCGGCGAGTTGTTCATACAACTCGGCGAGTCCAAGGCAATCTTCTTAAGATCAAGAGCAACTCATCGAGTATGTTCATATGACTCGGCGAGTCGGATGAAGATTGTCTGAGTTCTTGGATCGAGAGGGTACTCGTCGAGTTGATGCCATACTCGACGAGTAGCAACGAGTAGGATTGAAAAGTGAGAGTAAGACTCGGCGAGTTGGGCGGCCCAACTCGGCGAGTCAGTCCAAAAAGAGAGTTGACTTTGACCAAGGGTAAAAGAGTCATTTTACCCCAAGTGCAGTGTTTAGTACTTGATTGAGTGTGTTTATGGACTTGTAGCCGAGGAGATACAGGAGCAGCAGCCGTTAGCTTCCAGAGCCACACACTCAGCAGCCAGTTTACGAGGCGAGTTTCCTTCCAGTAGGGACGGGTCTAAGGCCACAATGCCGACCCGTTTAGTTAGCAGTAGTTTCCGGACTTGGTCCGACGCAGTAGCTAGTATGTTTGATGCCTTCGTGGCTCAGACAGGATTTGTGTGCTATGTTTTATGTGTTATGGGTTATGTGTCCCGGGCTACGGCCCGATGTAGTATGCAGTATATGTGTTCATGCTGGTTGATGTGTTATGCTATGCCATGTTCAGTCAGTCAGTTCCGGACTTCGGTCCGATGCAGTTAGTTCCGGACTTCGGTCCGATGCAGTTAGTTTCGGACTTCGGTCCGATGCAGGGGACAAGGTCCCAGTCAGTCCCGGACTTCGGTCCGATGCAGGGGACAAGGTCCCAGTTAGTTCCGGACTTCGGTCCGATGCAGTTTCCGGGCTGCGGCCCGATGCAGTGGGCAAGGCCCAACATGTGTTTATATGTTATTGTATGGTATGTGGTAGTTTGGGGGAGCTCACTAAGCTTCGTGCTTACAGTTTCAGTTTTGGTTTCAGGTACTTCCGCAAGCAAAGGGAAGGGCTCGGGGTGACGGCATCGGACACACCACAGCTTTAGCTTTTATCCTGGGGATTGATTTAGTTTGTTGTGATTTGACGTAGTATGATACAGTTTTCCGCACAGTGTTTCTATTATGTTGGAATACATCACGTATGGTTTTATTATATGACACTCTGATTATGGTTTTGATCATATTGAAAAACGAAATTTTTGGGTCGTATTTTTGGGTCGTTTCAAGTTGGTATCAGAGCCCTGGTTTGAGGGATTCGGGTACACTTCCGGGTGTATCTGAACTCAAACTAAGGGAAATAAAAGATTTTAGTTTTTAAAAAAAAAATGAAAACGTTTTACAAAAAGAATTTTGAAAGCACTTAGAAAGAAAGAAATTGTTTTTAACAAAATAGAGGTGTGTGCATGCGGTCAGCCGAGCTCAAGTAAGTACTCCCAAATTACCCATACAAGTTATTTGTTCAGTTTCAGTTTCAGTAGAACAGCATGCTAGTATAGGACTAAGGATCTAGGAGAATGCCTTATGTGCCTACTTTATGTGTTACAGCTTTATGAGTATTGCATGCTAGTATTGAGTAGACAGTAGTAGGATAGCCTGTTTAGGTTATGCCTGATAGTATGAGCTTAGCATCCTATGCTAGTACAGTTTCTTGTTATGAGAATAGTTTTGCCTGAGTCTGTTTCCCTTATCCGAATGCTGCTTGCTTCGTGCTTTGTGGGGTTCTGAGTGATGGGAGTTAGCCATTAGGTGAACACGTCACACCACATGTGATCAGGGTTGAATAATCCCAGAGTGCTGGAACTGGCCCTATTGCGCAGCTCTTGTTTGAGTCCAACCGTTATAGGGACGGGTCTTTTACTTGAAAGATTATCTGATCCTCATCACATGTGATGGTGTTTAGGTGGTGGCTAATTGGCATTATGAGGAAACCTTCAGCAGCTGAGGACCAGTTGTGTTGAGCCTGAGGTTTCCCTAGGGCAAGTCTAGGATGAGAGTAGCAGAGAATAGCAGTAGTAGAAGTGACTTGGTGGAGTCAAGGCAGTTCTTGAGGAAAGTACGGATAGATGTGGAAGGTAGTATGGGTCCGTACTACTGAAAGCAGAGGATCCGTACTCGAATCAAGGAAGGCCAAGACAAGACCAGGAAGCTAGTAGTAGTATCACGATCCCTTGAGATATTTCAGTGTTCTGATGTTGTTATGATATGTTTCAGAATGGTAGTTTTGCGTCCGAGACCAGCAGTCGGCAGCTCAGATGTCGGAGGGGGATCAGGATCGGGATCAGGCCCGGAGGTCGGGCAGATGGATGAGCAGACCAGAGAGTTCCTTTCTTCTGAGGTTACCTGCATCATACTGGAGCAGACTCCTGTGATCTTCGGTTCGATCAAGGAGGGTATTTTAGAGCTGATGGATGAGAGATTGGGTATTTTCCGTGCTGAGATGGCGGCCATGATGGGGTCGCGCACACTTACATTCAGGGAGTTTCGGGCATGCGGAGCTCCAGACTATCATGGGGCGCGGGACCCCATAGCGAGTACCAGATGGTTGGCGGATGTGGCCAACGCTTTCCGCACTAGCAGGTGTCCCGAGGGGGACAAGGTCAGATTGGCGTCCTGTCTTCTGAAGGACAGGGCATGGGATTGGTGGGAGGAGGTTGGACATGCCATCGGGGATGATGCAACATTGGACGCCATGACCTGGACTGATTTCTCTACCCGGTTCAGGGCGGAGTTTGCACCGGTCATTGAGGTGCAGCCGTTAGCTAGGGAGTTCCAGGACCTTACCCAGACTACAGAGACAGTGGCGGAGATCACCGCCAAGTTCAGGGAGAGGGCCCTTCTTGTTCCTCAGTATGCAGCCAATGAGGAGATGAAGAAGGCCCGTTATCATGAGATGTTGCGGAGTGATATCCGCATGTTTGTGAGCCGGTCCAGTTGTAAAACGCTGGACGACATGATTGCTAGAGCTCGGGAGAGGGAGATTGATCTCGAGATGGAGAAGAAGAGGAAACCGGAGGCGGTTTCGGGTTCAGGCAGTTTGGGCAAAAAGCCCAAGGTTTCAGATCACAGGTCCAGGAGTCAGCAGAGCCACGGTCGGTGTGGCAAGTGTGGGAGATTGCACGAGGGGGCGTGCAAGGCAGGGAGTTCCGGCTGCTACAAGTGCGGTCGGATTGGGCATTTGAGTAGGGATTGTACGCCCCCTGCTACTACGGTTACAACATCAGATCTGATATGCTTTCAGTGCAATCAGAGGGGACATAAAAAGTCCCAGTGTCCCAGTTTAGCTGCAGCAGGGAAGGTGGTTGCACCTGCCCCTGCCACCTTGAGGATTACAGATGGCCGGCAGGGCCGATCTGATGCGCCAGTGGGGAAGAGTAGGGCGTTTCAGATGACAGCAGAGGAGGCGCGAGCGACTCCTGATGTGGTGACGGGTATGTATCTTTCCTCCATCTTTTGATTATTATTATCGTTTGAATATTACTTGATGATATGTTTTATTTAGGGTCGTTCTCGGTGAACGGCATCTCTGCTTTGGTATTGTTCGATTCGGGGGCTACCCGATCATTCGTATCGCTTGCGCTTAGCAAGAGATTTAGTAGAGCTCCTGGGGAGCTGGATTGTCCATTAGAGGTTGAGATAGCAGATGATAGGACCGTGAGGGTCGGCAGAGTACATAAGGGATGTTCCCTTCAGATATTTGATGAGCAGTTTTCAGTGGACCTGGTTCCTATTCCCCTGCGAGGGAATAAAGTTATTGTGGGCATGGATTGGCTAACCCCAATGGGGCGGTGATTGACTGTGAGCTTCAGTTAGTGAGGGTTCGCACTCCCAGTGGGGGAGAGATAGTGATTCAGGGCGAGAGGCCCCAGCGAGGACCGACCTTTTGTTCCGCCGCAAGGGCGAGGCGCTATGTTCAGCAGGGTTGCGCCGGTTTTGTAGCTTACTTTTTGGACGCCCGGGAGAAGGGCAAGACGACGATTGATGATGTTCCTATTGTTCGGGAATACCCGGATGTGTTTCCCGAGGATTTGCCGGGGATACCTCCTGAGAGGCAGGTTGAGTTCAGGATCGACCTAGTTCCTGGTGCGGCTCCGATAGCCAAAGCACCATATCGACTAGCTCCCCCTGAGATGCAGGAGTTGTCTACACAGCTACAGGAGCTGTTAGACAAGGGTTTCATTCGGCCGAGCAGTTCGCCTTGGGGAGCGCCGATCCTGTTTGTGAGGAAGAAGGATGGGTCGCATCGTATGTGCATTGATTATCGGGAGTTGAACAAGGTAACGGTGAAGAACCGTTACCCACTTCCGAGGATAGATGACTTGTTTGATCAGCTTCAGGGAGCGTCTTGGTTCTCCAAGATCGATCTACGCTCCGGTTATCATCAGATGAGGGTTAGAGATGAGGATGTACAGAAGACTTCTTTCAGGACCCGGTATGGTCATTATGAGTTCGTGGTGATGCCATTTGGGCTCACCAATGCCCCAGCCGCGTTCATGGACCTCATGAACCGCGTGTGCAGGCCGATGCTGGATCGGTCAGTGATAGTATTTATAGACGATATCTTGGTATATTCCAAGACACAGGGGCAGCACGAGGAGCACCTGCGGGAGGTGTTGGAGACCTTGAGGAGGGAGAGACTTTTCGCAAAGTTCTCCAAGTGTGAGTTCTGGTTGCGTGAGGTGCAGTTTCTTGGTCATCTCGTCAACCAGAAGGGTATTTTGGTAGATCCGGCCAAGATAGAGGCCGTGATGCAGTGGGAGGTCCCGAAGTCTCCATCCGAGATTCGGAGCTTCCTAGGGTTGGCAGGGTATTATCGGAGATTTATTCAGGACTTTTCCAAGATAGCAGTGCCGCTCACCCGACTAACCAAGAAGTCGGTGGTATTTCGTTGGGGGCCTGAGCAGCAGGCGGCGTTCGAGACTCTCAGACAGAAACTGTGCGAGGCTCCGATCCTTACCTTGCCAGAGGGAGTAGAGGACTTCGTAGTCTATTGTGATGCTTCGATCACAGGTATGGGAGCAGTATTAATGCAGCGAGGCCATGTGGTAGCTTATGCCTCGAGACAGTTGAAGCCTCACGAGGCTAATTATCCTACCCACGATTTGGAGCTGGGGGCAGTTGTGTTTGCCCTCAAGATTTGGAGACATTACCTTTATGGGGTCCGTTGTACTATATACACGGATCACAAGAGCTTGCGATATCTTATGGATCAGCCGAGTCTGAACATGAGGCAGAGGAGGTGGTTGGACGTGTTGAAGGATTATGACTGTGAGATCCTTTATCATCTAGGGAAGGCCAACGTGGTGGCCGACGCCCTGAGCCGCAAAGTGTCGGCGGCCCCTATTAGAGATCTGTGTATGAGGATGACAGTGATCACTCCGTTGTTGGAGCGGATCAAGGAGGCTTAGATGGAGGGCCTCAAGGAGGAGAGGCAGAAGTGTGAGAGAATAGTGGGCCGAGTAGCTTCGTTTGATTATGACAGTCGGGGTTTGCTGACGCTTCATGGGAGGGTGTGGGTACCGTACTGGGGTGGAGTGCGGCAGATATTGATGGACGAGGCTCATAAGTCTCAGTTTTCTATCCACCCAGGGGCGACGAAAATGTATCGAGATCTTCGACCTGATTATTGGTGGCCCTGCATGAAGCGGGACATCGCCTGGTATGTTGAGAGATGTTTGACCTGTCGGAAGGTCAAGGCAGAGCACCAGAGACCTCATGGCAAGATGCAGCCATTAGACATTCCCGTGTGGAAATGGGAGGATATCACCATGGATTTTGTCACCAAGCTCCCCAGGACCGCACGTGGAGTGGATTCGATATGGGTAGTAGTGGATCGGTTGACGAAGAGTGCCCATTTTATTCCGATCCAGGAGAGTATATCGGCGGAAAAGTTAGCCGATATCTATGTGCGAGAGATTGTGGCACGTCATGGAGTGCCGGTATCGGTGGTGTCAGACCGAGATGTCCGTTTCACATCCAGATTCTGGAAGCGGTTCCACGACGAGATGGGTACGCGTCTCCATTTCAGCACCGCTTTCCACCCTCAGACTGACGGGCAGAGCGAGAGGACGATTCAGACTCTTGAGGACATGCTTAGGGCATGTGTTCTAGATTTTGGGGGCAGTTGGGATACGTATCTTCCGTTAGCGGAATTCTCGTATAACAACAGTTATCATGCGAGCATTGATCGACCTCCTTTTGAGATGCTGTATGGGAGGAAGTGTAGGACCCCGATTTGTTGGGGCAAGGTCGGTCAGCGAGTCATCGGGAGCACAGAAGTGGTGCTCAAGACGACTGAGTTGATCCAGCAGGTCCGCAGTATGCTGCAGACTGCGCAGAGTCGGCAGAAGAGCTACACTGACAGGAGGCGTTCGGACTTGGAGTTCCAGGCGGGAGATATGGTCCTTCTGAAGGTCTCACCTTGGAAGGGTGTCATCAGGTTCCGGAAGAGGGGCAAATTGGGCCCCAGATTTATTGGTCCTTTCAGGGTTTAGGCCCGGGTGGGTCGGGTTGCTTATCGGTTAGATCTTCCTGAGGAGCTTAGTCAGATCCACAACACCTTCCACGTGTCGCAGTTGAGGAAGTGTTTGGTGGATGAGTCAGCAGTCGTTCCCCTAGAGGATATTCAGGTTGATAGCAGCCTGAATTATATTGAGAGGCCGGTCGCGATTCTGGATCGGAAGACCAAGACCTTGAGGAACAAGGTAATTCAGCTAGTGAAGGTGCAGTGGCAGCACCGGAAGGGGTCTGAATGGACGTGGGAGATGAGAGCGCACTACCCGGAGATATTTGCAGATCCAGCCGTAGCAGACTTCGAGGACGAAGTTTGAGATAAGTGGGGGAGAATTGTAACGACCCGTTCCCGGTATGTTAATTCATTAGTAATTGTTTTAAAGTTTTGCAAGAGGGACTCGGCGAGTTCATAGCCTGACTCGCCGAGTAGGGTCGCGACTTCGAGCACGTGTTAGCTGGAGACTCGGCGAGTCCATATCACGGACTCGGCGAGTCCGTCTGTCTGGGTGAAACCCTAAATCACCGGGTTGCCCACTATTTAAGTCACCTTATAGCCCCATTCTTGCCTCCTTCACCCTCTAAAGCTGTAAGGAAGAACCCTAGTTCATCCTTGAGAGTTTGTAAGTGTTTTTGTGTGATTTGTGAAGACTTGAAGAAGGAGAAGAAGAAAGGAGCAAGGAGAAGAGGAGTAGTGCAAAGATCCAAGGGCAAATCTGAGTTATTTGAGGTATTTTCGGATTTCCCCTCTTGTTTTATGCTTTAAACCTCCATTAGAACTCTTCTAAGATCTAGTTGATGCTTGTTCCAAGCCTTATGATTTCATGAATGCCCTAATAAGTCGAGATATCTTTAGATCAGAATGATTGGGTGTTGTAGAGCCCAGATCTACTGCCTTTTTGGAGCTACTTTGCATATTAACCCTAGATCTATCCCTTTTATGCATCTTTTAGCCTTATTTCCCTTGTTCATGTGTATGTACACGTAAAGTTGGAAACTTTACGTGGTAAACCAGCTTATTGGACTCAGATCTATCATTTGTATGTTTTGGATTCAAGCAAAATCGAGTGAAAAACAGTTGCATGGCGGCAACTCGGCGAGTCGAGTCGCGAGTCCCCGATTCCTTCATTTTTAGCAGTGTCGAGTGGAACCAGTGAGTTAGAGAGTGGACTCAGCGAGTTGAGGGTAGACTCAGTAATGGAGGGACTCGGTGAGTTGTTCATACAACTCGGCGAGTCCAAGGCAATCTTCTTAAGACCAAGAACAACTCATCGAGTATGTTCATATGACTCGGCGAGTCGGATGAAGATTGTCTGAGTTCTTGGATCGAGAGGGTACTCGTCGAGTCGATGCCATACTCGACGAGTAGCAGCGAGTAGGATTGAAAAGTGAGAGTAGGACTCGGCGAGTTGGGCAGCCCAACTCGGCGAGTCAGTCCAAAAAGAGAGTTGACTTTGACCAAGGGTAAAAGAGTCATTTTACCCCAAGTGCAGTGTTTAGTACTTGATTGAGTGTGTTTATGGACTTGTAGCCGAGGAGATACAGGAGCAGCAGCCGTTAGCTTCCAGAGCCACACACTCAGCAGCCAGTTTACGAGGTGAGTTTCCTTCCAGTAGGGACGGGTCTAAGGCCACAATGTCGGCCCGTTCAGTTAGCAGTAGTTTCCGGACTTGGTCTGACGCAATAGCTAGTATGTTTGATGCCTTCGTGGCTCAGACAGGATTTGTGTGCTATGTTTTATGTGTTATGGGTTATGTGTCCCGGGCTACGGCCCGATGTAGTATGCAGTATATGTGTTCATGCTGGTTGATGTGTTATGCTATGCCATGTTCAGTCAGTCAGTTCCGGACTTCGGTCCGATGCAGTTAGTTCCGGACTTCGGTCCGATGCAGTTAGTTCCGGACTTTGGTCTGATGCAGTTAGTTCCGGATTTCGGTCCGATGCAGTTAGTTTCGGACTTCGGTCCGATGCAGGGGACAAGGTCCCAGTCAGTCCCGGACTTCGGTCCGATGCAAGGGACAAGGTCCCAGTCAGTTCCGGACTTCGGTCCGATGCAGTTTCCGGGCTTCGGCCCGATGCAGTGGGCGAGGCCCAACATGTGTTTATATGTTATTGTATGGTCTGTGGTAGTTTGGGGGAGCTCACTAAGCTTCGTGCTTACAGTTTCAGTTTTGGTTTCAGGTACTTCCGCAAGCAAAGGGAAGGGCTCGGGGTGACGACATCGCACACACCACAACTTTAGCTTTTATCCTGGGGATTGATTTAGTTTGTTGTGATTTGACGTAGTATGATACAGTTTTCCGCACAGTGTTTCTATTATGTTGGAATACATCACGTATGGTTTTATTATATGACACTCTGATTATGGTTTTGATCATATTGAAAAACGAAATTTTTGGGTCGTTTCAGCTCATTTTCAAAGGTTAAACAAAGACGAGTTTTAAAACACTTTATTAGTTATCCGAATATTTTTTTTAACTTATTGAATTTTTAAAAAATCAATAAATTATTAAGAAATTTTTAAATGAACCCAAAGATGTGAAACCAAAAAAAGAAAAACATCTAACATTTCGTCAAACTTAAAGAGTGAACTTAAGATTTTAGAGGGTGTTTGAGATTTTATTTTGAAATTAAAAATAACTTTTGCCAAAAAGGATTTATTGACTTATAAATGTGAGAAAATGAGCTTTTCAAAAGACAAAATTGCAAAAATGGTCCCTGTGGTTGGCAAATTTATGTGCTTTTGGTCCAAAATGAAATGTTGGTGCACCACTGGTCCAATTTTAGATATATTGTGTGGTTTTGGTCCCTATGGTTGTATTTTCTTGTGCTTTTGGTCCACATCCCACCTAAAATGACTAATATACCCCTTAAATAATTATATTTTAATTTCTTTTATTTATTTTCTTATTCTTATAATAAAATGAAAAAAAAATAAAATAAACCCACCACTCTCTCTCTCTCTCTCTCCAGATCAAAAAGAAACCCAACTCGTTCTTGAAGGTGTTCTCTACCGGATCAATATTGCAGGCTTCATCGTCCCATGCTTCTCCTTCGCACCACCAATAACCACCCTTCACATCTGTTTCTTCAACGACCATCGTCCCACCGTTACATCTGAACACCTGTAACAAAAACCCCAAATCTCCACAGTTTTTTATTCTAAAGAAGAAGGAGACGAACATGAAGGGTCGGGGTTTGGAAATTATCTCAAAATTTGAAGACAAAGAAGGTGATCGGAGAGGTTGGGTTTTTTCTTGCCCTATATCACCTTGGTTCACCCCACGTCTCTAGTTTTTCACAATTAATCGACACCTACCTCCTATTTCTTTTTCTTTGTTCTAAATACAGACGTCAAGTCAATTTATGGTGGTGATCGGTGGCTAATTTGGGAGGTGATTGGTGGTTATTTTCGTGTGATCAAGAAAGGGGTGGAGGAGTGTTTATGGTGGTGATTGTTGGCTAATTTGGGAGGCTGTTGGATGTGCCGCCACCATCGACCTCATATGTTCCCTTCAATCCACCTTCTTCCACATTGACTATTCGATAAGAAAATCAACATCAAGCCACATTCAACACTCACCTTCTTCTTTAAATCCATCGATTTTCCGATTTTTTGGGTCTTTGTGGATGGTGAGAAGTTAGCAGAGCTTGACCAAGCTTTTGGTTTGATTTTTCCGGCAAGATCTGGGGGTGGTTTGGTGGTTAATGGTGAAAGCTTATCAGGTTAAGGAAGGAGAGGTGGGGGTGGGGGAGATGGAGGTGGTTGGCGGCGAATGGTGTTGGGGAATGGAGATAGTGGCAGGAGAGATAAAGAAAGATTTTGGGTGTGTTCTTAAGCGAATGGTGGAGAACGACGGTGGCAAGCGGATGGTGGTGGTAAATGGCGATGATGGCAAACAAATGGTGGTGGTGAACGTCGTTGGTAGCAGATGGATCTTAGTGGTGAACGATGGTGGGATATGTTAGGAGTTCTTGAGAGGGTGGCATCTGGTGGGTATTCTTGAGAGAGAGAGAGAGAGAGAGAGAGAGAGAGAGAGACTTTTTGTATCTTTAATTATTTAAAAACATTAAAAAAAATAGAAAATACAAATCTAAAGGGCATAATAGTCATTTTAAGTGTATAGGGACCAAAAACACTAAAAATATCCAAAATTGGACCATTGATGCACCACCAAACTTTTTTGTACCAAAACTGCAGAATTTTGCCAACCACAGGGACCATTTTTGCAATTTACCCTTTTCAAAAAGTGTTTGGATTAGCCTTTTAGTGGTAAAAATCAATAAGCCAATAAGTTAAAAAGTATTTAGTTTAAAATTGTCTTTTGTTTATTTTTTATTATAGGTCATTCAAAAAGTCACAATTTTTGAAAGCTCATTTTCAAAGGCTAAACAAAGATGAGTTTTAAAACATTTTATTAGTTATCCAAATATTTTTTTAAATTATTGAATTTTTTAAAAATCAATAAATTAATAAGAAATTTTTAAATGAACCCAAAGATGTGAAACCAAAAAATTATAAAAAAAAGAAGGCAAAGTTTCACAATTGGTTCATGAGGTTTACAGAATATTGCACTTTGAGGACCTCCTAGCAAAAGTCACGCGGATGGTCCTTAAGGTTTTAGTTCATTGCATGATTGGTCCTTGACCCTAACCCCATCACATTTATACCGTTAGTGTAGGGGTAATTTTGTCTTTTCACCTCGCTATCCTTTCGCATTAGAGAAGCTATTTCCATCAGCTCAACAAAGGTTATGTTTAAGACATGTGTATGACAACATGAAATTGAAACACAAAGGAGATGAATTGACGGAAGTAGTATGGTGTTGTGGAAAAGTATATAGCATACCAAAATTTAACAGGGCTATGGAGAAACTAAAAAAGCTTAACCCAAAAGCACATTAGTGGTTAAGTAAAATTCCTGCAAAACACTGGGCAAGATCCCATTTCTCTATTAAGTATCATACTCTTTTCACTAACATATTTCATAACTAATTTGACAAATTAATTGTTTGGTTTTATACATAGGAAGGGCATTGACTGATAGTTTGACAAATAACTTGTGTGAGGTATTTAACTCCAAGTTAGATGAGGCTAGGGACAAGCCTATAAAGTGCTAGACAAATGCAAAAGTTCTCTAAGTACAACTACAACAACAATCTTAGAAAACAATAAGATAGAGGTAAATAAAATGAGGGTTCTATTCAGTGGAGCTGATAAATATCAAGTGACTGGTCTATGGATGGAGCAGTATGTTGTGAACTTGAAAGAGAGGAGTTGTACTTGCAGGAAATAGGACATTACAGGTATTCCATGCGAGCATGCTATTGTTGCAATGTATGGGTCAGAATGTGGAGATCCTGAGGCTTGGGTGATCAAATGTTACTGGCTTAGAACATGGAGTTCTATATACCAACACACAATTGACCCAATAAATGGAAGGAGCATGTGGCCTAGATCTGATTGTCCAACAACCTTTCTCCCACCAAAACATCACAAATAGGTTTGTTGTTATACATGTTTTGCATAGTTTAATTTGAAACTATTTACTAAACTTGTTGATATGTAACCTTATAAATTTGTCTATAGGTTGGCATGCCAAAGAAAAAAAAAAAAAAAAAAGGCAGCTGATGAGCCAATTCAAAGCACCGGTTTAAGTAGGAAATACTTGACAGTCACTTGCAGCAAATGCCACAACAAAGGTCACAATACCAGTACATGCAAGGGGCAGGGAGGTCCTAGTGAAGCTGGAAAAAGGAGTGGACAGAAGAAGGGGAAAGATGTTGTAGTTTAGTTTGTAGCTTTAAGTATGCTTTTGCTATTATGTCTAAGTAAAATTAGAACATGTTTACTAAGTTTGGTAATGGTATGTTTGTGGAAACAATTACTTGTGATAAGTATTTTAGGTATTGTATGTTTGTAACATGATATCGCACTTACATGCATTATGGTTAATGGTATTTTGCTCTGCTATGTTTGAACTAATACATTTTCAATTTTAGTAATGCCAGGTAACTAGTTTTTTGGTTATGTTATTGCACATTAACAATCAACATTACACTTACATGCAATCAAATTGACAATTAAAACAAAACATCAAACTTACATTACATATAATATCCATTACATTTTCTTGTCCCAACATTACATACAATCACATGGAAAATCCATCAAAAGCTATAACAAAACACAGATTCCAAATCACAGATTTCCCCTCAAAAGCTTGTTGACTTTTTACTTGAAAAGTAACACACCAAGAAAAACAATCAACTTAGACAACGTAGCCATTTCACCATCATCAATCTTGCTTCGAGATTGTTTCTTCCACGTAAAAACCCCGGAATCACAACAGTTGACCTAGGGCATATGGGAGGGTCAAACCATCCAAAAAAGCTGCATGTTCCTCCTAACCTTGAGCATGACCAGAATCAACGACCTGGGTTCAAATCAGTCCATGATGTCACCAAAATCGCCGGCCTTCCACCGTGGCATATCACCATCTTCTTCTTTTCTGGAATAGAATGCGAGTGGGGAGGGAAGAACATAGGTAAGGAACGAGAAGTAGAAATATGGTCTTACATTATATACTCTGATGCACAACGAAGTGAAAAGACAAAATTACTCCTGCACTAACAGTACAAAAGTGACGGGGTTAGGGTCAATGACCAACGTGCAATGAACTGAAACCTTAAGGACCATTCGTGTGACTTTTTGCTAGAAATTCCTCTAAATACGATATTCTGTAAAAACCATAGGACCAATTGTGAAATTTTGTAAAAAAAGAACAACATATCTAAAGTTTCGGTCAAACTTAAATAAAAAAAAAAAAAAAAAGGCAGCAAAGAGATTTTAATACCGAAAGTTTTCGGCCTTTTAATACGGAAAGTTTTCGGCAGATGTAAGGGTTTTACGGCCTTTTACGACATTTTGCTTCGTCAGCGCGTTCACTTCTATCCCCCATGCCATTGTCTATTCTTCTCCATCTTCCATCACTGTCCCGCGACGTCTTCATCATCTCTATTATATTCTTTGTTCTTTCAATCTCGATTTTTCTTCTACATTCTTTGTTTGAATGATGTTTCTCTGTTTATTTATTTATTTAAAATTTGAGTTTTGACGTTGAACGGTGCGTTTTTGTATGAATTGACATTTTTTTAATTGATTCCATAAATTAGAGTTGTTTTTTGGGTTTATTCTATTAAATCCGTTTAGGATATTAAATCTGCTTAGGATAGGAAGAATTGTGTCAATTTGACATAAACATAAGAAACAAGAAACTTCTGGTTATGATCGTCAAACCACGAGAATTTAGATTAGTCTTCCAAGATCATCTTGTAACTGTCTGCCAAAAGGTTAGAATAACATGGAAATCAAGTATCCTCAAAGTACAGACTACAGAGAATAAATTTCAGGAAAATCAGATCTGTCGATTCCTTGCAATTTTCCAGTACATATGTGTGAAAAGAAGACACAAACATTAGCACTTCCACCCCACGTTTCCTACACTTGTGGAAACCCAAATAACTACTTTACTACTTTGACAACTTCAAACAAATAAAACTAAAATAGAAAACAACAAAAATGCTGTGAAATAAAAACGTTAACTTCATGCAGTCAAATATTTGGATACAGATTAATCCATCTTTGAATCGGGTCCGCAGATGTGGCATTATGGGTCTGGACTGGTGCCTTCCTATCACAATAGTTCTCAAACAAACAACAATTTTGCTATTCTACATCACTTTTAGATAGATAGAAGGGTAAAATGGTAATTTTCTCTTATTCGAATGGTTTCTTCAATCCAAAATACAAAAAAAAAACCCTTATTTTATCCAATACATTCTTTGGAGACTCATCGTTTATCACTCAGCACTAAAGCCCTTAGGGGCTGATTCTTTATGACTTAATTGGCTTAATAAATAAAGAATTTGATCTGGACAGCTAACTATATATATGATGGTTGTTTCTTTTTGACATAACATGCATGTTAAGACAAAAGACACTTAATGTTTCCAGGCACTAACCCATTACCTATTTACCATTTGTCTTTTTTCCTGAATGTTTAGTTTGTTTTTTGGGATTTGTATGACATAAAATGAGGACCAAAAGATATCACAATATGAAAAAAGATATGTATAGGAAAAATACAAATTTTCAAGACCTGAGATTCTTTGAAGCTAGCTATCCATTTCAATTGTTCTTTTCTAATTTGTCTTATAGTTTGAATGGTTCTATTCACAAGATGAATGGTTCTTTTTTAAGAGCATAAAAATATGCCTAATTACTGTTATCTTTTATTTTTTAAGGTAATATTATTTTTCAAAAAAATAAAAATAAAGACCCATGCAAATTTATATATTTTCATGTTGTAAATAGACATCCATATCGATATACAAAGTCTTTATTATGATGTTTTCATTGATGAGTATTCTTAATTTTTTTTAATTTAATTTAATTTTTTTTTTGTATATTAGGGCATTATTTTTTTCAAAATGTTTTCATATTGATGAAAAAAAAAGGAAAAAAGAATTCTGTATTCCTACCGTTCTAAAGAGAATTATTGAATCCTTCATTTTCAAAGTTGGCAATATATAAACTTGCATGGGGCATCTTCAAATATTCATCAATACAAACAACAAGAAATCACCAATTAAGATTTGCATTTACGTTATGCATCCTTGTGTTTTTATAATATTGTCACTTCTCTTCTCATGTCTTGAGACTACAACTGCCAACCAATTGGCAACAGTAGGAGGAGGAGACGATGATAATGGTTCTGTGAACAAGTGTTTTGAGAAGGAGAAAGACGCTCTCCTTCATTTCAAATCTCTCCTTCAAGACCCTTCTGATCGCCTCTCTACGTGGACAGCTGAACAAGACAATTGCTGTCAATGGAGTGGAGTGACATGCAACAACCAAACAGGTGGTCATGTCACAGTACTTGAAATTCAGTCATGTGGTCTTGTAGGTGAGATTAGCCATTCATTGGTTAACTTAACCTACTTGAATAATCTTGATCTTTTCAATAATTCTTTTCATGGAACCATTCCCACCTTCATCGGTTCATTGACTGACTCGATTAAGGTACCTTGACCTTGGCAGCAATAATCTTAATGGAACCATTCCTCTAGAGTTCGGAAACCTCACCAACTTGCAATGGCTTTCCCTTTCAAATGTTGGAAGGTGTAGAGTCGAGAACCTCGAGTGGTTGTCTCCTCTATCTCATTTGGAGGTACTTGAAATGGATGGGATTTCACTGGCCAAAACAAATCATTGGGTAGATGTTATTCTCAGTCTTCCAAAACTCTCGTATTTAAGTTTAGAGGGATGTGAGCTGTCACAGGTCATTTATCCATATTCTTCTTCATTTCTCAACTCTTCTTCCTCATCTATTAAATACCTTTTTCTTGGAAACAACAGTCTCACCTCATCCATGTATCGTTGGTTGTTCCCATTAACCAGCAATAGCCTTATATATCTTGATCTCTCTGGCAACATGTTACATGGGATACCCAAATATCTTGCTAACCTCTGTAGTTTGGTAAGTTTGAGATTTGATAGGAACTCTGCTGTTGTCACTTTTCCTGATTTTCTCAACAACTTGTCAGGATGCACATCGCTTTCATTACAATCGTTGTATGCTCCAGGAAGCCAATTTACAAGGTCATTGCCTGATGACATCCAAAAGTTTACATCCCTAACAGAATTGTCCCTCTCTAAGAATCAGTTAAAAGGAACTATAAGTAAGAACCTGTGGGAACTGCCCAACCTTGAATATCTTGATCTTTCTAAAAACTCACTCCATGGATTTCCTTCCTCAGATTACACGTCAAACCGTTCTCATATAGAATAAATTAAAAATGGGGGGATTGGTCTTTTGAAATACTTGAAATAAACTAGAATTAAACTAAGATTTAAATAAACAATTTCAACAAAAATAAGAGTTTGATGTAAAATCAATAAGATGAAGATGGTTGACTTAAGGTTTCCTCACTTTGACTTTTGATGAGCATATCATTAGAATCCAATGGTGCAATACTTGTTTTAAATCCTTAATTTGGCTATAGTATCCAAGAAGCTTGAGATTACCTAGACTTTTTTTAGTTGTTAAAATGGTTAGAGAAGCTCATAACAATTTCCTTGGTTAAAGTCACAATTTCCATTAAGCATGTAATTAGTGAAAGTCAACTAGCATTAAGAACCAAAAAGTCACCAAATCCAAGAGGAGTCAAATGCTTTCGCTACCATGTTGGAGAAAATGTTTTTATGATTGTGTGAAGCAAAAATAACACAAAAATCATTTGTTGCTTGCTAACTTGAGGATCCTTTACTTAATCAAGAAATTAGCCAACTAATCACCACAAACACATTTAAACCCATGAATAAAAACATACAAGTAGTGATAAGATGTTAAAACACAAAACATTCCCATAAAGATTTAAGAACATGTTCATGGATTCTTCAACATTCAACAAAAGTTCAAAGGATTCAACAAAAGTCAACCAAGATTAGTTTAGCCAAGCATGACTAAACTCAAAGAAATAAAGTTAGAGAAGATTGTACCAAACATTAAACAATAATCAAGAGGTGAAAAGATGATGTTCTTGAGGTGTTCTTGGCCTTCAAAAATCTTCAAAACTCCAGAGAGAATGCTCCAAAGTCGGATGTCTAAGAGTTTTGCAAAAGTGGCACACCAACCTTCCCTATATAGCTCAAAAGAAGAATTTCCGGAATTGCCCCTGCAGAGGGTTGCGCGACCCGCGTGCTGTTGCGCGGGTGGTCCCTGGATGTAGCATCTTTGAGGTTTGGGCCTCCATAGCTTAGCCCACTTGGCCCAGTTCGAATCCAATCAGCTCCTAGCCCATTTTTCTTCAAGTTTTCTTCATTTTAAGCCCAATTTGACTTCTCCAAATCCTCCAAAGCTCGTGAACTCGCCCGATTAATGATCTACGCACGCTTGAATATTCTCCCGCATCTTGCAAATTCAAACTTCATTTTCTCCAAGCCTTCAAATAATCATCAAGCCCACTCCACGCATTAACTCCATTATTATAAAGCCTAAGATCCTTGACATCCTCTAAATCCTATCACTTCCTAAAGATCCCACTCCGCTAATCTCCTTAAAATCTGCAATTAAGCTCACAAAACTAGAAAGTAACCGAAATGGCCATAAAACAACAAAAAAGAAAATATGCATGGAAATTAACTAAATTATGGATGAAATATGTTAAAAGTAACTATAAAAAGAAGTAAATAAAATAAACTATCAAATCACCCCAAGCTTAAACCTTACTTGTCCTCAAGTAAGACAAGACTAAGATGAACTTGGGATGAACTATCCTAAGGGAAATAAAAAGAATGGATAGAACCATAGAACCTGATCACCGTTAGTCAACATGGTCAAAATTAATCTTGCTATTATCTCATTACTTTTTCATCCGATGACAATAGGACCATAAACCACAACTAGGACAACTCCTCTAGGTGAGTAAGGAGAGATGGTCAGTCGCAGCCTCAATGGAACATGCATACAATGAAGAACATTTGTAGTAGGGAAAAAGTAGTTGGATGGGCTCGTGTGGAGCTCTTCTTTAAGTGTACACTCTTATCACGAAAGTTGCGTGATCTCACATCTGCCAGTTACTCTCATGTGTAATTGGGTTTAATCGCTCAGTCACCATTGTAGGAATTGGTTCACTTAGTGTTGGCCCAAACCTCCCGTAGTATCCGACTCAACAGTCTCTCTAACATCACCAATTTGTGAAAAAACAACAACTCGATCTATATACAATAAGACAATCCTAAATAAATAAATATCAAACGTTGGGCGACCAAAATGTAGGGAAATTTGTTCATTAATTGAACCTATCACCTATCTAAGATTTTTTTTTTTGAGATTTTTTTTTAAAAACTAACATATTGAATTTTTGCTTTTATCAAGAAAATTTTTGACTCAAAATTTGGTTCCCAGAATTATTTAAGTGGAATCAAGGGGGTAAAAATAATAATCCGAATGGTCTAAGTGTGAAAATGACCATGTGTGGAGCATAAAGTTGTACGCTCCTCTTCAAACTTGTGAGTTTTCCAATCATAATGAAAATGTCCAAATGCGGACTAAAAGACTCTTTAAAATCCTAAAAAAAATCGCGAAAAAGATATGGTGATGTAAAGAGACCGGATATAGATTCTACTCGGGGACAAGCACCAGTGCTTCATCCTAACGGTTCAAACATGATCAAGTGTGATCCTCTCGGCAGTATTGACCGCAAGGCAAAAAAAACATCCATTGCTATAGTATATCCTACAGTTGTTAGTATCACATGCATAATTCTTCATGAAAGCTACCTGGCCATGATCACTTACCCCTTTAAGCTTCCAGCATCTGATCCCGAGTATGAAGTCCCAAACTGCAGCTAGTGGTCCCGGTTCGATGGGTGAGATTACAACAAGATCCTGGACCAATAATGATATAATAACTGTGAACCTGTTCCATGGTATCTAAGGGGGTGAGAATAAACAGACAACAAAAATACATGAATGTTAATGCCCTAAGCTAAATGTTATGAAAAAAATAAAAAGTATAAAAGAAGAAAATAAAATCTTTTTGAAATTTTATTAAAAAAAATGAATGCGAATTAGCCTAAAACTAAAATGATATGCAACCTAACTAAAAATGCATGAAAAAATAAAAGGAAAATGAAATGCCCCACCCCAAGCTTAAGAACAAGCATTGTCCTCAATGCTTAAGGTAAGGGTAGAAATGACCTAAATTGGAGGATCGGGCGACAGAAAGTGTCCATGGTGGTGTCGTGAAATTCCGACCGGTAGAACTCTGAGAATCTTGATTTTTTCGGCGAGGTGGGTATTGGAAGGTTATGTTCTTGAGAGGAATAGAGTAGGAGGTCAAGATGGTTAAATGAAGAAGAAGGGAAGCTGAACATTTTAATCTATGGGTCAACAATGGTCAATTTCGGTCAATGTTGGTCAAGAAAAGTCAAAAGGTCAACTCCTTAAAACCTTTGGTAAACACCTGGTCAAATAATAGCCAAAAATAGCCCAAAATGCCCAGCACAGTGCGCGGGTCGCGCAGAGTAGCACGCGGGTCAGGCGGACCTTGCAGTTAACGCTTGGGCCAATGTCGCTTCATCATACCTGGCCGCGTAACCCACCCGCGCAACAGTACGCGGGTCGTGCAACCCGCTGATCCTGATCTTCATTTTTGCTTCATTTTTCTTCGTTTTTCACCCATTCTTGCTTTGGAAGGCCCCAAACACCTAGAAACTCTTGATTTCTTCAAAAAACAACTCTTTTGAATCCCAAAAACATCTTCAAAACTCATTTATTCAGATTAAAAAATGAAAGCACAATGCTTTCCAAAAATGCCCTTCTTTAATGTCTTTGGCGAGACGCCTCCAAACTTCACTTTAACACTTTGGGACGTTCAAATGGACGACATCTTGGACATTTGAATCAAAACCCTCGTTAAATGGCTTCAATCGATGTCCATTAACCTTGCAAATTTTCCCCGTGTCTACATTTTTTAGTTTCCACGCCTCCATTGAGACTTTTTTCTAGTATTTGACTTTCTTTTTACGGGAGAACCACACCAGACTTAGACTTTTGATAAAAGCAATCATACAACTATATTCTTTCTTGTACTTGTTCATTAAGGTGACCAACTCTTCCCTCTTTGACATGGTTTTCGAGTAGGTGACTGGTTGGGCGTCTTCTTTCTTGGGATACGTATCTTTTGAAGAGTCCGACAAATTTATCGCTTCTAGCTCTTGTGGTTGGTCTACCAATGGAGTTAGTTTCTTAATGGTAGTGTGTGGCTCAACCTCTCTTTCATTAACCCCTATCATTTCCTCTATAGTTTCATTGTCAGCTTTTTCAATTTCTTCTTCTTCTTTGACAACCTCTTCCACTTCTACTTCTTCTTCCTCTTCTTCATATAACACTCTTGGGCCATCAAAAATTTTATCATCATTCAAAGGAATGGAACATGCGCTATGCGATGGGCTCTCTTTGGATGGTAGTTTGTCTTGAGCTTCCATTATACTAATTGATTGAGCAATTTGTCTTATTTGTTGCTCTAAGCTTTTGAGGCTAGCTTGGGTTGTTTCCTGGATAATTTGGGTAGAAGTGGCAATGCTTTTAACAATTTCCTCTAATGACATGCTTGGCGTTTGAGTTTGTTGAGGAGGGTAAGGATAGAGTTCTTGGAACTGCGGAGTTGGTGGGTATTGGTTATTTCCCCAAGTTTGGTATTGGTTGTTTCCCCAAACTTGGTTGTTGTCCCACCATTGATCATGTTGATGTTGATCATAACTCGATTGGTTTGACTAGTAGTAGCTTCCCTTCTCTTGCACGTCTCCCCATTCTCCTTGTAAATATGGACACATGTCGGAATGATGTCCATTTTGGGCACAAAAGTCGCAAAGAAGAGGTGTGGGCTGCACACTTTGGTCACTTTCAATCATCATAACTAAATGAGCTAGCTTAGAAAGTTGGTCTTTCGGTGCAAGGAGTGTTCATTTTCGAACCATACTACTTTTTTTTCGGGATTTTAAATTTGAGTACCTGTACAATGAGATCTAGGCATAGAGAAACAAATTGATTAAAAATAAACCAATCCCCGGCAACGGCGCCAAATTTGGTGGTTGTCGAGGCCAACAAAAATAAATAACCCTAAATCTTTTACACTAAAATAGTGTATAGTGGTAAAGGGGTCGATCCACGGAGATTGGTTCAATTTTATAACTCTATGAAAAATCTCTTTGTAAAAATACTTGTAAAATAACAATAAATTAAAAATGGGGGGATTGGTCTTTTGAAATACTTGAAATAAACTAGAATTAAACTAAGATTTAAATAAACAATTTCAACAAAAATAAGAGTTTGATGTAAAATCAATAAGATGAAGATGGTTGACTTAAGGTTTCCTCACTTTGACTTTTGATGAGCATATCATTAGAATCCAATGGTGCAATACTTGTTTTAAATCCTTAATTTGGCTATAGTATCCAAGAAGCTTGAGATTACCTAGACTTTTTTTAGTTGTTAAAATGGTTAGAGAAGCTCATAACAATTTCCTTGGTTAAAGTCACAATTTCCATTAAGCATGTAATTAGTGAAAGTCAACTAGCATTAAGAACCAAAAAGTCACCAAATCCAAGAGGAGTCAAATGCTTTCGCTACCATGTTGGAGAAAATGTTTTTATGATTGTGTGAAGCAAAAATAACACAAAAATCATTTGTTGCTTGCTAACTTGAGGATCCTTTACTTAATCAAGAAATTAGCCAACTAATCACCACAAACACATTTAAACCCATGAATAAAAACATACAAGTAGTGATAAGATGTTAAAACACAAAACATTCCCATAAAGATTTAAGAACATGTTCATGGATTCTTCAACATTCAACAAAAGTTCAAAGGATTCAACAAAAGTCAACCAAGATTAGTTTAACCAAGCATGACTAAACTCAAAGAAATAAAGTTAGAGAAGATTGTACCAAACATTAAACAATAATCAAGAGGTGAAAAGATGATGTTCTTGAGGTGTTCTTGGCCTTCAAAAATCTTCAAAACTCCAGAGAGAATGCTCCAAAGTCGGATGTCTAAGAGTTTTGCAAAAGTGGCACACCAACCTTCCCCATATAGCTCAAAAGAAGAATTTCCGGAATTGTCCCTGCAGGGGGTTGCGCGACCCGCGTGCTGTTGCGCGGGTGGTCCCTGGATGTAGCATCTTTGAGGTTTGGGCCTCCATAGCTTAGCCCACTTGGCCCAGTTCGAATCCAATCAACTCCTGGCCCATTTTTCTTCAAGTTTTCTTCATTTTAAGCCCAATTTGACTTCTCCAAATCCTCCAAAGCTCGTGAACTCGCCCGATTAATGATCTACGCACGCTTGAATATTCTACCGCATCTTGCAAATTCAAACTTCATTTTCTCCAAGCCTTCAAATAATCATCAAGCCCACTCCATGCATTAACTCCATTATTATAAAGCCTAAGATCCTTGACATCCTCTAAATCCTATCACTTCCTAAAGATCCCACTCCGCTAATCTCCTTAAAATCTGCAATTAAGCTCACAAAACTAGAAAGTAACCGAAATGACCATAAAACAACAAAAAAGAAAATATGCATGGAAATTAACTAAATTATGGATGAAATATGTTAAAAGTAACTATAAAAAGAAGTAAATAAAATAAACTATCAATAAACTACAAAGTACATTGTTAAATGGAACTTAAAACATGAAATACAAATATATAATCTTACTTGATCTTCATGAGCATCTATATATCGAATTATTTGAAGCTGATTGTTGAGAAGTTGATGGTTGTAGACTACTTTTTTCACCTTTTGGCATTGCCTATTGATGGTTACGTATTAAGAACTAGATCAATGATGGTGGATTGGTGGATAATAAATGTTGATTTAAGATGAAGAGCATATGTGGATGGAATCAAGATGTGGATATGTCGACTTAAGATGATGATGAATTGATGATCGAACAATCGAAGTCCAACATGAACAACCTACTTAATTTTTTCTTTGATATTGGTTTAGTCATGCGTTTTGAAGTTGAAACATCCCAAAAATACAACCTAAAATTTTTTGTTTAAAAAACATTACTAAACCATATATCAAATTTCAAAAGATAAAAACCAAGAATCGTGTATATCAAATGTCATAATAAATTATCAAATCAAAACTAGTGTCAAGATCATATCAAAATATCAGAGTCAATCTCCCATGCTAAACTGTGGTGTGTGCCATGCCAGCATCCCGAGCCTTTCTCCCTGCCAGCTGAAGTACCTAAAACCAAAACTGAAACTGTAAGCACGAGGCTTAATGAGCTCCCCCAAGCTACCACATACCATACAATAACATATAAACACGTATTGGGATTTGCCCACTACATCGGACCGAAGTTCGGAAACTGCATCGGACCGAAGTCCGGAACTAACCAGGGCCTTGCCCTCTGCATCGGACCGAATTCCGAAAACTGCATCGGACCGAAGTCCGGAACTAACCAAGGCCTTGCCCTCTGCATCGGACCGAAGTCCGGAAACTGCATCAGACCGAAGTTAGGAAACTGACTGAACATAGCATATCATAATCATATCTACTAGCATAAACACATATACTGCATACTGCATCGAACCGAAGTTCGTAACACATAACACAAAGAAATGACCGGTTCCAAAAATGCACAAGAATATCGTTCCGGTCCCGGCCCGATTGGTTCTATCCGGTTCAAGCCGGTTTTCTGGTCCAAATGTTCATCCCTATTATTATCTCTCACGCAATAAATAAATAAATAAATACCATATAATTCAGTGAATAAATATATTTCATACCTTGAGTTTTTGTTAGTTTTTATATTTTTTAAAAGTGAAACCAAACCCAATATTTTATTTTTTTAAAAACTCAAAGTATTTTGGGTTCAGTTTTTTGGTTTTTTGATTTTATTGGTTTGTATTGATTTTTTGGTCTGTGGGTTTGGTTTTGTTCGCCCCTTTTAGCTTATGAATTTGATTTTTACTCGTTCTCACACTCGTCCTTTAACCCTACTTTTCTTTTTAGGTTTTACAGCCTTTTCTTCGTCTACTTTTCTCCATCTTCCATCACTGTCCCAAGATGTCTTCGTCGTTCCTCCCTCGGTCTTCCATAAGGTAAGTTGTTGGATCATCTCAACTACTCATTCTCGATATCTCTATTCTCTTTTTTGTTCTCTCAATCTCGATTTTTCTTCTTCTCCATTCTCTGTTCTCCCATTTCTGTTAATAATGTTTCTCTATTTCTTTAAAAAAATTCAGTTTTGACGTAAAACGGTGCCTTTTTGCTTCAATTGACAAATTTTTAATAGATTCCATAAATTGGAGTTGTTTATGGGTTTATGTTTATGTTGGAAGTTGGAACCTTTATAAATGGTATCATAAATCTGTTTAGGATAGTAAATCTGCATAGGATTGGAAGAATTGTGTCAATTAGACATAAATGGAAGTTGTTTAATAACTGAAAAGGAAGACGAGATGCATAAATTCTTGTTAGATTGAGTTTTAATTGAATGTTTCTGAATATAACAACTCGTTTGCATTTGTTATACTGGGAAACGATGCTTTGAAAAAGGTTCTGCTTTATCTGTAGGAAAGAATTCATATGATATTTCCAAATTATGTTGACAAATGGTAAGATTACACTGCAAGTTTGCTTTGATAAAGGTCTTCTACATCATGTTGCGCTCATTGTTTCTCAATTTCTTTAAAAACTACAAGACCAAGACAGTTATGGTAGTTTTTCACAAACATATACAAGTCTCATGGTCGCATCACAGTGATTTTTAGTTTCAAATTACAATAGTTCTCAAACAAACAACAATTTGCTATTCTAATTCTACATCACTTTTAGATACAAGGGTAAAATGGCCATTTGCTCTTATTTGAACGGTTTATTCAGTGCAAAATACAAAAACAATTAGTCTAATTTTATCCAAAAACATTCTCTGAAGACACATCATTTATCACTCAGCACTTAGGCCCGTAGAGGCTGATTATTATTATTATTATTATTTTTTCCCCACTTTGAGTTAAACATGAGGACCAAAAGATATCAGAAAATGAAAAAAGATATGTATAAGAAAAATACAAATTTCCAAGACCTGGAAGTCTTTGAACGTCTAATTTGGGGCAAATTATTTCAATTCTTCATGTCGAATTTGTCTTATAGTTTGGTTATTATGATGCAATGGGAATTAAGTTTTGTATGCTCTAGATAAGATATACGCCTTTGAACGTCTAATATGGGGCTATTCATTTCAATCCTTCATCTTTAATGCTCCACATGATGTATAAGTTTTTGAACATATGATTTGGGGCATTTTATTTCAATTCTTTTTTTTCTAATCTGCCTTATAAAATGGTTCTATTTTAAAGGAAAATAAGGGTTTTATGGCCCACACAATGTATAAGTCTTTGAACGTTTGATTTGGGGCAGTTTATTTCAATTCTGCTTTTCTAATTTTTCTTATAGTTTTTTCTAAAAATGAGAAATAACAAAACTATTGTTGATGAATATGCCTATCCTTTGATCTTTTATTTTTTTAAGAATACATTTTTTTTTTCGAAAAATAAAAACAAAAATACCCAAATTTGTATATTTTGTAGATTATATAATTAGATATCCATATCGATATACAAAGTCTTTATTAACAGTTTGTTCATTGATGAATGTGCTTAATTATTTTTATCTTTTTCGAAAAAAAAACAAATATACCAAAATATCTTTTTATGACGTAAAAATAGACATTTATATTGATATAGGAAGTGTTTTATAACACTTTATTTCATTGATGAGTATGTTGTTTTCAGAGATGAATGTTAATTATTTATTTTTAACAAATATACGAAAATCTCTATTTTTTAGGCCTTACAATTAAACATCCATACCAAAATAAATTTTTTTTTTTTTTTAAAACTGTATTCATTGATGAATGGTGTTGATTTTTTTATTATATATTGTTTTACTTTATTAAAGAACACCAGAGTTTATTATTTTTTAGCCTTAAAATATGTTTCCATATTGATGAAAAAAGAGGAAAAAAATAATTTTGTTCCTACGCGTTCTCACGAGAATTATTGTCTTTACTTGAACCATTCTCTCTGTGTAATTTACACTGATATTTTATGCATTGTACTTTCACTTGGCTGGATAATATTTTATCTTATTTCCTAAATAAATGACCCCAAGATAGGTGTGCAGTTTGAGGCCATCCACTTGAATCCTTCATTTTCACAATTAACAGCACTATATAAAGCTGCATGGAGCATCTTTAAATTTTCATCCATACAAACAAAAAAAAATCACCAAGATTTGCATTTACATCATGAGTCCTTGTGTTTTTATAATATTCTCACTTCTTTTCTTTTGTCTTGAGACTACAACTGCCAACCAATTGGCAGCAGTGGGAGGAGGAGATGATAATGGCGGTGTGAAGAAGTGTATTGAGAAGGAGAAAGACGCTCTCCTTCATTTCAAATCTCTCCTTCAAGACCCTTCTGATCGCCTCTCTACGTGGACAGCTGAACAAGACAACTGCTGTCAATGGAGTGGAGTGACGTGCAACAACCAAACAGGTCATGTCACAGTACTTGAAATTCAGTCCTGTGGTCTTGTAGGTGAGATTAGCCATTCATTGGTTAACTTAACCTACTTGAATCTTCTTGATCTTTCCGGAAATTCTTTTCATGGAACCATTCCCACGATCATTAGTTCCTTGACTCAATTAAGGTACCTTGACCTTTCCTACAACTCTTTTTATGGAACCATTCCTTTAGAGTTCGGAAACCTCACCAACTTGGAAGGGCTTTACCTTTCATATGTTGGAAGGTGTACAGTCGAGAACCTCGAGTGGTTGTCTCCTCTGTCTCATCTGGAGGGACTTGAAATGGATGGGATTTCACTGGCCAAAACAAATCATTGGGTAGATGTTATTCTCAGTCTCCGGAAACTCTTGCGGTTAACTTTAGAGGGATGTGAGCTGTCACAGGTCATTTATCCATATTCTTCTTCATTTCTCAACTTTTCTTATTCCTCATCTATTGAATACCTTTCTCTTAGAAACAACAGTCTCACCTCATCCATGTATCGTTGGTTGTTCCCGTTGACCAGCAATAACCTTTGGATTCTTTATCTCTCTGGCAACATGTTAGATGGGATACCCAAATATCTTGGTAACCTCTGTAGTTTGGAATGGTTGGACTTCTATAACAACTCTGCTGCTGTCAAATTTCCTGATTTTCTCAACAACTTGTCTGGATGCACATCGCTTTCATTACAATGGTTGTCTGCTTCAGGAAGCCAATTTACAGGGTCATTGCCTGATGACATCCAAAAGTTCACATCCCTAACAGAATTGTCCCTCTATGAGAATCAGTTAAAAGGAACTATAAGTAAGAAACTGTGGGAACTGCCCAAGCTTGAATATCTTCATCTTTCTAAAAACTCACTCCATGGATTTCCTTCCTCAGATTACATGTCAAACTATTCTCATATAGAATCTATTTATCTGAGCTCTTGCAAGCTAGGGCCTCTCTTCCCCAAATGGATTCATAAGTTGAAAAATCTTACCAGTATTGATATTGCAAATAATGGTATTTCAGATACAATTCCTCTTGAGTTTCGGGACTCGTGGCCTTCCCGGTTAACATTCCTGAATCTTTCTTCCAACAACATAAGTGGGAAAGTACCAGATCTGTCATCAAATTTTGACAACAATTCAGTGATAGATTTAAGCTCCAACAGCTTTAATGGTCCAATAACTAATGTCTCTTCCACTGTGGCATTACTAAATCTTTCCAGAAACAAATTCTCTGGAGGAATCTCCTTCTTATGCCAGGTTGTCCATGGTTTTTTAGTTATTCTTGACCTCTCTCATAACTTTCTAAGTGGACAAATTCCAGACTGTTTGTGGCATTTCAAAGAACTAAAAGTTCTTAATTTAGAACACAATAATCTGTCTGGAAGTCTTCCTGCCTCTCTTGGATCTATGATTAAGCTCGAGGCATTGGATCTGTACAAGAACGATTTCTCTGAAGAATTTCCTTTGTCTGTTAAGAATTGCACGAGCTTAAAATCATTGAATTTGGGGGCCAACAAGTTTTCTGGTAATTTGCCTGTTTGGATTGGGGAAAGCTTATCTGGGTTGTATGTTCTTATGTTAAGATCAAACAACTTCTTTGGAACCATCCCTTTACAATTATGCCAATTAGCAAGTCTTCAAATTCTAGACTTGTCGGTTAACCATTTCCATGGAAGCATCCCCTCATGTTTGAGTAATCTTACGATCATGGTGCAACAAGGATTCTCTCAACTACAGAATTTAGATCCTAACAATCCATTAATAAGATATTCTTATAATGTTGACCATGTGATGATCCAGTGGCAAGGAACCGAACGTGAATTCATCAGAAGTAATATGAAGTTGTTGAGGAGCATCGACCTCTCAAGCAACAACTTAACAGGGGAAATCCCATATCAGATTACCAATCTTGATCAACTGATTGCACTCAACTTATCTAAAAACGCTCTACTTGGAAAGATTCCATGGAAAATCGGTCAGATGAAAAACCTTTTAACTTTGGATTTATCTAGAAACAAGTTTTCAGGAGAAATACCATCAAGCATGTCTCAAATGACCTTATTGAGTTACCTAGACGTCTCAGATAATAGTTTGTCAGGGAGAATCCCATCCAGCACACAACTTCAGACCTTTGACCCTTCAAGATACGAAGGGAACTTAGGGCTTTGTGGACCTCCCCTTACCAAAAAATGTCCTGGAGATGAAGAATTAGGAATACAACACATCATTGGTGAAAGTGAGGGTGATGGTGAAGGTGTAGACGAACTTGATGTATGGTTCTATATTGGTGGGGCCATTGGTTTCACTATTGGATTTTGGATAGCATGTGGTGCTTTCCTTCTCAACCGTCGTGGAAGATTTTCTTTTTTTATGTTTCTTGATAGCTTCGAAGATTGGGTTTATGTGAAGGTTGTGGTGTTCATTGCAAATTTGCAAAAAAGACAAACATAAATAGTCATGTAAATCCATGTTTCATTTTTGTATTTGGCATGGGTTTTTAAGTCCCAGTTATCAATAAAATTGCCACCAACACCACGGGTGGCCATTTTCTAGTGTTGTGTGAAATAAGGCATCATGAAAAGTTTATATTTTCTATTTATATTTAAGAAAGTTCAAAAAAAAAAAAAAACATTAAGGAAATAATAAAAAGGGAAAATGACTTATGACAGTAACCATCTATCACATTTGTTCACATTTGGTCATCTTTTTTGTACACGTTTGACTATTAAACTTACCTAACATATTCGAAAGGTACCATTATGAACGGTAATTAAAGGTTATTTCAGTTTCCAACGACTTCTCCGGTGCCGGTTAAACTTGTGACAGTAATGAAGTTTTGTAGTTGTACACATACAATCAATTACTTTTTTATCCATATTTGACAAATAAACTTAGGTTAATGAAGAAATTTTGTAGGAAATATATTCCTCAAAGGATTATCCATCCATATACGTTGCTTTTCTTCAAGACTATATAATAATATACACCATATATGTTTCAAAAGGCCTTATTTGTTCATCAGTAAATCAATGTTGAATCTCATTACTAGAAATTGCCCGTTCCTCACTTTGTGCGGGGTAATTTCCAATTGGGGTTGTGAAACTCATAATTTCCAAATTTTCTATTAGTTAGGGACCATTTTTCTAATTTTTTTTAACATGTGAACCATTTGCTTTTGAAAAAAATTCTGCACATGGACTTTAATAATCATGTTTCTACTTGGAAAACTCGATCCAGAAGCATAGCATAGAATTACATTATGGTACTCGTCGAGTAGTAGCGGGTTTGGATGCGGGGGTTTAATGATCTACTCGCCAAGTTCATTATGGTACTCGACGAGTAGATGCTGGCAGATGAAACCCTAGGTTCCAGGGCCTTGCACCCTATTTAAAGGGGTCATTAGCCTCCCTTGGCCTCCCCTTTACAACTTTATACCTCCTTAAAACCTTTATTCGAGTGTGAGTGTGTTCTTGGTGATTTTGAAGCTTGAAGGAGGGATTTGGTGAAGGGATCTCTTGGGGAATCAAGCTAGAAGAAGCAAAGGCTCGTGGGGATTCTAGATCTACTCCTGTGGAGCACTTTCTGAAGGTATTAAGCTGTCTCTTAGCTCATTTCCACCCAAAACCCTCTTGTGTTTGGATTCTAAGAAAGGGCTTTTGTGTTTAAGCCAAGATCTGAAGTTGTAACTTCAGATCTGAACTCCTTTTGGCCTTAAGATGCATAAAGTTAACAGTTGAGCTTAGCATGTACCTTCCCTCAAGTGTATGACCCCATTCCAAGTTTAGATTTGCTATTTTAGGGCCTTAAAGCCTTACATGCACGTAAAGTTTGCAACTTTACGTGGAAAGCATGCCTTAGGAGCCTAGATCTGTAGTTTGGAAGCTTTGCATGGCTCGAAAAGGGTCTTTATGGATTGGGATCTGAAAGGACTCGGCAAGTCACAGGGGGTGACTCGGCGAGTCATTTGAAGGCAGGCATGGACTTGGCGAGTTGGAAGAACAACTCGGCGAGCCCGATGAATTTTGCCTAGAACTCGGCGAGTTGGATGAACAACTCGGCGAGTCGGATGAAGGTTACCTAGAACTCGGCGAGTTAAAGGAACAACTCGGCGAGTCAAGTAAGATTTCCCCAATGGTTGGATGTTCGTAGACGTGTCACGTGTCGAGTGTCAAGCAAGGGAACTCGACGAATGACCTTAGATTATCATTCAAACTGTATGAACTCGACGAGTCGTCTCGGTGACTCGGCGAGTAGATGTTATTCTGGGGAAACTCGGCGAGTTACTAGTCGTACTCGGCGAGTTAGGGTCAACATGGACCGTTGACTTGACCTTGACTGAAGTTGACCAGGATGGACTTTGGGAAATGACTGGAAACTGTATGACACTTTGTAGGCAGTTGCGTGGAGCAGCCTGTGGGGTACATTTGGTCGCAAAGTGTCAGTTCAGCATTCGTGACAGGTGAGTCTTCTCACCATACCTATGGGTCTAAGGCACCAAGGCCGGCCCATTATGTGACTGTGACATGTGTGTTAGATATTCTGTGTTTTGTTATGCGTTTGCATGTTTTGTATGAAGACCCCGGGGGAAGCCCATGTTATTGGATGTAAGACCATGAGGGGTAGCCCATGGCAGTCCTAGGTGAAGACCATGTGGGGTAGCCCATGGCATTAGATGTAAGGCCATGTGGGGGAGCCCATGGCAGTCCTAGGTAAAGACCATGTGGGGTAGCCCATGGCATTCTCTCAGGTTTCGTGTATGAATGGCTTACGTGATATGTGTGTGACTTTTATAGCTAACAGGATATGTGATATATGGTTTGTGTGTGTGTGGTATGCTCTAGGAAACTCACTAAGCATTTCGCTTACAGGTTGTTGATTGTTTCAGGTACTTTAGAGCCGAAGGGCAAAGGCAAGGCGTGATGACGTGACGTGCACTCTACCTCTCTTTTTGTGTGATGGGACTATCTGATGTTTTCAAAGTACATTGAAATTGTAATAATTGTGATTTGGGGAAAAACAAATGGTTTGGAAAATTATGAATTATGGGAATTGTTTGAGTAATTAAAAACGAAAAAAATTTCTTGATAAAAAATCATGTCGTTTCAATGAAAGGGATGAAGGTGATGATGAGGATGGGAAACAATCTAAAAATGAAGATCAAGTGGATGCCATAATGGATGAGGAGAACAATATAAAAGATGTTGATATGGACATGGCAGACTTCTGTCTAAATGTTGAAAGTGATGTTGAAGGAGCATGTATTGATGATGTTCATGGTCATGAACCTGAAGATATGGAAGTGATCAACAATGAGGAGTTCGAATCATTGGATGAAAGATCAGACCAAGAAAGAGAAAGTGGGAATTAATAGGAATACCTTGCAGGCATGCAATTGCAACTCTGAATGAAATGAGCAAAGACCCTGAGGCTGAGCTTGACATTTACAAGTGGGTACACAAGGTGTATTGGCTAGAGACATGGCAAAAAGCTTATTCATTTAAGGTGGAACCAATTAAAGGGAGACCCATGTTGCCTAAAAGTAATTGTCCAACAAAGCTAATCCCTTCACATCGCACTCAAGTGGGAAGGCCTAAGAAAAAAAGAAGACAAAGTGAGGGTGAAAGGTTAAGCAAAAGGCAAAAGGCAAGTCAAGGTGATGGAGTCAATGAGATGCAAGGAGAACCTTCCCAAGGGCCAACAAATGATGGAGTGCAGAAGCTATCAAGGAAACATATCAGTGTTACTTGTAGCAAATGCAAGAATAAGGGACACAACTCTAGGACCTGTAAAGGGCAATGTGGGAATCAATCCAAGAAGTGAGTTTGGTTGTTTGTTGTGGTGCAATGACTATTTAGTTGTTTGTTGTTAAGAACTGTTTGTTTTTGAAAACTTTAGTTATGTTTTGATAATGTGGTTATGTATGGTGCATAGACACTTGTATGCTTAATTTGGTAATTGTTTTTGGTTCCACTCATGTGGTTAATGAAATGTGCATTTTGGTCAATTTATGACATGTATTTTGGTAATGTACTTTTGTTACATTTTGGTAATGTACTTTTGTTACATTTGCTTAATTTGGTAATTGTTTTTGGTTCACACCTATTGCACTGTTCCTGTAACATATTCATACTTCTTACCGGTCCATTACACCTTTCCTCCAACGTATTTATGTTTCTTAGAATACCAGGTATGATGGTTTTACTCCTAACACACATAAGCAGATCAACCCACCTGATAAACCCGTAAACAGAATCCTTAGTAGGGCACGCATAAAACCTCTTTCTTGGATTCAGTGGCGTCCAAGACGTTCTTACCAAAGCGAGTTTTCCACAAAAACAAACCACAATTGTTCGATTGTAGATCAGGAAGGAGAAAGGACCATGAAACCAAAAAACACGTGGTTTGGACCAAAACCCGGAAAAAATGCATACCATAGGGACCATTTTTGCAATTTTGTCTTTTTTTTTTTTTTTTTTTTTTTTATTTATTGCTATGACCACAAATTTCTTGCAGAATTATCACTCTAACACATTTAACGAGTTTCATAGTTAACTTGGTTAATTTTTTTGCAAAATCGGTCCTAAAAAGTTTAAATTTGGTCCCAAAGGTTTGCAAAAAATTACACATGGTTTTTTAATTTTATTTTTCGTTTTTTGTATACTTTATTTATTTTTGTTTTTTTTTAATAAATATATATGCATTTTTTATTTTCTTTTTTTTATATACTTTAATTATTTTCATTTTTAAACTTTATTTTTCAACAATTTTATTTTTTACCTTTTTACCTTTTGTTTTCTATTTTAGTTATTTATGGTTTTTCTAATGTTTTTATTTATTTTGATTTATGTAAATGAACTTGAATCAATATAAATTAGTATAACAATTTTTTTTATAGAGACTGACTATTATTATTATTTTTTTGTTATTTCTTTTAGTCTATTATCAAATTGAAAAATGTTATCTTGAATTTAAACTATTGATATCACATATAGAAATATGATTTAATTTGCAAGTTATATAACATACTAAAACACTAATTCTCTATAAACAAGGTAATTTTTTTTTTTAATTCTCATTTTTTCGTAACATTAATATAATAATACTAAAGAAAAAAAAACAAAAATAAAATATGTTGGATCGAAATTACAAATATAAACATAAATGTTTTATTTACTTGAATAAAAATAAAAAAAATTACAAAAACTATAAATTATCAAAATTGTAATATACTCTAATATACTAATACATTTAACATTTTTTGAAAAAGTTCAATAAAAAATTAAAAATACAAAAAAATAAAAACAAATAATTGGAAAACAAACAAGAAAAAAAAATTAAAATAAATAAAAAGATGAAAAAATTAAAATATAATACGAAACGAAATATGAAAAAAACTAACAAAAAAAATCTAATATACTCTATATACACACTAAAAATGAAAATAAATAAAGTATATATATAAAAAGAAAATAAAAAATGTATATATATTTTTAAGAAAACCGAAAATAAATAAAGTATGAAAAAACAAAAAAATAAACTTAAAAAACAATATGGTGTAATGGTTTTCAAATCTTAGGAATCAAATTTGAACTTTTTAGGACTGATTTTGCAAAAAAAAAAAATTAACCAAGTTAACCATGAAACTCGTTAAGTGGACTAAAGTAATAATTCTGCGAGAAAATTATAGTCATAGCAATAATAAAAAAATATTAGGGCTTTTTCCAAATACGCCTTAAAAATTTAGGACTTTTATAATATTAGTCCATTTATATTTAAGAAAGTTAAAAAAAAAAAAAAAAAAAGAAGCATAATAATAAAAAGGGAAAACGACTTACCTAACTATCTAGGACTTTTATAATATTAGTCCATTTATATTTAAGAAAGTTAAAAAAAAAAAAAAGAAAAAGAAGCATAATAATAAAAAGGGAAAACGACTTATGACAGTAACCATCTATCACATTTGTTCACATTTGGTCATGTTTTTTGTACACGTTTGACTATTAAACTTACCTAACATATTCAAAAGGTGCCATTACGAACAGTAATTAAAGGTTATTCCAGTTTCCAACGACTTCTCCGGTGCCGGTTAAACTTGTGACAAAACTTGTGACAATAATGAAGTTTTGTAGTTGTACACATACAGTCAATTACTTTTTTTATCCATATTTGACAAATAAACTTAGGTTAATGAAGAAATTTTGTAGGAAATATATTCCTCAAAGGATTATCCATCCATATACGTTGCTTTTCTTCAAGACTATATAATAATATACACCATATATGTTTCAAAAGGCCTTATTTGTTCATCAGTAAATCAATGTTAAATCTCATTACTAGAAATTGCCCGTTCCTCACTTTGTGCGGGGTAATTTCCAATTGGAGTTGTGAACCTCATAATTTCCAAATTTTCTATTAGTTAGGGACCATTTTTCTAATTTTTTTTAACATGTGAACCATTTGCTTTTGAAAAAAATTCTGCACATCGACTTAAATAATCATGTTTCTACTTGGAAAACTCGATCCAGAAGCATAGCATAGAATTACATTTCTTAAGGCAATGTATTTTGAAAAATCTACCGAAATGAGAAAATATTTCAAAATACAATGTTGTAATCAGAAAAAAATGATAATATGATGTTAAAATAAATAAACTAATGGAACAAATGTGTTGTATTTTACTGAATACAAAATCATTAGCATATAAAGAAAAAATCTATATCAGTGTATGTCTGAAGTCCAAAAATGAATTTGCAGTGAGTATGTTATATTGCACTTTGAAGATAGTTGGTTAAACTCTGGTTGGACAAAAGTTAATTGTCACCCCTCAACTAAACCTTTTTTTTTTGTTTTGTTCAAAGGTACCATGCATTTTGAATTTAAAACATAGTTCAAAGTCAAAGAGAATATGCTGGAAATAGCATGTACTTCCATTGACTTTATTTTAGCATCCTGGTTTCATGTTTTCTTTTTGAAGCATGTTTTCTTATTAAAAACAATTTTTTTTCCCTAATTAAAACACACACATACACACAGGCCACAGAACACTACCCCCATGTATGTACTTTCATCTTCATCATTTGCTATTAATGTCACTTGTTAAGTAATTTTTTTAGTCACCTTTATCTAATAAGCCTCTTAAACAAAAAATAATATATATTTTGATATAACTAAGAGCAGTGCATCCAAGTTTCTTTAGTCAGCTGATGTTTAGGAAGAAGATGAAAAAAGGAACAAATCCTAAAAGAGTGAAACAAAACCTTCATCTCTTAAAAAATTATCAGCAAGAACAAAATATGGTATACCTGGAAGAAGAAAATATGTCAGTTGTGCTATTTCAAGAAGAATCAAATAAAATAAATAGATTAACATTTGAAGATGGATAAAGATCAAAAAACAGAGGGCCATTCAAGAACCAAAACCAAATTTTTTCCCTAAATCGATTGTCCAGTGATGAAAGTTAGGAGGTTGCTATGAACTAATTTGAAAAAAATGTTCTCAAATGGTATCATTAATAGGAGCACAACAGAAGACTGATATGTAGTTGGACATAACATTTTGTGATCAATTACTCAAAACAAGATCATATATTAAGGTCAGAAGAAACATGAAGAATTAGAAATCAAGATCAAACACATGAAACAAATTTATTCTTAGCAATCAGTATTCACTTCTTTCAGACATTTCATCAAACACTTGGAAGGCGGACCGACCTTTTGAAGATAATTCTTTCTTTTCATTCAGATGACACTGACTAGCGATGCAAACCTGCAATGGAGTTCAAGAATAAAAGGAATGAAATAGAGAAATTGGGCTAGAAAACGATGTAGACGAAGTTGTGGATGAAGAAGATGGGAAGCTAGTTGATTCAGAGGACGGGGTACAAGTCATTAAGCCTAATAATCCTTATATTAGTGTTAGCTCCTCTAATGACGTTGAAGTTGAAGAAAGGGAGACATGTTTGATGATGCTTTTTAGGAAGTTGGAACTTTAGAAAAAGGTTAAAAAGGTAATATCACAAGGGTGCTCAACTATTGTTGATGGTTTAAAGGAATTTTACAACTTCAGACACCGTTTGGGAATGGTCAATTACTCAAGGCTTAGTTTGTCCATCAATTGTAAATCTACCTATCTAATAAATGAAACCTTTTGTCCACATGACATCTCTCTATATCCATCTTTCGATTATTGTAAATTGACCATAATGCCCTTCGTCTTATTTTTCTGAATATAACTCCATATTTGTTTCCTATTTACTACCAAAATATTTAATGCACAATGAATATATTTGGTATACAATCCTCTATATAAGGAATGTGTATGCAATCATTAATTTGAATTTGAATTCTGAAATAAAGTCTAATCCCAAAAAATAGGAAATTATATCGGAATTAATACATACCATAATGGTCCGTATTCATATATATTTACTATTTTCTAACTTCTAACTTGTAATCCTGGTATCCTGTAGTTCCTTTAACCGCTTCCTCACAGAAAAACAGCTTCATGCTGCTGTAGTTTCAACATCATTCGAATATCATAGGTTAGCATTAGTATTTTAGTATATTTAAGAACCATCATAGCATTCTACTTATCTTTAATTCACCCTTTCAACATTTTTGATACTTACTGTTTTGGGTGTTGTGATATCAGTTGTCTCTCCTTCCAAATTTGTTCCAAGTTCTTTATACTTCATATCCATACTTCTTCCTGATATATGTGTTTTGCTATTCCAAAATCCAATATGAAGATAACCCATTTTATTAAACGAAATCAAAAAAACAAAAGACCTTTTAATTAGCCTTGAAATCTTTTTCTTTTTAATTTATTTTCCTGCAAATTCCATTTCTTTCATGAATCCCTTTTACTTATGTTCTGAATACTTATGATGTGTCTCAATATTCAAAATCGATTATTCTAACTGAAACTTCAAATTTGTGATTATTAGTGTATTTCTTAACTGTGGAATGAAATTTTTTTTTATATACACTAATAATCACAATTTTGAAGTTTTAGGTAGAATAATCGATTTGAAAATGAACTTTATTCTAATCTACTCACATTATACATTCTGCTAACATAATATTTTCTTCTTTTATATTTTGTTACAGTGACAATGACAGAGAGAAACATCACTTTAATTAAAGACTTGGACAATATGAAGGATGATTACGATTTGATACTAGAGTGCCACCATCTACGTTCATTGTTTAGATAATCTCTATTTATTAGATTTTGTTTTACAGTTTTTCTGTTTGACAATACGGTTGTTTATTGTTTAAAACTATCCTTTTACATTGTTATAATACATTAATTTCGTATCAACAAGTCAAAGTTTGAATTATCCTTCCGCTAAAAAATAATTCTTATGTCAATATAGTTAGTAAATTGTATGAGTGGTATTTTATGAATAATTAAAGTATGTAATCGGTCCAAATGTTTAACTTGTGGCACATATGATCTTTATAACATAGTCTTATTGCAATTTTTGGAAACTGCGCCATATAACTTAACTATAATTTATCATTTAATCATGGTTCTTATCAGAAAATGCAATATCTTAATATCTAAATCCCCTATTACATTTTTATATTTATTTTATTTATAACTTTTGTTACGATTCAAAAAATAGCAATGTTCCATTTGTTTACTTACTAACACTACGATACTTATGATTAACATGAAACCATTAATGAGTAATAGAAGTGCAATTTTTTTACCTTTATGGAACTCTTTAGTTTTCCCTAATCATTTGTATCAAATCCTATGCCTTATATGTGATTTTGGCAAAAAAAAAATAATAATAATAATTAAAAAGCAAAAAAAAAAAAAAAAACATCAACATCAACACCTTTATACATTGCAAATATGATTAATAAGTATATTTTTACTTTAGAAACAATTCATACATATCATTAAATAAAATAAAAAACTAATAATTCAAAAACAGTAATGGTGAGATTTTCCCATTTTACCTTCAAGCTTTATACCCTATTTTGGAGTTCAAGTTAACAAGAGAACATAATTTAATCTCATATAAAACACATTATCGAGGTTCTTAGTTATTAGTTGAATCTTCTTGGACATATCATTTGAATCACCAATATTTGTACCTGACAGGATGTATGATTGGTATTTCAACGGATAACCAGTCATATACACAAATTATGTAAATTAACTTAATTTCTTTATATCGTCCAAACATAAAGTCTTGCTAATGTTATTTTAAGTAGCTTCACCATCGATTAATGGAGAAAATACCTAAAACAAAAATTTCTTAATAATAATTATAAATGTTTTATAAATTATTTACCCGTGGTTTCCACGGATTGTAACCTAGTGTTTCAATTAAATGAAACATTTGTAATCAGTAACACGTTTTTGGGATTGACCCACCTCTGGAATATGGAAAATCATTAATTGAAGCTTTAATTCCACTATCTTTTCTTGATTTCCATCAAATTTTTAAGACATAACTTCATTAATTATAAGTTGATGAGGATGGAACTCTTTGTATTGATGTTATGTGTCGCATCTTCTTCAAGATCCACCTATATAGTAAAAAAAATAGACAATGAATGATAATTCCTTTCGTAAAAGTAGCAAAATATTGGAATATAACAAACATTTGTCCAAAAAAAAAGGATCCACTTTGTAATATAAACATAAGGTTAATATACAAATTAGAGTTTAATTAGAGTTTTGCGTGCACCAACAATTATAATCGTTAGTGAGAGGAAGCTTTGGAGGTTGAAGACAAGTAAGAAGCATTTGTAACACTGTATCTTTTAGTTTGTTTTTTTATTTGATTTATGGTAATTAATACATGGTTTAATAAACGTGTTTTAAATTTCAAAAATGATTCTTAGGCGAAATTTCACAAAATATCAGAAATGGTCCTTATCTAAAATCTTTTCAACTTAACGACTCCATTTAACAGACATCCATCATCGGACGATTGGAGTGCAAAGTTTTATCGATAGAGACCATTCATGCAAAAAAATAGGTTTTATAATGACTTTTTGGAAATAAAATCAAAACCATAAGGACCATTTGTAGAATTTTGTCAAAATTTTTTATAGAAATGGTCTTTATGTAATAGTAAATATATAGAACTTGTCTGTATGTAGACAAAATGCAAATATTTAAGGAATGATCCCTATGTTTTTAATATGTAAAATTACGAAAATAGCTCTTGTATAATTGTAAAATTTTAGAAATGGTGCATATATAATAACAGAAAATGTAAAATTACAAAAATAGTCCTTATACATTAGTAAAATTATAAAAGTAACCACTTTTGTAATAGTTTATAATATAATTATATAAATGATCTATATTATAGTAAATAAGCATGGTTGTAAAAATCGGCCTAGACGCTGATTAATCGGCGCCTAGGCGCTAGACGACCTCCAACCGCCTATGAATAAGTGTTAGAATGTTAAGTAATTGGCCTTGGTCAATATCGGTCAAAACCAGACCAATTCGGTCCAAATTGGACAAAATCGGACCATTTAAATTTAATGGACCCACCAACTCAAAGGAGTCGGCTAGCCTAAAACTTAATTAGGTTTGGTTTTCAGAGGAGGGAGCTACGCTTTTATAGAAATGTTTTCCCTCTGTATTTTTTATCCCACCGGTGATGTAGGATACTCAATCAAAAAAATCGCACCGTCCTTCTCTTACAATAAATTGATATGTCTTCTTTCTTCTTTCGTGATGCACCATTGAAGTTGTCAAACAAAGAACTCCCAAGAATAAAAGAAATAGAAACATCGTTTGCTGTTGTCCTGGTCTTCAACCTCAAGCTTCGTCCTCGTCTTTCTCACCTTCCACTTCTTCTCCCTAGCCAGACGGTGCTCATTTATCGTCACTTGCTCAACGATTGTGCTCAAGCGACGACGACTACTACTCTGGAAATATTTCACAATCGTAGCTTGTTATCTGTTAACGATTGTGCTCAAGCGACGACGACAACTACTCTAGAAATATTTCACAATCGTAGCTTGTTATCTGTTATTGGTCTCGGGCTTACAGGAGATCAGATTGTTACTTAGGTGAAATATCAAGGTACATAATGTCTGCTTGATCTCAGATTTTTAATGTTTGCTTGATCTTGGTTAATTACATTTCTATCTATATCGATTTTTAATGTTTGCTTGATCATAGTTTTCAATTATTTGCAGGGTCTATGCTTTTAGTTCGCTATCAAGAACTATGTCGTGTTCATTCAATTGGGTTGGGAAAGTACACACTGCTTTGATATCCGTGGAAGTCGAAACACTTTATTTGAGTGCACAAATGGATAATTGTGATCGATATGGATTATGTGGTTCTTATGGTGTTTGTGACATTCGTGATAATCAAGCTTCTAACTAGCATGCCAAATTGAAAATAAAAATAAATTATGTAGTACATATTTATTATTTGTTAACTTGTTTACTTATATTCTTAGCATTAATGACATATTTATTAATTTTTAATAATTTTTTAATAATTAATGGTCCCCGATTAATCCTCACCTAACCGATTAACCCTTGACCGAGTCCACCAATTAGCCTACATTGAGCGATTTCTGCAACCTTTTAAATAAGTAACCACTTTCGTAATAGTTTATACGAAATTATAAAAATGATATATATTATATTAAATTTGTAAAAGTGGTCCATTTGTGCTTAGACTAAATTGCAAATTTGGTCCCTGTGGTTATCAAAAAAATATGGATAGAGTCCAATATCTTTTCAACTCGCTCCATTAGTCCAAAATCGAATTTTTTTTTGTGGTTTTAGTCCCTAGAAACGTTGAAATGACCTTTTTGCCCTTTTAATTTTATTTTTGAACTTTTTACTCTTTTTTTATATTTAAAAAAAATGAAAAAGAAAAAAGAAAGTAGCCCACCCACACCATATGTACCCTCATCTTTATCTCTCCTTCTCCCTCTCTCTCTCTCTCTCTCTCTCTCTCTCTCTCTCTTCCCTATCTATCCCGTTTTTTCTGCGTTGTATCCTCAATTTGGAAAATGATACCCATCGAACTCCTTCACTTCACTACTTCTTCACCTAATCAAAAACCAAAACACACTAAAATCAGAACCAACAAGAAAGCTGTGACATCCCCATTTTTCACGGTCAGAAAAGACCGATTTTGTTTATGCTTTGTTTTATAAAATCAGAGTAATATTTTAAAGATAACGGTTGCGGAATTTGTTCCCAAAACAAGACATGATAATAACTTATCAAAACATTTCTCAAAGGGAATGTATTTTTCATTTAATAATAAAACCTCAGGATGTCATGTTCCGATACAGACATATAAGCATAAACAGAACTTACATTTAATTACACAATTGATTTATATCTCTTTTAAATCTCTCTGTGAAATATGTCTTCGTATTAATACCTGTGATAAAAAGAAAACTGAGTGGGTCAGGCTTGGGAGCCTGGTGAGCATATAGGGTTTTCATCCCACAATGTTATATCATATATTTATAAATATAGAACATTCAAACTTGCACAATTTCACCATATAAAGGCAACTCTTTATCCCACCCCATCGATCCTCACAATGACACGATCTAAACTCTCGTATCTAATATTTTCCTCTTTACCTGATCCCTACTCATGGATCTAAAACTATCCTCTTCACCCGATCCATACTCACGGATCTAAAACTGACCTCCTGATCTGATCCATACTCTCGGATCAATAATTGTACCCAATCCATACTCCCGGAATAAGGACAATTATCTATACCCTAATCCTGATCTGATCCATACTCCCGGATCAATAACTATGCCCAATCCATACTCCCGGACTAAGGACAATTATCTATACCCTAATCCTGATCTGATCCATACTCCCGGATCAATAACTGTGCCCAATCCATACTCCCGGACTAAGGACAATTAACTTAGTCTTAATCCATACTCCCGGACTAATAACAAGTTTTTATCTCTTTACCTGATCCATACTCCCGGATCTAAAATTAACCTCTTGGTCTAATCCATACTCGCTGAATAACTAGATCAACAACAACAACATCGGGGCCTCTCATCTGTTTATCACACATCAACTATCTACCCATGTTCTACCCAACAAATTAGTAGATAAAAATATATATTTTTATACATAGTTTAAAACCTGTATAACATTCTCATTCAATACCTATTCCACATAACAGATGAGGCACACCCACATAACACGTATTTCATAGAGAATAAATCCGATCTATGAGATAGAAGAAAGTGAATATACATTCACACACATAACAACAAAATTATACACATAACACGTATTTCATATAAAATACTTCATAATTATGCGTTAGAAGAAAGTAACCACACACTCACTTGATCAGAAGATGATCGGACAACACTACGACTTGCAGAAGTAGTATTCTTCGGTAGATCTGGAAGATCTCCACAAAAACCGGACTCCTCGCGGGCAGAGCTTCGGCTTGGGAATTTCACTTCTCGGGATCTTCGGGGCCTCGGGACTTGCTTCGGGGCTCGGGAATGATACCGGGGCTTCGGGATAATTCTTGCACGAAAAACGATGCAAAAACGCAAGAAAAAGGGAAGAAATGAGCAAATGAATCGGCTGCACTCGACTCCCTTTTATAGGGTCTGGATCTGAGATTTACGCGGGGCTTACTCTTAGGTTACGCGGGGCGTAACTTGGATAAGCCCGGTGACTCCCCCCCTTGGATAATATCAAAAATTTATATTTAAATTTAATTTCGAAAATATTTAATAAACTTCAAAAATTTATATCTTCCTCATACGAACTCCGTTTTCGACGTTCTTTATATCCACGCGTAGGTGAGACTATGATCTACAACTTTCATTTAGACTCTGTCGGCTAATTTTGACTTTATTTTTATTATTTGTTTTTAGTAGGCCGAGACAGGAAAACTCTGTTATAAAATCATAACTTCTTCATCCGACGTCCGTTTTCGCCTATCTTTTTATCGTTTTACTACAATTAATGAGATCTTCAATTCTCATTTAAATTGTTTTGGCTAAAAACCGCTCGGTCTCAAATCGAGTATTCGGGCTGCATACCGCTAAGTCGAAACTTCGAAAAATCATAACTTCCTCATACGAAGTCAGATTTGGGCGTTCTTTTTATGCACGTTCATGGTTTAACGTATTCTACGACTTTCATTTAGATTGCTAAGGCTAAATATTGCTCTAACGTAAATTCACTTTTTACGTCGCGCTGTGCCGTGCCAGTTCTGTTGCGAAACTTCGACAGGTCATAACTTCTTCGTTATAACTCGGATTTCGGCGTTCTTTATATGTACGGAATCCTTGTAACATATACTACAACATAGTTAAGATTATTCATTCTAAATAATCTTTTATCAAAAAGTCATTTTTGACGCTTATCGTCTCTAAATTGACTAGCCCTGATCTACGGGCGTTACAAAAGCTGAGATTCCAGCCCCGACCCATTTTGTTGTCCCCAAGGGATGTACATGATGCAAATTAGGGAAGAGATGCTGGTGTTTTCCAAGGAGAATATAACAGAGGGATTCGATCGAAAAGAATATGGATCAAATGGCAATTGGCCAGAGCTCGCAACTAGTAGGTATGCAGAGGCCGAAAACGAAGATTGTTTCTACTTTAGGACCTGCATCTTGATCAGTTCCAATGGTTGAGAAGTTGTTGACAAAAAACCTAATTTTTCTATTTTGGGTTTCTTGATTATGTTCATCAAGAGTGGGGATTGCTCCAAATATTATCTCCGTTGAAGAAATCTCATTTTTACCTGATTAGGTTATGTGTGGCATCTTCAATTTGAGGATTCTTAAGGAACCAATTCTCTTCAGTTGGTTGTTGGTGTTTTGGTAACCAACAACGGGAGAGTAGAGGAGGGAATGGAGGAGGCAGAGACAGGAACAGGCTGGGGGTGGGAATCAGTTTGTTTACTTCTTACCTATTGTTATGATACATCTCATAGTTTTTTTTTGTGCTTCATATCTTAGAGATCGATTTCTACCATTTTCTGGAGAGGTTGAATAGCTACGCAAAACGTTAAAGATTGGTTTCTAGCATGGATGGTTTAGATTAACCTCCCACCGTTCCATGATATTTTGGTGTAGTCATCGATCATATTAATTGTGTTGTAAAAGGGATTTTTTAGATCTAAGAGAGAGAGAGAGAGAGAGGGGGAGATACAAGGCATGGTGGTTTTTTTTTTTTTTTTTTTTTTTTTTTTTTTTTTTTTTTTTAAAGTTACATGTAGGTGTATCTACATGTGAAGTGTTTTTTGTGTTTTGATATTTGATTAGTGGTTGTAAAGAACATGAAGAACATAGGTAAGTTTTGTAGGTTAATGTGCTTAACATAGAGAAAGCGAAGGGATGAAGACAATAATAGCGGTGGTAGGAAGGAGAAGGGGGAGGGGAGTCAAAGAGATGAAAAATGTAAAAAAGAGAGCAGGGTTACGGGTGGGTAGAATATTGGCCACTTTATTTTTTCTTTTTCTTTTTTTTAAATGTTAAAAAAATAGTAAAGAAATTCAAAAATAAAAGTAAAAGGGCAAAAAAGTCATTTCAACTTTTCTTGGGACCAAAACCACAAAAAGAATTCGATTTTGGACCAATGGTGCAAGTTAAAAAATTTTTGGATTCTATCCACATTTTTTTGATAACCACAGGTACCAAATTTGCAGTTTAGTCTTGTGCTTACAATTTGTAGGATATTATATAACATATTAATTCTGGACACGGCTTATGAATAGTTACAACTTTGCAGTTTAGTCTTGTGCTTCAGCCGATGAACAAAACATGGTTTTTAGTTTTGTCGATTTTCCATCTTTAGCTTCATGGATACGTGGCATTCGTATGACATTTTGCGATACATTGGGATTGTTGATGTTTTGGGTTGGATATCGTTTTTAAACATACAAGAAATTTGGTGACACACGAATCAGTTCCTCATATGCATCTCTCACTCCTCCGTTCACCATCTGCGCCCGATGCTCTCCCTTTTTCGTCCACCATTGAAGTCGTCATGCATCTGGCGTATCCTCAACTCCGGTAAGCTATTTGATTCCCACCCTGATAAACTAGCAACTATAGTTTTAGGTTTTGATTTTTATTACTTTCTTCCTCATGTGATTGTTATCACAGTAGGCAAAGAAGTGATTTTACATGAAATTTCCTTTAAGCACAATTTTTTTTGCACACAAACTGTTTTTTAAAATGCTTAACTTACTTCATTTCATACATCATATTTAATTGTTCCAACGGGTTTACCCCATGGTTATATAGGATACATTATGTAAGTTTCGCTTTACCAAAAGGTCATTTTGGTTATTTACTTTGTTAATTGTATTTATCATTTATATCAATCAAATTAGACAGTGGTAAGGATGAAGAAAATTGGCAACTAACTGTAGGATACAACCTTCTAGGGAAGTGCGTTCTTCATTGGAGAGTTAATTACAAAAACGACATTGACATATTTGGTTCAACATGTATATGTTTCAGTACTTTGAAAAAGATTATTAAAACATACATTTTCTTACTTTTATACTCAGTGAGTGAGTGTCTCTATAGTGAATGGGATCAGCCTCATGTCCAAATGAAACGACCCAAAAATACAACCCAAAAATTTCAAATTTTATTATAACAAAACCAAGAAACCAAGTATCACATGATAAAACCATACGTTGCGTGTTTCAAAAACCATGATAAAATACTGTGAGAAAAGCTGTATCACAACTGAATCCAAACATAACAAAAACTGAATCAACTCCCAGGACAAAAACTGAAGCTGTGGTGTGTGCGATGCCATCATCCCGAGCTCTTCCCTTTGCTTGCGGAAGTACCTGAAACCAAAACTGAAACTGTAAGCACGAAGCTTAGTGAGCTCCCCCAAACTACCACATACCATACAATACATAAAAAAGCACATACTGGGCCTTGCCCACTGCATCGGACCGTAGTCCGGAACTAGCTGCATCGGACCGAAGTCCGGAACTGACTGCATCGGACCGAAGTCCGGGACTGACTGCATCAGACCGAAGTCCGGAACTGACTGGGACCTTGTCCCCTGCATCGGACCGAAATCCGGAACTGACTGATCATAGCATAGCATAACACATATCAACTAACATAGACACATATACTGCATACTGCATCAGACCGAAGTCCGGAACATATAACACACAAACATGCTTGAATCACATAGACATCAAGCATACCGAACTACTACTTCAGACTGAAGTCCGGAACTACTACTAACTAAACGGGCCGGCATTGTGGCCGTAGAGCCGTTCCTACTGGAAGGAAACTCACCTCGTGAACTGGCTGTTGTGTGTATGGCTCTGGAAGCTAACTGCTGCTGCTCCGGTATCTCCCCGGCTACAAATCCATAAACACACTCAATCAAAAGCTAATCACTGCACTGGGGTAAAATGACTCTTTTACCCTTGGTCAAAGTCAACTCTCCCGGTCAAAGTCAACCTACAGTTGACCTGACTCGCCGAGTTGGGCCGCCAACTCGCCGAGTCTCTAGTCTCACTTCTCAACCCTACTCGTGGCTACTCGTCGAGTATGGCATCGACTCGACGAGTACCCTCTCGATTCAAGAACTCAGACAATCTGCATCCGACTCACCGAGTCATATGAACAACTCGACGAGTTGTTCTTGAGCTATGAAGATTGCCTTGAACTCGTCAAGTTATATGAACAACTCGTCGAGTCCCTCCATTACTGATTCTGCCCTCCAACTCACTGAGTCCACTCTACTACTCACAGGCTCCCACTCGACATCACTAAAAAGGGGGAAAATCGGGACTCGCGACTTGACTCGCCGAGTCACATCCATGCAGCTACTCTAAACTCGATTCTGCTTGAATCTAGCGTCTAAAACTTATAGATCTGGGTTTCCTTAGTTCGATTAACACGTAAAGATTCTATCTTTACGTGTCCAAAAGCATCCAAGAAGATTATAAGGCTCAAGATGCCTAATAAAGGCTAGATCTAGGGTTCTTATGCAAAGCAACTTCAAAAAGGTTTTAGATCCGGGCTCTACAACTCCTAAATGAACAGATCTAGGGATATCTCGACCTATTAAGGCATCCATACAACTATAAGGTTGGAAAAAGCATCAAACTAGCCCTAGAAATGATCTAATGGAGGTTTTAAGCATAAAACAGGAGGATTCCGAGAAATACCTCAATGAACTCTGATTTTGACCTTGGATCTTTGCTCTACACCACTTCTCCTTGTTCCTTTCTTCTTCTTCTTCTTCAAGCCTTCAAGAATCCACACAAAAACACTTAGATCAAACAAGGGATGGATTAGGGTTTCTCACAGCTCTCTAAGGGTGAAGGAGGCGAGTTTGGGGCACATAACATTGCTTAAATAGTGAGCAACCCGGGGATTTAGGGTTTCTTCCTGGCAGGCAGACTCGCCGAGTCCCGAATATGGACTCGCCGAGTCGCCAACTAACACGTGCTCGAAAACTCGACCCTACTCGACGAGTTAGGCCATGGACTCGCCGAGTCCCTCTATAAAACTTCTAAATAAATGCCACGGGAACAACATACCAGAGATGGGGCGTTACAATTCTCCCCCACTTGTCTCAGACTTCGTCCTCGAAGTCTGCTACGGCTGAATCTGCAAATAACTCCGGGTAGTGCTCTCTCATTTCCTCCTCAGACTCCCACGTCCACTCAGACCCCTTCCGGTGCTGCCACTGAACCTTCACTAACTGAATTGCCTTGTTCCTCAAGGTCTTCGTCTTCCGGTCCAGAATCGCGACCGGCCTCTCAATATAATTCAGGTTGCTATCAACCTGAATGTCCTCTAGGGGAACAACTGCTGACTCATCCACCAAACACTTCCTCAACTAAGGTAGTGTTTGTTTTTTGTCTGCAGATCTGTGTGGCTTCTTCTGTCTGCGCTGCGCAGACCACGCGCAGACATTAGCCTTCGCAGACTATTTGTTTTTTCGAAGACTGCAGACCTAAAAATGTCTGCGCGCCCTCTTTTTGGCGCAGATGTGGACCATAGTCTTCTAACATCTTCAGACATCTTCTAGCCTAAAAAAACATATATATCTTAATTTTTTTCAAGTTTTTTTTAATTTATATTTTTTTCCAACTTTATTAATGATATACAATTTGAAAAAAAAAATTATAAAACTTAAAAAAAAACGTTCGACTATACAAATATTATATTTTTGACAAATTTATAAATAAGATTTATTACAATACTAGTCGTTGAAGTTGTTTATATAAATATGAAAAAAATCATAATATATTCTTATATTTTTTTGCCAAATTTTGTAAAATATTATTTACTACAGTATCATCAATTTTTCGAGAAAATATTTATGGTACATTTTTAATGGATTTAATTGAAAAAATCAAAGTTTATTTCCATCCATTTATATATCAAATTATTTGATCACTAATTATAATGTTTAATTATAACTTTGCAACCAAAGTTGTTGGTTTTTAGTAAATATATACGTTAATTTATAGCATTTTTATTTTTATTTTTTATATGATAATACATAAAAATTGATCTAGATTCGTTAATTATTTATAACAAAGTCATAAAAATATTAAAAAATCATTTTGAAGTTTAAAAAAATCAGTTTATTTAGATTTCAGTTTATTTTAGTAGCTCGCAGATGTTAAAAAAACAAACAGTCTTCTTTTTTCAGACTGCAGACGTTTGGTCCACCTCTTCTACTGCAGAGGTCTACAGATGTGGTCCGCAGACTGCAGACATTTTGCCTTAGAAAAAACAAACAGCACCTAAGACACATGGAAAGTGTTGTGGATCTGGCTAAGCTCCACCGGAAGATCCAACCGATAAGCAACCCGACCCACTCGGGCCAAAACCCTGAAAGGACCAATGAACCTGGGGCCCAGCTTGCCCCTCTTCCGAAACCTGATGACACCCTTCCAGGGTGAGACCTTCAGAAGGACCATATCGCCTACCTGGAACTCCAAGTCTGAACGCCTCCTGTCGGCCTAGCTCTTCTGCCGACTCTGCGCAGTCTGCGGTCTACTACGGACCTGCTGAATCAACTCGGTCATCTTGAGCACCACCTCTGTGCTCCCAACGACTCGCTGACCGACCTCGCCCCAACAAATCGGGGTCCTACACTTCCTCCCATAAAGCATCTCAAAGGGAGGTCAATCAATGCTCGCATGATAACTGTTGTTATACGAAAATTCCGCTAACGGAAGATACGTATCCCAACTGCCACCAAAGTCTAGAACACATGCCTGGAGCATGTCCTCGAGAGTCTGAATCGTCCTCTCACTCTGCCCGTCCGTCTGAGGGTGGAAAGCGGTGCTGAAATGAAGACGAGTACCCATCTCGTCGTGAAACCGCTTCCAGAATCTGGATGAAAAACGGACATCTCGGTCTGACACCACCGATACCGGCACTCCATGACGTGCCACGATCTCACGCACATAGATATCAGCTAACTTTTCTGCCGATATACTCTCCTGGATCGGGATAAAATGAGCACTCTTCGTCAACTGATCCACTACTACCCATATCGAATCTACTCCTCGTGCGGTCCTGGGAAGCTTGGTGATAAAATCCATGGTGATGTCCTCCTATTTCCACACGGGAATGTCTAACAGCTGCATCTTGCCGTGAGGCCTCTGGTGCTCCGCCTTGACCTTCCTGCAGGTCAGGCATCTCTCAACATACCAAGCGACATCCCGCTTCATGCAGGGCCACCAATAATCGGGTCGAAGATCTCTATACATCTTCATCACCCCTGGGTGGATAGAAAATCGAGACTTATGAGCCTCGTCCATCAACACCTGCCGTACTCCACCCCAGTACGGTACCCACACTCTCCCATGAAGTGTCAGCAATCCCCGACTGTCATAATCAAACGAAGCTACTCGGCCCACTATCCTCTCACACTTTTGCCTCTCCTCCTTGAGGCCCTTAACCTGAGCCTCCTTGATCCGTTCCAACAACGGAGTAATCACTGTCATCCTCAAACACAAATCTCTGATAGGGGCTGCCGACACTTTGCGGCTTAGGGCGTCGGCCACCACGTTGGCCTTCCCTGGATGGTAAAGGATCTCAAAATCATAATCCTTCAGCACATCCAACCACCTCCTCTGCCTCATGTTTAGACTCGGCTGATCCATAAGGTACCTCAAACTCTTGTGATCCGTGTAGATAGTACAATGGACCCCATAAAGATAATGTCTCCAAATCTTGAGGGCAAACACAACCGCCCCCAGCTCTAAATCATGGGTAGGATAGTTAGCATCGTGAGGCTTCAACTGCCTCGAGGCGTAAGCTATCACATGACCTCGCTGCATCAACACTGCTCCCATACCTGTGATTGAGGCATCACAGTAGACTACGAAGTCCTCTGCTCCCTCTGGCAAGGTAAGGATCGGAGCCTCGCACAATCTCTGTCTGAGGGTCTCGAACGCTGCCTGCTGCTCGGGCCCCCAACGAAATACCACCGACTTCTTGGTCAGTCGGGTGAGCGGCACTGCTATCTTGGAGAAATCCTGAATGAACCTCCGGTAATACCCTGCCAACCCTAGGAAGCTCCGAATCTCAAACGGAGACTTCGGGACCTCCCACTGCATCACGGCCTCTATCTTGGCCGAATCCACTAAAATACCCTTCTGGTTGACGAGGTGTCCAAGGAACTACACCTCGCGTAACCAGAACTCACACTTGGAGAACTTTGCGAAAAGTCTCTCCCTCCTCAAAACTTCCAGCACCTCCCTCAGGTGCTCCTCGTGTTGCTCCTGCGTCTTGGAATACACCAAGATAATCATCTATGAATACTATCACTGACCGATCCAGCATCGGCCTGCACACGCGATTCATGAGGTCCATGAACGCGGCTGGAGCATTGGTGAGCCGAAATGGCATCACCACAAACTCATAATGACCATACCTGGTCCTGAAAGCAGTCTTCTGCACATCCTCATCCCTAACCTGCATCTGATGATACCCGGAGCGTAGATCGATCTTGGAGAACCAAGACGCTCCCTGAAGCTGGTCAAACAAATCATCTATCCTCAGAAGTGGGTAACGGTTCTTCACCGTTACCTTGTTCAACTCGCGGTAATCTATACACATACGATGCGACCTATCCTTCTTCCTCACAAACAGGATCGACGCTCCCCAAGGTGAACTGCTCGGCCGAATGAAACCCTTGTCTAGCAGCTCCTGCAGCTGCGTAGACAACTCCTGCATCTCAGGGGGAGCTAGACAATACGGTGCCTTGGCTATCGGAGCCGCACCAGGAATCAGGTCGATCCTAAACTCAACCTGCCTCTCAAGAGGTATTCCCGGTAAATCCTCGGCAAATACATCCGGGAAGTCTCGCACTATCGGAACATCATCAACTGTCGTCTTGCCCTTCTCCCGAGCATCCAAGACATAAGCTACATAACCCGCGCAACCCTGCTGAAAATAGCGTCTCGCTCTCGCGGCGGAACAAAAGGTTGGTCCGCGCTGTGGCCTCTCGCCCTGAATCACTAACTCTCCCCCACTAGGAGTGCGAACCCTCACTAGCTGCAACTCACAATCAATCACCGCCCCATTGGGGCTCAGCCAATCCATGCCTACTATAACCTTATTCCCTTGCAGGGGAATAGGAACCAGGTCCACCGAAAACTGCTCGTCGAACAACTGAAGAGAACACCCTCTATGCACTCTGGCGACCCTCACGATCCTGTCATCTGCTATCTCAACCTCTAGTGGACAATCCAGCTCCCCTGGAGCTCTACTAAATCTCTTGCTAAGCGCAAGCGATACAAATGATCGGGTAGCCCCCGAATCGAATAATACCATAGCAGAAATGCCGTTCACAGAGAACGACCCTATATAAAACATATAATCATAAGCAATAATCAAACAATAATAATATAGAGATGAAGGGAAGATACATACCCGTCACCACATCAGGAGTCGCCCGCGCCTCCTCTGCTGTCATCTGAAACGCCCTACTCTTCGCCACTGGCGCCTCGGCTCGGCCCTGCCGGCCATCTGTAATCCTCAAAGTAGCAGGGGCAGGTGCAGCCACCTTCCCTACTGCAGCTAAACTCGGACACTGGGACTTTTTATGTCCCCTCTGATTGCACTGAAGGCAAATCAGATCTGATGCTGCAACGGCAGTAGCAGTGGCCGTACAATCCCTGCTCAAATGCCCAGTCCGACTGCACTTGTAGCAGCCGGAACTCCCTGCCTTGCACACCCCCTTGTGCAATCTCCCACACTTGCCACATCGACCGTGGCTCTGCTGACTCCTGGACCTGTGATCAGATACCTTGGGCTTTTTGCCCGAGCTGCCTGTACCCGAAACCGCCTCCGGTTTCCTCTTCTTCTCCATCTCGAGATCAATCTCCCTCTCTCGAGCCCTAGCAATCATGTCATCCAGCGTTTTACAGATGGACCGGCTCACAAACTGGCGGATATCGCTCCGCAACATCTCATGATAACGGGCCTTCTTCATCTCCTCATCGGCCGCATACTGGGGAACAAGAAGAGCCCTCTCCCTGAACTTGGCGGTGATCTCCGCCACGGTCTCTGTAGTCTGAGTGAGGTCCTGAAACTCTCTGGCTAACTGCTGCACCTCAATAACTGGTGCAAACTCCGCCCTAAACCTGGTAGAGAAATCAGCCCAGGTCATGGCATCCAATGCTGCATCATCTCCAATGGTATGTCCGACCTCCTCCCACCAATCCCGTGCCCTGTCCTTCAGAAGACAGGACGCCAATCTAACCTTGTCCCCCTCGGGACACCTACTCGTGCGGAACGCGTTGGCCACATCCGCCAACCATCTAGTACTCGCTATGGGGTCCCGCGCCCCATGATAGTCTGGAGCTCCACATGCCCTGAACTCCCTGAACGTAAGTGTGCGCGACCCCATCATGGCCGCCACCTCGGCACGGAAGGTGCCCAACCTCTCATCCATCGGCTCTAGGATACCCTCCTTGATCGAACCGAAGATCACAGGAGTCTGCTCTAAAATGATACGAGTAATCTTTGAAGAAAGAAACTCTCGGGTCTGCTCATCCATGCGCTCGTCCCCCGAGCCTGATCCTGATCCCTCCCCGACACCTCCACTGCCGGCTGCTGGCCTCGAACGCAAAACCACCATTCTGAAACACATCATAGCAACATCAGAAAACTGAAATATCTCAAGGGATCATTGATACTACTACTAGCTTCCTGGTCTCGTCTCGGCCTTCCTTAATTCGAGTATGGATCCTCTGCTTTTAGTAGTACGGGCCCATACTACCTTCCACATCTATCCATACTTTCCTCAAGAACTGCCTTGACTCCACCAAGTCACTTCTACTACTACTGATCTCTGCTACTCTCATCCTAGGCTTGCCCTAGGGAAATCTCTGACTCCACTCAAACCAGTCCTCAGCTGCTGAAGGCCTCCTTGTAATGCTAACTAGCCATCACCTGAATACCATCACATGTAATGAGGCTCGGATAATCCTTCGAGTAAAAGGCTCGTCCCTACAACGGTTAGACTCAAACGAGAGCTGCGCAATAGGTCCAACTCCAATACTCTGAGATTATTCAACCCTGATCACACGTGACGTGGCGTATTCATCTAACGGCTAACTCTCATCACCAAGAGTTCTACAAAGCACGAAGCAAGCAGCATTCGGACACCGGAAACTACTCAAGAAAATCTACTCTCATATCGAGAAACTGTACTAGCGTACAATGCTAAGCTCGCGCTACCAGGCATAACCTAAACAGGTTATCCTACTGCTGTCTACTAAATACTAGCATGCAATTCTCATAAAGCTGAAACACATATAGCAGGCACATAAGGCATCCTCCTAGATCCTTAGTCCTATACTAGCATGCTGTTCTACTGTAACTGGAACAATTAATGATAATAATAAAACTTGTATGGGTAATTTGGGAGTACTTACTTGAGCTCGGCTGATCGCATGCACCACACCCTTATCTTGTTTTAAAAATTCTTTTCTTTCTAAGTGCTTTTCAAAATTCCATTTGAAAACATTTTTCTTTTTTGAAAATCTTTTTATCTTTCCCTTAGTTTGAGTTCAGATACACCCGGAGGTGTATCCGAATCCCTCAAACCAAGGCTCTGATACCAACTTGAAACGACCCAAAAGTACAACCCAAAAATTTCAAATTTTATTATAACAAAACCAAGAAACCAAGTATCACATGATAAAACCATACGCTGCGTGTTTCAAAAACCATGATAAAATACTATGAGAAAAGCTGTATCACAACTGAATCCAAACATAGCAAAAACTGAATCAACTCCCAGGACAAAAACTGAAGCTGTGGTGTGTGCGATGCCATCATCCCGAGCTCTTCCCTTTGCTTGCGGAAGTACCTGAAACTGTAAGCATGAAGCTTAGTGAGCTACCCCAAACTACCATATACCATACAATACATAAAAAAGCACATACTGGGCCTTGCCCACTGCATCGGACCGCAATCCGGAACTAGCTGCATCGGACCGAAGTCCGGAACTGACTGCATCGGACCGAAGTCTAAAACTGACTGCATCGGACCGAAGTCCGGAACTGACTGGGACCTTGTCCCCTGCATCGGACCGAAGTCCGGAACTGACTGATCATAGCATAGCATAACACATATCAACTAACATAGACACATATACTGCATACTGCATCAGACCAAAGTCCGGAACATATAACACACAAACATGCTTGAATCACATAAACATCAAGCATACCGAACTACTGCTTCAGACTGAAGTCCGGAACTACTACTAACTAAACAGGCCGACATTGTGGCCGTAGAGCCGTTCCTACTGGAAGGAAACTCACCTCGTGAACTGGCTGCTGTGTGTATGGATCTGGAAGCTAACTGCTGCTGCTCCGGTATCTCCCCAGCTACAAATACATAAACACACTCAATCAAAAGCTAATCACTGCACTGGGGTAAAATGACTCTTTTACCCTTGGTCAAAGTCAACTCTCCCGGTCAAAGTCAACCTACAGTTGACCTGACTCGCCGAGTTGGGCCGCCAACTCGCCGAGTCTCTAGTCTCACTTCTCAACCCTACTCGTGGCTACTCGTCGAGTATGGCATCGACTCGACGAGTACCCTCTCGATTCAAGAACTCAGACAATCTGCATCCGACTCGCCGAGTCATATGAACAACTCGACGAGTTGTTCTTGAGCTATGAAGATTGCCTTGAACTCGTCAAGTTGTATGAACAACTCGTCGAGTCCCTCCATTACTGAGTCTGCCTTCCAACTCACTGAGTCCACTCTACTACTCACAGGCTCCCACTCGACATCACTAAAAAGGGGGAAAATCGGGACTCGCGACTTGACTCGCCGAGTCGTTCCTCCGACTCGCCGAGTCACATCCATGCAGCTACTCTAAACTCGATTTTGCTTGAATCCAGTGTCTAAAACTTATAGATCTGGGCTTCCTTAGTTCGATTAACACGTAAAGATTCTATCTTTACGTGTCCAAAAGCATCCAAGAAGATTATAAGGCTCAAGAAGCCTAATAAAGGCTAGATCTAGGGTTCTTATGCAAAGCAACTACAAAAAGGCAATAAATCCGGGCTCTACAACTCCTAAATGAACATATCTAGGGATATCTCGACCTATTAAGGCATCCATACAACTATAAGGTTGGAAAAAGCATCAAACTAGCCCTAGAAATGATCTAATGGAGGTTTTAAGCATAAAACAGGAGGATTCCGAGAAATACCTCAATGAACTCTAATTTTGACCTTGGATCTTTGCTCTACACCACTTCTCCTTGTTCCTTTCTTCTTCTTCTTCTTCAAGCCTTCAAGAATCCACACAAAAACACTTAGATCAAACAAGGGATGGATTAGGGTTTCTCACAGCTCTCTGAGGGTGAAGGAGGCGAGTTTGGGGCACATAACATTGCTTAAATAGTGAGCAGCCCGGGGATTTAGGGTTTCTTCCTGGCAGGCAGACTCGCCGAGTCGCCGACTAACACGTGCTCGAAAACTCGACCCTACTCGACGAGTCAGGCCATGGACTCGCCGAGTCCCTCTATAAAACTTCTAAATAAATGCCACGGGAACAACATACCAGAGATGGGGCGTTACACCAAATGGGACCCTGGCCCTATAACCATAAATATATCTAATTTGTTCACATTTATATAGGTTTTGTTAATACTTGATCACTCAAAACGAAATCAAACTATAAGAACTCTCTAATTGGAAAAAAGTAGAGTTAGAAACCCATAGATGCAGATTCCAAACCATAAAGACTATTCCTAGTTTACTAAAGTTAGGAGTAAACTTGATGTAAACGTATTGTATTATTGATCATTAACATAATACATGAGAGATAGATTTCATGTCTCCCGGTGGATTGACGACCATCCGGACACCCAACCTAACCTAATCAGCTTTAGAGTAGGCGGTAACCACAACGTTTGCATCTCCATATGCATGAATAGTGGTGTCATGCGACGGTGTGAGTCGAAGTCTAAAACTGTTGGTGCCCCAAAGATACCTTAGAATCCGTTTAACAGTAGACCAGTGTTTGGTTGTTGGAGAACGCACGAACTGACAATCTGTATAAATGATGTCAGGTCTGTATAATGTAACATATTGGAGAACACCAACAACTTAACGATTGTAAACAGGATTCTCATAGAGAGGAGTATCGCCGAGGGAAAAAGTGCACCAGTTGGAAGTGGAGTGCTGACTGGTTTAGTGTCCGCAAGGCATGTATGTTGTAAAATATCCAACACATATTGTTGTTGAGATTGAAAAAGATTAGTGCCACAATATGCAACCGAAACACCAAGAAAGTAGGATAGAGCTCCCATGTCTTGAAGAGCAAAAGTTTGACTGAGACTGCAAACTACTTAATCAATAACACCTAGATTGTTTCCTACAATTAATAATGATATTGTCAATGTAAACCAACATAAAAATCCGTGTTCCCTTAGTTGAAAATATAAAAAGAGAGGGATCAGTGTGAGATCCTTTAAGCCATGATTGTGGACAGCTCTAGACAATCGTTGAAACTAGGCTCGTGGGGCTTGTTTCAGCCCATACAAGGTGTGACAATCAGAAACATTTCCACCTACAACCGTCACTAGAGAAAAATGGTAGCAATAGAGTTTTCATATTTTGGGAAAATATGGTAAGACTAGGCGAATGCCCGCGCGTTGCGCAGAAGCATCTATATAACTGAAATCTTTACAAATATATGTTTTTTTAATATAACAATATTGTTGTTGAATTTGATATAATAATTTGTATACCAAGTTGATATAATATATTGATTATTTTGAATTATATGATAATGTATACATCTATTAAAACTGCATAATCTCAATCTTTTGAACTACATCTACACACGGGTTATTCATGAATAAAATTAAATATAATATATGGTTTAATGTTATTTATAGTTGTTGTTATTCTTAATTAATTTTTTAAAATTTATTTGCTTAACATTTCAATTTCTATCATTGTAATTATTTAAAACATCAAACAATTTTTTTTAAAGATAACAATATAATCATTATATAGAGTTATTTTTAACTATTGTTATTGTAAGTTATTTTAAGTTACTTATTTAAAAACTTTTAACGATTATAAAAATATATTTAGAAAATATTTTAGTTAAATTTATATTACAATTTAGTTTTTGCATTTATCACTATAATTTATCACTTTTAACTATTAACAAAATATTCTTTCGGTTTTTTTAAGTGAAACTGAAATTTATATTGAAGTTAACCATGTAATGTTATATTCAAATTAACAAATTAAGTATTTTGTCCAAACTGTTCAAAAGTTGTAGCTTTAAACTCATAATGGTTTACATACAACAACATATTAAATTTAATAAATTTAGTATAAAATGTTAAAAGTTAAAGACGTAACTTTATAAGTAGAAGTAAAAATATTATTTTAATATTGAAATTTAGTTTATTTATGATTACACTTTAGGTTTGATACTTATTTAACCTTATTAACCAACTTATAATCATTATTAGAAATACACTAAAATTTATCACTTTTAACTTTCTACAAAATATTCTATAGATTGTTTAAGTTAAACTAAAATTTATATTTAAGTTGATCCTGTAAGGTTATATTTAAATTAATAATTTAAGTATTTTATATAAATTGTTCAAAAGTTGTAGCTTTAAAATGATAATGGTTTACATATAACAACATATTAGACCTAATAAATTAAGTATAATATGTTAAAAGTTAAAAACATAACTTTATAAATAGAAGAAAATATATTCTTTTAATATTGAAATTTAATATATATATATATATATATATATATATATATATATATATATATTAAACTTTAGGTTTTATATTTATTTAACCTTATTAACCAATTTATAATCATTATTAGAAAGAAATTGAAAAGTCATGAGAGTTTCAAATGAATGTGGTGAAAGGAAAAATGAATGGGGGTTTCAAATGCATGAGATTCAAGAAAAAATGCTAGCTTTATAAGTATGTATGATACACTATAATTTTTAAGTAAGAAAAATATTAACAGGGTAAAAAGTGATTGACCAAAAAGTTATATCGCTAGAAATAATGGTTAGTGTATTTAGAAAGTACACAATAGCGTGATCCCAATGATATAAACTTTGTAGAAATCTGACTCCGATTAGAGGAGTTATGATTTTGTAAATGGTAAAAATCCGTTGCATTGTTAACATAATTAACGTCAAAATAATATAAATAAATCGGTTAAGTTTTGACTAAACCCACTAAAAGGAAGATCATAGTACTCCGAGAGATAAATACTCTGAAATGAAAAATCTCAAAAATGGAGTCCCTATAAAAAGATGCGATTTTTGGAAAAATATAAAATATTGGTTAAAAATAAATGTTAAAATTTTACAACACAACCTTAAGGAAAGTTGTAGTACCCAAGGAAAGCTACATAATATATAAAGAGGGTAAGAAAAACGATTCATAAAAGGAAGATATGAATTTTTATAGAAAACATAGTGATGCACGCGAAGTGCGCGTCATGCTCGATGTGCACGTCTGACACCCAGATTCGTCGAGATTGGAGTGACGTGGACCACTAGAAGTGTGACATGTGGCAAGCTTTGGATGGAGCCACGAGTTGTGTGAACAATGTGCATGAAGTGTGCAACACATATATACACTATGAATAGAGGTGCTCACTTTCTTATTAAAAATGATTTAAAATATAACAAAATATTAGAGCAAAACAATCTTTTTAAGAGTAGTAGGGACCAAAGATGTAGTAAAATAAAAGAGTAGGGACGTCCGAGTTAGAAAAAGAAGATATAGATCAACAGCATAGATTACCCACACCTGAGGTATCATTCGTATAATTTACCCAAGTTTTTACTACTTCATCCTCGTGCTTCTTTTAACCCTACTTTTCTTTTTAGTTTTTACAGCCTTTGCTTCGTCTCCTTTTCTCCGTCTTCGTCGTTCCTCCCTCGATCTCTTCCATCAGGTAAGTTGTTGGACCATCTCAACTACTCATTCTCGATCATCTCTATTCTCTTTTTTGTTCCATCAATCTCGATTTTTCTTTTCCTTTTCTTTTCTGTTAAATGATGTTTCCCTGTTTCTTTTTCTTTTCATTAAATTTGTTTAGTTTTGACGTTGAACGGTGCCTTTTTGTTTCAATTGAGAAAAACTTTAATTGATTCCCAAAATTAAAGTTGTTTCTGGGTTTATGTTTATGTTGGAACTTTTGTAAATGGTATCATAAATCTGTTTAGGAGATTAAATCTGCATAGGATTGGAAGAATTGTCTCAATTAGACATAAATAGAAGTTGTTTAATAACTGAAGGGGAATATTAGAGGCATGAATCCTTGTTAAATTGGGGTTTAATTCAATATTTGTGAGTATAACAACTCCTTTGCATTCTGATTTGTTGTTTGGAGAAACGATCCTTTGAAAAAGGTTTTGCTCTATCTGTAGGAAAAAATTCACATGGTATTTCCTTATTATGTTGACTAATTAGGTCTTGTACAACATCCTGTTCTCATCTTTTTCAACTCCTTCAAAAACTACAAGACCAGGACAGTTATTGTAGTTTTTCTCACATCACAGTGATTTTTAGTTTCAAATTACAGTAGTTCTCAAATAAACAATTTGATTCTACATCACTTTTAGATAGAAGGGTAAAATGGTCATTTTCTCTTATTCGAATGGTTCATTCAGTCCAAAATACAAAAATAATTAGTCTTATTTTATCCAAAAAAGATATGTACATAGGGGTGCAAACGAGCCGAGCCGAGCCTGAGCTTGGCTCAAGCTCGTCAAGAATTATACAAGCTCGGCTTGGGCTCGGGCTCGGCTCGTTTGTCGTTTGATGTGCCTAAATAAGCTTAAGCTTGGCTCAAGCTCGTTTACTAATACCCGAAATCCATAATTTTCCAAATATGTTTTTATTTTAATATAAGAAAATAATAATAAATTATATTATATAAAGGCTCGTTTAGGCTCGTGAGCCTAATCGAGCTTAGTGACATAGGCTCAAGCTCGAGCTCGTTTAATAAACGAGCTTAATATTAAGCTCGAGCTCGGCTCGGGCTCGTTTAAAACCGGTTTCGAGTCGGTCTTTTAACAAGCCGATCCCGAGTAGCTTGGCTCGTTTGCACCCCTATATGTATAGGAAAAATACAAATTTCCAAGACCTGAATGTCTTGGAACGTCTAATTTGGGGCAAATTATTTCAATTATTCATGTCTAATTTGTCTTATATTTTGGTCATGATCCCATTGGGATTAAGTTCTTTATGCTCCAGACAAGATATACGCATTTGAACATCTAATATGGAGCTATTCATTCAATTCTTCATCTTTAATGCTCCACATGATCTATAAGTCTTTGAACGTATGATTTGGGGCAATTTATTTCCAGTCTTTTTTTTTTTTTTTTTTTTTTCTAACCTGTCTTATAAAATGGTTCTACTTTGAAGGAAAATAAGGATTTTATGCCCCACACGATGTATAAGTCTTTGAACGTGTGATTTGGAGCAGTTTATTTCAAATCTTCTTTTCTAATTTGTCTTATAGTTTGGTTCTATTTCAAAGAAAAATATGGATTTTATGCTCTACACGAATTACAACTCACAAGGCGTGTCTACAAAATGGAAAGATAATTCTTGTGAAAATTGGCAAAAACATTTTTTTTTTTATATTGTCATCTTTTTAGAGCATAAAAATAATAAATTTTAGTATATTTTTCTTTTGAAAAGAATATAGTTGTAAAAAGGAGAAATAATAAACCATTTGTTGATGAATATGCCTATCCGCTGTTATTTTTTATCTTTTAAACTTGTATTTTTTTTCTTTCGAAAAATGAAAACCAAAATACCAAAATTATATATATTTGTATGTTATACAATAAGACATCCATATAGATATACAAAGTCTTTATTAGCAGTTTGTTCATCGATGAACATGATGTTTTCATTGATGAATGTTACTTTTTTTTTTTTTTACCTATCAGGGCATTGGTTTTTTTGAAAAATAAAAACAAATATACAAAATCTTTTTTTATGACGTAAAAATAGACATCTATATTGATATAGGAAGTGTTTTTTAGCACTTTATTTCATTGGTGAATATGTTGTTTTCGAGGGTGAATGTTAATTATTTGTTTTTAACAAATATACCAAAACATATATGTTTTTAGGCCTTACAATTAAACATCCATAGCGATATAAAAAACAAATTTTTTTAACAATGTATTCATTGATGAATGGTGTTGAATTTTCATTATTTAGTGTTTTATTTTATTAAAAAAATGAGAATTTATTATTTTTTAGACTTAAAAAATGTTTCCATATTGAGGGAAAAAAAGGTAAAAAAAAAAGAATTTTGTTCCTACCATTCTCAAGAGAAATATTTTATGCATTGTAATTTCACTATGCTGGATAATATTTTATCTTATTTCCTAAATAAATGACCCCAAGATAGGTGTGCAGTTTGAGGCCATCCACTTGAATCCTTCATTTTCACAGTTGGCAGCACTATATAAAGCTGCATGGGGCATCTTCAAATTTTCATCAATACAAACAAAAAAAAAATCACCAATTAAGATTTGCATTTACACCATGCATCCTTGTGTTTTTATAATATTCTCACTTCTCTTCTCATGTCTTGAGACTACAACTGCCAACCAATTGGCAGCAGTGGGAGGAGGAGATGATGATAATGTTGTTGGGAAGAAGTGTTTTGAGAAGGAGAAAGATGGTCTCCTTCATTTCAAATCTCTCCTTCAAGACCCTTCTGATTCTCTCTCTACGTGGACAGCTGAACAAGACAACTGCTGTGAATGGAGTGGAGTGACGTGCAACAACCAAACAGGTCATGTCACAGAGCTTGATCTGATGTCCTTTGGTCTTGTAGGTGAGATTAGCCATTCATTGGTTAATTTAACCTACTTGAATTATCTTGATCTTTCTGAAAATTCTTTTCATGGAACCATTCCCACAATCATTGGTTCGTTGACTCAATTAAGGTACCTTGACCTTGGTTTCAATAATCTTAATGGAACCATTCCCAGGTCCATTGGTTCCTTGACTGAATTAATAGGGCTTGACCTTTCTTTTAACTCTCTTTATGGAACCATTCCTCCAGAGTTCGGAAACCTCACCAACTTGGAAGGGCTTTACCTTTCATATGTTGGAAGGTGTACAGTCGAGAACCTCGAGTGGTTGTCTCCTCTGTCTCATCTGGAGGGACTTGAAATGGATGGGATTTCACTGGCCAAAACAAATCATTGGGTAGATGTTATTCTCAGTCTCCGGAAACTCTTGCGGTTAACTTTAGAGGGATGTGAGCTGTCACAGGTCATTTATCCATATTCTTCTTCATTTCTCAACTTTTCTTATTCCTCATCTATTGAATACCTTTCTCTTAGAAACAACAGTCTCACCTCATCCATGTATCGTTGGTTGTTCCCGTTGACCAGCAATAACCTTTGGATTCTTTCTCTCTCTGGCAACATGTTAGATGGGATACCCAAATATCTTGGTAACCTCTGTAATTTGGTAAGTTTGAGCTTTGATAGGAACTCTGCCGCTGTCAAATTTCCTGATTTTCTCAACAACTTGTCTGGATGCACATCGCTTTCATTACAATGGTTGTCTGCTTCAGGAAGCCAATTTACAGGGTCATTGCCTGATGACATCCAAAAGTTCACATCCCTAACAGAATTGTCCCTCTATGAGAATCAGTTAAAAGGAACTATAAGTAAGAAACTGTGGGAACTGCCCAAGCTTGAATATCTTCATCTTTCTAAAAACTCACTCCATGGATTTCCTTCCTCAGATTACATGTCAAACTATTCTCATATAGAATCTATTTATCTGAGCTCTTGCAAGCTAGGGCCTCTCTTCCCCAAATGGATTCATAAGTTGAAAAATCTTACCAGTATTGATATTGCAAATAATGGTATTTCAGATACAATTCCTCTTGAGTTTCGGGACTCGTGGCCTTCCCGGTTAACATTCCTGAATCTTTCTTCCAACAACATAAGTGGGAAAGTACCAGATCTGTCATCAAATTTTGACAACAATTCAGTGATAGATTTAAGCTCCAACAGCTTTAATGGTCCAATAACTAATGTCTCTTCCACTGTGGCATTACTAAATCTTTCCAGAAACAAATTCTCTGGAGGAATCTCCTTCTTATGCCAGGTTGTCCATGGTTTTTTAGTTATTCTTGACCTCTCTCATAACTTTCTAAGTGGACAAATTCCAGACTGTTTGTGGCATTTCAAAGAACTAAAAGTTCTTAATTTAGAACACAATAATCTGTCTGGAAGTCTTCCTGCCTCTCTTGGATCTATGATTAAGCTCGAGGCATTGGATCTGTACAAGAACGATTTCTCTGAAGAATTTCCTTTGTCTGTTAAGAATTGCACGAGCTTAAAATCATTGAATTTGGGGGCCAACAAGTTTTCTGGTAATTTGCCTGTTTGGATTGGGGAAAGCTTATCTGGGTTGTATGTTCTTATGTTAAGATCAAACAACTTCTTTGGAACCATCCCTTTACAATTATGCCAATTAGCAAGTCTTCAAATTCTAGACTTGTCGGTTAACCATTTCCATGGAAGCATCCCCTCATGTTTGAGTAATCTTACGATCATGGTGCAACAAGGATTCTCTCAACTACAGAATTTAGATCCTAACAATCCATTAATAAGATATTCTTATAATGTTGACCATGTGATGATCCAGTGGCAAGGAACCGAACGTGAATTCATCAGAAGTAATATGAAGTTGTTGAGGAGCATCGACCTCTCAAGCAACAACTTAACAGGGGAAATCCCATATCAGATTACCAATCTTGATCAACTGATTGCACTCAACTTATCTAAAAACGCTCTACTTGGAAAGATTCCATGGAAAATCGGTCAGATGAAAAACCTTTTAACTTTGGATTTATCTAGAAACAAGTTTTCAGGAGAAATACCATCAAGCATGTCTCAAATGACCTTATTGAGTTACCTAGACGTCTCAGATAATAGTTTGTCAGGGAGAATCCCATCCAGCACACAACTTCAGACCTTTGACCCTTCAAGATACGAAGGGAACTTAGGGCTTTGTGGACCTCCCCTTACCAAAAAATGTCCTGGAGATGAAGAATTAGGAATACAACACATCATTGGTGAAAGTGAGGGTGATGGTGAAGGTGTAGACGAACTTGATGTATGGTTCTATATTGGTGGGGCCATTGGTTTCACTATTGGATTTTGGATAGCATGTGGTGCTTTCCTTCTCAACCGTCGTGGAAGATTTTCTTTTTTTATGTTTCTTGATAGCTTCGAAGATTGGGTTTATGTGAAGGTTGTGGTGTTCATTGCAAATTTGCAAAAAAGACAAACATAAATAGTCATGTAAATCCATGTTTCATTTTTGTATTTGGCATGGGTTTTTAAGTCCCAGTTATCAATAAAATTGCCACCAACACCACGGGTGGCCATTTTCTAGTGTTGTGTGAAATAAGGCATCATGAAAAGTTTATATTTTCTATTTATATTTAAGAAAGTTCAAAAAAAAAAAAAACATTAAGGAAATAATAAAAAGGGAAAATGACTTATGACAGTAACCATCTATCACATTTGTTCACATTTGGTCATCTTTTTTGTACACGTTTGACTATTAAACTTACCTAACATATTCGAAAGGTACCATTATGAACGGTAATTAAAGGTTATTTCAGTTTCCAACGACTTCTCCGGTGCCGGTTAAACTTGTGACAGTAATGAAGTTTTGTAGTTGTACACATACAATCAATTACTTTTTTATCCATATTTGACAAATAAACTTAGGTTAATGAAGAAATTTTGTAGGAAATATATTCCTCAAAGGATTATCCATCCATATACGTTGCTTTTCTTCAAGACTATATAATAATATACACCATATATGTTTCAAAAGGCCTTATTTGTTCATCAGTAAATCAATGTTGAATCTCATTACTAGAAATTGCCCGTTCCTCACTTTGTGCGGGGTAATTTCCAATTGGGGTTGTGAAACTCATAATTTCCAAATTTTCTATTAGTTAGGGACCATTTTTCTAATTTTTTTTAACATGTGAACCATTTGCTTTTGAAAAAAATTCTGCACATGGACTTTAATAATCATGTTTCTACTTGGAAAACTCGATCCAGAAGCATAGCATAGAATTACATTATGGTACTCGTCGAGTAGTAGCGGGTTTGGATGCGGGGGTTTAATGATCTACTCGCCAAGTTCATTATGGTACTCGACGAGTAGATGCTGGCAGATGAAACCCTAGGTTCCAGGGCCTTGCACCCTATTTAAAGGGGTCATTAGCCTCCCTTGGCCTCCCCTTTACAACTTTATACCTCCTTAAAACCTTTATTCGAGTGTGAGTGTGTTCTTGGTGATTTTGAAGCTTGAAGGAGGGATTTGGTGAAGGGATCTCTTGGGGAATCAAGCTAGAAGAAGCAAAGGCTCGTGGGGATTCTAGATCTACTCCTGTGGAGCACTTTCTGAAGGTATTAAGCTGTCTCTTAGCTCATTTCCACCCAAAACCCTCTTGTGTTTGGATTCTAAGAAAGGGCTTTTGTGTTTAAGCCAAGATCTGAAGTTGTAACTTCAGATCTGAACTCCTTTTGGCCTTAAGATGCATAAAGTTAACAGTTGAGCTTAGCATGTACCTTCCCTCAAGTGTATGACCCCATTCCAAGTTTAGATTTGCTATTTTAGGGCCTTAAAGCCTTACATGCACGTAAAGTTTGCAACTTTACGTGGAAAGCATGCCTTAGGAGCCTAGATCTGTAGTTTGGAAGCTTTGCATGGCTCGAAAAGGGTCTTTATGGATTGGGATCTGAAAGGACTCGGCAAGTCACAGGGGGTGACTCGGCGAGTCATTTGAAGGCAGGCATGGACTTGGCGAGTTGGAAGAACAACTCGGCGAGCCCGATGAATTTTGCCTAGAACTCGGCGAGTTGGATGAACAACTCGGCGAGTCGGATGAAGGTTACCTAGAACTCGGCGAGTTAAAGGAACAACTCGGCGAGTCAAGTAAGATTTCCCCAATGGTTGGATGTTCGTAGACGTGTCACGTGTCGAGTGTCAAGCAAGGGAACTCGACGAATGACCTTAGATTATCATTCAAACTGTATGAACTCGACGAGTCGTCTCGGTGACTCGGCGAGTAGATGTTATTCTGGGGAAACTCGGCGAGTTACTAGTCGTACTCGGCGAGTTAGGGTCAACATGGACCGTTGACTTGACCTTGACTGAAGTTGACCAGGATGGACTTTGGGAAATGACTGGAAACTGTATGACACTTTGTAGGCAGTTGCGTGGAGCAGCCTGTGGGGTACATTTGGTCGCAAAGTGTCAGTTCAGCATTCGTGACAGGTGAGTCTTCTCACCATACCTATGGGTCTAAGGCACCAAGGCCGGCCCATTATGTGACTGTGACATGTGTGTTAGATATTCTGTGTTTTGTTATGCGTTTGCATGTTTTGTATGAAGACCCCGGGGGAAGCCCATGTTATTGGATGTAAGACCATGAGGGGTAGCCCATGGCAGTCCTAGGTGAAGACCATGTGGGGTAGCCCATGGCATTAGATGTAAGGCCATGTGGGGGAGCCCATGGCAGTCCTAGGTAAAGACCATGTGGGGTAGCCCATGGCATTCTCTCAGGTTTCGTGTATGAATGGCTTACGTGATATGTGTGTGACTTTTATAGCTAACAGGATATGTGATATATGGTTTGTGTGTGTGTGGTATGCTCTAGGAAACTCACTAAGCATTTCGCTTACAGGTTGTTGATTGTTTCAGGTACTTTAGAGCCGAAGGGCAAAGGCAAGGCGTGATGACGTGACGTGCACTCTACCTCTCTTTTTGTGTGATGGGACTATCTGATGTTTTCAAAGTACATTGAAATTGTAATAATTGTGATTTGGGGAAAAACAAATGGTTTGGAAAATTATGAATTATGGGAATTGTTTGAGTAATTAAAAACGAAAAAAATTTCTTGATAAAAAATCATGTCGTTTCAATGAAAGGGATGAAGGTGATGATGAGGATGGGAAACAATCTAAAAATGAAGATCAAGTGGATGCCATAATGGATGAGGAGAACAATATAAAAGATGTTGATATGGACATGGCAGACTTCTGTCTAAATGTTGAAAGTGATGTTGAAGGAGCATGTATTGATGATGTTCATGGTCATGAACCTGAAGATATGGAAGTGATCAACAATGAGGAGTTCGAATCATTGGATGAAAGATCAGACCAAGAAAGAGAAAGTGGGAATTAATAGGAATACCTTGCAGGCATGCAATTGCAACTCTGAATGAAATGAGCAAAGACCCTGAGGCTGAGCTTGACATTTACAAGTGGGTACACAAGGTGTATTGGCTAGAGACATGGCAAAAAGCTTATTCATTTAAGGTGGAACCAATTAAAGGGAGACCCATGTTGCCTAAAAGTAATTGTCCAACAAAGCTAATCCCTTCACATCGCACTCAAGTGGGAAGGCCTAAGAAAAAAAGAAGACAAAGTGAGGGTGAAAGGTTAAGCAAAAGGCAAAAGGCAAGTCAAGGTGATGGAGTCAATGAGATGCAAGGAGAACCTTCCCAAGGGCCAACAAATGATGGAGTGCAGAAGCTATCAAGGAAACATATCAGTGTTACTTGTAGCAAATGCAAGAATAAGGGACACAACTCTAGGACCTGTAAAGGGCAATGTGGGAATCAATCCAAGAAGTGAGTTTGGTTGTTTGTTGTGGTGCAATGACTATTTAGTTGTTTGTTGTTAAGAACTGTTTGTTTTTGAAAACTTTAGTTATGTTTTGATAATGTGGTTATGTATGGTGCATAGACACTTGTATGCTTAATTTGGTAATTGTTTTTGGTTCCACTCATGTGGTTAATGAAATGTGCATTTTGGTCAATTTATGACATGTATTTTGGTAATGTACTTTTGTTACATTTTGGTAATGTACTTTTGTTACATTTGCTTAATTTGGTAATTGTTTTTGGTTCACACCTATTGCACTGTTCCTGTAACATATTCATACTTCTTACCGGTCCATTACACCTTTCCTCCAACGTATTTATGTTTCTTAGAATACCAGGTATGATGGTTTTACTCCTAACACACATAAGCAGATCAACCCACCTGATAAACCCGTAAACAGAATCCTTAGTAGGGCACGCATAAAACCTCCTTCTTGGATTCAGTGGCGTCCAAGACGTTCTTACCAAAGCGAGTTTTCCACAAAAACAAACCACAATTGTTCGATTGCAGATCAGGAAGGAGAAAGGACCATGAAACCAAAAAACACGTGGTTTGGACCAAAACCCGGAAAAAATGCATACCATAGGGACCATTTTTGCAATTTTGTCTTTTTTTTTTTTTTTTTTTTATTTATTGCTATGACCACAAATTTCTTGCAGAATTATCACTCTAACACATTTAACGAGTTTCATAGTTAACTTGGTTAATTTTTTTGCAAAATCGGTCCTAAAAAGTTTAAATTTGGTCCCAAAGGTTTGCAAAAAATTACACATGGTTTTTTAATTTTATTTTTCGTTTTTTGTATACTTTATTTATTTTTGTTTTTTTTTAATAAATATATATGCATTTTTTATTTTCTTTTTTTTATATACTTTAATTATTTTCATTTTTAAACTTTATTTTTCAACAATTTTATTTTTTACCTTTTTACCTTTTGTTTTCTATTTTAGTTATTTATGGTTTTTCTAATGTTTTTATTTATTTTGATTTATGTAAATGAACTTGAATCAATATAAATTAGTATAACAATTTTTTTTATAGAGACTGACTATTATTATTATTTTTTTGTTATTTCTTTTAGTCTATTATCAAATTGAAAAATGTTATCTTGAATTTAAACTATTGATATCACATATAGAAATATGATTTAATTTGCAAGTTATATAACATACTAAAACACTAATTCTCTATAAACAAGGTAATTTTTTTTTTTTAATTCTCATTTTTTCGTAACATTAATATAATAATACTAAAGAAAAAAAAACAAAAATAAAATATGTTGGATCGAAATTACAAATATAAACATAAATGTTTTATTTACTTGAATAAAAATAAAAAAAATTACAAAAACTATAAATTATCAAAATTGTAATATACTCTAATATACTAATACATTTAACATTTTTTGAAAAAGTTCAATAAAAAATTAAAAATACAAAAAAATAAAAACAAATAATTGGAAAACAAACAAGAAAAAAAAATTAAAATAAATAAAAAGATGAAAAAATTAAAATATAATACGAAACGAAATATGAAAAAAACTAACAAAAAAAATCTAATATACTCTATATACACACTAAAAATGAAAATAAATAAAGTATATATATAAAAAGAAAATAAAAAATGTATATATATTTTTAAGAAAACCGAAAATAAATAAAGTATGAAAAAACAAAAAAATAAACTTAAAAAACAATATGGTGTAATGGTTTTCAAATCTTAGGAATCAAATTTGAACTTTTTAGGACTGATTTTGCAAAAAAAAAAAATTAACCAAGTTAACCATGAAACTCGTTAAGTGGACTAAAGTAATAATTCTGCGAGAAAATTATAGTCATAGCAATAATAAAAAAATATTAGGGCTTTTTCCAAATACGCCTTAAAAATTTAGGACTTTTATAATATTAGTCCATTTATATTTAAGAAAGTTAAAAAAAAAAAAAAAAAAGAAGCATAATAATAAAAAGGGAAAACGACTTACCTAACTATCTAGGACTTTTATAATATTAGTCCATTTATATTTAAGAAAGTTAAAAAAAAAAAAAAAAAAAAAAGAAGCATAATAATAAAAAGGGAAAACGACTTATGACAGTAACCATCTATCACATTTGTTCACATTTGGTCATGTTTTTTGTACACGTTTGACTATTAAACTTACCTAACATATTCAAAAGGTGCCATTACGAACAGTAATTAAAGGTTATTCCAGTTTCCAACGACTTCTCCGGTGCCGGTTAAACTTGTGACAAAACTTGTGACAGTAATGAAGTTTTGTAGTTGTACACATACAGTCAATTACTTTTTTTATCCATATTTGACAAATAAACTTAGGTTAATGAAGAAATTTTGTAGGAAATATATTCCTCAAAGGATTATCCATCCATATACGTTGCTTTTCTTCAAGACTATATAATAATATACACCATATATGTTTCAAAAGGCCTTATTTGTTCATCAGTAAATCAATGTTAAATCTCATTACTAGAAATTGCCCGTTCCTCACTTTGTGCGGGGTAATTTCCAATTGGAGTTGTGAACCTCATAATTTCCAAATTTTCTATTAGTTAGGGACCATTTTTCTAATTTTTTTTAACATGTGAACCATTTGCTTTTGAAAAAAATTCTGCACATCGACTTAAATAATCATGTTTCTACTTGGAAAACTCGATCCAGAAGCATAGCATAGAATTACATTTCTTGATCTTTCCGGAAATTCTTTTCATGGAACCATTCCCACGATCATTAGTTCCTTGACTCAATTAAGGTACCTTGACCTTTCCTACAACTCTTTTTATGGAACCATTCCTTTAGAGTTCGGAAACCTCACCAACTTGGAATGGCTTTCCCTTTCATATGTTGGAATGTGTAGACTTGAGAACCTGGAGTGGTTGTCTCCTCTATCTCATTTGGAGGTACTTGAAATGGATGGGATTTCACTGGCCAAAACAAATCATTGGGTAGATGTTATTCTCAGTCTCCGGAAACTCTTGCGGTTAACTTTAGAGGGATGTGAGCTGTCACAGGTCATTTATCCATATTCTTCTTCATTTCTCAACTTTTCTTATTCCTCATCTATTGAATACCTTTCTCTTAGAAACAACAGTCTCACCTCATCCATGTATCGTTGGTTGTTCCCGTTGACCAGCAATAACCTTTGGATTCTTTATCTCTCTGGCAACATGTTAGATGGGATACCCAAATATCTTGGTAACCTCTGTAGTTTGGAATGGTTGGACTTCTATAACAACTCTGCTGCTGTCAAATTTCCTGATTTTCTCAACAACTTGTCTGGATGCACATCGCTTTCATTACAATGGTTGTCTGCTTCAGGAAGCCAATTTACAGGGTCATTGCCTGATGACATCCAAAAGTTCACATCCCTAACAGAATTGTCCCTCTATGAGAATCAGTTAAAAGGAACTATAAGTAAGAAACTGTGGGAACTGCCCAAGCTTGAATATCTTCATCTTTCTAAAAACTCACTCCATGGATTTCCTTCCTCAGATTACATGTCAAACTATTCTCATATAGAATCTATTTATCTGAGCTCTTGCAAGCTAGGGCCTCTCTTCCCCAAATGGATTCATAAGTTGAAAAATCTTACCAGTATTGATATTGCAAATAATGGTATTTCAGATACAATTCCTCTTGAGTTTCGGGACTCGTGGCCTTCCCGGTTAACATTCCTGAATCTTTCTTCCAACAACATAAGCGGGAAAGTACCAGATCTGTCATCAATATTTCACAACAATTCAGTGATAGATTTAAGCTCCAACAGCTTTAATGGTCCAATAACTAATGTCTCTTCCACTCTGCAATTACTAAATCTTTCCAGAAACAAATTCTCTGGAGGAATCTCCTTCTTATGCCAGGTTGTCTATGGTTTTTTAGTTATTCTTGACCTCTCTCATAACTTTCTAAGTGGACAAATTCCAGACTGTTTGTGGCATTTCAAAGAACTACAAGTTCTTAATTTAGAACACAATAATCTTTCTGGAAGGCTTCCTGCCTCTCTTGGATCTATGATTAAGCTAGAGGCATTGGATTTATACAAGAATGATTTCTCCGAAGAATTTCCTTTGTCTGTTAAGAACTGCACGGGCTTAAAGTCATTGAATTTGGGGGCCAACAAGTTTTCTGGAAGAATCCCCTCATGTTTGAGTAATCTTACGATCATGGTGCAACAAGGATTCTCTCAACTACAGAATTTAGATCCTGACGATATATTAATAAGATATTCTTATAATGTTGACCATGTGATGATCCAGTGGCAAGGAACTGAACGTGAATTCATCAGAAGTAATATGAAGTTGTTGAGGAGCATCGACCTCTCAAGCAACAACTTAACAGGGGAAATCCCGTATCAGATTACCAATCTTGATGAACTTATCAAAGAACGCTCTACTTGGAAAGATTCCATGGAAAATGGGTCAGATGAAAAACCTTTTAATTTTGGATTTATCTAGAAACAAATTTTCAGGAGAAATACCATCAAGCATATCTCAAATGACCTTATTGAGTTACCTAGACGTGTCATGTAATAACTTGTCAGGGAGAATCCCATCCAGCACACAACTTCAGACCTTTGACCATTCAAGATACGAAGGGAACTTAGGGCTTTGTGGACCTCCCCTTACCAAACAATGTCATGGAAATGAAGAATCGGGAATACAACACATCATTGGTGAAAGTGAGGGTGAAGGTATAGACGAACTTCATGTATGGTTCTATATTGGTGGGGCCATTGGTTTCATTGTTGGATTTTGGATAGCATGTGGTGCTTTGCTTCTCAACCGTCGTGGAAGATTTGCTTTTTTTATGTTTCTTGATAGCTTCGAAGATTGGGTTTATGTGAAGGTTGTGGTGTTCATTGCAAATTTGCAAAAAAGACGAACATAGATAGTCATGTAAAACCATGTTTCATTTTTGTATTTGGCATGGGTTTTTAAGTCCCAGTTATCAATAAATTATCACCAACACCACAGGTGGCCATTTTCCAGTGTTGTGTGAAATAAGGCATCATGAAAAGTTTATATTTTCTATTTATATTTAAGAAAAATGGGAGCACAACAGAAGACTGATATGTAGTTGGGCAGAATTAAAACAAATGATCTTGAATCAATTTCGATAAACAATAAGAAAAATGAAACAGTGAGGTCAGAAGAAAAATGAAGAATTAGAAATTAAGATCAAACACATGAACCATATAACCATATTATTCTCAGCAATCAAATTCTTGAATCAATGTTCATTTCTTTCAGATATTTCATCGAACACTTGGAAGGATGACCGACCTTTTGAAGATAATTCTTTGTTTTCATTCAAATGTAACCGACTAGAGATATAAACCTGCAATGGAGTTCAAGAATAAAAGGAAAGAAATAGAGAAATTGGGCTAGAAAACAATGTAGATGAAGTCGTGGATAGTTTCTAATCCGAAATCGAGTGCATCAGAAGATCTTACTGCCGAAAAAAGGTGCTAGCCAAAAAAAGAAAAAAAAAAAAAAGTTGACCAAAAGCATTGTGGGTGAAGAAGATGGGAAGCTAGTTGATTCAGCCATTCAGGGGACGGGGTGGCTAATTTAGTTAAAAAAAATTCATGCTCAAGGTACAAGTCATTAAGCCTAATAATCTTTATATTAACTAGGAGAAGCCCATGCTCTGCATGGGTGAATAAGGTTTTGACTTTAATTGAGTTTTGAATTGGCAAAATGGATAAAACACAAAGAAATGTGACCAAAGTTAACGGAGTTGGAAAATTGGTGGCCAAGTATAAAAGAAAAAAAAAAGGGGCAGTTTTGGAAAAAGCTATAAAAATGTGGCAAAACCCAGAAACTAATAACATCTTAGGCAAAAATATAAATATTATAAAAGTTTGGGGCCAAATTTAGAAATTTAGAAGTTTACTGTTCCTTCAATCTCACGGGATATATATATATATATATATATATATATATATATATATATATATATATATATATATATATATATATATATATATAAAACCCATGGATCCACGGTTAAAAAATTAAATTAACTTTGGTACTTGAAAAACATAATTATTACCATGTTAATAAATAAGAAATTGTTTTAAGATACATGGGACATTATGCATGTGCTTTTTCATTCACAGGATTTTTATTTATAATTTTGAAGCTTAGCCTCCACAATATTAACATATAAGAGGTTTATATAATAGGTATTCACAAATACCATTATATGGTCGTGTTAAAATTTTATAGTTAAATTTTAAGTCTCTAAAATCATTATTAGACATTAAAATAATATATGAAAAAGAAAAAAATAAAGGCTTAATTATTATGGGATAGAACTTAAAATTTTGTAAGAGAGATGCATAAAGAATAATATTTAACTAAATAGCAGTGTATATAAATTAAACGATCCTTGTAGGAAAATAATTAATCAAACAGAGGTCTTAAATGATCCCTGTAAAAAAGTAATGTTTAAATAGAAAAAAATTAAAGAATGATTCGATATTTGACATAAAAATAAAAGTACATTGCTATTTTGTTAAAATTAACTTTTGATGGAGTTAAGATTATATCGAGTTTTGAAATTTACTATTTTCTAAATATTAACTTTTGTTTCTAATATAGCATCTACCTTTGAGTTTTTGAAAAATTAGTTTCATGAATGGGAAATTATGTAGTTCAGAACTTTATGTAGTAAAAAGTGCAAGACAGATAACATTAAAAGAGAACACATAAATTTTCAAGTCTTTTTGTATTCCAATCCACACACAATACTATGGTAGGTCTTAATACCATTAAATAAAGCAACATGTGATAAAGTACTAAGCTCTAACCAAATAATCTTCAAAGTATATTGTTGTAATAAGGAAATGAAAGTACATTGCCATAATAAGAGGACAATAGAAGATACATTGCTAGTTTATGCATTTTACTGGGGAAAAAACAACCCAGGATGCTTTCTCAACATGACACGTGGCAAAAGAGGTGATAGTAGGATGTTATATTGTACAAATCAAGCACATTTTTAGAAAAATAAATTTAAATTCCATTTTTTAGTAATAGAAACCAAACAAACAGACATATCCAGTATCAATATGAAAAAAAAAGATTAAGTAAAAAAGAAAACTTATTTTCACTTTAGTAACTATTTAGGAATAACTAATTACCCCATTACCAAACTCTCAACCAAAAATGTGTCTAAAAGAGTGATTAATCAATGATTTAGAAAATGATCGTAATGATAGTTCCATTTCCTGTCTCCTGTCTCCTGTTTGTGTTAGTATCCCAATTGCTATCATAAAAGAAGATTTACCATGTCCAAAAAGTTTAACCAATTTTTAGGACAAATACACGGTTCAACCATAACTAAAGACTAAAAATACAAGCCTATTACCTGTAATTCCTTAGATAAGACGAAAAAAAGCTCCTTTTGCAGCTCCACCCTGTTTTCAAGTCGTCTAGTTTATGTTGCTTTCTCTTAGTTTCTTTATGGTCCACTCCATCGCCCCTTTAAACAAAATCAACTTGATCCATTTATCTCAAATGATAATAACAAAACAGAAGATGAAACTTGGATGCGAAAAAATTTAGTAGAAAAAAAATCCCATCTGACCAGAGCATGTTGAATAAAATGATGATTATCAACCTTTGGGCAATATTATTTTGATTGTAAGATTGAAAAGAGGAAACCGTGGAGGTAAAACCATGGGATGTAAAAAAAAAATGAAGTTTGTTTATATACAACAGTAAAAAAGGTTTGATTTCTTCACTTTTAGAAGGAAAAAAAAAAAGCTTTTCGCCAAACCAATTAAAACCACATGTCCAATTAACACAAAATCTTTGTTAATTAATCAAAAAAGTAATTTGAATAAAAAACAAAGCTCATGTATAACATATCATTATGCATACCAACTTTGGAAGTATCTGCATGTTACATTACTTATAAGAAATCACATTAGCAAAAAAAATCATGCTCAAGATTGCTGAACCTGAATAGTAACTGGAAATTATAAAGCTCACCATTAATAGAAGAAAAAAAAATTGAAATCAAAACACAAAGTGAAATTGAAACCCATTCATTAAAAAACAAACACCATATCCACAAAACATATATGACATAAGCATTTTCCCCTCATCGATGTTGTGTAACTAAGTAAAATTTTGAAAAATTCAAACCCGATGCTTACCGGAGGGGATTAGGGTTCACAGTCGGAGCGCATATAAGCATGATTCTTGGCAGTTTCGTGAAAGCATAAGGCTTGACTTTGGGAATCTTGCCTCGGATGTCCAAGTATGCAGGTAGGTGCAACCGGAACCCAAAACGATGAATCTTGGCTCGTGCGTTTTCTTGGTGGGAAGTCCGGTTACCGGAGGAACAACCTAATCACCGACGATGGAAAAGTGGTATATCTGTTGTTGCAGGGAGAATACATGGCTGAGGCGGAAGTATATTTGCTTTCTTCTAGAACTGACTGTTGGCGAGAGAGAAGGATGTAGGAGAGAGCTGTGTACTCCAGAGTTTAATCGACGCATCACATAGGGAATAGAAAACGGTAAGATGCATCAGTGGAATGCATAATACAAATATAAAAATTAAGAGAGGAATTAGGATTCCTGATTTATTGGGATAACAACTAAGTTTTAAATTAAGATCCCTAACTTTTTTGGGATGAAATCCGTTAACAAAGGAAGGAAGATGAGCGGTAAAACAAATTTTGGGTAATGACACGTGGCAAAATGAAGTCTAAAAAAATGACAAGTGGCACATAAGAGAGGTTTTTATTAAACATGGATATATATATATATATATATATATATATATATATATATATATATATATATATTAGTTTATAACCCGTGGAAACCATGGTTTTTATTTTTATAATTATTGTATAGACAAAAAAAATAAAATAAATTATAAACAAAAAAAATAACATAACTTTGATCGTAAGAAATTTAAGAAAAATTAGTTTTTAAAATAAAGATATATTATAAAAAAATAAGGAATTATAAAAGAAAAATTAACAAAGTTTTATTAACAATAATAATAAAACATGTTATGAGAACTAATATTTTACAAATAACTTATAAATTTCTAAAAACTTCTTTATAAACAATGTTAGAAGTTTTATTTGTAACTCTACCATTTTTTTAGATTGTTTATTATCTAAATATAATTTTTTTAATTTCCGTCGTTCTTTAGCTGAAGTGGAATCCATGGTATATTCTATCATCTTTATATGAAAATAATAAATAATTAGTATTTAATATACAAAATTGTATGTTAAATAAAAAGTTATGTATAAAGTTATAATTATAAAAAATGTTATAAAACAAATATAAAATATGATTAATAGTTTAAAAGTATTTGTAAAAAAGATAATGATCGTATTTTACATTTAAGTTTTGAATTAATGAAAAAATGGATTTGAAAATGCAATGCCAATGCAATGGTCACCATCAATTGGTGCCACATGTGAGTTTGAATGAACATCAACGGGGAACCAAAATAAAATATGTAACTTATTTTCAAAGAACAAATAAATAAAATTTTAAATTTGTTACTTTTTAAATAAAGAATTAAAAATAATAATGAAAGTATTAAAGGATTTAATAAACAATCTATATATATATCTTAATCTTAGTGAAAAAACAAACGTAAAGTAAGTGATGAGAGGATTTATTTGCTAACGTAAACCCCAATAAAAATTGAACTCACCCGACTTTTTATTTAATTCCTCAAAAAAAAATGTATATATCATTCGTATGCTAATGTTCTTTGTTTTAAATAACATAAAAGCTACCCAAAAGCTCTTATCTTCAAACTGCAGAAGACTATACAGTAAAGTAAGTGATGAGAGGATTTTCAAAAGCAAATAAAGAAATCATACCAACGGTGAGTCGTGCAACAGTGACAGATGAGATTTGAAGAGTCGTAGAGGGTAGTAACGCCGTATGAGTTTACCGGCTGAGCTTGATGGTAGGCTGACAGACGGAGGCAAAAAGTGTAGCCGATTGTAAAGAGTCGCTGACAGCTGAAGAAGACGGTGAAAGTAAAGAGTCGGGACTAAGAACGGAGAGGGATTAGAGCATCATCAACGTATTTTAGCAAAAGGTTTTTGGTTTTTTGGATCTAGGGTTTTAACTTTCTTTAAATACTTGTCGATTTTTAAAAACATTCACTCCTCACAGGATGGATTTTTCTTCATATATGGTTTCCTAATTTGAAGCCTGAAAATGGGGATTGATTAAAACAAATTGATTTGAAATGATACTTCAAATAAAATTGGAATACAAAAGATGGTTTTTATTGATTCTGAATCCAAGCTTGAATACAACACCTAGGTTTGCCAGTTGTTCTTTCCTAACACACTTTTCTTAGCCCATATCCCAAAGACTGCTGTAAATCACTTAGTAATGCAACGTATTTAAGAAAGGAATCAATGACAATCAAACATGGGGACTATCTAATAAAATATATAGTTTAGTGTTTATACATCCACACTTATATAAATATATTGAAATTATAACAAATTTATGTTGATGGGGGATTTTAGTAACTTTATTTTCTGATAAATTCATACTAAAACTTTTAGGAAGTTGTTTTGTTGCATGTTTAAGTGATTAAGACTTATATAGATTTAACAACATAAGTTTTTAACTGTGTATATATAAAACATCATTTCTATTCTAAAAAATTTGTCATAATCTTCACCTTGAAGAAAAAATTTGCAAATGCAATCACCATATATACACAAATATAGAATTTAATAATATGCCCTTTACGATTTCTAATATGTTTTCTTCTTTTTCTGGAACTAAAGGATTCCGAATACACAAGTTAATGTTATACTTTATATAGAATTCAACACCTTCAAAGGATTCGGAATTCAAGCTTTGGATTAGTCCTTTTATTGTTTAAATCAATAAAAACCATTATTTCATATTCCAATTATTCATTTTTAAATCAGGGGCATAATTGTCATTTTCTTAGAGTGTAAGTGAAATTTTTTTATTTTCCAATGCAATATCTTAGAGAGCAGATTACATTTTCTAGTGTTAAGGTATATTTTGTCCCATTTATTATTTTTATTTTCTATTTTTTATTTTTTTTACTTAATGTGTTTATATATCAATATTTTTAAGACAATAATTGGATTTGTTTGATATGAGGAACCACAATTATTAATTGAAAAGTATACATTGGAAAAGAAATTTTCCAAGCTACGATTGGTTTGTCCTATTTGCTCTTAATTTAATGAATTAATCCTTTTCTTTTATGTTCGATTATGTTGATTGTTAATTTGTTTTATGTGGAAATATTTAGGGCTTTTTTTCTCATTAAAAGCTGAACGGATAAATCATGTCATACATGTTGCATAAACAAATACTGTTTCTTTTATATTAAGTGAATGTCTGAATATGAGTAAATGACCATATTAACCTTGTTGAGCAATGAAACAATTTTCTAATATTACAGGCTCTCTGGATGTGAAGCAAAATGAAGCCATTGAAGTTGCTGCTAATAAATTGGCACGTAGAAAAGGTGTTATTGATGAAAATCTAAAATTAGAACATGAGTTGAAGGTAAGTGATGTGCCTTTTGTAACCTTTGGATTAACATTAGCCCATGATTAAATGACCATTTTACCCTTTAGGTTGTTGAGGATGAGAGGTCTATTTTCATGTCATCCTTAGTCTGGCTATTGGCTGAATATGGGATTTTGCCTCGTTTTACAAATGTTGAAGGTCTTTCAGATAGCATAATGGTATGATATGAATTGTATTAAATTTGATTATAAAAACTATACCATTAAAACATCAATATAATTTTCTTGAATAAATGATTTAGGTGGTTGTAATTCGTAAGCATTTTACCCAACAATGAAGATCTAAAAAAGGAATAAATTTTCTTATTTATTAAATTGCATGCCATTGTTTAGAAAATAAATTAATAACCTTTTTTTATTGTTAAAATTGTAGAAAATAGCAATATAATTTCTTGAACATGATAGAAATATGATTGTAGTTTATGAAAATTAGGAAACACATTATTAAGAAACAAACAAATAAAATAAGGTAATATCACTAGCAGCCATGAATCTATAAAATAATCTGATAACACGAAGCTTCATAGTGAACAGGTCCTTCAAGACATCAAGATCATGGATGAGAGTAAAATCAGCAGCATCCATGAATCTGTAAAATAAGGTAATATTATAAATACATAACAAAAATAAAATTGAACATAAATGTTCCTATGATTATTGATTCTGAAAAAAAGTAGTGACATAATCTGACCTCTATGATTATCAATTCAGAAAAAAGGAGGATGAAACTCAAGAATTTACTGAGAAATGTCAAATTAGTTTAAAGTTTTTATCATTTGAATAGATGTTTAAAAGGTATGAAAATGTAACCAGATGGATTGAAATGTATGAATATTTTTAAAAAAAGGTAGTGTCATAATTTCACTTCTATGATTGTCGTTTCAGAAAAAAAAGGATGATGGAAGTGAATAGTTATGTATATTGACCTGATGGATTGAAATGTATCAATGTAGATCCAGGGGTGCGGAAGAATTATAGTCTGAAAGCTTTGAAGACATCCTAAAAGAAGAAAACAATTATAGGGATCAATATTTACACTATTTATAGGTATAATTGATAGGTTTATATGTATAATGATAAAACAATCGGCCATTCTTTGCTGATTTATAGGGATTTCAGAATGCAGGTAAAATTTGATTTATTATAACTGATTTGCTGATTTTTTGGAGTTGATATGATGATTTGAAGATGTAAAGCAAAGAATCGGCGGAAAAATTCAGCAAATCGTATTTGTGGTAGTGAATCTTGGAATTAAAGAGGTTTAATAGGTGGAAATTGGAATATCATAGCTGGTTTTTAGGGATATCATATATGTATTATCTATATTAAAAAGCATGTAGATTTGTAACAATTAAATTGATTTACTGAATTTTAGGATGTGGTTATGAATTGAAATCGTATTTTTGTATTTAGAGGTTGAATTTTTGAAGTTTAATAGGCATACACGTGACAAGTAAAGAATGTGACACATGGCAGTTTTATATGAAAGCTATTTATGTATTAAAAAGGGAGATATATATATATATATATATATATATATATATATATATATATATATACTAGGCGAATGCCCGCGCGTTGCGCAGAAACACCTATATAGTTGAAGTCTTTACAAATATATGATTTTTTAAATATAACAATAACGATGTAGTTAAATTTGATATAATAATTTGTATATACTAAATTGATATAATATATTGATTATTTTGAATTATATGATAATATATACATTTATTATAACTTCTTAATCTCAATCGTTTGAATGACTTCTACCCGCGAGTTACACATGAATAAAATTAAATATAATATATGATTTTATTTTATTTATAGTTGTTTTTATTGTTAATTAATTTTTTAAAATTTATTTGCTTAATTTTTTAATTTCTATCATTATAATTATTTAAAACATCAAACATTGTTTTTTTATTTTAAAGCTAACAGTATAATCATTTATATAGGGTTGTTTTTAACTATTGTTATTGTAAGTTATTTTAAGCTACTTATTTGGAAACTATTAACGATTATAAAAATATATTTAAGAAATGTTTTAGTTAAATTGAAATTACAATTTAGTTTTTGCTTTTATCACTACAATTTATCACTTTTAACTATTTATAAAATATTCTTTAGTTTTTTAATATGGAAATGAAATTTATATTTTTGAGTTGACATTGTAATGCGTAGAAACACCTATATAGTTGAAGTCTTTACAAATATGTATTTTTTAAAATATAACACTAACATTGTTGTTAAATTTGATATAATGATTCGTATATTAATTTGATATAATATATTGACTATTTTGAATTATATGATAATATATAAATCTATTATAACGTCATAATCTCAATCGTTTGAATGACTTCTACTCGCGAGTTACACATCAATAAAATTAAATATTATATATGGTTTAATATTATTTATAGTTGTTATTTTTAACTAATTTTTTAAAATGTATTTGCTTAATGTTTGAATTTCTATCATTATAATTATTTAAAACATCAAACATTATTTTTTGATTTTAAAGGTAACAATATAATAATTTATATAGAGTTATTTTCAACTATTGTTATTATAAGTTATTTTAAGCTACTTATTTGAAATTTTTTAACGACTATATAAATATATTTAGGAAATATTTTAGCTAAACTGATATTACAATTTAGTTTTTGCATTTATCACTATAATTTATCACTTTTAACTATTTACAAAATATTATTTGGTTTTTTTAGTGGAACTGAAATTTATATTTAAGTTGACACTGTAATGTTATATTTAAATTAACAATTTAAGTATTTTGTCCAAACTGTTCAAAAATTGTAGCTTTAAACTGATAATGGTTTACATGCAACAACATTTTAAATCTAATAAATTAAATATAATATGTTAAAATCTAAAGACATAACTTTATAAATAGAAGTAAAGATATTATTTAAAAATTGAAATTTAGTCTATTTATGATTACACTTTAGGTTTGATATTTATTTAATCTTATTAACCAACTTACAATCATTATTAGAAAGACACTACAATTTATCACTTTTAATTATTTATAAAATAATCTTTGGGTTGTTTAAGTTAAATAAAATTTATATTTAAGTTGAGCCTATAATGTTATATTTTAATTAATAATTTAAGTATTTTATACAAATTTTTCAAAAATTATACCTTTAAAATGATAATGGTTTACATTCAACAATATATTAAAACTAACAAATTAAGTATAATATGTTAAAAGTTAAAAAACATAATTTTATAAGTAGAATTAAAGATATTATTTTAATATTGAAATTTAGTTTATATATGAATACACTTTAGATTTGATATTTATTTAACCTAATTACCAAATTATAATTATTATTATAAAGAAATTGAAAAGTCATGGGAGTTTCAAATGAATGTGGTGAAAGGAAAAAAGAATGGGGGTTTCAAATGCATGAGATTCAACAAAAAATGCTAACTTTATAAGTATGAATGATGATATATATATATATATATATATATATATATATATGTGTGTGTGTGTGTGTGTGTGTGTGTGTTAGAACAATGTTCTTTTAGGATCGTATGATTCTAAGCAGGATATTAAATAAGAACGTAACAAAGAACACAAGTATGGCACTGAATATGTCGTATGATTAATGTGATAACACCTTATAAGAGCTCGATAAAGAACTTCAATCTGTAGAGGTGTTTAGGGTTACAAGAATCTACGTGATTAACCACAGTTGTTAATATACGCATACATGCATGCATATATATACTATAACCCTAACAGCTAATCTAGATAACAACGAAACTAATCTAGATAGACACGGATGGACAGGCCCAATCCGGATACAAAATATATGGCCCAAGACGCAACACAAATAGACTCAACAATCTATATATATATATATATATATATATATATATATATATATATATATATATATATATATATATACCCTAATAAATAAAGATCATTTTGCCAAATGTCAACTTCTTATTGAATTTGCCACATGTCATTTTCTTAGAATTTTAAATTATTTTTTTTCCACTTGTCATTTTTGTATTTTTTTCATTTTTATTGAACTCCCACCTATTAAATGTCACCTCATAGTAATTAATGTGAATTAATGTATATAGTAAACCTTCCATTTATGAGTTCTTATTTCTATTTAATGAATTTCATTTGTGAATTTATATTAATTAGTGTTATCAATATAGATTAATTAAGACAAATTACATAAATGGTCCATGTGGTTTATTCTATTTATTGTATTTATTTCAAAAGTTTACTTTAAAAAATACTTAATTTTTACACATTCATATTCTGCATATTTTTTAAACATGAAAATATTTTTTATTAGTATAGATTGAATTATTTATTCATCATTTCATTTATATTTATTTCAAAATTTTATTTTAGAAAATATTTAATGTCTACACCTTATATTTAACTTTTTTGATCAACCCGTGTAATACACGGGTTTCACACCTTATATATATATATATATATATATATATATATATATATAATTTTAGCTCTTCTAGTAACGTTGAAGTTGAAGAAAGGGAGACATGTTTAACCATGTTTTTTAGTTGTTAGGGAAGTTAGAAATTTAGGAGAAAATGACAAAAATAGTCATTTACACTAATTATATTACAAAATAGCCAAAAAAACCGAAGTTGGAAAAATAACCACGAAATTCGCAGATGGAATAGTCTCATCTGCGAAATGGGCTTTCCATCTGTGAATGTACAAGCAGCTAAAGCACAACTGTGCTTTAGCTGCTTGTACATTCGCAGGTGGTTTATTTTTTAAAAAAAAATTTCTCTATATATATTGAATTTGTAGGGTAAAATCACAGATGGAATAGCCCCATCTGCGATTTACTCTGATTCCATCTGTGAAATTGCGGTTATTTTTTAATTATTATTATTATATATTTTTTAGTTTGACTATGAAATCAATTGGTTTGACTACGAAATAATGTTGCTATATAAAAAGTTTTCTAGAAAATTATCAGTTTGGTTGTTATTTGTTTAGGAAATTTCTCTAAAGTTCGCTCTAAAAAATGATCGAATATTTGGTTTGTCTTGTAACCGGTGGGAGATGGCAAGTTAATGGAACTAATCTGGAATACGTATGTCCATAGGGAGGTATTTCTGAATTTGCTTTGATATTTTCTGAGTATATTAGTTATAGTGATTTTGTATCTTTGGTGAGAAGCAAAATTGGTTTGTTAGACAAATATAGAATTAGTATTCATTTCCATCATCCTGAATTAAATTATTATATAGCTATAGTTGAAGAGATAGATGTTAGAATGTTGATAAACGTAATCAAATGTAGTGGAGGAAGGGCTGTGAAAGTGTTTGTGGTGGTTGATGAAGTTGATGAGGTTAATGGGGGTGGTCAAACTGGAAATCAACTTGTTGGTAATTTATGCAGTTATAAAGGGAGCAATGATCCGATAGGCACTTTCAATACTCCTAGTGTACCTCAGTTTCACAGTGTTGCTGAAAATGTTAATGTTAGTTATTCACCTATTCACTATGTGGATCCTGAGAATTACAAGTCTGTTGGTGATGATGATGTTGGTACATATCTTAATGATGTGGGTGGTCGTTGTGATGATGTTGCCGAACAAGAAGTTAAAGTTATGAATAGGCGTGTGGTAGATAAAAGTAAAAAGAAAAAAAATTCAAGTCAAAAAAATGAAAAAAAGCATGTTTACGATTATGTTGATGTTGGTGATGTATGTTTAGATATAACCGAGCTACAAAGCAATTCCGATAGAGATGAGTTGGGTGATGAAGTTAAAGCTAAGTTTCCCGATAACCTTTTTCACGGTATGCCCCCTGTACTAGCATGCCCAATTGATATTAATGAAGATATCCCAACACAGATGGTAGACATGAATCTTCAAAAGATTGAATGTGAGAGTATATTTAAGAACAAAGAACTTTTAAAGTAGTGTATTGGTAAAAAATGTCTTTGAGAAGGTTTCCAGACGAGGACAAGTAGATCCACCAAATCAAGGTATGAAGTTGTGTGTGTTTCGAAAAATTGTTCTTGGTTACTAAGAGCAAAATCAATTAAAAATTTTGATGGACTTTTCCAAGTGAATAAATTTGTTGATGTACACACATGTTCTTCAACATTTTTGCAACCTAATCATCGACAAGCAAAGAAATATGTTTTGGGTGAATATGTTGCTGATGTTTTGGCTGAAGACTATAGTAGAGTTTATCGGGGAAAAGATATTGTTAATGATATGAATGCTCAATTGAATATCAATATCTCATACCATCAGGCATGGCGTGCGAAGCAATATGCATTGTTGTTGTTAAGGGGTACGAAAGAGGATTCTTTTACCAAACTTCCGGCGTATTGTCACAATCTGGTCAAACATAATCTGGGTACGGTGACACATATTAAAACAGATGCTGATGACCGATTTGAGTTTTTGTACGTCGCATTCGGTTGCTCGGTTAGTATTATAATATTTTATTAATTTTTTAATTTTTATTTTGGTGTATTTGAATAGATATACAATGTATTGTAGGTACGCGCTTTTTTCAATTTTTGTAAACCGACCCTAGTAGTAGATGGAGCTCACCTAAAGGGCGAGTTCAAAGGTACGATGTTACTTGCAGTTACTAAGGACGTACAAAACCAAATATTACCGGTTGCATATGGTATATACAAAAATGAGTGTACCGATTCTTGGACATGGTTTTTTCAAAAACTACGTGATTACATAGGAAATATGCAGAAGCTTACAATTATATCTGATAGGTCTCTATCTATAGCAACATCCGTTGCCAACATTTTTCCTCACGCTCATCATGGAATATGTGGTGTCCATTTGTATTTCAACATAGTATCTAGATTCGGCAAGAGTAAGACGGTTAAAGGAATTTTTGGGAGGCGTGTAGGGCGTACACAGTTGATGCTTTTGATGCTGCCATGGATGTTATGAAAAAGACAAAAGAACCAGTATGGGAGTACTTAAAAAGTATAAATCCAGAAACTTGGTCAAGGGCACATTTTAAAGGGAACCGGTACAATCTTATGTCGTCTAACAGTGCGGAGTCTATAAATGCATTATCTAGACATGCACGTAAGGTGCCAATACTTATGTTGATCGATTTTTTTCGTGCTACAATGCAACAATGGTGATTTCAAAGACGTAACTTTGCAGGTATTAAGTAAATTTTTAATATTAATGTTTTATTAATTTTGATGTTATTGATCTTAACTTCTTCATTTTGGCTGTTTTTTTAGCGGAAGCAACAACAATACTTACCCCTTGGGCTGATGAAATTGTAAAAGAAAACAAGAAAACTTTTACTAAATTGGATGTTCGCATGATCTCAAATATGAAATGTGAGGTCAAAAAGGGGGCACAAAATGTGATTGTTGATTTCCAACATATGACATGTACATGTAGGCATTGGCAACTTGATGGGATACCTTGTGGTCATGTCATAAGATGTTTAACAGTCAACAATTACCAAGACTGCTCGAGGTATGCATTAAATGCTTACTTTACCAAAACACTGAGGAAAACATATGAGGAATCAATAAACCCTCTGCCAAAGCCATCCGAATGGGAGATCCCCGATGATTTGATGATTGTTAAGCCACCTATAATGGATAAATGTCAGCCAGGCCAAGAAACACAGACCGCATTCCATCCCAAGGCGAGGGTCCAATTATAAAAGAGTGTTCTACATGTGGTGAACTAGGACACACGAGAAATAATTGTACTAGAAGGGCGTCCGGTAGTGGAGCACATCACATAATTTCTACTGCAGAAATGACATTTAATATTGGTGGTTCAGCGAGTTGCTCACAAACCTATAACGCTGATTTTGATATAAAACAACCTTGAAATGAAGAGTAATGACGAGTTGTTAACTTATTATGTATTGTAATATTTTATTAAATCTTACAAGACATTGTTATGCTTTCATATTTTAGTTTAGTTTATTGATTATAACAATTAATGAAGCCTTTATATTATAAAATATAGTTTGCAGATTTTTTTAACAATTACAACATGTTATTTAAAAAAAACAAAAAACGATCCTTTTCCAACCTAATCTGTATCATGATAATATTACAACAATTTTGTAACTAAATTTTAAACTCAGGGTACTGCAATGGGTACTTCTCTTTCTCCATTGTTATATATTCATTCCTAATTCTCATTTTGTCTTCCAAACGATCCTTTTTTACCATAATGTGTATCAACTGCTCATCCTTCTCAGCAAGCCATTTTTCAGTCGTTTTGATTGCCTTCTTACTCTTTTTTATCCAATCTTTATGCTCTTTGATTTTGTTTTTATTGAGGTCTATCCATTCTTGAGCTTGTTTGCATTCCGATGCAATATCATTAGCACGTTGAGTGAGAAGTCGGGATGACTCTTTGTCCTCTTCTTGTTGTTGTTCAGCCTTCTTCAATTCTTCAAAATTTTCATGTGACATATATGGCCCGGCTGAAGAGGGTGTAAAAAAAAGGTCTACCGAATCACAGTAGTAACAATCTACTTCGTTGCATGAGCAAACTTCGAATTTGTGTGAGGAACTCATAATAAAGTCGACATTGTAATAAACTTGTGCTATAAGTGGTATTTATACATACTAGACAGTAATGACAAGTCCAACTTTGAAATGACTAGACAGTAATGACAAGTCACTGCAGTAACCTGCAAATCGTAGTGGAACCCTTAAGTGACAAGACATAAATGACAGTTTGACATGATAAATCACTGCATAAAGCTGAAAATTGTAGTCCAAGTGCAACCATTTCATAGTCAAAGTTTCAATTCATAGTCCTGTATTTATTTATATAAATAGATGTTTAAGATCTAAAAACCAAACACCCAAATTCTTGTTAGTAATGTATTCTAATGTATTGTGAAAACTAATGCAATGGGCATTTATTAATTCAAATTAATCATAGGAGATGCATCCAATACATACGAAATACATGAAAATAACCTAGTACTCACATAATAAACTAAAATAGATTTTAAACAAACGGGATATATTTCAAAATATTCCAAGGGGCTTCAAACTGGAATTCCAACCCGTCACTTAATGACTTGTATTCCTCCTTAGCAGCTTCCAAGATGACCTCCTCAGTAGCATTTAAACGGGTGTCGTCAATTTTGATATAAAGATCGTTGAATAATAGAACTTCGGTTTTCATTTCATACCATCTTGCTAAGATGTCTAGTTCGTCACGATCGTTTCTTGTAGCCATTCAGTTTTCAGCGTTGAAAATATTGGTTAAACGGCTCCAAAACATTGGATCTTTCAACTTGCTTGTCTCGTACACATGAATATAAGCACGTGTAAGAACCAAGAACTCTTCATTGCTCCATGATATAGAACTCATTTTGATTGAAACAAAGAGAGTGGAATCTAAAAAACAATATTTGAACAGCTGTATTGGTTGTTTAGTAAACTATTTATTTAACTTAATGTCAATTTATAGTAGTTTCTACACAAAATCGCAGTCCAATCTTCTAATATGTCTGCAATTCATAGTCAAAATTAACTGACGAATGCAGTGTACTATACTTATAACACAACAGATCACTGTTCGAGTTGACAAGTCATCCCCCGTCGAATGACAACACAATACATTGCTACTTGAATTGACAAGCCATTGCACCGGGAAAATAAGGAGTCGTTATAAATAGTTTTTAATATCCATTGTAATTGTATCGTATTACTTCCCCCCTTGCAATTATAGACTCACCACATATATGGAGGAACGAAGAGGAGGTCGTTTTGGTTCAAGCTTGGGTTATAACTGTAGAGGAGGATTTTCCATCGGGTCCCCCACAAGTTCGCGCTGGATCATTTTGGTCTCTTGTCTGTCATTTGTTTCACCATTTAATGGGGCGTACTTAATATCGAAGAAGAATAGATGTCAAAGCGAAGTTTCTGGATTTGAAAATAAAGGTGAAACAATTTCAACGTATTTATAACGAGTTGGATAATGAACATGCAAATACGGATGAAGACATTCTGCGGCAGGTGGCTTTGGAACTATACCGTTTTGAATATGATGGTAGTGAGTTTACCCACTTAAATGCATGGAATCTTTTAAAGAATGTCCCTTACTTTTAATATGCATGTTGATTAAGTTAATTGTTTTTCGTTATTTAAGTTGCTTGTTGTTGTATGTGTGTTTTGTTACTATTTAATAAATGTCCATTTCTTTTAATGTATGTTGTTTCCTCAATCGCCAATACATAATACGACATAAAATAAATAACTAATACATAATACGACATAAAATATAAACGGGGTACATAAATAACTAATACATAATACGACATAAAATATAAACAGGGTAAAAATATAAACAGGGTACAGGAATAACTAATACATAACACGACACTAAAATAAAAACGGGGTATATAAAAAACTAATACATAATACTACATAAAATATAAAGGTGCTACATGAATAACTACTACATTGAGGGAGGTAACAGGACCATCGTTTCATTTGGTATTTCCCAAAGCACATGTGATGGTATAGTATTCACCAACTCAGATCCATATGCAAGTCGATACACAAAATTAGTGAACTTGTAATCAACCATTCTGTGAATGGCTTCAGATGTACGGGTTCTTAGACATGCTATAGCGTGGCCACATGGTATACCGCTTTTTTTCCATTTACCACAACTACATACCCTTCGTTCAAGTTGTACGTTGGTGGTGGCAAAATTGTCATCGACTTCAAATGTATCCCCATACAAACGTCTTGCCTTCCAACTATAAGACTTGTTGACACGTTTTTGAACCTTACTCTCAACATAAGGGGTCAACCCACCAGACAACCTCCCTATAAAATTTGAAAATTTTAGAAAAATAATAGCACAATAAAAAAACTAAATATAACAATCTCGCTAACCCGCCACTTCAGCCCGTTCACCATACTTTGATTGTATCGACGTAGTGATTAACTCAATTATCGTTGTTATAGGAAACTCACGTGTGGATATAATTTGCAAAATTTTAGGGACGTCAATCGATTTAACATTGTAACGTACTTTTGGGAAAAATGCTCGTGTCCATTTTGAAATCGGTATATCGTCAAGCCAGTAAATTGGACTCCTAAGCAAGGTGCAGAAAGGTGGTTTCCTACATGTACTTTGCAACCTTTCCAAACACAAGTAAAAATCATCAACGCTATATGCATTGCATGACTTTCAAAACAATGATTCGACTTCCGTATTGTTATGTCCGACAGACTCACGTATTTTTCGAGCTACATCTTTAGGACAATATCCATGATAGGAATCCGGGTAGGCACTTTGAACACCAAAGTCTATTTTATCACATAGGTTGCTTATGAAACCAACCTCTATGTCCTCACCTAAACAATCTTTTAACCTCATCATGAACCATCTCCATGATTCTTCACACTCTAAGGTTCCCAAACCAACTGCTAAGAGTAGGGGTTCATGATTTCCATCTAAAGCCACTGTGAAGTACATTGTTGTCAGATAGCTCCCAAGAAGGGGTAAATAACCCACATATATCAATAGTATCATGCACCTAAGGAATGTACGAATCTACATAAAAACGAACATATATTAGTGATAAGTAAAAAGTAAACGAGATACATGACCATGAAATATTATATAACTCAATAACAGAAATATGTTATACCACACAACCTAAAGCCACAAAACAGAATTGAAAGCGGTTGGTATCGATTTTCTTAATGGCTGTGAAGGTATTAGGATTTGTTCTTTGAAGGTTAGGACAAATACCATAAAAGCCACAATATTTTCACACGTTTTTGAGAAAAGCCCTATTCTTATTTTTTGGTTGGCTCTAGCCACAAATTTGACATAAAGTTACCACTCTAGCCCATTTAACGATTTTCATGGTTAACTCTGTTAATTTTTTTGCAAAATCAGTCCTAAAAGTTCAATTTTGGTCCCTGTAGTTTGCAAAAATTTACACAACATATATTTTTTAATTTCTTTATTTTCGTTTATTTTTTTTATTTTTTAATCAAAGCTAAATTTGCTTTTATATTTTTTAATTTTTTTTATATTTTTCGTTCTTATTTCCTTTTTTTTGTTTTTTTTATTTTTTAACTTGTTTTTTTTTGTTTTTATATTCATTTATTTTTCATATTTTTTTATAATTTTTTTTCGTTTTTTTGTTTTTTCTTTATTTTCTTTTTTTCATATTTTTTAGAAAACTAAAAAAAAACTGAAACACCAAAAATGTAATATACTCTAATATATTCATACACTTTACACTTTCTAAAAAATTATCAAAAGAAATTATCAAATTGACGAAAAACAAAACATAACAAAAATACGAAAAAAACAAATAAAAATACGAAACAAATATGAAAATATAAAAAAAATATATTCATACACTTTAAAATTTTTGATAAATATCAAAAGAAATTTTCAAATTGAAGAAAAACAAAACATAAATTTATTTTATAAAAAAAAAAAAAAAAAACCGATAAAAAAACGAAAAAAATGAAAATAAAGAAAAAACAAAAAAAATATACAAAATATGAAAAATAAATGAATATAAAAAAGAAAAAGAAAAAGAAAAAAAAAGTTAAAAAATAATAAAATATATATAAAAAAACCAAAAACAAAAGAACGAAAAATATAAAAAAAATTATAAAATATATAAAAGCAAGTTTAGCTTTGATTAAAAATAAATAAATAAATAATTAAAAATAAAGAAGCTAAAAAACATAAAACCGAGTTTTGGACATGTTGTGTAAATTTTTGCAAACTACAGGGACCAAATTTGAACTTTTTGGACTGATTTTGAAAAAAATTTAACAGAGTTAACCATGAAAATAGTTAAATGGACTAGAGTGGTAACTTTATGTCCAATTTGTGGCTAGAGCCAACCAAAATAAAATAATAGGGCTTTTCTCAAAAATGTGTAAAAATATGGTGGCTTTTATGGTATTTGCCCTTGAAGGTTATGCAAGAATATTGGTAGCTGAGAAAAGCTTCTTTCGGTGTAAGTACTCATTTTCAAAACCAATGAAAGTGTTTTACAATCATCACACAAATGCAATATCACACAAATGCAATTATAAATAGAAATTATTGTATCTCTACTGTTCAAAATTCATAGTTTAACTTTTTAAATTCATAGTCAAACCAGTTCATTTCATAGTCCAAAATCACTGACCGACATGACAATACTACATAATGTACTTGTCTGCAGTTCATAGTTCAACTTTTTAAATTCATAGTCAAACCAGTTCATTTCATAGTCAAAAATCACTGACTGACATGACAATACTACAGAATGTACTGGTCTACAGTTCATAGTTCAATTTTTAAATTCATTGTCAAACCAGTTCATTTCATAGTCAAACATCATATATTGACAAGAAAAGACAAGACAACACAATGTACTTGTCTGCATTTCATAATTCAACTTTTTGAATTCATAGTCAAAAAGAATTGTCTGTAATATGATTTCTTCTATAAATGGGTGTCAGTCATTATGAAAAATTTAACTGAGAAAGTAACTCCTATTTAAAAGAAAAATAAGGCTAATGGCATACTGCAATTGCGGAGGTGAACGTATCGTTAGGATTTCGGGTACAGCTAAAAACCCAGGAAGATTGTTTTACGCTTGCCCATATTTGGTATCATGTTCTTAACATCATTCATATTTAAACCCTCGTGTTTACATGACAAAAATTCTTACTGTCAATGTTAAATTTAACAGGGACCAAACTGCGGGTTTATCAATTGGGTTGATGAAGAGAACACTACTAGAAAAACAGCATTTTACGACGCTCATTGCGCGTCGTAAAGGGCTCAGACGACGCGCAAATGCGCGTCAAGGAAGGCCCTGTCATAAAGAGACACGACGTGCATTTACGACGCGCAATTACGACACGCAATGCGTATCAAGAAAGGCCCTGTCATAAAGGAAGACGACATGCATTCGCGTGTCGTAACCTTACGACGCGCGTGTTAATGACACACAATGCGTATCAAGAAAGCCCCTGTCAAGAAAGGCCATGTCATAAATGAAGATGACACACATTTTTGCGTATCATAATTTTAAATGTTTAAAAAAAATATTATTTATAGATTTACTAATTTTCAAATTAAATTTATATTTAATGTATCAAAATAGAAAATAAAATATCATATAGAAAAAATACAATCCATTGCATAAAATTTAATGTCATACAAATTATCATATACAAAAAATACAATCCATTGCATAAAATACAATCCCTAACTATCTAACCTATAAAAAGCCACATTTCCAATGTAAAATAGTGAAACTAGTATAAGCTTTTTTGCAGGGTCAACATTTAGTGGTTTGGCTCTTGTCCATCCCATTATTCTTCCAAAGTGTATAAGTAATAATGCAGTTGCCATTTGCTGAAACATTTCCAAAATAAAGTTAAACAACAACTTATAATAATAGTTTACTGGTTAAATTGATGTAATGATGAAAGTACAAGTGTGTTTCTATATTTGGCACATAATAGTTTACTGGTAAATGTATTTCATGTTACTTATAAGGTAAGGAGAGTCATGGAAAATGCATACTCCATGACAAATGCTTTGTTTATGAAAACCATGGCCATTGATGCAATTCCATATGATAATGTAGCAAATAAACTACATGGTGGATAAGCATATGTTATAAGAAGCCTCAATATTCCAAAGAAACAAACAGATAACACACAAAACAGTAAAAATCTTGCAATAGAAAAAAATGATAACACACAAAGAAACAAACAGATAACACACAAACAAATAGAGTCCCAAGCCTAGATTTTTTTGAAAAAAATCCATCATCTGCCAAATTAAGCAATCCAGTAAACATTTCATGACAAAGGCTCTTCTTATAAATCTATCTCCCAACATTTTAATTCAATTTTGTAATTTCTTTAAATGGGTCTCATAAGTGGTAATTTTGTAAATATTTACAAATATAAAGCTTAAAAGCAGGTTTTCAGTGGAGATTACCTATAGTAGAAACTTGGTATCCTGATGCTTTGAAAAGTTTATTGAATCGGAATGACAAATATGGAACTTGCCCTAGCTGAGTAATGCACATGATCCATCTTGAGTAGCCATTTGTGGGGCAAAGCTGTTAAAAGAATATATTATATAATTTAACAGATTTCTTAGTTATAAGCTTTTTTCTCAATTACATAAAAGAAAAATGATTAATATACCTGGGGTTTACTTTTGCATCTTTACCTTCTTTTCTTTTTTCCTTTCTCGCCTTTGACGCTTCTTTTCCTCCTCTTGTTGTTGTTTTAAGATCCGGTCATCAATATCTGTTTTTTATATAACAACATCAGCTACCAAGTCTTCACCAACTGGGGAGGGTATTCACGTCTTTTGCACTGACTGAATCCCTATCCCTTTCTTTCACCTTTTTGGGTGGGACAGAATTGTAATTTTTTATTTTTTCTCTCCTTTACATTTGTTACTAAATCATGATCCAATTTATTCATACCTTGCTCAGTGAAGGTTCCAGGATCTTTCCACTTTTTTAGGTTTTCAAATCGTTGCACATACAGTAAACCAACTTGGGAAATTTCCAAAGTAATGACATTTTTTAACTTTCAAAAGGGTAAATATATCATATATTAGGGATAAAGTTGTTAAATAAGATTGGTGGAATGAAAATAACCTCAATCATTGCATTAACACAAGGATCATCAAAGATCTCAAGGCTACAATCGACAAAATAATTAATCTGGAAATGATTAGTGTAATGAATTAAAATATATAGAGAATCTTGAATTATATAAAGCAAATATAAACATGCATCCTTTTAACAAGTTGCAAACAGGGTAAATTGCAGGTAATAGCAACATACTTTACTGGCGTTACTAATATGGGTAATGAAATTTACTTTTTACCCATAATAGCAATGTACTTAAATTTTGTTACTAATATGAGCAGTGTACTTTATTTCTTACATACTATTGCTATTATTGTTTAAAAAATGTAAGTACGTTGTTATTATGGATAACAATTTGGAAACATGCTGCTATTATGTGTAGAAAATGTGAAATGTGATGCTATTAGGGTTACATATGTCTATTATAGGTAAAAAAATGTAACTATGTTGCTAAAATGGAAAATAAAGTGAATGTACATTGATATTATAGGTAAATAGAAAATACATTGCCTATATTAGGAAAAGAAGTAAAGTACGTTGATATTTCCTGCAATTTGCCAGTGTGAATATGAACCACAACAATGAAGATTGAAGAGACCTATGGTTTTTTTGGTTGTATTGATTTTTTGATATAATTATGTATTCTTTACAACCAGAATAATTAAAAGTTTAAAACAAGAAAAAGACAAACATACCCCAAATTCGGCACTGACTAAAGATTGTATGAAATCCATTAGTTGAAGCTTTTCCCATTCGGAATGCAGGAAAGGGTCATCCTTACGTGGTGGGTGCTTCCAAGGGGCACCAAATCGTATTTTATCTTTTACAATTTTGCCCTTTTGGGCATCAAGAGCAAACTTTTGCAAGATTGATAGTGCATTATCCATTGCAGGATTGACAAATGTAACCTATAAATAGGGACAAGAATTGACATAATATTCTAAAAAAATAGATAAACAACAAACTGACATGGATCATTTAGTATCTATGAATTTCTGAAGCATAATACTTACTTGCAAATATGCTAGATACGTATCTATAATTTCCTTGAATGTACTTTCTTTATCGTCCATGAGCCTGCATGCCATGATTAATTGACACATAACAAGATAAGAAAAAATAAATCAACATTACTTCATATATTGTATAATGTATATATTACATACGCCTGGTAGAAATTGCTCTGTTTTAGCGCATATATCTCAAAAAAATGACATAGACTTGGCCCAAGCACCTCAACAATTAAATCCCACTAGATATTAAACAAACAAAATGTGTAAGTTCAGATTTTAAATGCATCCAGAACCAAAGATTTATATAAATATAGCACAGAAATTTGTTAGAAAAATATCAATATGAACTCACCTCTGGCATTTAGCCCTTATGCAAATGACCAACAAAAAGGACAAGTATGAACTGTGGTGTAGCTTAACAAGCAATCAAACCTGGAGTGTGAACTAATTCAGATCAACATTATAACCAATAAAGGAAATGCAACAATACAACATGTTCATCACACAAAAGCAACTGATAGACCTATAAATACACCTTTTTCTAATGAATGTGAACGGATTCAGATCTAAAACAAAAAAGAAACAAAATTAAAAGAAAAACAAAAAGATTCAAGCAGAAACAACTAAATCTTTGAGTACTCCATGAATCCTTATGAGTGTGAATTGATTCAGATCTGGACCTCGAAGCAACAATATCACTATAAAAACGAAGAAATTTCAATCTAAAACAGAATTCATGATAGCGACAACAAACTAAAAACCTTTTTCTTGTAACCACAAATTGATGAACAGGTGGTTGTCGAGCTGCTTGTAGTTGTAGTGGCCGATTGGAAGAATCCATCCCAATCACGAACACTATCCATCAAAAAGATCTTCTAGTTTAAAGAGGAGAGATTTAGGGTTGTAGTTAGTGACTGCGAGAGGGATTTAGGGTTTCCTTCGGTTACCCCCTTCACATCTTCGAAAATCTTCATATGGTGGAGGATAGAGACGAGAGAAAATCTAGGGGATGAGGAGAGAAGAGAAAGTGGAGGCGTCGATTAGGGGTCGCTGAACTGGTAGCTTCGATTGACGAGGATATCTCCTTCATTATGGCACGGTTGATGAGTCGTAAATGTTAGAATGGAATTGGGTTTCGAAGCTCTGGAAGAAACCGTAACAAGTGAAGAAGCTTAAACTCTATTCTACAAAGCGGTTTCAAAGTTCCAAGAAGTGGAGGCTTCAAAGTTCCAAGAAGATGCGCTGCTGCAATGGTTGATTTTAACCTAGATACAGTAAGAAAGTAGAACACGTCAAAGGAGTAGGGGTCGATTTTTTTTCATCTAGGCTTCCGGTGTATAAAATAGCGATTTGCTAGCAAATTAAACACAAAATAGGTTCATTAGAAGCGATCTGAAAGAGATGAGACGAGGTCAGAGGTGATTTGAGGTAGATTCGGTAGTGGTGGAGGCGGATTAGGGTTTACAGAGAAAAGCAGAAGGAGAGAGTGAAGGTTGTCGGTTGGTGCCTTGATCGACGTCGATAATTAGGGCAAGAGGGAAAGGAAGAAAAAGGGAGGCGGGCTTTTTAATTTTTTTGGATATCACCCCCCCCCCCCCCCAGCTATTAAGAGTGCGCGTTTCCATTAAAATTTATAAAGCGACGTCTTCAGACGACACACAGTTTATCATAGGCACCCTCCGTGTTTTTTTTTACACTAATTTAGGGGCACGCAAAAATGCGCGTCCAAAATCCTTAAAATTTTTAGAGAGATGACGCTATTTTTAGGTCACACACTTTTGCGTATTGTAAATCGATGCGTATCATAAATTGCGCGTCGTAAAAGGTTGTTTTTCTAGTAGTGGAATGACCAATCATCTATGGTAATAGCTAAAGTAGCTAACTCTAATAAGCTCTTTCAATCAGAAAATAAGAAGTTAAAGATAGCGTTGGTTTGTAGTTGGGTGTTGTTCTTGGCAGTTCTTGTTTACAAGTTGTAAGCTTTTTAATATTGTTTTTATGGTTTTGAAGTTGTTAGGTCAATAAATTGTTGTATTTGTACTTATGTTTAGAACAGTGTACTTGTAACATTAAAACAAATGTTGTAGTCGTTCTTATGTTGTAAGTATTGATAAGTTATTAGTAGGTCATTAATTTGTTGTAATTGTCGTAACGTTAAAACTAAAAATAAACTAATAATCAAATCCAACATTAATTTAGATATACAAATATATAATCTAACTACATAGGACCAAGACTCGACCCCCAATAAATTTTTGTCATCCGTTGACGAAACTCTAAAGCTGCGTTCTTTGGGTCAATAAGAACACGTGTTGGTTGACCTGAAACGAATTGCTCCATAAACATACAAACAAAAACACCGCAATCTCCCAAATGACTACTTTGTTGGGGAACATTTTCTTCATAAATGAATTGCATATTCAGTGGAATCCTTGGGATGTTCCTCCGGGCCCAATAGTTAATCTTGTCCAAATAATTTGCCACCCGACATTCAAATTTGGTAAAGATTCCTTCAGATTTGAATTTTTCATAAGCCCTTCTACCAAGACTGTCATAAATATGCACTTCCATTGACGCTAATCGTAGTTCCCCAAATAGCTAATGATTAGGGGATGAATGAATCGACAATAGGACCTGTATAAGGATCAGAAAATAAAATTATGTTTCTTTACATCACAATACAAAAACATAACAAAAATAACGATAATATTTTCAATATAAAATATTAAGTTTACCGTATTGACATCCCACCAAACAACCATGAAGTTGGGGTATGTAGCAATACCAGCCATAAACGCCCTCCAATCCTGCCCTTGTTCCAAAGCATGAGAAACAAAAAAATTTGGAGGCATTATTGTATGTCGGTCGCCCTCAAATCGTCTCTCCATCAATAGTCTGTACCAAATGGTTATATGCTGCACAAAATCATGATACTTTTGTTATTGACTAAAAAACAATTTACTTTTAAAATAATAAATTAACAATTAATTTACCGATGACTCCAACCATCTGTCGTGTGTATGCCCAAACAATGAGCTCCAAAAATCTCTATCTAACATGAAATTAAACAAACGATGTTGGACATCATATGAATGAAATAAATAATTTTGGATGACAACCTCACCGCCTGCTACGTAAGGTTGTAGGCGCAATATGGAGAATTCGTGAGCAACACCAAAAGCTGGAGGAGGAACGGGGCTTGTTGATTTGATATCAACCTTCTTTTTTGCTTCGGTGTCGTGTGCAACTAAAAACAATATTCAAATGTTTAAATCTCTATCTTTCAGATAATTCACATAAACATAAAATTATGAGTTTATAAATAAAACGAATACCTCAGTGTAAGGAGGGCACAAATATTGTGATGGTTTTCGAGTTCTCGGTTTATCGGTTGTAACTTCTTTGCCATCAACACCATACTCATCAAAATAATCTACAATTCCCGTAATTATTACTTCATCCTCGTCCGGCACCTAATTTAATAAGCAATAATCTCTAATTAAAAAAATGTTTCAATCTACTAAAAACAAAATATAAATTAATGTAAGTATAAGAACCTCTTTAGCTTCATTATAATCATTTACATCAAATACATCATCATCAAATTTGTTCCCCGCATTGTCATTCCTCTCTTCCAACTCCTACATTAAAAATAAAACTTTATACTTAATAACGAAAGACACATAATTTAATAAGCAATAATCTCTAATTAAAAAAATGTTTCAATCTACTAAAAAAAATATAAATTAATGTAAGTATAAGAACCTCTTTAACTTCACTATAATCATTTACATCAAACACATCATCATCAAATTTGTTCCCCGCATTGTCATTCCTTTCCTCCAACACCTATATTAAAAATAAAACTTTATACTTAATAACGAAAGACACATTAAAAAGTAATTATTAAAATCGTAAAGGTAATATCTATAACAACCTTGTCGTCTTCAATATCACCAAAAATATTTTCAGTTGTATTGTTTTTATTCATCACTTCATCTTGTACAACCTATATTTTCAAATATAAAATATGAACACAGGTATTCATATATGTTAATAAAATTAAAAGAATAGTGTAGCGTGTAACTAACACGTTCATCATATTTTCCTTGGAATACTACAGGCTCCTCAAAACTTATGTCCTTCCAAAAATCTTCATTATTGACTTCTTCAACAAAAACCTCTGTAGGTTGTCGGTTCATAAACACATGCTGCTCCGGTGCATGTAGCCGTTTCAACACCTCGTCTAGGTTGTGTTTTCCACTGCCCCTACCTCTACCATGAGAGCGACCACTGGACGACATACTAGACGAAGATTCGTCTTGTCTCCTAAAATGGTCCCGTACTGGGGATGAAACTGGTTTCCGTTCACCATATACATACTCTTGAAATGACATGTAATAACAAGATGTCATCTCACCATCACTCGGTAACATGTTTTGTCTTGCTGGTTGCCCCTCCTAAAAAATTAAACATATTAAAAATGCATATAAAAGTAAAATAATCAAGCTTATTAATAATAAACGAAAAAATTATAAACCTGTATCTTTGAAAAAATCTTGTTCACGTCAACCATTTCAATTTTTTTGTTCCACCCCATCGTTTCATCCGAGGCATGTCTTGTTTTTTTTCTCGCTACAAATCCACATGCACGAACAGCCGGAAACATCTCATATATCCATATCTACAATTTTTTTACAATTACAGTAATAAAAGTTAAAATTAAAATAAAAAACATAACAATAAAACAATTTAAATATAAGAAAGTTTTTATATCCTTATTGGAGCCGTAAATCCTGAGACGGAGTACTTTAAAGTTTGACGACGCTCTGGAAGTGATAAATAATAATTTATTTTGTTCCATGTATCCTCAATGTCAACATAAGTAAAATCTCAAAGATAGCTACCCCAAGCGAAACTAACAAAACAAAAAAACAATATTGGTTTTAATATAAATTATAACTTTAATAAAATAAAACTTTTAACGTAAACAAAATATACCTGTTCCAGAGATCCAAATTCTCAGCCAAAAAAATCAATCTTATGGCACCCAATCATTAATTTCTTTTCCCAAAAAACCTTCACACAAAATGTATATCAAACATACTCTAACTGCATCAACGTCGTCAACTTCTAAGAATGTTCGATTTAAAATTAAACGTTTCAGGTCGTTGATTTTCACCGAACGATTGGTATGGTCCGGAAATAGCCGCTCACACAATAAACATCTTCTTTTACTAGTTACTAATTTTTCTGACACTTTTTTCGCGATGTTTTTTTTGGATACTCCCCAAAATTGAAGCCGGTTATCAAACAAAACTCTTCCGGCCCATAAACCATTTCCGTATTGCCTACTCTAAAATATAACCGTTTTATTCAATCCGGAGATAAAACAGGGTCCGGCCGGATCTGATGAAGGAACATTTTATGGAACAACAATCCGTCCCCTTGTAAACGAGGGACATCCATCAAATAACCAAATACGGTATCTCTAAAAATGGCATGTCTGACACCATCTAAAACTTCAAATACTTCCCATATATTACCGTCCGAGCCTTTTAAATTTACAATTGCTTTCATATTGAAAAAACTAAAATCATGCTGCAAAAAAAACACAAAAACAAATTAGAGAACTAAAAAATATTTTGTTTTTAAAATATATGATTATTAATTGCAATAAGTACATAAACAATAATAATTTTAGTAATGCAAATACAAATTCTTAATTAATAATTTATATATTTACGATAAAAAACAATAACATACACATATATAAACAATTTTCCAAGTTATACAACAGATATATTTACGATAAAAAAAACAATATCATACACAAATATATAAACATTTTGTTAAACAAATTTTCAACTTAAACGACAAATATATAAACATTTTTATCTTTCTAAGTATATAAACTAACATTTTATAACCATATAAACAAACAATTTTTCAAATAAAACGACAACCAAATTAACAATTTTGCAAGTTATACGACAAATATATACAAATTTTCAACTTATACAACAAATACAAACAATTTCTAACAATACTATAAAAAAAATTATACTTCAAAAACAAATATATTTGTATACAAATGTTATACTTATACGACAAATATATATACACACGACTATTTTGCACATACTGTAATTTAACTATTTTTCACTTTATATAAACAATTATACGATAAGAATATACAATTTTTCAAGTTATATAACAACTAAACAAACAACAAAAATAACAAACTGTAAACATTATTCTAACAATTTATTTAACTAATAACTTAAAAAAATGAGCATATTCTAACCATTTTATTAAATGTAAAACCACCCGATGCACACTCTATGCAGTCTCTACTTGTACATTCAAACAACCACTAACAAAATAGCATTTAAAGTTCAAGTATACTAAAGAAATATTAAAACTATCAAACACAACAAAATTACTCTTTCACAAACATTATAATTTCTATTTTTTTTACACTAAATAATACAATAAATAATAAAATAATAAAGAGTTAAAACATTAAAAGAGTTAAAATCTAACCATATTTGCGGGATTGCTGACATAATCCTCCATTTTCTTCAAAAAATAGCCAAAATCGCGAAAATAGCCCCGAGATAGAGAGAGTTTTTGTGTAGAGAAGAGTGAAGAATGGAGAAAAAAACGTTTATATAGGGAAAATGAGGGAATTTCGCAGATGCTTTGCTAATTTCGCAGATGGAAAGCCCATTTCGCAGATGAGACTATTCCATCTGCGAAATTCGTGGTTATTTTTGCAACTTCGGTTTTTTTTGGCTATTTTTGTAATGTAATTAGTGTAAATGGCTATTTTTGTCATTTTCTCATTTAGAAGAGGTTAAAATGGTAATATCTCATGGGTGCTCAACAATTGTAGAAAAAAATGTTGCAATCAACACTTGTTGATGGTTTAAAGGAATTTACAATTTAAGACAAGACAATATATGTTATGTATTAGTGTATTTTTTTTCATTTGGTAAAAAGTTTAGTAATTTCTTTTTTAGTTTAATATTTATTTTTACATGAAAAGTTGTATTCGGTTCAACTGGTAAACCGAACAGAATAAATCGGACCTTATTTATTTTGGTTATGATTAATTTTATGGTTTAAAAACACGGATAAAACCAAACCAACTAAACTAAAAACCGAAAAAACGACAGAATACCCCTATATACATATATGGTAATAGTAAAAGAAAACCATTACTGAACATCAAATCATTATATTATACAATTTATACGATTAATAGTACATATAATTATTATGAATGATCAAAAATATAAAATTTGTGATTACTTTACAAAAATAATATTGCATTTAACTAGTATCATTCAACTATCAATTGATGTGGATCACATATTAAAATAAAATCTTGTAACCATTCAATTGAACAATATCTTTTTAAACCAACTATATTAAAAATTAGAAAAATTAACATTCTAGAAACAATTTTGTCATGTTGATATGCTCACGTATCATAATACAATTTAATTTATAGCTTCAAGATATCATTATATATATATATATATATATATATATATATATATATATATATATATATATATATATATATATATATATATATATTAGATTTTGATCAAATCCCGCCAAATAGAATGTTTATTTATGAGTTATTACATTCCACTAAATCCAATGATATTACAAAAGACAATGCATTAGTCTCTCATAGCAACTAGACAAAATTTGAATACCATACTAAGATATTTGAAACATTGGGGAATAAAAATTTGAATATGAGGCTCAAATATAATTGAAAGTCAAAATAGTAATTGTATAAAATTGTTTAATATTTAGGTTGTGTTTGACGTGCTAACTTATTTTTCGATATTTTTTAGTTATAATGTTTGACAAGACAATAACTTATAAGCTATCTTTTTAAAAAGGTATTTAAACTAGTTTTTTAGAAGTTTTTTTTTTAACTTTTTTAAAATATACCCTTAATTAATTATAAAATAAAATATTTTTTAAATGATCTTTTATATTATTTGATATATTTCAACTAACTTATCAACTATTTTTCCCAACCATCGTTTTTTATCAGCTGAATTTTCAATTATCAAATACATTTTTATATAACAACTACCAATTAGTTTTTCAGCTAACACCAACATAGCCTTAGACTTCTACATCTTAAAAATATAATAATTACAATAAAAATGAGACAAGTAGAACACTTTAGGGGGTGTTTGGAAGTGCTTTTTGAACTAGAAAAATGTTTTTAGATAAAAGTGTTTATTTGCTTAGTGGTAAAATGAGTTTTTTAAAAAGTGTTTGGATAAGCTTTTATAGTAAAAAAAGTCAATAAATCAATAAGTCAAAAAGTGTTTGGCTTAAAAAGTGCTTTTTGAAGTTATTTTGGTTGAAAAACCATAAGTAGTTTCAAAAAACTACGTTTTATATGTTTATTAAAAAGTGTTTATTGAAGCTTATGGAAAAACTATTTTGAAAAGTACTTTTGAGTTTGCCAAACATTTTTTTAACTTATTAGTTTTTCAAAAAGCCAAATAAACAAATAAGCACTTTTCAAACACAATCGCAAACACCCCCTTAGAGACAAAACCTACAGATTGTACAAACCAGATCGACAATTTGTATAACTTACTCTTGAAAAAAATATTGAAACCATGTATACCTAAAAATTGAAGCTTACATGATTCAAAATTGAAGGCCTATATACCTTAAAATTTAATTAATTTTTAAAGCCTATATACCTTAAAATTTTGTATAACTTACTCTCGACAAAAAAAATATTGAAGGCCTATGTACCTTAAAAATATAATTAATTTTCTTTTATTGAAGGCCTATATACCTCAAATTTAAAGTTTACACGATTCGAATACAAATCAAATTTGGTTTAAAATATATCATATCAAATGATCACCGTTATATTGCCTTAGTTATTTTATTATCTAAAAAAATAATTTTAAAAATAAGTTAATTTATCAGTTTCATTTTCTCAACTCAAAATTCATCATCAAATATACAGGGGTAACTTTTCGGAAGTCCAACAATATGAAATGGTCCTGGTTAATTGGGAAATTATAGAAACTCAGGAAGGAAAAAAAAAAAAAAAAAAAAAACTCATGCTATGCGATGGGGTCAGTTTTTTTTTTTACTTCATCCAAACTTCAAAATAGTTTGTCATACAAAAATCCAGATTCTCACTCAAACTTTTAACAAGCCCAATAAATAAATTTGTAAAATCATTTGAACAATAGAAAAAACTAAAACCCCAATTCAAGAAGAAAGTTACTTGGCAACAGTCTCTTTCAATTTTTATTCATCAACAAAATGTAAGGTGATAATACATAAAGATGTGCAAAAACTTTTGATATAAAATTTGAATCCCATATAAATGATTACTCCTTATTTGTTAGAGAATTTCAAAATACTTTTGTTGTGCTTCTTGTCTATGTGGATGATATTATTTTAACCGGTAATAATGAAGCTGAATTAAATAATGTTAAAAATTTCCATAAATCTCAGTTCTTAATCAAAGACTTAGGTGATTTGAAATACTTCTTAGGTATTCAAGTGTTAAGAACTGAGAATGACATTTGTCTTAATCAAAGAAAATATTGCATGGAATTACTTCATGAATTTGGAATGCTTGTTTGTAAACCAGTTAAAACTCCACTTGAACCTAATTTGGTCATTAAAAGAGAGTATGATTTGGAAAAGTCTGATTATCTCTAAATATTATTAAAAGAGAACCCTTAATTCACCAATGAAGCAATCAATGCCCTTGATTGTATTTCAATAATATGATTTTCACCATTAGATCGAATTGATGACATCATCTTCTCAAAATAGAATTCAAACATTTAATTGTAGAATCTTTAAATTTACCAATTACATTTCAAACACAATTACATTAAATTATAGAATCTTTAATTATAGAATCTATTCATATTTAATTATAGAATCTATTCATACTTTCGAAAATATATTTCACAATTCAGGCATAATTACATTTAATTATAAAATCTTTAAAATCAGCAATTATGTTATCAATTAAAGCATATCATTCTATTTATATATGAGACATCGGTTTCTTCATAAATCAGGACAAAAACATGAATAACCGCTCTCATCTTTCTCCTTTATTTTTTTCTCTTAAACTAGAATTTCCTAATCTTCTTCTTCCTTATGTCAATGGTTGTGCTTTAATTGATGCTTTGCGTGTTCATAACAGAATGTAGCACCATAAGGTGGTTCCTTTTTCTCATGTATTCTTAGAATTTGTGTATTGTTTCTTCCTTGCATCTCCAATTATCACACCTCTGTTTTGGCTTCACACAAATCTCTACAAACTGAAGCAAGCATCTCCTTCAAGACATCTTTTGACGATCTATGTCATCATTAACCCTAATTTATATTGTTGATAATTTAATTTTATTTTTTATAGTTTTTGGCTTCAAAATTTAAACCTGATTAGTTTTTTCTTTTTAAAAAAACTCATTAAATAAGCATATCAATAATTATGTTATCTTTAATATATATTAAAACAAAAATCTTATGATATCATCTGAAACAATCTGGGTCATTGATTGCATTTCAATCTTATGTTTTCTACCCTTAGATCAAATTGGTGACATCATCTTTCCCAAATGGAATGTATTAAATTCTAATAAAAGTTTTCCAATTGTCAAACAAAATTAACTTAAATCCATTAAAATAGAATGTATTTAATTTTAATAAAATTTCCCCTATTTTAAAAGATAGTATATCTGCATTTAATAAAATTCTAAAGTAACAAATCAGTATAATTTTTCCCCAATTTTAAAAGATATACTAGCATTTGTTACTTTAGAATTTTATTTTGGCTAAATTTAATGTATTTTAAAAGATAGAATTTTACTGTATTTAATAAAATTCTAAAGTAACAAATCAAAATAAAAAATATTAAATATGGGATGATCATGGATTTAGAATTTCAAACCAAAATAAAATTCTAAAATAACAAATGCTAAATTTAAAAGATAAACACTTGTAATGCAAAATACATATTATACTTCCCGAATAAGTAACCAAAAACTAACATCATCCCCAAATAAATTACATATTAACTAACATCAACAAATTATGATTATAGTGTCTTGATTTTTAATTATACATTATAGAGAGTCGGTTAATATGTAGTCATTATTTTTATATTCATACCGGTTTTGAACTACAAAAACTATATTCAAATAATAAAAATAAAATGTAACATATACGATGGTAATAATGCAAAAATAACCTTCAAATTTGCTTTGATACAAAAAAAAAGTCTAAAACTTATTTCTATAAGCAACAAGAAATAACAATGAACTTTCAAAAAGAAATGAGAAATTGCAACGAACTTTTAAAAACTATTAAGAATGTATAATATAGGATGATAATAATGCTTAAAAACACCGAGTTTGGTCTGATGCGAAAAAAGTAATTTTATATGAAAGTAGGATTGCAGTAATACTAAAAGAACCTATATGTTTTTTATCTGATGCAAAAGTGGTCGAAACATACTTCTAAATTGACAAGAAATAGCAATGAACTTTTAATTCATCTTGAATAACCATTTAATAGCTATATGTGAAAGATATGAATACTCAGCAGTTAAGACCATAGACCTTACTCAAACGTCTGCAAATCTCTTGAAGTAAGCATTCATTTTTCCATTATTTTATCATTGTCATAAAATAAAAATAAAAAAATCATCATTTGTTTAAATTGTTTAATTCGTCTCATAATAAAAAGGAAGTTGTGTGCCAATTACGTATTTTGACATTTTCAATAAGTCATGGGCAATATCTAAATCGAGCAAGCATAAATGATTTTTTATTTCTTTGTTAGAGTTTTTTTATATTTAATATTGTATGTGTGTGTGTGTGGGGGGGGGGGGGGGGGGGAGGGGGGGTTATGTGGTTCATTTTAAATAAACATAAATAAGTTGCTATTTTTTAAAATAGACAATTTTATTTCGCAATATAACCATAAAATAACAATGTATTTTGAAAGTACATTGTCAAACGTTGGATTATACTTGCGTAGACCCGTTTTTACGCATTGTTAATTATATGTAGCTGTTTTCGGCGTCACAAGTAAAAAAGGTTTGAAGGTACTTTGTGGCGATGAAGGTCGTTCAACTAATAAAACAAAAAATGTTGTCTACAAAGAGGTCCTTCAACGACTATATATATATATATATATATATATATATATATATATATATATATATATATATATATATATATATATATACCAAACTCAGTGTATATTATACACATTTCAATAATATCAATAACCCTGATTTTTTTATAATTATTCTGCAATATCTATATACATTTATATTTTATTTATGCGTTCCCCGCGTTTAACGTGGGTCATAATCTAGTTTAGTTAATATAACCGAATATCAAAAACTTATAGGTAAGTTGATTTATCTAACTATAACTCAAACTGATATATCTTATGTTGTTCAGCTGTTGAGTCAATACATGCATAAACAATATAATTCTCATGTTAATATTGCTTTCATATTATTGAGATATTTGAAAAATAGTCCAGGTTTGGGTATACATTTGACTAAGTCTAGTTGTTTTGATTTGGTTGGGTTTGTTGATGAAGACTGGGCAAAATGCTTGTTCAATCGAAGGTCTGTAACAGGATATCTCGTTTACTTGGGAGGATCACTTGTGTCTTGGAAGAGCAAGAAACTGAGTATTGTTTCTCGCTCCTCCACTGAATTTGAATACAGGGCTTTAGGTAGCCTAACTTGTGAATTAATTTGGATTTTAAAAGTACTACATGATTTGGGTATTAAACCTGATTTGCCTGTGGATATTTTTTGTAATAATGAATCGGCAATTAAATTAGCTTGAAATCCAGTTTTTCATGAAAAAACAAAACATTTTGAAATTGACCTTCATTTTGTCAGGGAAAAAAATTGAAAATGGAGTTTTAAAAGTAAATAAAATTGTGTCTTCAAATCAAAATGCAGATATACTAACTAAGTCTCTTGGAAGTTTCAACATGAGTTTATTTTGAGTCGTCATAATATGATTGATATTTTTAAAAAAATTGATTAAATCTATTTTCTCAAATTAATGTTTAGTTTGAGGGGGCATGCTAAAAAGAGTATTAATAAAAGTTCCAAACTGAAACATTAATTTATTAATTATAGGGTTGAAATTGTATTATTGGTATATTTGTGGGGGTGTGTCTTGTAAACTGTATGCAGGAAATGGTTGAACACGCGGGTTGCTGGGTCATACCCGATGGTCAAACGTTTCAGAGTGTATCTTGTGTTAGCTAGATTCATTTAGAAGAATGAAGATATTTTTTCGATCATTCTTTTCCTTCACTATTTACTCTCACTTTCAGTTTAGGGTTTCAATCTTAGGGTTTGTTCATACATCGTCTTTGTACTTGTGTTATGATATGAGTGTGAGTGATTTCATGTAGTGAGTTTTGAAATTCTCTAACAAATAAGGAGTAATCATTTATGCTTTGTTTAAAACCAAAACTAGAAAGAGAAGAACAGAACTTCTAATTCCACTTCCTAGGAGCCTGTTTGAGACCATAAAGAGATTTTAATAACCTACAAACTCTGATATCATCTTTTGAATGATATCCTTCAGGTTGACACATATATACACATTCAGACAAATTTCCATATAAAAAGGCATTATTAATATCCAGCTGAAAAAGAGGCCACAAATTATAGAAAGCTAATGAAATAACCACACAAACTGTTACTATTTTGGCTACAGGAGAAAAAGTATCCTCATAATCTATACCTTCCCTTTGATTATAGCCTTTAGCTACAAGCCTGGCTTTATACCTTTCTATATCACCATTGGATTTATATTTTATTTTATAAATCCAACGACATCTTACTGCTTTTCTTCCTTTTGGAAGGTTAGTAATTTCCCAAGTATTGTTTCTATAGAGGGCTTCCATTTCCTCATTCATAGCCTTGATCCAATTTGGATCGGAAGCTGCTTCACTATAATTTTTTGGTTCAACAGTTTTATTAAGACTAGAAATAAAAAAAAAAGTTTCATTATTAAGAGCTGAATAGTTTATAGTTCTTTCAATTCCATATTTATGTTTACCCTCTACAACATAATCACTAAGTCTAACTGGCATGTGAACACTTTGTGCAGATCTAGTGACCCTAGTTGACAAACTATCAGATGGATTAGAATTTGTTGAATTATTTTCCTCAGTCAATGTAGAAGAACTTGGAAACATCTCATCAGAAGGAGGCACATATGCCTCACCAGTCCGGTTGCTGACGTTAGGGGGACAAGTCTCATCCAGGTCATGGTCTGCAGTAGCACCATCCATCTGATGGTTACTTCTCAAGTTATCTACCCTAGTTTATCTACAATAAAACTAGAATCTAATGACTCATCATAGGAAAACAAATCATTTGAACTCACAGGGACAACTGTTTTATCAGTCAAAGATGAAGTTTTAAGCTTGAAAGGAAACACAAATTCATAAAATTTCACATCACTGGAAACAAAAACAAAATTGGAATCAAGACTAAGAACTTTATAACCCTTTTTATCAGAAGAGTAACCAAGAAAAATACATTTATCAGCTCTTTTAGAAAATTTTATCAGAATTATTTAATTTAATGGCAAAACACAAACATCCAAACACTCTAAGTTTATCAAAAACAGGTGCACTTTTATAAACAAGTTCATAGGGAGAACAACCATTTAAGACAAAAGTAGGTGTTCTATTAATCAAAAAAACTGCAGTTAAAATAGCATCTCCCCAGTAATGAATGGGTAAACCAGATTGAATAATTAAAGACCTAGCATCATTTAAAATATGTCTGTGTTTTCTCTCCACAACTCCATTCTGTTGTGGAGTATGAACACAAGATGTCTGATGTAAAATTCCTTTTGACTCAATTAACTATCTCATTTTATTGTTTAAAAATTCAGTACCATTATCAGATCTAACAACCTTGATTTTAACACAAAAATGATTGAGGAAAATATTAAAGAAAATAAGAACACAATCATAAACTTCATCTTTAGACCTTAAGAGATAAACCCAAGTTGCCCTAGTAAAGTCGTCCACAATAGTCAAAAAATATCTAAATTCGTATGTAGTTGTCACTCTATAGGGACCCCAGACATCCAAATGAATTAACTCACCAAGTTTAGAACTAGCATGTTGACTAACTGGAAAGGGTTCTCTAGTTTGTTTAGCTTTATGACAAACATCACAAGGTGGAAGAGTTTCATTTCCAATTTTAAGCTTAAGTTTTAATGAACTCAAGGCTTGATCAGATGGATGACCAAGTCTATTGTGCCAAGTTAGTTTAGACACACAACAAGCAGAAGAAGAAATAGAAGAACCAGATAGATTACCTGAAGGTACACTATTAATGTAATAGAGACCTCCAGACTCTCTACCATTCCCCACCATCACCTTTGACTGTAAATCCTGAATTTTGCAATTATGTTCATTAAAAACAACTTCATAATTACTATCTTTGCAAACCTTATGAACATGTAACAAATTAAAATTGAAATCAGGAACAACAAATACATCAAATAGTCTTAAAGAATTAGACATATTCATATTACCGATTTTTTCAATTTTAGCTGAAGTACCATTAGGATGACTAACTAACAGATCTAACTTAGACACATCCACAGTGTCATGAAGTAGTGACTCAGAAGCAATCATATGTTGATTAGCTCCTGATTCAACTATCCATTTTTTGCAATTAACAGAAGCATTAAATGCTTTAAACAAACAAGTACCTGCCATATTTTCACTAATAGAGGCTTCTTCATGTACTTGCTTATCATCAATAAGTTGTAAAAGTTTGAAATATTGATCCTTAGTAAGTTGATGAAACTCAGAATCTCCAAAAGAATCAGAAAAATTATTAGCACTAACACTTCCAGAAGAAGTGGTAGTTGAATTTGTGGAAAAGTTTTTAAAAAAATTATTATGATTATTATTTTCATTTCTTGACTTAAAATCCATAGGATATCCAATTATTTTGTAACACTTTTCTATTGTGTGACCTTTAATACCATAATTCTTACATTGAACAATTTGAGCTTTATTTCTATTTATATTTTGTTTATTATTAAACCTGCTATTAAAAGCAGACGATTGGGATTTAGTCACAGACTGAGATGTCTGAAAAGAAGACAAAGAACCATTTCTTTGAAGTGATTCTTCTCTTGACACAATAGAAAAGGCAGTTTTCACATTAGGTAAAGGATGATCCATTAATAAAATGTTACTTTTGACTTGATTGTATGAGTCATCAAGTCCAGACAACAACTGCATAAGTTTCATGAGATTAGAGTGATCATTCAGTTTAATAGAAGCATCACATGTACATTCAGTTAAACTAGTAAGACCATCAAACTCTTTCCATAATGAATCAAGCTTATTGAAGTAATCTGAAAGAGAAATACCATTTTGTTTAAGAGAATTAATATGTTGGTGAATATCAAAAACAACAAATCCATCAGACTTATTGTAGGTTTCAAAAAGATTTTCCCAAATATCCTCTGCTACTTCAGAATAAGCTTGACTCTGATAAATGGAGTCAGAAATAGAAGATAACATCCAAGAACAAACAACAACATTAGCCCTATCCCATTTAGTTTTCTTTCACTCATCAACACTACTCTTTTTAAAGGAATCATCGAAAAAACCTAATTTATTTCTTGCCTTAAGGGCCCTAGAAATGGAACTTCTCCATAATCTAAAGTTTTCATTACTGGTTGTTGTAATAATAGAAGTAACTGCATTATCAGAAGGGTGAATATAGAGAGGATCATCAAAATTAATTTGATCATCATTCCCACTTCCACCAGGTGGATCAGTAGAACCACCAGCCATAGAAGCAAATCAAAAAACAGGATCAACAAGAAAACAATCAAGAAAACTTGCCCCTGTACTGATCTTGTGTCCAGATGGTCACCACGTATGTTGGGGCCCAAGACAATCAGTACAAAGGAAACACAAAAAGTTTCACAAAAAAAACAGTGTACACAGACCAGTAAGACTTTCAAACATATAAACAACAAAGTGGAAAGAAACAGAGTACACAGAATACACACAAGAAAAATAAATGAAACCAACAAGAACAATAACTGATTTACTCAAGACACCAGGATCTCCCAGAACAGATATATAAGGAAAATAGAGAGAAAGGAATAAGAAACCCCTCACAGTGCTTTGAGACAAAGTAAGACGGAATCGACTCTCCTTGTCCGTTCCCAACTAGGGTTTATCGGTGATGAAATCCGCCCCCTAGTGAGTTATTTCAGACAGGAGATTAATCGATTAGGTTTTTCAATTCGGAGAGACTGTCAATCGAAGGGGCTGTAGCGCAGACAACGAAATAGCCACAAACCAGCACAGCAAACCTGCAAGATTACAAACAATATCGCAGTACCAGGATCCAAAAAAAATAGAAATACGATTTCAATTTGATTCACAGATAAACCCTAAATCAAATTGAACACCAAGAATAACACAGTTAATGAAGTAAACGATTGGAGTCCAGAAGAACCCAAACCTTTAGACTAATCAAACAAATTTGATAATCAAATAAAAAACGAATCAAAGAAGAAGATTCAGAAATTACCAGTACGATCGAGATCGAAATGAACAGAACTTGACGATCGTTAAAGAATCAACAAAGGAGCCTAAGCTTTGATACCATGTAAAAAAACGTAATCAACACCATATCTTCCTAACATCATCCTTCCATTTATAATGAAACAAATGGTTTACATCAACAGGTTACAAACCAAAACTCACTACATGAAATCACTCACACTCATATCATAACACAAGTACAAAGACGATGTATGAACAAACCCTAAGATTGAAACCCTAAACTGAAAGTGAGAGTAAACAGTGAAGGAAAAGAATGATCGAAAAAATATCTTGATTCTTCTAAATGAATCCAGCTAACACAAGATATACTTTGAAACGTTTGACCATCGGGTATGACCCAGCAACCCGTGTGACCCAGCAACCCGCATGTTCAACCTTTTCCTGCATATAGTTTACAAGACACACCCTCACAAATATACCAATAATACAATTTCAACCCTATAATTAATAAATTAATGTTTTAGTTTGGAACTTTTATTAATACTCTTTTTAACAGAAGAGTTACATTGTATAAGTAATTCGTTGGTTACTTGAAAGTTGAACAACCTGAAAGAAAAAGGAAAAATCCATCAAGATTTAGTAGATTATTATATAACAATTCAACACTTAAATGCAAGAAGTAGCAATGTACTTTTATTGATCGCGTTATTGAAGAATCCAACCTTCACTTTTCCTTATTACAACATTATATTTTGGAAATACAGTACTATTTCTTGTATTTAGTCCAAAAAATTGAAATAGTATTTTGGAAAACTAGAATGTTTTAATAAGAAAAGATAATGAAAATGGCAGGTTATAATAAAAAAATGAAACTATAAAAAATGAGATGCAAAGTCAGTTAAGATGCTTAAACTTGGGGGTAATTAGGTAATTTTATATTTATCTAAATCATCATTACCTGGGTCATGCCTTTTGATAAACCATTGCCAACTTTAACTTCTTTGACAACATTTGAGAACGCTTTCGTAAATTTGTCGGTGAAATTTGGTTGCCAGCTGACTTTATAGTAGAAGAAAGTCTAAATTGACCATAATACCCTTGTTTCAAAATTGTATGAATTCTTTCGGAAACATATTAGATTAAAGGGATCACACATGAGTAGAATAGTATAAGATTACATGAGCTTTAAAACCATACAATTAACATAAAATGTTGATAATTTGATTCCTAAAATCTTTTTCTCTAATACAAGTAGGATAATATTATATTACATCAACTTAGAAATGAATACATGTATCTCATTTTGAAGAAAATCAATAGGAACTTCATTTGATACATAAATCAAAGTAGCTTTTACCTTAAAATTAGAAGAGAAGATCCAAAACATCCATCAATCATATAATCCAAAAAGAAGGTAGGTCAAAGGATGTTATCTAAAAAGAAGGTAGGTCAAGGATGTTACCCGGAGAGTAAAGTTGCCGAAAAACACAAGAAACTTTTCAGATTTGTAAAAACACTGAAAAAAAATGTTAATGAAGTAATTGTGTTCACCTGAATTTGTCAGGTTTTCATTTTCACAAACACTTAGACTGCACAATCAATGTTTCTTTATCAGATATGCTTAGTGAGAAGAAAAATTTCACAAGAGGATTTACTAATTACTCCCCCTTCAGAACTCATATAAAGATATTTTCTCATACTATTTGTAACAACTCCAACAAAACAGAATGGAATGGGACATGATTTGTTTGGATCCATATAATATCCTCCAAGCAATGGTTTTGCAAATTCAGTCTACATTCAAATTAAAAATATAATAGATTTTATAAAGAAGATTAGTTAGCTCTTCTAGGTAACTCCATTCATGATGGATGTTATTCATCCATCCAAAGAGACGATCAACTATCGTCGGACCTCTTCTTAGGTAACTCCATTCATGTTTTTCACATGGAAATTGACATGATATAAAGAAATTAAAACACGGTGGTCGTCATGTCGACTCAAATAATGACTTTTTCTGAGTTGAGTTACTTCACCGACTTCCTCTTCGCCCCACGTCAATGCCAACGAAGCAAATCACAATACCAGTGGTTTTTTTTCTGGAGTGGAAAGGGTTTGAGGCTTTTTACAGTGACAGGGTAGAGTTAATTTTAGTTTTCAGGTAGGGTTCCTGATTCTCCAATGAATCGAGTAGCTTCGATCACCGTGCTCGTGGTCATTCATCGAGACTTTTATCGTTGGTGGTGTTGGGTGTTCTTCAAAGGCGGTGGTATGTGTATTCACTGAACACCATTTAATTCAATTAAACACATTTTACCTAAAAATTTGAATTTTTTTTTTGTTGGGTTTGCAAGATTGATGTTGGTTTGAAAGAGGGAGTTGTTGCATTAAAAGAATTTGTGTCAAAGGGTGTGGATGAGAGTGCTAGAAGCTTCAACACAGACCAAAAATACAAACACATCAAGATTTGTGTAGTAAACTGATATGGTGTCTCTGTTTGGGAACTTCTCAATTTAGCCAAATACTTGAAATATAATAAGATTTATAGGAAACAAAATTAAAACTATGGATCATTAGGGTAAAACATTTATTTAGTTTTATTACAACAATTTAATACTTGTACGTGTAACATCCAGATTCCCAGGTACTTTATTTATTCATTTATTTTGGAGATTTCGGAGGAACTCGGCGAGTTGATGCTTAGACTCGCCGAGTAGAGTCGCGAATTCTATCCGGGTTAATGACCGGACTCGGCGAGTCGACTAGTGGACTCGGCGAGTCTGCGCTGTTTAATGAAGCCTTAATTCCCGGGGATTGAGACCTATTTAAAGGGGCTTATAGCCACCATTTGCGGCTACCAAACCCCTGAGTGAATCCCAAAGCGATCTAGAGCGTTTTTGAGGAAGAAGAGGCCATTTTTGATACTTGTGTGGGTGTTTTTGCAAGAAGAAGGTGACCAAGGCAAGAGGGAGCTGAAGAGGGTGCTATTTCGTGGATTTCAGAGCCTAGAGACTTCATATTGAGGTATATATTCGATCCTTCTTCAGTTTTGGTGTTAATCTTTGAGAGTTAGAGTTTCTAGCCCCTTTAGAGTATGATTTATGGAGCAATTGGTCCCTTCTGGTGTTGAGGCTTCAGATCTGGATCCAAAGAGGTCCAGAGACCTTAACTTCTTGATCTTTATGGGTGACATTGGGAGATATGAGCTTAGGGTGACATATTGAGGCCATTTCTTCAAATAGAGCCATTGGGTCTTTGCATGGGCATCAAGATCCAGACTTTACGTGTTTATATTGCTTAAGGTGGCCATATCTATGGGTTAGAGGAACGAATTTGACCTCAGGAGGTCATTTGAGTTTGAGCATGGCATGAACTTGCCGAGTCCCAAGAACAGACTCGACGAGTAGGGCTAGGGTTTCCCGTAGCTCACTCAGTAGGTAACTTACCGAGTTGGGGGAATGACTCGGTGAGTCAGAGGGAAATAGAGGATCGCAGTTCAAGGCGGAACTCGCCGAGTTTATAATGGGACTCGACAAGTTGAGTCGAGGTGGCCCCACGATTCATGCCAGGTGCAACTCGTTGAGCAGGGGAAAGACTCGACGTGTCATGCGAGAATAGAGAGATAGTGGACACGTGTAGACTCACCGAGTCGCCCAAGTGCACTCGAAGAGTCGGGTCAAAGTTTGACCGTTGACTTTTGTTGACTTTTAGTGTTTGGACAACAATGGAGTCTTTGAGTCAAGAAAGGGGTAAAATGATCTTTTACCCTTCTAAGGGTGCCAAGAGAGGGTTGAGTCTAGTCTCGAGAGTTATATTTATGAGAGTATTTACTTTATGTGATTAGGCGGAGGCTAGACCATATTTCTACCGAGTCAGAGATTTACCGAGACATCTGAGGTGAGTCTTCTCACTATACTTTACCTAGAGCAGTAACAAAGTTATGTGACAGAGTTATTGTATGCTATCTATGTGATGTGTGGCACTGCATTATTTCTATGTGATTTATGCTGTGTGTATATCAGATTTAGGACCGGAAGGTCCACAGAGCTAGGACCAGAGGGTCCACAGAGTTAGGTCCCAAGGGCCCACAGAGTTATAGCCTCGAGTGGCTAATATGTGTTATATGTGGTATTTTTAGAATTATGTGCCAGTGTATTTGTCTGCTATTTATGTGTTGAGATTTATTGTGATATGTGATATGCATGATTCAGAGTTATCAGAGTTAGGACCTTTGGGTCCATAGAGTTAGGGCCATTGGGTCCCTAGAGAGTTGGGACTGGAGGGTCCCATTGTGACACACTGACCAGAGGGTCAACAGAGTTGTAGCCATGAGTGGCTAATATGTGTTAGAGTGGTATTTTGGGGAACTCACTAAGCTTTGTGCTTATAGTGTTTTGTGTTATATGTTTTAGGTTTTCTCAGGATCACAGGACGGCACCGGCTCGATTGTACACACTAGAGGAAGCGTCTGTGTTGAGGATCCTGGTTTATTAATTGATTGAACACAAGAGTCGTGTATTGTAATTTAAATAAATATGAGATTTTTATGAAAAGTGTTAAAGAGATAAGCGAATTTAAATGAAAAAATTGTTTTGAAAATTTTGGTGTTATAAGTTGGTATCAGAGCCTTGGTTTGAGGGATTCGAATGCACCTTCGGGTAAATCTGGACTCAAACTGAGGAAGTAAGAAAAGTTTTCAAAGAAATGATTTTTTAAAAGTTAATAAGAGTTCAAAGAGAAAGCGAGAAAGAGCAGTGTGTACAATCAACCAGAGCCCGAACGGTGATTTCCCAAAATACCCTTACTTTTGTGTTATGAGATATTTATGATGCATTTTATGAGATATTATGCATACTAGAGACAGGCTAGGTACTTCATATCTTAGGACTAGAGTGGCCTGATTTGTGATGCCTTAGCCTAGGAGTTGCTGTTATATGTGATGTGCTTTTAAGTATGTGATGAGTGAGAGCATTCAGTTGGAATTCTTTTAGGGGATTTGAGTAGAGGAGTAATCTAGGAGAGATGCCTGGATGAGTACCATGGTGCTTATCGAAAGAATAGTTAGAACCCGCGAGGGGTAGAGTTGTAGAGTTCGGTGGTACTTTCGAGGATGAGCAGAGAAAGCAGAGTTATCACCCAGAGTGAGTTCTATGTGCTCTTCGATGTCCGAATGCTGCTTGCTTTGTGCTTTGTGGAACTCTCAATGATGGGAGTCAGCTACCAAGTGAATATGACGATATTCAGGAGGTAGATGGCTGGCATCATTAGGAGCTCTTCAGCAGCTGATGGCGGAGAAAGGGGAGGACCAAGGAAGAGCCTAGGGAGTAACCTTAGCCAGATGAGTGTGCTGGCGGAGTAGAGCATTTCGCTGAGGAGCGAGCACGCGTGACGGAATTGGTGAACGAGAAGGTTGAGCAGCTACTTAGGAGCTCTGGGATGGTCCGTGTGGAAAGTATGGGTAGATGTGGCAGGTACTATGGGCCCGTACTACCGAAAGCAGAGGACCCATACTCGATATAGGGAGTATTCTAAAGGTTCTAAGTAGCAAATTGAGGAGTGATGTTATGGTTCGAGTACCATACATCGAAGCAGATTGAAGAGTGACGTTATGGTTCGTGAACCATGCATCGGAGCAGATTCAGGAGTGATGTTATGGTTCGAGTACCATACATCAGAGCAGATTGAGGAGGAATGTTATGGTTCGTGTACCATGCATCAGATCAGATTGAGGAGTGATGTTATCGTTCGAGTACCATACATCAGAGTAGATTGAGGAGTGATGTTATGGTTCGTGTGCCATGCATCGGAGCAGATTGAGGAGTGATGTTATGGTTCGAGTACCATACATCGGAGCATATTGAGGAGTGATGTTATGGTTCAGGTACCATACATCGGGGCAGATTGAGAAATAATGTTAGGGTTCGAGAGCAGATTGAGTGGTGATGTTATGGTTCGAGTACCATACATCAGAGCAGATTGGGAAGTGATGTCATGGTTCGAGTACCATGCATCTTAGCAGATTGAGGGGTGATGTTATAGTTTGAGCACCATATATTGTAGCAGATTGAGAAGAGATGTCATGGGCTGAGTACCATGGTTCTTAGCAAATGATGCTTGTAATTCTCCGGTTGTCCGGTCAGGATTGATTGGTGGAATTTGGACGCTATGAGGTTTTAGGCCTGAGGGCCATGATTGAGTCCGAAGATGCATCCCATGAGAGGGAGGTCGAGAGCACTTCAGAGTATTTTGGTAAGATGTCAAATGTAGTCGCAAGACTCAGGGATTAGTAGAGAGGGCATTTATGGGAGATTGCGGTCTGAGTGAGCAATCAGCCGATGGAGGAGATGTCACCTTCTGTGACCTGATGGGTGATAATTATGTTTCTTGTGGGAAAAAGGAGAGGCGTGAGATTTCAATTTTTGGTTTAGGAGTAAACCCTACGGGTTGACATCAATGACGATTCTTCCACCAGAGTATCAGGCAGCATGTCTGCCGCGAGGAAGTGATCTACCATGATCAGGTAGTCAGTGGTGACTGAGATGGTTAAGGACCACATTACACCCTAATTGAGTATAGTAGGGCGTGTGGTAGTGGTATCAGCGGGTAATCCAGATGAGTATACCAGAACAGTGGCTCTTCTGTCTTTGATAGGTATTGAGTATGGTGGTGGAGTCCCTGTTCTTATGATGATTTAAGTGTTGGAGCGAGGGTTGAGAAGTCGAGGATGAGGAGTATGATGATTTATTGTTTCAGTCTAAGAGTCAGTGATAGTACTGGACAGTTGAGATGTTCGGTATTGGGATGGTATGAGACTTCGAATGGCTAGAGGCAGTCGTGATAAGAAGTTCCTGAGGATTTCCTCAGAGATATAGGGTATTTGAGGTTTCTTTATCTCTACGTGGGGAGATCATTGGGTGTTGTGTGGCACCTACCAAGCATAGGTGTGATGTTTATGGTGGAAACCGTCTATGGGGTAGATTGTTGATACGTCAATTGGTGATGGTTCGAACCCTAAGTGGGGGAGAACCGGGTATTTTATTGAGGGAACTAGAGATTTGTGCAAGAGCTAATAAGGGTTGAATTCAGAGACCTGCGGCTCGAATTCATGAGACCAGGGTCATTGGTGATCAAGGAGAGGTGCAGAGCGAGTTAATGCACGTGGTACGTGTCTGAGAAAGGATGAGTGTCTCCACGGTAGGTGGTCAATGGTCAGGAATCTGGTGGAGGTCAGGTCCGTTTCAAGTGGAAGGCTCGTAAGGACTGTATGGGCAGTTGAGAACTTCTGAGTCGAAGTATGGATTGCATATGCCCCTTTTGGGGTAGATAGAAGATGATTGAGCAGCCGACTCCCGGGCGGGTATGTGTATTCTTGCTTGAATTTTGAGCAGTAGAGGAAAGGGTTTCGGAGGATCATCAGTGTGTATTGAAGAGATAGCACTTTCTCTGTATTCCAATTGAGTGTTTGGATACACCAAAGTTGCACATTGGGTAAAATGAAGAATTAATTATGGGGTTCAGAGGAAATGTATTGTTGTATATGTATGGTGCTGGGAGTAGGAGATTAGTGGTTGAGGCAGGATATTGTGATGTTCTGTAATGGTGTTCTGTGGTACCCAGGTATAATATCCCGATTTCTGAGTTATTTAGAATCTTGAGTTTGAAGCGACTAGTGGTGTATCATGTATCTATGGTTCCAGCGGGAGACCTTCGAGTATTGGCGTCAAGAGGGATTATTTCAGAAACTGGATCTCCGCAGAGGTAGGTATTTTGTTACGACGATTGCCGCCAGAGTCTGTGATGCACATTCGGGTCGATTATGTGTAGCTATCTATGATAGTCTGTGGAGCATGAGTTAGTGGACGTAGTGTGGTGTTGTGATGCTACGGGGAGTCGTAGTGCTCACAAGTCAAAGAGAGGGAGTTGTGATACTACGGGAAGCCGTAGTATTCATTAGTCAAAGGGTGTTGTGATACTGCGGGGAGCCGTAGTACTCACTAGTCAGAGGGTGTTGTGATACTGCGGGGAGCCATAGTACTCACTAGTCAGAGGGTGTTGTGATACTGCGGGGAGCCGTAGTACTCACTAGTCAGAGGGTGCTATGATACTGCGGGGAGCCGTAGTACTCACTAGTTAGAGGGTGTTGTGATACTACGGGGAGCCGTAGTACTCACTAGTCATCGAGAGGTTATCATGATGTTGCGAGGAGCCATAGTACTCACTAGACGGCAAGAGAGTGTGATGATGGAGTGTTCTTCGATCAATATATGATACAGAAGAGTTTTAGGCTTGAGTAGCCCTAGTATTGAGTTTTTGGAGCCTGGTGGTTGAACCAGGGGTGAGATTGGGGTCTCCGTCTCTGTCAGGAATCATTATATTATGTTTTGAGTTGTGATTGTCGCAACATGAGGGAATTGGGATAGTGGTCACGGGGAGGAAGTTAGTGAGATATTTTGGATCATGTTTTGGGTGACCTTTGGAGGTTCAGCTGTGGAGTCAAAAGATGACCTGGTGCTCAATATCGAAGAGGGTTATGAGAAATGAGCTAGAGCTTATCATGGTGATGTTTGAGGAAACTTCAGAGCGAGCGAACGATTCAGACGCTCGAGGACATGCTTCGGGCATGTGTATTAGATTTTGGAGGGAGTTGGGACACATATTTACCCTTGGCTGAGTTTTCCTATAACAACAGCCATCATTCGAGCATTGGTATGCCACCCTTTAAGCTGTTGTATGGGAGGAGGTGTCGGACTCCTATTTGTTGGGAGAGGTAGGGCGACGTGTGATGGGTAGTACAGAGATTGTGCTTCAGACGACCGAGCAAATTCAGCAGGTCAGACAGAGGCCCAGAGCCATCAGAAGAGTTATGCGGCTAGACGACGGTCACAGCTCGAGTTCCAGGTCGGTGACTTCATACTCCTGAAGGTATCTCCTTGGAAAGGAGTGATCCGGTTCAGGAAGAGGGGCAAGTTGGGACCCCGTTATATTGGTCCATTCAGAGTGGTTGCAAGAGTAGGCAGGGTAGCATACCGGTTGGAGCTACCTGCAGAGTTGAGCCAGATTCATGACACTTTTCACGTTTCATAGATGAGGAAGTGTATAGCCGATGAGTCGGCAGTGGTACCATTAGAGGATATTCAGGTGGATGCGAGCCTAATGTAACGACCAAAATTTCAAAACAATTAAAACTTTTCAAAAACCACTCATTTTAATAACGTTGTTACAAAAAGGTTTTCAATACATTATTTAACAGAGTATTTTTTTCCCAGGTTCAAATCATAAAACACCAACGCGGGGAACGATACGATCACGCCTTTGCCTTGCCACAGACTCCTGAGAACCTGAAACATAAAACCACAACTGTAAGCCCAAAAGCTTAGTGAGATACCCCTAAAAATACCAACCACAAATACGCCCTTCCAGGCCACGACCTTCCAGTCCAAAACATATCGCCTTCCGGCCCATAACATATTGCCTTCCGGCCCATAACACATCGCCTTTCGGCCCATAACATAACAGCGTACATAACATAACAGAACATAGAACAACCTTACATATCGGGTCAAACCCCAGACCAAGCAACTGTGCACATAACATATAATCATTCAACAGATCACAGTCAACAATTGATCAGCAGATCACATAACATATCATTACCCTAACCAAGATACCGGCCTAACCGGTCACTAGCATAACATCACCCTAAGAATCAGTCAACATACTAATTACACACATACGCCTTTCCAGGCCATGACCTTCCGGTCCACATCGCAATGCCTTCCGACCCACAACATGTAATGCCTTCCGGCCCACAACATATAATGCCTTCCGGCCCATATTCCGCAATATCATAACAACAGACACTACCCGGATTTCCATCCGATAAAGGGTCAGCCTTGGTGCCGTAAACCCCGTTGATATAGTGAGGATAACTCACCTCGAAACTGCCGACGGAACAGATAACCCGAGCTGCTCCGATCACTGATACTATCTCCACCTCTGGACAGCCACCAATGCACTGTACTCAAACAATAATCAACAATTACCAAAATACCCCTGGAACCCACTAGTCAACCCTTGGTCAAAGACAAGGTCAAAGTCAACCCCTGACTGACCCTACTCGCCGAGTTCCCATACTCAGAACTTCACTCAATCCGCGACCTAACTCGCCGAGTCACCCCGACACTTGCCGAGTCCCACAACTTCTGAGTCCTCTCGCACACAACTCACCGAGTCATCCCTTGACTCACCGATTCTCGACTCAACCAGAGAATATCGGAACTCTTCGACAAGACTCGCCGAGTCTATGGCTATCTTCAACCTACTCGCCGAGTTGTTCATACAACTCGCCGAGTTCCAGGCCATCTTCATCCAACTCGCCGAGTTGTTCTTCCAACTCGCCGAGTCCCAGCTCGTCTTCAAGCAACTCGTCGAGTACACCCATGTGACTCGCCGAGTACCACCGGTCTAAATCTATACAGAAGCACTCCAGGCCATGCAATTGCTCTAAAACATAGATCTAGCCTCCTACAACTCATCCATCACGTAAAGTGGCAAACTTTATGTGAATCCATAGAGATCTAAGCCATTTGCACATTGGCTAGGGTTTGGGACATGTAAGCTTCACTAAACACTCCAACACAGGGACTTTCATGCTCTCTGATTCTTCTCCATTCCAGATCTGAGGTAGCAACCTCAGATCTAACCTCTAGACTTCCAATTACATCCATAGGCAAGTTCCCACAAACCCCAAAATGAAGAAACAACATAACAATAGCCCAAGAACGAGATATTACCTCCAATGGACGCCCAATCTGCAATGAAATTCGAATTCAAGCAAAGCCCCTTGATCCAAGCCTTCAATCTCTCAAAATTCCTTCAATAATCATCTCCTTCAAGCTCCCAATTGAGATATGATCACTCACACACGAAGGCTAAGGGTTTCTGGACTTGGAGATGAATAAAGAGGCTGAGAGTGGGCTGTTATGTTCTTTATATAGGGCTCAACCCCGGGAATTAGGGTTTTCTCCACTCAGGGCCTACTTGCCGAGTCCTCCTTACCGACTCGCCGAGTCGGCTACTTAACACGCGACCCAGTCGCGAGTCTACTCGCCGAGTCCATCCATGGACTCGCCGAGTCACTCTTCCACAACTTACTCTTTTAGCCCTTCAACTCAACTCTTGATATTTCGGGATGTTACACCTGAACTATGTTGAGAGACCGGTTATGATTCTGGATCGGAAGATCAAGGTTCTGAGGAACAAGGAAGTGACCCTGGTGCAGGTCCAGTGGCAACATCGGAAAGGGTTCGAGCTGACTTGGGAGTCGGAGCGAGAGATGCGTGAGCAGTATCTAGAGCTGTTTGCAGAGTAAGACTTCGAGGACGAAGTCTGATTCTAGTGGGGGAGAATTGTAACATCCGGATTCCCAGGTACTTTATTTATTCATTTATTTTGGAGATTTTGGAGGGACTCGGCGAGTTGATTCTTAGACTCGCCCAGTAGAGTCGCAAATTCTATCCGGGTTAATGACCGGACTCAGCGAGTCAACTAGTGGACTCGGCGAGTCCGCGCTGTTTAATGAAGCCCTAATTCCTGGGGATTGAGACCTATTTAAAGGGGCTTATAGCCACCATTTGCAGCTACCAAACCCCTAAGTGAAACCCAAAGCAATCTAGAGCGTTTTTGAGGAAGAAGAGGCCATTTTTGATACTTGTGTGGGTGTTTTTGCAAGAAGAAGGTGACCAAGGCAAGAGGGAGCTGAAGAGGGTGCTATTTCGTGGATTTCAGAGCCTAGAGACTTCATATTGAGGTATATATTCGATCCTTCTTCAGTTTTGGTGTTAATCTTTGAGAGTTAGAGTTTCTAGCCCCTTTAGAGTATGATTTATGGAGCAATTGGTCCCTTCTGGTGTTGAGGCTTCGGATTTGGATCCCAAGAGGTCCAGAGACCTTAACTTCTTGATCTTTATGGGTGACATTGGGAGATATGAGCTTAGGGTGACATATTGAGGCCATTTCTTCAAATAGAGCCATTGGTTCTTTGCATGGGCATCAAGATCCAGACTTTACGTGTTTATATTGCTTAAGGAGGCCAGATCTATGGGTTAGAGGAACGGATCTGACCTCAGGAGGTCATTTGAGTTTGAGCATGGCATGAACTCGCCGAGTCCTAAGAACAGACTCGACGAGTAGGGTTAGGGTTTCCCGTAGTTCAGTCAGTGGGTAACTTACCGAGTTGGGGGAATGACTCGGTGAGTCAGAAGGAAACAGAGGATCGTAGTTCAAGGCGGAAGGTCCACAGAGCTAGGACCAGAGGCTCCACAGAGTTAGGTCCCACGGGCCCACAGAGTTATAGCCTCGAGTGGCTAATATGTGTTATATGTGGTATTTTTAGAATTATGTGCCAGTGTATTTGTATGCTATTTATGTGTTGAGATTTATTGTGATATGTGATATGCATGATTCAGAGTTATTAGAGTTAGGACCTTTGGGTCCATAGAGTTAGGGCCAGAGGGTCCCCAGAGGGTTGGGACTGGAGGGTCCCACTAAGACACACTGACCAGAGGGTCAACAGAGTTATAGCCATGAGTGGCTAATAATATGTGTTAGAGTGGTATTTTGGGTAACTCGCTAAGCTTCGTGCTTATAGTGTTTTGTGTTATATGTTTTAGGTTTTCTCAGGATCACGGGACGACACCGGCTTGATTGTACACACCAGAGGAAGTGTCTATTTTGAGGATCCTGGTTTATTAATTGATTGAACACAAGAGTCATGTATTGTAATTTAAATAAAAATGAGATTTTTATGAAAAGTGTTAAAGAGATAAGCGAATTTAAATGAAAATTTTGTTTTGAAAATTTTGGTGTTACAGTACACCACATTTTGATTCATCACTAAATACATATTTTGGGTGAAGATTTTGAAGTAATTTTCTGTTTCGTATTCTTGCAAAAATAATAGTAATAGGAAAGATGGTGGAGATAGGGATGAAGAAAGGGCCATGGACGCCTGAAGAAGAGGAGATTTTGGAAATCCAATGTATGTTGGTCAAACGCAGTGTAAGTTATTCTTTCTTATTGTAATGCCATTTTTAACAAGGCTCTGATTCCAGTTTGGGTGTGCTGGATTTTTTAACAATTTTTTAATAAGAAGGGAATAGATGCTAAGTTTGTAAAGAGAAACTCATTAATCAATAAGTGTTTTGGAGTGGGTATAATAATTACATAGATAGAAACTATTCAAGCCAGCCTATGTCATCCTTTGGTCTGTGTGGTTGCTTTCCCTGTTGGTCTCATGCCTGCGGTACTGTTGACCATCGTCGACCTGACACTCTGTCACTTACAGGTTTCATGACTCTATTTTGTATGAACACTCAAGTATAACAAAACATGGATTTATTGATAAAAGAGTTCCCAAAACGGGAGTACTCTTACAATATTTTACATCTTTTCCCTTCTAAAGGAGATTTTACTCACAAGACATTGAATTGAAAATTTACAGGATAGAGAGTGTTTTTCTTGCACTCGTTGTTGTGATGATCTCTAATGAAAACATAACTCTCAATTTATAGATACATTGAGAGGGTCTGATAATTGCCTATTACGTCAGGCATGACGTTTCTATCCACTCACGATTACATTATTGTGAACAACTAGAAAAGCTTTTAATAATATAGGAGGCGTTATTTTCTTGAGTGGTGGGGGCCATTTGACACATGAAGCATCTTTCTTTAAGATGATGAAGATTTGTCATCTTCAAAGCAGGGACCCTCTTTTGTCGTGGAGTCGCTGCAATTGCAATAGTTACAATGATGATCTTCAAACAACTACTCTGCATGCCTACAAAAGATTTTTCTTGTAGTGGTAGATGCATTAAAGTTGTTGTTCATGAACTGTTCTCCGAATTTGGATGCTCGTTCAAGGTCTTCGTTACTGGTGTTGCCATAGCTCCAGCTAGTGATTATACAATGTGAATTTGTATAATTAACTTTTTTCTTTGATCTTGAGATTATCTCAATGATCTTTTCAGAAATTCTTCTAAGGCCGTTGATACGATTTTGGTTAAGGATTTCTTCGAACGGGAGATCTTTGTCTTCCGTGGGTCGAGATTGTTCGATGTCTTTTTTAGCTTTTGCTAAGAAAATTTTTAGATAGTGATAAGGGTCAAGTGTTGCTTCTTGAATCCATTCTGGAAGAGAGGAGATGACTCTGATGTAAATTGGATCATCTCTTGCTTTGAGAACTTTCTTCCGGAAATTCTTAATGGTTTCTATCATACTGGTTGGGAAGAACTTTAATTCTTGCAAATTGCAACTTGGATAGATGTTGTCTATTAATCCTGCTGAAAAGTCTTGTTGGATTAATCTTGGATCTGCTCCTTCAAGGAAGTTGTACAGACTTTTGGTTTTCTTATCTGTTGTGAAAAATCTTTCGTGGATAAGATCTTCTGGGCATGCCGCTCTAGCTTTACTCCAGATTGTTCTGAAATCTTCAAAGGAGATTGTAGGGTTGTTGACTTCATATTCGACGTCATTTGGGATATCAAACTTTGGTCTCTGTGTTGTTCTTTGATCTTCTGGACTTTTGGCTTTAGAAGAGGTTTTTTGATTTGATTGGCTTCGTCATTGAAGGTGGCAAAACTAAGTCGTGCACCTGTTTCATTTCTGAACTTCTTGCATGTTACTTTATCGACCTTGTAGAAGGTTTATGTAATTCCCCAGTATGTATGTATTCCGGCGTGTGGCCCTTTGTAGATTACATAGAATCTTTCGACTTCTTTGTAAAGAGCCTTTTTGTAATCTGGTTTAAGCTCCTGCATAGTTTTATTAGTATGTGACAAAATTGTCATTTTACAGATTCCTTTAGTACAAGGGTTGGAACTAACCAACAAGCTAGTTTTTCCATCTGGAAGAGGTGTCTCCTTTATTATGCTTTTAAGCAAAGCATCAACTTTCAACGAATTTGTAGTTTCTTTACCAGGTGTCGTTTGCACTGGAATAGCCTTTGTTTCTAAGCTTTTGCTTTCCGGTACGTCGGTGACCGTTGTTACTTTTTCATACAAGTTGACTTTTTGTTCGATTGCTGATAGCTCTATGAGGAGCATTTGTTTCTTCATCCTCAAGGATTTGAGTTCTTCCATTTTGTAATTTTTCTATAACTCTTTTATCATCCCCCTCTCTTCTTTGTGAGTGAAGTTTGTAAGGAAAATGTCGTGGGGATCATATCCTTTTATAGGGCTCGAGAGGAGCAAGTGAGATCATGGATGATGTAAGACATACCTGAAGTCACGGGTGAGACAGTCTACCAGCACATTTTTATCTCCTGCAATATATTCTACAGTAAAAGTATATCGAGAGAACCATTCTTGCCAACGTATTAGTTGCCCTAATTTGTTGTCTCCTGTAATCTTAGTTCGGAGAAAATAAGTAAAATTTTTATTATCTGTACGAACCAAGAATTTTACCGGTGTTAAATATACAGAGAATTTTGTAATAACTCTTTTTACAACGAGTAATTCTTTTTCATTGCTATGATAGTTTTCTCGGCTGCTTTGAAACTGCCAGAGGTGTACTTGCAAATTTGTTCTTCGTTTTTGGAATTTTTGGCCTTTAAAACTCCTCCCCAAAATTCATCAGAAACACCAGTTTCAATAATTAAACTGTCTTCAATGTTCAGAAGATAGAGCTTTGGAAAATTGATTAAAATTTTCTTTATCTATTTGATGTAATTTGTATCAGTATTTGACCAATTCCAAATGACATCTTCTTTTAATTTTTCCTGTAAGGGTTTTCTCATGGCTGCAAGTTTTTCAATATATGTTTCAGCATAAGTTAAAACACCAAGAAATCTTTGTAGTTGTTTTTTGTCTTCTAAAACATTTGGAAAATCATGTAAATGTTCAAGAATATGTTTTTGAGGACAATGAGTGCCTTCATTTATTTCTAAACCCAAAAAGTTAATTTTTGCTTTGAAAAGATGAGCTTTCTTTTGTGAAAGTATTATTCCATATTTTAAAATGGTTGTGAGAACCTAGGTAACATGAACATAGTGTTCTTGTTCATTTTTGCTAAAGACCATGATGTCATCAACGTATACAGTACAGAAACTTTCAAGACCTCGAAGGGCATTCTGCATGTGTCTTTGAAAAATACTAGGAGCTTGTTTAAGCCCAAAGGGTAGTACCTTCCATTGAAAGAGCCCATCGGGACATGTAAAAGTAGTGAGTAGTTGTGATTCTTCATCAAGTAGGACTTGCTAGAAACCAGATTTGCAGTCGAAACTTGAATAATTTTTTTTTCCCCGTAGTAGAGTTAAGAACTCATGCATATTAGGGAGATTATGGGAATCTCCAATGGTTGCATCATTGATTGCCTTGTAGTTGACAACCATGCGTTTCTTTCCTCTTCTTTTCTCTGCTTCTTTGTTAACAAGAAAAGCAAGGGACATATGAGGAGATTTTGATTCTTTGATTAACCTCATATCAAGTAATTCTTTGATTTGTTTGGAGAATTCTTCTCTATCTTGTGGAGAGTAAACCATAGGCTTTTCACTGACAATTGTTTTAGGATTAATGAGCTTGATTGAAGCCTTCAACCATCCTTTGGTTTTTTCTGGATCAATAGGATTTTCAGAACAAACTTTTTCAAGAAGATCTTCTATCTGTTTGAAAAGGGTGGTTTGGACAGAAAAAATCCTTTCTCCAATAATTCCTTCTTGGGTTATATTGGTACCCGAAATTTGTTTTTCTTTAGAACCCTTTTCCTGGGTTTCAAGAAAACATGGTTTTCCTTTACTAAAAGCTTCAGTAACCTTTTTTACAATTACCATATCGTTGTTAAGATGAAAGGCAATTCTATCTATCCATTGTATAAATGGTCCATAGACTTGACGGAAGTTGTTGCCAATTACAACATCAATTCTTGAGTCTTGTTGATAAATACTGGGAACGTTGAAATGTTCACCTGCAAGCTCGAGATTAATGTTTGTGCAAACTTTATTAATTTTTATAGTGTCACCATTTGCAATGGTAGCGATAATTTCTTTGGGAGCATTTTCCCATAGTTCGTCTGGAATGATGAACTTGCTTGCAAGACATAAGGATGCACCTGTGTCTACAAAGCAGTGTACCCTAAATTTCTTATATCCTTTGAAGTTAAGGAAAGCAGAAACATAAATAGAGTTTGGATTAGTGAGATTCATAAGAGAATCATTATTTTTCTGGAGGTTTGCACAAAAATGGTTAACTTCTCCCTTCTTAAAAGGTGGAGTCTGTTTAAGGCTAATCTGAGTCATCAGTAGTTGATTCATCTTCTTCTGAGGATGACGAGGAATTAGTATTAACATGTAAAATGAAAACATGTTGTGTACCATCGTATTCTTCTTCAAGAGCTTCATAGCCTCCGTTATTAGCAGTTTGTAATACCTTGACCTTGTCAGGGTACTTTTTCCTATTTGGACATTCATTAGCGTAGCGTCCTTCTTCGTTGCAGATCCAACACCTGCATTTTTTCTTTCCTTGTGGGCAGGAAGTATTCTTTTTAGGTGTTTCTTTCGAAGATTTTTTGAAGTATTTTCCTGGAGAAAATCTTCTCTTTTTCTTCTTCCAAAAAGATTTGTATTTTTTGTTTTTCTCTTTATACTTCTTCTTAGTATAATTTTTCCTTCCGATATCAAAATCTTTGAAATCAGACAGAATGTTACAACAATCTTTGCTTATAGTTGTAAGCTTTTGTTGTTTATATCTATCTTGACATATCTTGTCAATTTCTTCTTTTGTAATTTTTGTCGCATAAGAAAGACTGGTTTGCTGAATCTCTCCAATGGCTTCTCTTTTCCATCTTTTAGTACAGATTTCTCCAATGATTGGTATTTCCATAAGATAAGCAGATATCCATTATGAATATTCACTTCTTTGTGGAATATCATAAAGATATGATTCATATCTACATGTGTATTTGTCAAGGAGACAAATATCATGTAACTGGAGTTTTGTCATTGAGACTCTTGCTATGTCGACTTTCTTACTTATAGTGAAGTCTTTATTGGAGACATAATCTAGTCCTAAGAAGGTAGCGTAAATGACATTTATAAGACTATCAAAAAGGTCTAATCCATGTAATTCTTCATTACAATTATTATTTCTAAGGAATTTTTGCACAATTCCATCAGTCTTGTGTTCTAAAAGTAGGAGAGCATTTTTTGCATTTCCAAATTCATCTAGGTTTGTTTGTAAAATTAGTGAAATCTCAGTAACCCATTTTTCTATAACTCTTTCTCTGAGTTTTAAGTCTTGGATACAATCAATATTGAGGACATTGATCGTATTGGGTCCTTTACCACTATTTGGAATACCATTGTGGACAGGCATTTTGAACTCATACTTCTTTTTCTTCTCTCTCTCGCCTCTGTTTGCGGCCATATATGAAGATTCTGCTTCCATTTCTTTGTTGCTGTCTGAGTATTCGAACTTGAAAACGTTTATGTTAGGATTGTCTTCCTGTTCTGATTCAGTATCAGGTTCATTTACTTTGGCTACTTTAAAGTATTGATCAAAAAGTTGTGGCTCTTTTTGATATAGTTCTTCGCATTCTTTGGTTTCCAAGGATAAAAGTTGAATGAGTTTTTGGTCAGGTTTATCATAGTCTTCATACTGAAGATTAAAGAAATATTTCTAGAGTTGCTCAGAGACTTTTTCTTCCATTTTTTCTCCTTCCTAAAGATATCAATCTTCTGGGAGTCTTTTGAGCTACCTAAGTCTGGGTTTCCAATACTAGGATTGGGAGATAAGTAATTCTTAAGACCTGAATATTTTCCAGGTTTGGTTTTTTGCTCTATAATGGAAATATTCTTGATGTGTTCAATAATATCTTTATTACAAGGGCAATAATCAATATTTTCATATAACTCTTTAGTAATGTCTGCAATAATTTTTGCAGATGCTACTTCTAATTGGGTAGTGGTTACGTATTTATTGATTGTTAAGTCAAAGTTTATGATCAGCCTAGCTATTTTTTCTTCAAGGAGGTTGATCGATCTATTGAGCTCGGCTAGCGAGGTCATCCTATCAGTTGTTTTAACTGGTCTTGTATATTAGTGATCTTAAGGTTGGTTTCCTTAAGAGTGTCTTCAGTATTTGCCTTTTTGGCAACTTCTTCCACAAACTGATTATTTTTTAAAGAGTTCTCTAGGAGGATAGAATGTTTTTCAATAGATTGGGTTAATTTAATAGTCAACCTATTTTGTTTTTCGATTGTTTCGAGTAATTTTTCAAAATCTTTTTTGACAAAATCATTTTTAAGGGAAGCTAAATCACTTTTAAATTGATTAAAAGGTTTTTTATTTTTTGAAATATTTGTAGAAATATCTTTTGAAACACCAAGGTAATGGCTTATTTTTGAAGTCTTTAAAAGACATCTTGCAATGATCTGGTTGAGATTATTGCAATGATTTACAATTGTTTGAATACCAGGTTTTCCAGAAGTAGAGAAAACATATTCTTTCTTTTCAGTATTGTCGTCAAGAGTTTTAATTTTGACTGTTTTACCTTTTTTATAAAAATGAGGAAAATCTATATTATTACTCATTTATAATCTCAGTGATTTGTTTCATATTCTGACGTAGACTATCAATTTTTAAAGACATGTTTCTTATTAAGTTACTATCTTTTCTTTCTGAGCTTTCTCCTACGTGGAGTGAATCCATAGAAATTATTGGTCTAAGAGTTTCTCCTAGAGCTTTTTTATTTCTAGCTATGTTTAAAACCCAAGAGTTTTCATGAGGATTTATGTCGCAAAATTGCTTATCTTTGACATGGCCAATTTGTGAGAAGACGTCGTCAAGTTTGATGTACTCATCTTTCTTGTAGTCTATGCTATTGTGACTATTGGTCAAGGCATATCCTATGAGATAGGTTATTGTAAATGGTTTATCACCTGGACTCATAAGGTCACTTCTCTCAAAGTGATGTATAAAAGATAAGGTTTTATCTATATTTGCAGATTTCAAATCCAGAGCAAACTTTGGATAGACTGAAAACATAAACTTTTGGTAAGCAAGGTTTCCTTTAGCAACACCTAGGATGCAGTCCTTTTGGTTAGTGATTCTGTTGTCAATTAAGGCCATTTTTATGGGAGAATTTATTCCTGCTTGGAATTGAGATTTTATCAAAATTTTTACAGCTCCGATATGGACCATTCTTATTTTTGATCTAATCTCAACTGGAATACTTTTCAAGTTATTGTTTATTTGCTCTTTAGTCAAAAGGGGTAGGAAAACAACTTCTATTGTGCCTTTTATGTCTACAGACATTTCTTTAGTACTAACAAAGTAGAAAATTTCATTTTTCCTCTTAAGAGGGTTTAAAATACTAAGTTTAGAAGGAACATTTTTGAAAATGTTTTCTTTCTTTATTTTTAAATCTGTTTTCTTAACTCGAGAGAGAAGGTCTTGTTTTATTAAAAGGTTTGCATGAAAGCCGTCTTCATCCTCAACATAAGTTAGGATTTGTTTTTCTTCTGAATTATTCGAATTGTTAAAAATTTCTTTATTCATTTTAACAAATGTTAACAAGTTAAAATCCTTTTTCTGAGTTCTGAAACTGAGTTTAAAGCTTTATCAAGTTGTTCTTGATGTATTTTTTGCCTATGAAGGAGATACTTACGTATAGTAACCATGGTTGGTATATATTCGTGAGTATGTTTATTTTGTGCTTGTAGAATTCTGAAATTTATATGCACTAAATCTTTCTTATTATTGAAAATCATTTCTTTATGATGAGAAATTTCAACCTCGATATTATGAATTTCTTCAAAAACTTCACTGTAAAGTGTTTTATTATATTGTAATGCCATTTAACAAGTGTTTAGAGTCTAGACCACTTTTTACTAGAACGACAGAGGGTATAATTTTATTACAATTATTACAACCAATTTGGATTATAACAACATGAATCTAAAATATAAGTGGAAATGATATTGTATATATTTTCCTTGATTTGTTTTTTGGGACGACCGGAATTTGATGAATAATATTTATTCCATACATTTGCCGACATCTCACATTTTATTTTTCTTTTTACAATTTTGGACTCACCTTTTAATTTTTATAACAAGTTTGGTCTTTTATTTTTATTTTATGGTCCCTTATTTTTTTTTTCCTTTTATAGTTTTGGCCAAGATTTTTAATATTAGTTATGAATTTGGTCCCTTACTTTTTCCTTTATGGTCTTTACCTTTTCTTTTTTGCATTTTAGCCCTTATTTTTAATGTTTAGGGATAATGACTTGAAATGGTAATCAACTTTGATTTTTGTACACATTTAGTCACCAAACTATATATATATATATATATATATATATGTGTGTGTGTGTGTGTGTGTGTGTGAGAGAGAGAGAGAGAGAGAGAGAGTTTGATTTACGTGTGAATCTTTTGAGATCTTTCACAAAGTACTAATGCCACACCCCCGAACCAGACTGCGGAAACGTCTGGGGGCTTGAGCGTGACTTCATTGTTGTAGTATCATTACAGAGTATATAATTGAAACATAACATCATCATCATCACACATTAAATATAACAACATTCATTGTTTACATCGAGTATTGCAATTGAATACTACATGCCAAATAGCTAAAGTATGATGAAACAAAATATAACTAAACATCCGTTAGTTTGTTCAGTCAAACCTTCTTCAATGGTTTCCTGATAATACAAGTTAATTTAAAAATGTCAACATAAAATATTGGTGAGTTCATAAACATGTTTGTGAAAATGATTTGTATAACTTTGAAACCACCAGAAAATCCTATATTTTTTGAAAACAGTTTAGTATGTTTGTGTCAGATCTTGTATTAATGCGTGTGTGTTATTTTTTATGAGAATGTATCATGATATTACTGATATGATAAGGAGAATGTAAAGAGAATACATCCAGACAACCCGATATTGTCCGTAAACGAGAATGCTGTCATACCAACCCCGAGGTTTAGTACCCGTACGAGTATGTTTCTAACATTTAACATTTCGACAAACTTAAAGAGTGAGGGTTTACGGCCTATTACTTTGTCAGCGCGTTCACTTCGACCCCCATGGTCTATTCTTCTCCATTTCCATCACTGTCCCGCGATGTCTTCGTCGTTCTCGCCTCGGTCTTCCATCAGGTGTGTTGCAGGACCATCTCAGGTAGTCCTTCTCGATCATCTCTATTCTCTTCACTGTTCTTTCAATCTTGATTTTTCTTCTACATTCTTTGTTTGAATGATGTTTCTCTGTTTATTTATTTATTTAAAATTTGAGTATTGACGTTGAACGGTGTGTTTTTGTTTCAATTGGAATTTTTTTAATTGATTCCATAAATTAGAGTTGTATTTTGGGTTTATTCCATGAAATCTGTTTAGGATATTAATTATTGCTTAGGATAGAAAGAATTATGTCAATTTGACATAAACATAAGTTGTTTAATAACCGAAAGGGAATATGAGATGCATGAACCCTTGTTAAATTGGGGTTTAGTTCAATGTTTGTGAATATAACCACTCGTTTGCATTCTGATTTGTTGTTTTGGGGAAACGATCCTTTGAAAAAGGTTTTGCTCTATCTGTAGGGAAAGAATTCATATGATATTTCTTAATTATGTTGACAAATGGTAAGATTACACTGCAAGTTTGCTTTAACAAAGGTCTTCTACAGCATCCTGTGCTCATCGCTTCTCAACTTCTTTAAAAACTACAAAGACCAGGACAGTTATGGTAGTTTTTGACATATTTAAGTCTCATGGTCGTATGTATCAAAGTGATTTTTAGTTTTAAATTACAATATGATGGCAAAAGAAACCTCTAGTTTGGATCGTCAAACCATGAGAATTTAGATTAGTCTTCCAAGATCACCGTCTAACTGTCTGCGAAAAGGTTAGAATAGCATGTAAATAAAACATCCTCCCAAGTACAGGGAATAAATTTCAGGAAAATCTTACAATTTTCCAGTAAATATGTATGAAAAGAAAGACACAAACATTAGCACTTCCACCCCACGTTTCCTACACTTGTGGAAACCCAAATAACTACTTTACTACTTTGACAACTTCAAACAAATAAAACTAAAATAGAAAACAACAAAAATGCTGTGAAATAAAAACGTTAACTTCATGCAGTCAAATATTTGGATACTCTAACTGGGACCGGTGCCTTCCTATCACAATAGTTCTCAAACAAACAAATATTTGGGGCTCGTGGCCTTCCCGGTTAACATTCCTGAATCTTTCTTCCAACAACATAAGTGGGAAAGTACCAGATCTGTCATCAATATTTCACAACAATTCAGTGATAGATTTAAGCTCCAACAACTTTGATGGTCTAATGACTAATGTCTCTTCCACTGTGGCATTTCTAAATCTTTCCAGAAACAAATTTTCTGGAGCAATCTCCTTTTTATGTGAGGTTGTCCATGGCTTTTTAGTTATTCTTGACCTCTCCCATAACTTTCTAAGCGGACAACTTCCAGATTGTTTGTGGCATTTCAAAGAACTACAGGTTCTTAATTTAGAACACAATAATCTGTCTGGAAGGCTTCCTGCCTCTGTTGGATCTATGATTAAGCTCGAGGCATTGGATTTATACAAGAACGATTTCTCTGAAGAATTTCCTTTGTCTGTTAAGAATTGCACGAGCTTGAAATCTTTGAATTTGGGGGCCAACAAGTTTTCTGGTAATTTACCTGTTTGGATTGGGGAAAGCTTATCTGGGTTGTATGTTCTTACGTTAAGATCAAACAACTTCTCTGGAAGCATCCCTTTACAATTATGCCAATTAGCAAGTCTTCAAATTCTAGACTTGTCGATGAACCATTTCCATGGAACCATCCCTTCATGTTTGAGTAATCTTACGATCATGGTGCAACAAGGATTCTCTCAACTACAGAATTTAGATCCTAACAGTCCATTAATAAGATATTCTTATAATGTTGACCATGTGATGATCCAGTGGCAAGGAACCGAACGTGAATTCATCAGAAGTAATATGAAGTTGTTGAGGAGCATCGACCTGTCAAGCAACAACTTAACAGGGGAAATCCCATGTCAGATCACCAATCTTGATGAACTGATTGCACTCAACTTATCAAAGAACGCTCTACTTGGAAAGATTCCATGGAAAATCGGTCAGATGAAAAACCTTTTAACTTTGGATTTATCTAGAAACAAGTTTTCAGGAGAAATACCATTAAGCATGTCTCAAATGACTTGGCTAAATTACCTAGACGTCTCAGATAATAGCTTGTCAGGGAGAATCCCATCCAGCACACAACTTCAGTCCTTTGATTCTTCAAGATACGAAGGGAACATAGGGCTATTTGGACCTCCTCTTACCAAAAAATGTCCTGGAGATGAAGAATCGGGAATACAACACATCATTGGTGAAAGTGAGGGTGAAGGTATAGACGAACTTGATGTATGGTTCTATATTGGTGGGGCCATTGGTTTCATTGTTGGATTTTGGATAGCATGTGGTTCTTTGCTTCTCAACCGTCGTGGAAGATTTGCTTTTTTTATGTTTCTTGATAGCTTCGAAGATTGGGTTTATGTGAAGATTGTGGTGTTCATTGCTAATTTGCAAAAAAGACGAACATGGATAGTCATGTAAAACCATGTTCATTTTTGTATTTGGCATTGGTTTTTAATCAATAAAATCGTCACCAACACCACGGGTGGCCATTTTCTAGTGTTGTGTGAAATAAGGCATCATAAAAAGTTCATATTTTCTAATTATATTTAAGAAAGTTTTATTTTTTATTTTTTTAACAAAAAAAAATTAATAATAACCATTAAGGGTATATAATAAAAAGGGAAAATGTCTTATGAGGTAACCATCTATCGCATTTGTTCACATTTGGTCAGTTTTTATTTTTGTACACGTGTGACCATTAAACTTACTTAAAGTATTAAAAAAAGTACCATTATGATCTGTAATTAAAGGTTACCTCGGTTTCCGACGACTTCACCGTCGACAATTAAACTTGTGAGAGTAATGAAGTTTTGCAGTTGTACACATTTAATCAGTTATTTTTTTTATACACATTTGACAAATATACTTAGGACGGACAAATTTTCTAGGAAATATAGTGCTAGAAGGATTATCCATCCATATACCTTTCTTTTCTTTATGAATATATAATAATATACACTTTATGGTTCCAAAGGGCTTATCTGTTCATTAGTAAATCAATGTTCAAGTCATCGAATCACATTGTTACATTAAATTATACCTTACCTAAGTTAAATGTTAAATCCCATTACTTAGTATTAACAACCAACAATTACCTGTAAAATTTAACTGTACTCTATATGTATTCTATCTATAGTATTACAACCATCACATAAAAGAATCTAATACACCATATATTAGCATCTAATACACCATAAACAACCGTACTTGATGTCACATCCCCCATTCCTGCAATCCATTCCTGATTGCATTCCAGCCCATTCCCGGTTGTGCATTCCAGCCTTATTCATCACCCAATTCCACTCCATGGATGCTGCTGTGGAACACCTGGATCGCCATTCCAACTGAAAAGAACTCTTCAATTTCTGCAAAGCTTTTACTACAACATAAAGAAATAATTTTTACTTCATAAGAATCCTTTTCAAAGCTTCAAATTCCAAGAAATGTTTTAAAAGTACCTTAATCAATTGAAGTATTGGCCTCGGCTCTAACAATTTCAAAGATCTCTATGCTCTCTATGACAATGATTATGGTATGACTGGTATGACTACCTTTTACAAGCTGCAAAATTATTGTCAAACTCCTGCTAACATGGACTGTTAGCACAAGAGCACTATTAATATCTCCACTCATTTTTACAATATTAATCTCTTGAAACATGTTATCACCATTTATAATGATGTTAAAAACTCATTGTCCCTCCCGTGTGAGTTGTGACCGAAGGATCAATCTCTACAAATTACAAAGTAGTTGATAAAATTTTCAAAGAATAATGTCTAAAAAACAAAAAGAAAAATTGAAAGTACGATGCTATAAATGGTAAATTCGGGAAAAAAATACAATGCCTTAATAAAATCTTGCACACAAGGTGCGTTAAACAAGATAACATCGGTGGCATGCTATAGTTATGCTGATAATATTCCTTATTTCTTATATATCAAATGTGTATTCTTATTTTTTTACTTTAATCAAAAACTATAATCTTGAGGATGTGTCTATGATCTTCCATCAAAGTAATACTCTTAAGTATAGTGTAGAAATGGAAATATCAAAATCAGTTGTTTACTTTGAACACAACCTTCAAAAATTTTTGCTATAATATAGATCAACTTTTGTTCATGAAATTAATAAGTTTCTCTTTAAACGCACCATTGTCTCTGTTAGTGTATATTAATTAAAGATATCCTTCACCCTTTTAACTGGTTCCAAATTTATTAAGCATATATGATATTTACTAAAAATAGGTATGAAATGAAACCAAATAACTAGTTAATAAGAACATCACAATAGGAGCTTTTTCATGTAAAAAAACTCAAGAAAATTGAAGAAGTTATTGGATGATCTTTTTCAAAGAGCTTGTTAATTAACAAGCTTTCAATGATTTGGTGGATCCATGAGTTTTCAACCAATTGTATATAGACAACATATACAAGGTCCCCACAAATAACAAACTAAAATAACGTTTCTATTGTGGAGATAAAATGAGCTTTTTCATTTAAAGTTTTATAATGAAAAAATTCCACCAAAAAGCTCTCTTGTTATAGATGTTCGGTAAAAAATTTACCTGCCAACATCATCGGCTTTAACTAAAACAGAATTAACTCTGAGACAAGGCAAAGAAGTTGTTGTCTTCAACATTTTAGGAGCTTCCACTATGATGGTTGTTGACCCAATCTTTAGTGATTCAAATGCTTTTGATGTGAGCCCTGTTTCTGCTGGTGGCTCTTTTGATGAACACATGATTCTATGAACAAAACTCCGATTATTTTGGATGCTCCTGCACTATTCAAGAAACCATAGCTATCATTCAGTTCTAGAATGTTGAAATCTACAGTCAAATTTTAGTAATGCACTAAGATAAACAAAGTTAATTACAAGGGGTCTATACCACATTACCAACAACAATCTCCATTTTAACAATTTTAACATTAATCAAACCGGATAAGGATATCAAAGTTAGTGGCAGATGTAACACCAATCTCATTATCCATTGAAAATCATTAGAATGAGAATACTCTTGTTCGTAATCAATATAATCAATTATTATTATCTAGCAGATATGTAGATTCATACCAATCTCGGTTTGGCATCAATTTGTTTGTTTCAATTAATTATTTCAATTTATAAAAAGACAGGTTATATTCAAACCATAGTGAAAACATGTAGCTAAAACCCAAAATTTTCAACTGGTTATGTAAAATGATGCTAAGAAAATCAAAAAATTAGGAACAAAGTTAAGAATGAACACCTTCTTTCTCTCAGAAAATCCAATTGAAGAAATGTTGCTAAAGGAGAGGGGATTTGAAGCTGAGGAGATCGGAATCGTTATTGAAATGTGCAGAGATGAAGCAGACGCCATGGGAAATAGTTACGGAAGGTTCTCTGATGAAGGCTGGAGATGAGGGTGAGGAACTTGAGCTGCAAAGAACGAACCAGACGAAGAAACGTAAGTTTCATGCATATACAGTTCTCAATGTACTCCAATAAACGGAAATCAAATGACCAAATATGCAATAGAATGAACAGTTTGAACACGGAATTAACTCTATCAATTGCTAATGTATTGTCACATTAATTAAACAACTTAATAGAAAGAACACCTGGTTGTTCAATACTGAAGACCCGGCGAATTTAAATCTGAAATCAATTTTGAATCGGCGATGAAGAGACACTGAATTAGTTGGATTGACGATGAGTTTTGAAGAGGTGCTCGCCAGTGAAGAGAGGCGACGGAGTATGTCGATCGATTGAGCGATCGAGTGTGTTTGTGTGTGTGTGTGAGAGAGAGAGAGAGAGAGAGAGTGATCAATTTTGCAGTTGATGTTGTCGTTCATCGATGCTTTGATAAGTAAGCCGCTTGACCAGAAAAGAGTGAAGGCGATCTACAGGGGCAAAATGGGAAAAATACAAATGAACGGTCAATTCAATTTTGACGTTGCGTCAAATGAACATCCAGTGTTTTGTTAAACATTTTGGTCGATGCAAAGGCTAAAATTTGTTAATAATTGTAAAAATACAAATTTTAATTGGAAATATTATCTAGTACACCTAATTAAGCGTATTAGATTTCTTCATTTGTGTGTATTAAATTAATTTAGCCTTTTATAATACGGTTTTCATTACAACCGTATTAGATGAGGGTGTATTGTATTACCTGTTTTCCAATAGTGAGAATAAACCTACTTAAGTGTATGTCTGAGGTCCATAAATGAATTTGCAGTGAGTATGTTATATTGCCCTTTGAAGATGAGTTGGTTAAACTCTGGTTGGACAAAAGTTAATTGTCACCCCTCAAACGATCACAACATAAATGTCTAATGTTAAAATCCAACCTTTTTATTTTGTCCTTTACAATTAAACCTTTTTTTTTGTTCAAAGGTACCATGCATTTTGAATTTAAAACATAGTTCAAAGTCAAAGAGAATATGCTGGAAATAGCATGTACTTCCGTTGACTTTATTTTAGCATCCTGGTTTCATGTTTTCTTTTTGAAGCATGTTTTTCTTATTAAAAACAATTTATTTTTTTTCCCTAATTAAAACACACACATACACACAGGCCACAGAACACTACCCCATGTATGTACTTTCATCTTCATCTTTTGCTATTAATGTCACTTGTTAAGTAATTTTTTTAGTCAGCTTTACCTAATAAGTACATATCAAACCAGTATATTAGACGAATACAGTATCGTGTTTATGTAATAAGCCTCTTAAACAAAAAATAATATATGTTTTGATATAACTAAGAGCAGTGCATCCAAGTTTCTTAATTTAGCAGCTGATGGTTACCTGATATACATATCCACTTTAGGTTCTTGAAGATGGATAAAGATCAAGAAACAGAGGGCAATTCAAGAACCAAAACCAAATTTTTTCCCTAAATCGATTTTCCAGTGATGAAAGTTTGGAGGTTGCGATGAAGTATTTTGAAAAAGATGCTCTCAAATGGTATCATTAATAGGAGCACAACAGAAGACTGATATGTAGTTGGACATAACATTTTGTGATCAATTACTCAAAACAAGATCATATATTAAGGTCAGAAGAAAAATGAAGAACTAGAAATCAAGATCAAACACATGAAACAAATTTATTCTTAGCAATCAGTATTCACTTCTTTCAGACATTTCATCAAACACTTGGAAGGCGGACCGACCTTTTGAAGATAATTCTTTCTTTTCATTCACATGACACTGACTAGCGATGCAAACCTGTCATGGAAGAAAGGGAGACATGTTTGATGATGCTTTTTAGGAAGTTAGAAATTTAGAAAAAAGGTTAAAAAGGTAATATCACAAGGGTGCTCAACAATTGTAGAATAGAATGTTGCAACCAACCAACATTGTTGATGGTTTAAAGGAATTTTACAACTTCAGACACCGTTTGGGAATGGTCAATTACTCAAGGCTTAGTATGTCCATCAATTGCAAATGTTTCAATTAATTGAAACATTTGTAATCAGTATCACGTTTTTGGGATTGACCCACCTCTGGAATATGGAAAATCATTAATTGAAGCTTTAATTCCACTATCTTTTCTTGATTTCCATCAAATTTTTAAGACATAACTTCATTATAAGTTGATGAGGATGTAATCTTTGTATTGATGTTATGTGTGGCATCTTCTTCAAGATCCACCTATACAGTAAAAAAAAAAAAAAAAGACAATGAATGATAATTCCTTTCGTAAAAGTAGCAAAATATTGGAATATAACAAACATTTGTCCAAAAAAAAAAAGGATCCACTTTGTAATATAAACATAAAGTTAATAATATACAAACTAGAGAAGAATCCCCCTGTTGGGGGGGTTGAAGGATATCCCTTGTAAAGTATGTTGTTGAACTGTTAAAGTACTTGGTTTAACTTTTTATAATAAGTGTTACTATACACCACAGCACACTACTCAAGTACACTAAGAACATAAATCATACATGATTACATGAGTTACCAGACACTTCTCCAAGACCATCAAATCATATCCCATATTGTTGTCTGTAAATTCACGAAATTGAGGTGAAAACATAAGAACAAAGAAAGCTTACGACTTGTATCCTATATTCGGAAGTAACAATCTGAAGTCTCAACATAAAATGCATACATATATGACTACTTGTCCCCCCACCTACTGAGAATAAAACATAAGCAGAACAAAGGTGGTGTGGAGGAGCATAGGTTAATCATTTTCCCTGAAACAACGAACCAAGAGCAAAGTTAAATTAAATATCGAGATGGGCACAAAATAAGTTTACTTAAAACTACAAACATAATACACACCTTTAACTGACATTCTATGAAACATTATCAACAGGTACAAGTCTAACTATTATAACCATCAATTAGCTGACCCAAAAAAACCTCTTAGAACGAAATCATAATACCATTTATAATTTCAGTGGTAGATGCTGCTGACCTGTCAAGTCGAGATATTGAAAATATCAAGAGACGAATTGCTGATGTGCTTCAACCTTCTGCTCATTTTTTATAATTTCAGAGGGATTTGGTCAAAACTATGCTCATTTTTTAATCGATGATTTCATTTTTTTATAATTTCAGTGGTGTATGAGCAGAAGTTTGACTTTGAAACATGTTTTTTTTTTCTGAATTCTAATTGTTTGAACACTTACCGGTCTTGGTCTTGGTCTTGCTTTCCAATACGACCATCCAAAGTCAAATGTAAACCACTAAAACGGTATATGAAACATCATGATTAAGAAAGATTGTGCTGTTGATGCTGAAAAGTAATCTTACCGGTTCTTCGAAAATTTTCACCGAGCACTTGATGTGCATCTTCAAACCTGTCAGATTTGAACATCAAAAACAATGTAATAAGGCCCAAAATTAGTTTTTTCACAGAGCAGGTTTATCCAAAATTAAAAGAGGAAATGTCATGATTGATTAAATAGGAAACACCTACCAAGAACGTTCACATGGAACTGATGAATAACAGAAGAAAGCAGCGATGGTTACTGAAGCTTTTGGTACATAGCCCAACAGAAGTTCCTTCTGTTACATAAGCAATATTTTCAAACATCCGATAGGAATGAAATAATTGGAAAATCCAGAAAAAAAGTTCTACCCTGGTCATCTGATAGGGCAGAAACTGAACTTGTATATCTATTAATATGCTTATTAAAGTTTTACCGGTGTAGATTGCGATTGTTGGTGATAAAATCAAAAATTTTCAAGCATAAGTGGAATATAATAATATTTAGCAAATAATATAGGTAGTAGTAATGAATCATCCTAAAATTCTTTCCGACTTCTATTACTTATACCGATACCAATCAACCTCTGATGAAAAAAATGCCCCACAATACTCACCCATACAGGAACAATTCCCACAATCATAATAAACATCCAAGGTAGAGTTGAATAATAGATTCCTGTATCACAAAATGTTTATAATTCTTATATTAACATAAATTCATGAGAAACCAAAGGGTGTTAAAATGTCTAACTTGCAGAGGCAAGGAAGAAAGAGAGAAATTTTGAAACTGAATATGGACAGAAATCAATATCAAATACAAAGGACAGACAACATACCTAGAAATTCAAACTACAATTGAGTGTAGTCGGCTAAAGGCGGATACAAAGGCGAACCGTTTGTTGGCGACTAAAACGTCAAACCTAGAATGCAAACTTAAACACATAGAGTTGGAAAGGAAGCAACAATAAAGAGCATACGTAGATGTGAATTGTGATATAGTATTTCAAAAATCAATAATATTTGTAGAGAAAGAGTTTGAATTTACATACCTTCTTAATTGGAATTGTTGGATTCCTAACTGTAAGTGCTCGAAGTTAAAGACGGTGGAAACGATATTTCGTAATCAAAGAAAGAATGCATTAATACGACGGTGGTGGGAATTTGCATATATTCACAAAGATTAGAGAAACTTTTTATGTATTGAGAGCAAGAAAGAGTTCACAATTGACTTACCTTATAAGTCGTAATTGTTTGAGTCCAAATTGTAAGTGCTTGGAGAAAAGATGGTGGTTGAGAGGCTCTGAAACGAAGAAGGAAAGGTATGTTATTTGTTGTTTTTTTGCCGTCATTTTTCAAAATGTAAATGTATGGATTCGATTATATTGTTGGTATTCTATACCTTAGAAGGTAGCTAAGGGCATGGTTTAAATGGTGTTTAAAATATGATAAATGCTTCCACCGATTGGAATGGTTGTATTAGTAGTTTATTTGACACGTTCATTTAAATATTATGTGTGACAAATTATTGAAATAAGACCATTATGTATAAAAAAATATGCCACAAGGACTAATATAATTTTAAACTAAAACATGAATAAAGTTCAAATTTAGTACTAACTGTATGTTGAAATCAACTAAAAACATAGAAAGAAAAATGATATATTTTACAAATTATAAAAATATATGGTAATTTTATTTCTTGATGAGTTTTCTAATATATAAGATAGAAAATAAATGAAGGTTGTAAGCAAAGGTGAATAAAATGAAACAAAAACAATAGAAGGAACAAAGACAAAAAGTCGACACAAAAATGTAAACAAAAAATCAAAATCAAATAAAAACAATGTTGTATATCAAACTAAATGACACGCAAGGAAACCGACAAATAATATTGCGAATTATATGTCGATTAGTTGCGAATAATAAATTCAATTATTATTATTATATTTACCAAGTTTCGTCCAAAAACCAGATCTATCCTTCTCGATTAGATCTGATTATAAGAAAGGTAGAAGAAGACTGTCCTGTTATTGGACGAATTAAACACAAGACAGAAAAATAAAACCGACCTGTTGATTGCTGACTTGATCTTGAAGCAACAGCACGGATCAGATTCCTATCCTTAAAGGTTTTTACTTCCCTTCTACTGGCTATAAGCAACAGAGTAAAACCCCAGGATTTAATGCAGCTTGATCGATATTCCAACAGCACTGGAAATCGACAAACACAAAGCGACTACTCGGAAACTAGAAGAAAAAACGCAGAGAGAGAGTGAGAGCTTTCAGATTTTCGTGAGTGTTCATGTGGCTCCTAGGGAGCTGTATTTATAAGTATTGTAACCCTAGAAGGCGTCAAACGGGCCCCCATAGGCCGGCCCCCAGAAACCCTAGGGCGACAGCTTGCACTCCAAGCAATCCGTTTCCAGATCCTTCTAGAATACCCTGACTTGGCCTCCACGAAGTCAACAGCAGTCAACCATTTGACCTGAATCGGTCAAACCGAATTGACCCGAACTCGTCAAAAATAAAAGCTCCTCAGCTCCCAGCGACCGATGCGTCGTGCGAAGTGCAAAGTGCGCCTAAATCGCGCCATTTCGCGCACTCGCGGCGTCGGCTAGTGCTAGGCTAAGCTAGGCGCGCGCGTCGGCTTGGCCCAATCCTTTGATCCACTAAAGCCTTTGAAGGCTTACCAAGGGAATAGGCTTATAAAACCTCAAAAGTTTCTTCTCCCCACCAATGTGGGATACAAAGGAAATTGCCAACTTGCAATTCCTTTATATATAAAATTCCAACAATCCCCCACCAAGTTGGTAAGTTTCCTTTCACTCAGACAGATGATGTCATTTGGGTGTCACGAAGATTAAACCCTAGTTTAATGAGAACAAACAAGAAGAGACCGATTCAATGGTATCCTTATAGGTTTAAACCATGAACCTAAATGACCTCTCTGGTTTACCCCCACACATCACAAGTCATATTTGTGTTCTCCCTGAGCGCTATTATGGCCATGCGCTATAAATCCTTTTCATGACCCTTTAGAAGATAAACCACTAATCTTCACTTGAGGCGGCACCACCTCTAGATCATATAGGCATAGTTTTACAACATATTCGTTGCTTAGATATCTCCAAAACTATGTTAAGAGTCGTAACTCGACCTTATTCTCGGCAACGACGCACTATCCTACCTCACATGGATCTATCATGAATGATAGTACCTTCTATCGTTAGTAATTTCGTTGTTACCCTTTAAACTTGAAAATTAGGAGCACTAATGTCAAGTTGGGTTTCCTTCACTAAACGATTCTATTATGGTTTTAGACCCATGACTCTCGTGGTAGATGTAACCAAATCTCTCGTCAGAGGTTTGGTAAACGGATCTGCCAAGTTCCTACTTGTCTTGACATAGACAACCTTGATGGTACCACTTTCAATTAGTTGTCTCACAAAATTGTGTCGCAGACCTACATGTCTTGACCTCCCATTATATACCGCATTATATAATTTAGACAGTGTGGCCTCACTGTCACAGTACATGGGTACTGAAGGCATCGGAATATCCCACAAACATATATCCATAAGTAGATCTCGAATCCACTCTGCCTCTTTGCCTGCTGCTGCTAAGGCAATTAGCTCTGCTTCCATCGTTGAATGAGCTATGCATGTCTGTTTCTTTCTCGCCCAAGAAATAGCACCACCAGCTAGAGTATAAATCAAACCACTTGTGGATTTTGAATCACTGGTGTGATCAATCCAGCTGGCATCAGAATAACCTTCAAGTATTCCATTAGATGACGAATATGTCAATTCAAAAGTACTTGTCCTTTTCAGGTATCCTAGTACTCTACCCACTGCCTTCCAGTGCTCCGTCCCTGGATTAATTGTATATTGACTCAATTTGCTTACAGCGAATGCGATGTCAGGTCGCGTGCAGTGAGTAGCATACATCATGCTCCCAACTGCACTAGCATATTCCAGTTGAGCCACAGCTCGACCAGAATTCACCTTAAGTTTCACACTTGAATCAAAAGGAGTGTTAAATTCCTTAATGTTCAAATGTTGAAACTTTGTCAGAATTTTCTCTATGTAATGAGATTGACTCAGAGAAATCTGACCACCTGTCCTCTTCACCTTGATACCAAGAATAGTATCTACTTCTCCAAGATCTTTCATCTTAAAGTTCGAGGATAGGTATTTCTTCGTCTCAAGAATACCTTCTAGGTGAGTGCCAATGATCAACATATCATCAACATAAAGACATATAACTACTATGTAATCAGATGTATGTTTAGAGTAAATACATCTGTCAGCACTATTGTGCTGAAAACCAAAGGCAGTCACAGTGGTGTCAAATCTCTCATGCCACTGTTTAGGAGCTTGTTTCAACCCGTACAAAGACTTAACAAGTCTACATACTTTGTTTTCTTGTCCAGGTATTACGAAACCTTCAGGTTGCTCCAGGTAAATCTCCTCTTTGAGAAAACCATTCAGAAAGGCTGTCTTCACATCCATTTGATGAATGTACAATCCTTTCAAAGCTGATATTGCTATGAGAGTTCTAATTGAACTAATTCTAGCAACTGGGGCATAGGTATCAAAGTAATCGATCCCTTCTCGCTGCCTATAGCCCTTTGCAACCAACCTTGCTTTATAGGCAGATATGGATCCGTCAGGATGATATTTCTTCTTGAATATCCATTTGGATCCTATGGGTCTTCTCCCCTTGGGTAGATCAGCTAACTCCCAAGTTCCATTACCCATAATTGAATCCATTTCGTCATTGATTGCTTCCTTCCACAGAGGAGCATCCCGAGACGTCATGGCTTCATTAAAGGTCTTAGGATCAACATCCAAATTAATTGAAAAGATGACCTCTCTCGTCACTTTCTTTTGTGTTCCTTCGACCAAATAAGAATAGAAATCTTCTCCAAAGGTTTTCTCAGTTCTAGCCCTAGTACTTCTCTTTGGTTCCTCCACAATGGGAGGAGGTGGGAGCATTTCTCGAGAGGTACTTGTAGGTGTTGTATGACTAGAGTTTCCTTCATCCTTAGAAAACTTGTCCTCAAAGAATTCCACATCTCTGGATTCCACAACAACACCTGAACCAATATCTAGTAACCGGTAAGCTTTGCTATTTTGAGCATATCCAATAAATATACTCTTATTAGCTTGTGCTCCCAATTTTGTTCGCTTAGGATCAGGAGTCCGATAATAAGCAACACACCCCCACACTTTCAAATAGTCTAGGTTAGGCTTTCTACCTTTCCACAACTCATAAGGGCTTGTAGGGATCACACGACTAGTGATCCTATTATGAACATAACAAGCAGTCAATAGTGCTTACCCCCATAGATTGTTTGGTTGACCCGATTGGTTCAACATACAGTTGACCATCTCACAAAGGGTTCGGTTCTTTCTTTCAGCCAAACCATTCTGTTGGGGAGTGTATGGTGATGTTCTCTCATGTTTGATTCCATTCTCTTCGCAGAATGTGTCAAACTCTAGGTTGAAATATTCTCCGCCTCTGTCCGAGTGAAGAATTTTGATGTGTTTTTCAAATTGATTTTCGACCTCAGCCTTATATCGTTTAAATGCATCAAAAGCTTCATCTTTTGATCTCAGCAAGTAAACATGCAAATATCTACTGAAGTCATCACAAAATGTGATGAAATACCTTTTTCCTCCTCGAGTAAGGATTCCATTTAACTCACATATATCAGAATGAATCAACTCAAGTAATGAAGTGTTTCTCTTAACTGATGGAAATGGTTTCTTAGTGAACTTTGATTTTACACATGTTTCACATTTTTCAAAATCTTTTTTGTCGTATTTTAACATACCTTTAGTTTGCATTTTTTCAATGTTTTTAACATTAGTGTGAGCTAAACGTTTATGCCATAAAGAAATTGAACAAACAATATAACCAGAAAAGTTCACTTCATTCACATTAGCAACCAATCCATCAATTACATCATTACCAACTCTCGACACACTAGCAACACTAGAAACACCACACTCAACACTAGGACTACTCACATTACCCTCATCACTAAGACATAAGCGATACATTCCCGAAGTATTGTTCGCCCACCCAACATGTCTTCTTCCTTTAGTGATCACAATTTTGCCTCTCTCAACCACCATCTTGAACCCATCCTTGTCAAACTTGTCCGCAGAAACCAAACCGTTCGAGATGGTAGGAACATGAAGAACATCTCGAAGAGTCACCCATTCACCACGTGTGAACTTCAACCGAACATCACCCTTTCCTAGAACTTCAGCTCTGTGGCCATCAGCACAGACGACAACCGTTCCTTGTGGCATGGGGTGGTAGGTGCTAAAGCTCTCTCGATGCCCACAAACATGCACTGTGGCTCCAGTGTCCACGAACCAACCTCGAGCACAGATTGCTCGAGTAAGAGAGGAGATCATGAAAATCTCTCCAAGGTTCACACTAGCCACCATGTCAGTCACCTTCTCGATTGCGTGTGCAACCGGTACTGATTTGCGATCTTTTCATTCTCTCACATAGTGCCCAATCTCTCCGCAGACGTGGCAAGGACCGGCCCTTTTTGGCTTTGAGTTAGGATTCTGATGACCCGATTTTTTGAAGCTTTTTTTCTTGGGTCCAAAGTTCTTCTTGTTCTGTCCCCCAGATTTGCCTTTGTGGCTAGGACTCCTAGCTGACACTTGATGCACACTTTGTCCAACTTTACCTCGCTTGTCCCTGATGCGAGTTTCCTCCTCAATGCGGAGGTGTTTCATCAGATCATCCAAGGAGTAGTCCTCAGACTTGTGCATCATTCTCTTAGAGAAATCTTTCCACGAAGGTGACAGTTTTGCGATGATCGCACCAACCTGAAAGAGTTCTGGAAGAGAGATGGTGAGTGCGTTCAACTTGTTGACTATGACTTGGAGTTCATGCACTTGCTCCATAATCGATTTGTCATCAACCATTTGAAACTCAAGATACTTGGACACTAGGTACTTGTTAGTACCTTCCTCATGTGCCTTGTACTTAAGTTCCAACGCATTCCATAGCTCTTTCGGATCTTTGACCGGCGAGTAAAGATCATAGAGCCGATCAGATAGGGAATTCTTGATGTGACCCACACATAATTCCTCGGATTCTCTACGTAGAATCCTTTGCTTTTCTAGTTCTGTAATGACCGCTGGGTCTACAGATTCCCCCTCCTTGGGAATTGGATCATCAAGAATTGGTGGCAGTTTTGGGTCCAACACAAAGGAGAGCTTCAAGACATGAAGCATGAACTTGACCTTTTCGGCCCAACGAGTGTAGTTCTGACCATCGAATTGGTCAAGTTTGGCAAACTCTTGGTTCATGAAGTGGAGGCTAGCAGTAGTGTCCATTAGTCTGTTGATTTATCACAAAAACTAAAAACCTTTAAGATTGTTGTATATCAAACTAAAAGACACGCAAGGAAACCGACAAATAATATTGTGATTTATATGTCGATTAGTTGCGAATAATAAATTCAATTATTATTATTATATTTACCAAGTTCCGTCCAGAAACCAGATCTATCCTTCTCGATTAGATCTGATTATAAGAAAGGTAGAAGAAGACTGTCCTGTTATTGGACGAATTAAACACAAGAAAGAAAAATAAAACCAACCTGTTGATTGCTGAATTGATCTTGAAGCAACTGTACGGATCAGATTCCTGTCCTTAAAGGTTTTTACTTTGCTTCTACTGGCTGTAAGCAACAGAGTAAAACCCCAGGATTTAATGCAGCTTGATCGATATTCCAACAGCACTGGAAATCGAGAAACACAAAGCGACTACTCGGAAACTAGAAGAAAAAACACACACAGAGAGAGAGAGAGAGAGAGTGAGAGCTTTTAGTTTTTCGTGAGTGTTCATGTGGCTCCTAGGGAGCTGTATTTATAGGTATTGTAACCCTAGAAGGCGTCAAACGGGCCCCCATAGGTCGGCCCCAGAAACCCTAGGGCGACAGCTTGCTCTCCAAGCAAGCCGCTTGGCCTCCACGAAGTGCAAAGTGCGCCTAAATCACGCCATTTCGCGCACTCGCAGCGTCGGCTAGTGCTAGGCGCGCGTGTGGGCTTGGCCCAATCCTTTGATCCACTAAAGCCTTTGAAGGCTTACCAAGGGAATAGGCTTATAAACCCTCAAAAGTTTCTTCTCCCCACCAATGTGGGATACAAAGGAAATTGCCAACTTGCAATTCCTTTATATATAAAATTCCAACAAACAATATATGACCTACCGAAATTCCAAAATACAACAGGAGCACAGGTTGTTGGTGGTGGTAATTGAGCACAGTCAAATCCATAAAGTCGAAGACATCGCTCAAAAACACAGAAGGATCAGAAGGAATAGCAATTGAATGGAAAATCACCATATAATTGAAACATTTCACAACATATCGGAATTCGTCACAGAAACATATAGAAATTCGTAGCCTTCAACATACCAGAATTTGTCACAGCAATAGATAGATATTCCTAGTCCCCTTCTTATATCATTAATGAAAATCCTGAAATAAGATTTCAGAATATCACTTACCAAATATTAGAGTAAACGCAAAAAGTTAATGGGGTGATTTTGTCATTATTAAAGTGTTTTTAACACATTTTTGACTAATATACAAAGAATAAGTCTTCAATTAGAAAATTATTCTTCATGATGCAAGAAATATTATGTTTTTTGTTATTCAACTTTTGTCACTAACATACAACACAATGCAAAAAAAAAATGTAAAAAAAAAAAAAAAAAAAAAAACAGTCCCGTGGTTCACTATGGGATCACCAGGGTATTGTTGACTCATCTTCTTCTTTTAGAATATCAAAAGTAGCATTCTTTATGATAAATGACTAACGATTTCATCTACTATTGTAAAAGCTTTAGTCTTTATGATAAATAACCAATAATATATGGGTGGTGATTCCTAGATTAAACTAATTCTTATTTAGGATGCATTCTTTTGAACGCTTTTCGAAGTTTCTTCAGGTAACTGTATCAGGTTTTTTTTTCCAGTTTATGGTTGTTTTACAACTTACTTTGGTTGTCATTTTGACCTTTTTGCCCCTGTGAGGCTGTGACTTACTTGATTTTTGTTCCAATCTTGATTGCAGTATACCCCTGCTGTTGATACACTTAGATGCAATCCAAGTTAACCACACCGGAGATTAAGATAATAACTATTTGTATAGAACTTTTAGTCTGTGGTGAAAAGAGTCATTTTGTAGTTGTTTTTTTTTTTTTTTTTTTTTTTTGAAATTGGCCATTAACTGTCACTGTGTGTGGACGTTTTGGGCCAAGATATTGAATTATTTGTTTGTCTATAGTATCCCTTCTTTCATAGTTCTTTTTATTGAAAAGAGTCATCTTGTTTGTGTATATGCAATCATTTTTTCTTTAACATATAGTAATAAATACGTATTAGTTAAACACTTTAAGCATGCCTTTAGTCGTATTATGTATCCAATTGTATTGAATCAAACCATCCTTATATTACATTAAACACTTTTGGTCTTAAATGAGTCAGACTAAACTTTCTGTTTATACTTGAATGAGTGAATTATTTGAGACTAAAATCTGTTGGAATGCAGTTTTAACATTGAAAAGAATTTGTTCTTCTTTTCTTCATATGAATTGATGATCAACAGCATTTGTATGAAAGTGTTTTGAAATGAGAGCATAGATTCTTCTCATTACAATTTGTAAATGTTTGTATATATCATACATCGGATTCTTGTCATTACAATTTGTAAATGTTTTTAAATGTTTCTATCGGCACGAAGAGCATAGATTCACGCATGTGTAATTGAAATGTCAGAACAGGTTGGGTGTGAAATAATTGATAAGTTGGGTAAACTGAAAAAGTAATGGTTTTTCTAAACATTTACAAATTGTAATGACAAGAATCTATGCTCTTATTTCAAAACATTCTCATACAAATGTTGTTGATCATCACATTTGTAGATCATCAATTCATGTGAAGAAAAGAAGAACAGATTCTTTTCAATGTTAAAACCATAGTTACCAGAAACGTCCAACTAGTGGCGTCCCACGTACCGAAACGGCATGTACCCAATCAACGTGAAATCGGTCCGGTACATGAAATATTAGCGAACCTCAATTGGATACGATCGATCCCAATCGCGATCCCAGTCGATCCTAAAAGCGAACCCAATCGATCCTAATAGCGTTCCTGGAGTCAAAATCGGGCGTACCTGGAGTCAAAATCGATTTTACTGGAGTCAAAATCGATCGTACCTGAAGTCGATTTTATTGCTTCTAATCGGATTTTATGCATCGATGACATGGCGATTTGAGTGGGAGATAAGCCGCGGTTTTCACTATCTGTTCGATTTCTCCAATCGTCGGGTTCGATTTCTCCAATCGTCAACTGTCTAGATACGATGGAACGATGTTTAGTTTTCTTAATGTTAATCACTTAATTGCACAGTGTAAATTGCAAGTCTTTGAGTTCATATATTGACCTTGTATTGGACACCCAAAATCAAACTCAATTATAGCTTTCTATCTTAAACATCTGCACTTAATTTTGTTATTTCTAATTTTATATTTTCCATTACAAATTGTGTATCCGATATTCCGATTGTGAAGAATGACATTTGGAAGAAAAAAAGAGTCTCGGCCCCAAAAAACAATCCATATTGATGATGAGGTTCAACAAACAGCCCCAAAAAACAATGTTGAGAAAGATCCATGAAAACCACTCCATGAAGAAGTTACATATGAAGAAGTTCAAGGAAACAAGAATAGTGGAGGTTCTAAACGTTGGACCAGTAACCACCGTAAAGGCAAATATACAAGCTCTTATACTCGAATCCATGTTCACTTTTTTGGACCTCCTGTGGGGAAAACAGCTGAAATCAAAAGGTGTCTAGTTCTTGTTAAAAGTAACCGTTATTATGACATTCTATATAATAGGGTGAAAGAAGCGAAAAAGAAAGGTGTTGCTGCCAAATCATTGAAGAACTCGTTGCTCTCAAAAAATTCAACTTCAAAAAGTAGGATTGAAGATTTATTTAAGATGCTCAAGACAGAGGAGGTTGAAATGAATATAGTTTGAGGCTTGTGTGCTAATGCGATTCCGTTTAATGTGCTACGGAACCCACAATTCCTTGAAATGATTCAAGCCATTAAGAAAGCACCGGAAGGTTACAAACCACCTTCATATGAAAAAGCCAGAACTTCGTTGCTTGATCAATGTGTGAGACAAGTGGGCAAAGAACTTGATCCCGTCAAAGACACGTGGTTAACACAAGGAGTATCCGTTATCTCGGATGGTTGGTCAAATGTAAAAAATGAACCACTTATAAATGTTATTGCACAAAATTCACGTGGTGCAACTTTTATGTACACAGAGACCTTTTCAGGGATTGAGAAGACGGGAGTGGAGATTGCTAAGTTTCTTGAACACGCTATAGAGGAGATTGGTCCAAGTAGTGCTATTCAAGTTGTAACCGATAATGCGGCGAATTGCAAGGCGGCTGGACGGGAAATACAGTAGGTATATAAACATATTTTTTGGTCCCCTTGTTCTGTACATTCTTTAAATTTGATTTTTAAAGACATGGCAACGCAATTTGATTGGCTGTCCGACACGTATAACGGAGGGAAGGGTATTGTCACGTTTTTTTTAAACCACACACACGCCTTAGCTTTCTTTAGAGACAACTCGAAATTGCAATTGTTAAAGGTTGCACAAACACGATTTGCATCGCATTACATATTGTTAAAAATACTAACCGAGTGTAGGGAAGCACTTGCTACTACTATTGTCGTAAACTCGTGGCGGGAATGGGTCAACAAGGCGGATGAGCACACTAGGGTACTTGCTAATGAAGTGGTAGATACAATTAAAGATGAAAATTTTTGGGATGATATTGCTCACATTTTGGCTGTCACAAAACTTATATTTTACATGGTAAAGTTTTCTGATGGTGAAGGTCCAAAAATGACAGAAATATATGAACGAATGGTATTTTAATATTTTTGTTATTAAGTATTATGATGAAGTAATTGTGGTATTTCTTTTGTTCCTGTTTTGGTAATTGGTACTTTTGTTATTAAGTATTTTATGTTTGAACTTTGAAGTGTTAAATTGTTACCTGTTAAGTAATAGTACACATATATTTTATGAAGTAATTGTGGTATTTCTTTTGTTCCTATACCCGACTATACAATACACTGTACCGGTTCGTACCGAAATGAGCCTACCCCCCCCCCCCCCCCCCTACCCGATACGCTAAATGTCGTGAACCCCGTACTGTACCGTACCTCGTTCCCCGTACCGTACCGCGTTTCTGGTAACTATGGTTAAAACTTCATTCCAACAGATTTTAGTCTTAAATAATTCACTCATTCAAGTATAAACAGAAAGTTTAGTCCGACTCTTTTTTATATTAAACAAAACAATGCTTAAGGGATAGATACTCTTACCATTTTGACAACAAAAATAGACATTTTTGCACAGCCAAACAATGAAATTTTTTAATGTAGAAAAGGATCATTATAACAGCAAACAATAACCTGACAGCAAAATAAATAGCCAAACTCCATTTATCATTTTGACAAGTTTATTGGAACATTGTGACACCAAAACTGGTTCATAATGGATCAATTTCACATCATAAAATTGATATGTCAGAACAGGGTGGGTGTGAAATAATTGATAAGTTTGGTAAACTGAAAAAGTAATGGTTTTTCTACAATTTAACGTGATTATTTTTATAGCTTCATATCAACCAATCAATCATTTAATGCAATTATGGGAATTAAAATTAGCATTATAATTTAAAAATCTATCTTTTTTAATAAAATGATTCAAGAGATTGGATGCTGTTAAAGTTTAAAAAACTATTGTCATATGGTTATTCCACTCTTTCTTAGATATGGCATCAAGAAGTTTACCAAATGCATAATTCTGATTTCTAAGTAACGATTTTACAAAGTAATAATATACAGGGGGTTGGGGGAACAGCTTTGAAAGATTTTGGCAATCAAGGTAACAGAGAAAATTAATTTTGCACTAATTCAGAAAGATTAAAAAAAACGACGCCTTACTATGTGCGTATGAGAGAGAGAGAAAGAAATTGTAAAACGGTTACTTGTTAGTGTCAGAAGTTTAATGTGGCCAAAGTCTAAACTTCAAAAATATAAGGCGAAATTATGAAATGCACAAAAGACACTGTTTTTTTTTGGAAACGGCAAATGAATTAACGGAGCCTACACGTACTTTTAAACGTGCACCCTAGGTTCAAGCTCCGCAAAGCTGGCAAACCCAGCCCCCGACGGGATTTCCAGGGAAAATTCCCCCACAAAGAGCAATTAAAGAGGATTTATGGAGTCCCAAAGATTCGAATGTCCAACCTCACCCCACTGTGGGTTATAAACCCGGTATATCACTGTTAACAAACGCTAGGACTTTTAATATATGTATATAATATGTTACTTCAGATAAAATATGGAACCAAAGCAGTGCTTATTCTTTGGGGCATGCAATTTTTTTAGAGAATTTTTTGTTTAACAGAACACAGTACCACTGTGACAGTGTGTGACAGGGTAGAGTTAATTTTAGTTTTCAGGTAGGGTTCCTGATTCTCTGACGAATCGAGTAGCTTCGATCACCGTGCTCGTGGTCATTCATCCAGACTTTTATCGTTGGTGGTGTTGGGTGTTCTTCAAAGGCGGTGGTATGTGTATTCAGTAATGAAGAAAGATGTTTAATAGGAAGGGTTCCATCATCCATGAGTATGTGCGTGAGGAGGACAGGGAAGATCACTGAAGCAACGCGATTGGAAGAAAAAACGGCAAACACCGAAGCTAACCTCCAAACCTACAGCCGATGCACAATTCCGGGTCAATTTAGTGAAAGGGAGGGACCGGAAGCGACAAGTTACCCATAATACAGTGGCAAATTCGTGATACTGTTCGTCAAGTCTACCGGAATTAATTGTATGTATTTTATAAGAAATGGCTCTTATCTAATAAAGAATTTACGGAAATAGTACTTATGTTTGAAAAAGTTATATAAATGATTCCTTATTAAAAGTGAATTTATAGAAATCGTCCATTTATTTCACAAAATTACAAAAACGGTCCCTGTATATCAGAAAATTACAAAATAATTCCTATCTGATTTAAAAAAAAAATTATAGAATTGGTTCTTTGCTAAATAAATTACAATATAACCCCTGTTTAGTAAGGAATTTAAAGAAATAGTCCTTAAATGACAACGAATTTACATATAAAAGTACATAAAAGTCCCTTCCTAATAGAGAAATAACTAAAAAGGGTCATACAGTTCACAAAATTATAGAATTAGTCCTTGTTTAATAGTGAATTTACCAACATGGTCCCCATGTTTCATAGATATTACCCTGTGTATTGGATAGATAATATAAGATTATTAAACTAACAATAGCGTGATGCCGTCGTACTATTTAGAAACAAAACTTAGATAAAACTGCAAAAATTGTCCTTATGGTATGTATTTTTTTTGGGTTTTGGTTAAAACCCTAACTTTTTGGATTGGTGGTCATTTTGAGCTAGTTTCGTTGTGTGTTTCGTCCCTCCGAAAATTAAAATAACTATAACATCCTTGGTGTATTTATTTTCCATTTTTCTTTCATTTTCTTTAAAAAGTTTATTACTTATTTATTTATTTTAGTAATTAAAAATAAAAGATGGCCAACCCCTCTCTCTCTCATACACAAGAACATATATACACACAGTTCTCTCTCTCTCTCTCTCTCTCTCTCTCTCTCTCTCTCTCTCTCTCTCTCTCTCTCTCTCAAAACCTTAAGGTTCTTTATCGAAATCTGGAGCAAATTGAACCAGAAAAACCTTAGGATTTTCGTGTGTTCATCTTCATCACGAATAAAACCTCAAACAGTTTTATCTTCCTGTTCAAGATTTGAATTTTCACACAAAAACACCAAGAACACATAGTTGGTTGTGTTCTATGAGTTCATTTTCTGATTTTGTTGTGTTTGATTCCTCCAAAAAAAAAACCAGATTAAAAGTGTGGCCGGAGGTAAGGAATGTCGGAAATATATACAAAGTATATAGTTGGTTACCATTCCAAGTCATTTGTGATCCATTATGTATTTTTTATTATGTATGTTTCTTTTTATAAGAGTTTTGGTTCAATTTTTTTAATAATTTTTCGTTAATTTTTTATAGCTTTCTTTTTATATATTCTTTAAAACTATTTTGTCAAGAATATATTTGTTTTCATGTATGTATAATTGTAAAGAATATATAAGCCTCTTCCATTTTTTTCTAGAATGTAAATTTAATACATTTTGAGAGTATATTTTGTATTTTGATAGCAATTGCCTAAAAGTTTAAAGCATTTTGATAGCAATTTAAAGACAAAAGGAACAATGAAAATGTTTTTTAATTATTTTTTGTCTTTTTACATTGATTAGGGACCAAATTCAAAACAACATCAAAATATGAGAACTTTCTAATTGGAAAAAATAGAAAAAATAGAGTTAGAAACCAATCGATGCAAATTCCAAACCATAAAGACCATTCCTAATGTGCTAATTTTAGAGACTATTGTTATAATTTACGTTTGTTCCTTTTACTTGCAGCCATTAAAATGTTTGTTTACTGAAGTTGTCTCATTCCGATCCGCATCTGCGGCAAGTAATTTTAAACAATAATTACATTTGTCCCACTTTCTTTCAATTCCATCTTCAACCTTTATCCATTCTATCTTGAAGTAATCCCAAATAGGAGCGGTACAATTACCTCTACCCTCACATCGTCTGGTTGGGTTAATCCGGTCCCTTAACTCCTTTTGATACATTTTTTTGTTGTAGGGTTTTGGTGTTGTTTGGTATTTTTGTCATGTTCGTTTTTTTGGTAGTGGAGTTTTTTTTTGCTTGTGTTGTTTTTTTTTTTTGTCTTTGTTTTTGTTTGGTTGCAAATTTTTGTTTTTTTTATGGTTGTTGTTATTCTGCCCCTGTTCTTGCTCTGATTCGTCACTTAGCATAACATGGCATGTCGATGTTTCTTCTATATAAACTTCTTCTGAATCTTCTTCGTAATCCTATATTCTCAAAATAAAACATAAAATTACTACATTGTTAAATGGTGCTGAAACAAGAAAAGTCAGATTTGATATGCTTTCGTGCGGGCTTTGTAAGTCATTCAATTTTTAACCAAATCAAGAGTTTTTATAGTCTAAAATTAGCTACAAAACCTACACATATAGGAAAAAGAATCATGTCAATTCAACTTAAAATGAGTGAGATATGCATATTTTAACAAAAAAGTCAGATTACGTTTTAGTGCTGAAACAAAATTTAAAAAAAAAAAAAAAAAAGTCTGATTTGATATGCTTCCTTGCGGGGTTTGTAACTCATTCAATTTTTACCGAATCAAGTGTTTTTATCGTCTAAAATTAGCTACAAAACGTGAATAACATGTAGAAAAAAGAATCATCTCAATCTCACTTCAAATAAATGAGATATGAACATTTTAAGAAAAAGACAGATTATGTTTTAAAGTTGAAACGGAAAAAAAAATCTGATTTCATATGCTTACTAGCGGGGCTTGTAACTTATTCAATTTTTAACCAAATCAAGAGATTTTATAGTCTAAAATTATCTATAAAACCTAAATAACATGTAAGAAAAATAATAATGTCAATCCCACTTCAAATTGGTGAGATATAAACATTTTAAGAAAAAGTCAGATTGTGATTTATTGCTGAAACAAAAAAAAGTACAATTCTTACTTGGTCATCAAAGACTTTTCCAATTCAATTAGCTGGATTGCCATCTTGATTATTAGCATCATGAACATCCGATTTTCGGTATCTTGATGATGGTATATTTGGTAATCCATTCAAATCCTACATTGTCAATATCATACATTAATAATATTACTAAACAAATTCTTAGTTTTGACAATCATACGTTCATACTACAAACTAATCTAACAAAAATCTTGCATGCATGTCTATAAACTACAAAGTACATTGTTAAATGGAACTTAAAACATGAAATACAAATATATAATCTTACTTGATCTTCATGAGCATCTATATATCGAATTATTTGAAGCTGATTGTTGAGAAGTTGATGGTTGTAGACTACTTTTTTCGCCTTTTGACATTGCCTATTGATGGTTACGAATTAAGAACTAGATCAATGATGGTGGATAATAGATGTTGAATTAAGATGAAGAGCATATGAGGATGGAATCAAGATGTGGAGATGTCGACTTAAGATGATGATGAATTGATGATCGAACAATCGAAGTCCAACATGAACAACCTACTCAACTTTTTCTTTGATATTGGTTTAGTCATGCATTTTCAAGTTGTCGCTAGGGTTCAAGCAGGATTTTTTTTGATCTGATATGCTTTGTTTGTGTAGCCGTACGTTTACTTACTATGGCCCGATTGTTTTTTAAGGCCTCCAAGAACTATTGGAAGTTCAATGGATATGGGTTATATTTAATCCGGTCCGGTTCGGTTCCCGGTTTTGGGCCGAGTCCAATGACCGGTTCCGGTTCCAAAAATCCACAAGAATATCGCTCCGGTCCTGGACCGATTGGTTTTATCCGGTTCAGGCAGGCCGGTTCTCTGGTTCAAATGCTCATCCCTATTATTATCTCTCACGCAATAAATAAATAAATACCATATAATTCAGTGAATAAATATATTTCATACAATTTGGGGTTGAGTTTTTGTTAGTTCTTATTTGAACGGTTTATTCAGTGCAAAATACAAAAACAATTAGTCTTATTTTATCCAAAAACATTCTCTGAAGACACATCATGTATCACTCAGCATTTAGGCCCATAGGGGCTGATTTTATTTTTTATTATTTTTATTTTTTTCCCACTTTGAGTTAAACATGAGGACCAAAAGATATCACAAAATGAAAAAAAAAATATATGTATAAGAAAAATACAAATTTCCAAGACCTGGAAGTCTTTGAACGTCTAATATGGGGCTAGCTATTCATTTCAATCCTTCATCTTTAATGCTCCACATGATGTATAAGTTTTTGAACGTATGATTTGGGGCAATTTATTTCAATTCTTCTTTTTCTAATCTGCCTTATAAAATGGTTCTATTTTAAAGGAAAATAAGGGTTTTATGGCCCACACGATGTATAAGTCTTTGAACGTTTGATTTGGGGCAATTTATTTCAATTCTTCTTTTTCTAATCTGCCTTATAAAATGGTTCTATTTTAAAGGAAAATAAGGGTTTTATGGCCCACACGATGTATAAGTCTTTGAACGTTTGATTTGGGGCAGTTTATTTCAATTCTGTTTTTTCTAATTTTTCTTATAGTTTTTTCTAAAAATGAGAAATAACAAAACTATTGTTGATGAATATGCCTATCCTTTGTTATCTTTTATTTTTTAAGAATACATTTTTTTTTGAAAAATAAAAACAAAAATACCCAAATTTGTATATTTTGTAGATTATATATATAATTACATATCCATATCGATATACAAAGTCGTTATTAATAGTTTGTTCATTGATGAATTTTCTTAATTATTCTTATCTTTTTCGAAAAAAAAACAAATATACCAAAATATCTTTTTATGACGTAAATATAGACATTTATATTGATATAGGAAGTGTTTTATAACACTTTATTTCATTGATGAGTATGTTGTTTTCAGAGATGAATGTTAATTATTTATTTTTAACAAATATACGAAAATCTCTAGTTTTTAGGCCTTACAATTAAACATCCATACCAAAATAAAAAATATTTTTTTTAAAACTGTATTCATTGATGAATGGTGTTGATTTTTTATTATATATTGTTTTACTTTATTAAAGAACACCAGAATTTATTATTTTTTAGCCTTAAAATATGTTCCCATATTGATGAAAAAAGAGGAAAAAAAGAATTTTGTTCCTACGTGTTCTCACGAGACTTATTGTCTTTACTTGAACCATTCTATCTCTGTGTAATTTACACTGATATTTTATGCATTGTACTTTCACTTGGCTGGATAATATTTTATCTTATTTCCTAAATAAATGACCCCAAGATAGGTGTGCAGTTTGAGGCCATCCACTTGAATCCTTCATTTTCACAGTTTGCAGCACTATATAAAGCTGCATGGAGCATCTTTAAATTTTCATCCATACAAACAAAAAAACAAATCACCAAGATTTGGATTTACATCATGAGTCCTTGTGTTTTTATAATATTCTCACTTCTCTTCCTCTGTCTTGAGACTACAACTGCCAACCAATTGGCAGCAGTGGGAGGAGGAGATGATAATTGTTTTGAGAAGGAGAAAGAGGCTCTCCTTCATTTCAAATCTCTCCTTCAAGACCCTTCTGATTGGCTCTCTACGTGGACAGCTGAACAAGACAACTGCTGTGAATGGAGTGGAGTGACGTGCAACAACCAAACAGGTCATGTCACAGAGCTTGAAATTGTGTCCTGTGGTCTTGTAGGTGAGATTAGCCATTCATTGGTTAACTTAACCTACTTGAATCTTCTTGATCTTTCTGTAAATTCTTTTCATGGAACCATTCCCGCAATCATTGGTTCATTGACTCAATTAAGGTACCTTAACCTTGGTTTCAATAATCTTAATGGAACCATTCCCAGGTCCATTGGTTCCTTGACTGAGTTATGGGTCCTTGACCTTTCCTACAACTCTTTTTATGGAACCATTCCATTAGAGTTTGGAAACCTCACCAACTTGGAAGGGCTTTACCTTTCAAATGTTGGAAGGTGTAGAGTTGAGAACCTAGACTGGTTGTCTCCTCTATCTCATTTGGAGGGACTTGGAATGGATGGGATTTCACTGGCCAAAACAAATCATTGGGTAGATGTTATTCTCAGTCTCCGGAAACTATATTTGTTAAGTTTAAAGGGGTGTGAGCTGTCACAGGTCATGTATCCATTTTCTTCATTTCTCAACTCTTCTTCCTCATCTATTGAATACCTTCATCTTGGAAACAACAATCTCACCTCGTCCATGTATCGTTGGTTGTTCTCATTAACCAGCAATATTCTCCTTTCTCTTGATCTCTCTGGCAACATGTTAGATGGGATACCCAAATATCTTGGCAACCTCTGTAGTTTGAAATATTTGTACTTCTTTAACACCTCTGCCGCTGTCAAATTTCCTGATTTTCTCAACAACTTGTCTGGATGCACATCGCTTTCATTACACTCGTTGTATGCTTCAGGAAGCCAATTTACAGGGTCATTGCCTGATGATATCCAAAAATTTACATCCCTAACATACCTGGACCTCTCTGAGAATCAGTTAAAAGGAACTGTAAGTAAGAAACCGTGGGAACTGCCCAATCTTACATATCTTGATCTTTCCAAAAACTCACTCCAAGGATTTCCTTCCTCAGATTACATGTCAAACCGTTCTCATATAGAATCTATTCATCTGAGCTCTTGCAAGCTAGGGCCTCGCTTCCCCAAATGGATTCAAAAATTGAAAAATCTCACCCTTCTTGATATTTCAAATAATGGTATTTCAGATACTATTCCTCTTGAGTTTTGGGACTCATGGCCTTCCCGGTTATTATTCCTGAATCTTTCTTCAAACAACATAAGCGGGAAAGTACCAGATCTGTCATCAAATTTTCACAACAAGTCAGCGATAGATTTAAGCTCCAACAGCTTTGATGGTCCAATAACTAATGTCTCTTCCACTGTGGAATTACTGAATCTTTCCAGAAACAAATTCTCTGGAGGAATATCCTTCTTATGCCAGGTTGTCCATGGCTTTTTAGTTATTCTTGACCTCTCCCATAACTTTCTAAGCGGACAACTTCCAGACTGTTTGTGGCATTTCAAAGAACTAAAATTTCTTAATTTAGAACACAATAATCTGTCTGGAAGGCTTCCTGCCTCTGTTGGCTCTATGATTAAGCTCGAGGCATTGGATTTATACAAGAATGATTTCTCCGAAGAATTTCCTTTGTCTGTTAAGAATTGCACGAGCTTAAAGTTATTGAATTTGGGGGCCAACAAGTTTTCTGGTAATTTGCCTGTTTGGATTGGGGAAGGCTTATCTGGGCTGTATGTTCTTACGTTAAGATCAAACAACTTCTCTGGAAGCATCCCTTTACAATTATGTCAATTAGCAAGTCTTCAAATTCTGGACCTGTCCCTGAACCATTTCCATGGAAGCATCCCTTCATGTTTGAGTAATCTTACGATCATGGTGCAACAAGGATTCTCTCAACTACAGAATTTAGATATTGGCCATATAGTAATAACATATCCATATAATGTTGACCATGTGATGATCCAGTGGCAAGGAACTGAACGTGAATTCATCAAAAGTAATATGAAGTTGTTGAGGAGCATCGACCTCTCAAGCAACAACTTAACAGGGGAAATCCCATATCAGATTACCAATCTTGATCAACTGATTGCACTCAACTTATCAAAGAACACTCTACTTGGAAAGATTCCATGGAACATCAGTCAGATGAAAAATCTTTTAACTTTGGATTTATCTAGAAACAAGTTTTCAGGAGAAATACCATCAAGCATGTCTCAAATGACCTTATTGAGTTACCTAGACGTCTCAGATAATAGCTTGTCAGGGAGAATCCCATCCAGCACACAACTTCAGTCCTTTGACCATTCAAGATACGAAGGTAACTTAGGGCTATGCGGACCTCCCCTTACCAAAAAATGTCCTGGAGATGAAGAATCGGGAATACAACACATCATTGGTGAAAGTGAGGGTGAAGGTATAGACGAACTTCATGTATGGTTCTATATTGGTGGGGCCATTGGTTTCATTGTTGGATTTTGGATAGCATGTGGTGCTTTGCTTCTCAACCGTCGTGGAAGATTTGCTTTTTTTATGTTTCTTGATAGCTTCGAAGATTGGGTTTATGTGAAGGTTGTGGTGTTCATTGCTAATTTGCAAAAAAGACGAACATAGATAGTCATGTAAAACCATGTTTCATTTTTGTATTTGGCATGGGTTTTTAAGTCCTATCAATAAAATTGCCACCAACACCACGGGTGGCCATTTTCTAGTGTTGTGTGAAATAAGGCATCATAAAAAGTTTATATTTTCTAATTATATTTAAGAAAGTTTTTTTTTATACAAAAAAAATTAATAATAACCATTAAGGGTATATAATAAAAAGGGAAAATGTCTTATGAGGGTAACCATCTATCACATTTGTTCACATTTGGTCAGTTTTTTGTACACGTGTGACCATTAAACTTACTTAAAGTATTAAAAAAAAGTATCATTATGATCTGTAATTAAAGGTTACCTCGGTTTCCGACGACCTCACCGTCGACAATTAAACTTGTGAGAGTAATGAAGTTTTGCAGTTGTACACATTTAATCAATTATTTATATACACATTTGACAAATATACTTAGGATGGACAAATTTTCTAGGAAATATAGTGCTAGAACGATTATCCATCCATATACCTTTCTTTTCTTTATGAGTATATAATAATATACACTTTATGTTTCCAAAGGCCTTATCTGTTCATCAGTAAATCAATGTTCATCAAATCACATTGTTACATCAAATTATACCTTACCTAAGTTAAATGTTAAATCCCATTACTTAGTATTAACAACCAGCAATTACCTGTAATTTAACTGTACTCTATATGTATCATATCTATAGTATTACAACCATCACATAAAAGAATCTAATACACCATAAACAACCGTACTTGATGTCACATCCCCCATTCCTGCAATCCATTCCTTATTGCATTCCAGCCCATTCCGGCTGTGCATTCCAGCCTTATTCATCACCCAATTCCACTCCATGGATGCGGCCGTGGAACACATGGATCGCCATTCCAACTGAAAAGAACTCTTCAATTTCTGCAAAGCTTTTACTACAACATAAAGAAATAAATTTTACTTCATAAAAATCCTTTTCAAAGCTTCAAATTCCAAGAAATGTTTTAAAAGCACCTTAATCAATTGAAGTATTGGCCTCAGCTCTAACAATTTCAAAGATCTCTATGGTCTCTATGGCACTGATTATGGTATGACTACCTTTTACAAGCTGCAAAATTATTGTCAAACTCCTCCTGCTAACGAGGACTGTTAACACAAGAGCACTATTAATATCTCCACTCATTTTTGACAATATTAATCTCTTGAAACATGTTATCACCATTTATAATGATGTTAAAAACTCATTGTCCCTCCCGTATGAGTGGTGACCGAAGGATCAATCTCTACAAATTACAATGTAGTTAATAAAATTTTCAAAGAATAATGTCTAAAAAACAAAAAGAAAAATTGAAAGTACGATGCTATAAATGGTAAATTCGAAAAAAAAAATACAATGCCTTAATAAAATCTTGCACACAAGGTGCATTAAACAAGATAACATTGGTGGCATGCTATAGTTATGGTGATAATATTCCTTATTTCTTATATATCAAATGTGTATTCTTAGTTTTTTACTTTAATCAAATACTATAATCTTGAGGATGTGTCTATGATCTTCCATCAAAGTAATACTCTTAAGTATAGTTTAGAAATGGAAATATCAAAATCAGTTGTTTACTTTGAACACAACCTTCAAAAATTTTTGCTATAATATAGATCAACTTTTGTTCATGAAATTAATAAGTTTCTCTTTAAATGCACCATTGTCTCTGTTAGTGTATATTAATTAAAGATAGCCTTCACCCTTTTAGCTGGTTCCAAATTTATTAAGCATATATGATATTTACTAAAAAAGGTATGAAATGAAACCAAATAACTAGTTAATAAGAACATCACAATAGGAGCTTTTTCATGTAAAAAAAAACTCAAGAAAATTGAAGAAGTTATTGGATGATCTTTTTCAAAGAGCTTGTTAATTAACAAGTTTTCAATGATTTGGTGGATCTATGGGTTTTCAACCAATTGTATATAGACAACATATACAAGGTCCCCACAAATAACAAACTAAAATAACGTTTCTATTGTGGAGATAAAAGGAGCTTTTTCATTTAAAGTTTTGTAATGAAAAAATTCCACCAAAAAGCTCTTTTGTTATAGATGTTCGGTAAAAAATTTACCTGCCAACATCATCGGCTTTAACTAAACCAAAATTAACTCTGAGACAAGGCAAAGAAGTTATTGTCTTCAACATTTTAGGAGCTTCCACTATGATGGTTGTCGACCCAATCTTTAGTGATATAAATGCTTTTGATGTGAGCCTGTTTCTGCTGGTGGCTCTTTTGATGAACACATGATTCTATGAACATAACTCCGATTATTTTGGATGCTCCTGCACTATTCAAGAAACCATAGCCATCATTCAATTCTAGAATGTTCAAATCAACAGTCAAATTTTAGTTATGCACTAAGATAAACAAAGTTAATTCCAAGGGTCTATACCACATTACCAACAACAATCTCCATTTTAACAATTTTAACATTAATCAAAGCAGATAAGGATATCAAAGTTAGTGGCAGATGTAACACCAATCTCATTATCCATTGAAAATCATTAGAATGAGAATACTCTCGTTCGTAATCAATATAATTAATTATTATTATCTAGCAGATACGTAGATTCATACCAATCTCGGTTTGGCATCAGTTTGTTTGTTTCAGTTAATTATTTCAATTTATAAAAAGACAGGTTATATTCAAACCATAGTGAAAACATGTAGCTAAAACCCAAAATTTTCAACTGGTTATGTAAAATGATGCTAAGAAAATCAAAAAATTAGGAACAAAGTTAAGAATGAACACCTTCTTTCTCTCAGAAAATCCAATTGAAGAAATGTTGCTAAAGGAGAGGGGATTTGAAGCTGAGGAGATCGGAATCATTATTGAAATGTGCAGAGATGAAGCAGACGCCATGGGAAATAGTTACGGAAGGTTCTCCGATGAAGGCTGGAGATGAGGGTGAGGAACTTGAGCTGCAAAGAACGAACCAGATGAAGAAACGTAAGTTTCATGCATATACAGTTCTCAATGTACTCCAATAAATGGAAATCAAATGACCAAATATGCAATAGAATGAACAGTTTGAACACGGAATTAACTCTATCAATTGCTAATGTATAGTGACATTAATTAAACAACTGATTAGAAAGAACACCTGGTTGTTCAATATTGAAGACCCGACGAATTTAAATCTAAAATCAATTTTGAATCGGCGATGAAGAGACACTAAATTAGCTTGATTGACGATGAGTTTTGAAGAGGTGCTCGCCAGTGAAGAGAGGCGACAGAGTATGTCGATCGATTGATCGATCGAGTGTGTGTGTGTGTGCGAGAGAGAGAGAGAGAGAGAAAGAGTGATCAATTTTGCAGTTGATGTTTTCATTCATCGATGCTTTGATAAGTAAGGCGCTTGACCAGAAAAGAGTGAAGGCGATCTATAGGGGCAAAATGGGAAAAATACAAATGAACTGTCAATTCAATTTTGACGTTGTGTCAAATGAACATCCAGTGTTTTGTTAAACATTCTGGTCGATGCAAAGGCTAAAGTTCGTTAATAATTGTAAAAATACAAATTTTAATTAAAAATATTATCTAGTACACCTAATTAAGCGTATTAGATTTCTTCATTTGTGTGTATTAAATTAATTTAGCCTTTTATAATACGGTTTTCATTACAACCGTATTAGATGAGGGTGTATTGTATTACCTGTTGTCCAGTAGTGAGAATAAACCTACTTAAGTGTATGTTTGAAGTCCATAAATGAATTTGCAGTGAGTATGTTATATTGCCCTTTGAAGACGAGTTGGTTAAACTCTGGTTGGACAAAAGTTAATTGTCACCCCTCAAACGATCACAACATAAATGTCTATGTTAAAATCCAACCTTTTTATTTTATCCTTTACAATTAAACCTTTTTTTTTGTTCAAAGGTACCATGCATTTTGAATTTAAAACATAATATGTTGGAAATAGCATGTACTTCCATTGACTTTATTTTAGCATCCTGGTTTCATGTTTTCTTTTTGAAGCATGTTTTCTTATTAAAAACAATTAGATTATAGCCCACGTTAAACGCGGGAAACGCATAAAAAACATATAATCGTGTACAGATATTGCATAATGATTATTAAAAAATATATGGTTATTGCTATTATTGAAATGTGTATAAAATACATTGAAAATGATAAATATCTATAATCATTGAAGGACCTCTTTGTAGACAATATTTTTTGTTTTATTAGTTGAACGACTTTCCTTATCTCATATAATTATGATATTGTTATATAATTATAAGCATTTTAATCAAACGTTCCTTCCATAATAAGGTTACCTAATTTAAACATATATTGACAACCAATATACCGTTTTTTCCACTGCATTAAATATTGACAACTATTTCATTTATTCAAATAAAGTTATGTAATATAAGTTATAGATTGTTAAATGTTATATGGATTTAATTTTAGTATATCATCAATGGAGATTTTTTCCTAATTCATGATTGGTTTATTTTAAATTGATTATCAATATAAATGCTAGTTTTTATGTTTGTTCTTATTTATTTGGTGTCCGCAAAAACTTTGTATTAGTTTTGGCGCAACTTTGAATAATTTTAGGATATCATCAATGTAATTTGGTATATCTTTCAATTATATGAAATATCAAATAATGACATTTCATTACTATTGTGATAATTTAGTTTATATATTGTATTTTTAATAATCTTAACGGTCCTATTTTTTTCTAATAACCATAATACTTTTACTAATTGTACTTTTTACAAATCTCCTAATATGTTATAATTTTTATCTTACTTTATAATTTTTCATAACTATGTTATTTTCAAGATTGACTGCCTTAATAGTTTTTTTTTTCAGTCTATTCAATTTTATATTTCATTGTACAACATCATCGTTTGTATGTATTCTGAAATTTCACTTTAAAAATGTTTAATGTTTACACTTTGATATTAATTTTTTTTAATAAACTCGTGTAATAATTATGAAATATATATCTCATTTTAATTAACATTTACTTCTTTCATTATATCAAATTCCTCATTAAACGGATATATTTTTGGAAAGTAATAATTATAATGGAGCAGCATTATCTAAGACGTAAATGCTTGATATACTTTTGGAGGAAACAAATCAGGATCATTAAAAAAATTTATATAAAGAAAATAAAAAATTTAATTTGGTGAAATTATGGATAAAGTACTGGCGAAAATTATTTTGGAAGGAGTTAATTTTGTAAGGTATAATAATATTACAAAATTTGAAATATATATATTTGTTGTGTAAATTTATATATTTTATTGTTACTATATAAAGATAAAAAAGAAGGTGAATATGATATACAAAAAGATAATAATTTCAATGATATTTTAAAATCATGCCAAAATTAACCGGATTCTTATGACATAAAAATTAAAAAAAAATCATAATCATCTCTAATATATAAAAATAACATTTTGCTAATTAATGTCAGTTCCCAAGATAGTTAATTTCTGTTTTGTTAAAGGTGCGTAATATCTTTTCCTGTTTATTTGAAAAGTTTCAGAAAATTAGTTAACTGATTTCGTGTAATCTGTGACAAAGAAAATCGAAATATATGAATACATATATTTGATATAGGAACAAAAAATAATCGAAAAAATATAAAAAGAAAAAGAAGGTACTGACCTTCTAATGCACAAGAGCGAATGTTTGAAGCAGAGAATGATGATGTAAGTTATAAACAATAATAATGATGTTGTAGGAGAAGGTTTGAAGAAAATAAACGATTGAAAATAAGTGTGAGTCGCAGATTCAAGGATGAATCGTTTATGTATGTGATAATTTGAATATGATTTTTCGGTATTAATGATTTCCTAATAAAAGTAGATTTTATATTAATGGTTTACTAATATAAATAGATTTATATTAATGCTTGATATTAATGCCTTAATTGAAATGGTTTTGTTAATAATTTGATTTTTTAAATTGACCATATTAAAATTTTCATAACCGGAAATTCAAAATTTAAAATATGGAAAGCTTTTATTGAAATTAAATACATTTCATTTCAACGAATGTAAGTTATTATTTGACAAGTGGAAAGCATTTATTGGATTAAATATATTCCATATAGGGAAGATGATGTCAGCAATTTGATCGAATCGTGGAAAAAAAAAAGATTAAAATACAATCAAGGGTCTAGATTATTTAAGATGATGTCATAAGGTTTCTGTTTTAATAATATTTAGAGATTTTTTTTCCTAATTAAAACACACACATACACACAGGCCACAGAACACTACCCCATGTATGTACTTTCATCTTCATCTTTTGCTATTAATGTCACTTGTTAAGTAATTTTTTTAGTCAGCTTTACCTATTAAGCCTCTTAAACAAAAAATAATACATATTTTGATATAACTAAGAGCAGTGCATCCAAGTTTCTTTAGTCAGTTGATGTTTAGGAAGAAGATGAAAAAAGGAACAAATCCTAAAAGAGTGAAACAAAACCTTCATCTCTTAAAAAATTATCAGCAAGAACAAAATATGGGGTACCTGGAAGAAGAAAATATGTCAGTTGTGCTATTTCAAGAAGAATCAAATAAAATAAATAGATTAACATTTGAAGATGGATAAAGATCCAGAAACAGAGGGCAATTCAAGAACCAAAACCAAATTTTTTCCCTAAATCGATTGTCCAGTGATGAAAGTTAGGAGGTTGCTATGAACTATTTTGAAAAAGATGTTCTCAAATGGTATCATTAATAGGAGCACAACAGAAGACTGATATGTAGTTGGACATAACATTTTGTGATCAATTACTCAAAACGAGATCATATAGTAAGGTCAGAAGAAAGATGAAGAATTAGAAATCAAGATCAAACACAGGAAACAAATTTATTCTTAGCAATCAATATTCACTTCTTTCAGACATTTCATCAAACACTTGGAAGGCGGACCGACCTTTTGAAGATAATTCTTTCTTTTCATTCAGATGACACTGACTAGCGATGCAAACCTGCAATGGAGTTCAAGAATAAAAGGAATGAAATAGAGAAATTGGACTAGAAAACGATGTTGATGAAGTTGTGGATGAAGAAGATGGGAAGCTAGTTGATTCAGAGGACGGGGTACAAGTCATTAAGCCTAATAATCCTTATATTAGTGTTAGCTCTTCTAATGACGTTGAAGTTGAAGAAAGGGAGACATGTTTGATGATGCTTTTTAGGAAGTTAGAAATTTAGAAAAAGGTTAAAAAGGTAATATCACAAGGGTGCTCGACAATTGTAGAATGGAATGTTGCAACCAACCAACATTGTTGATGGTTTAAAGGAATTTTACAACTTCAGACACCGTTTGGGAATGGTCAATTACTCAAGGCTTAGTTTGTCCATCAATTGCAAATGTTTCAATTAATTGAAACATTTGTAATCAGTATCACGTTTTTGGGATTGACCCACCTCTGGAATATGGAAAATCATTAATTGAAGCTGTAATTCCACTATCTTTTCTTGATTTCCATCAAATTTTTAAGCCATAACTTCATTATAAGTTGATGTGGATGTAACTCTTTGTATTGAATATTGATGTTATGTGTCGCATCTTCTTCAAGATCCACCTATATAGTAAAAGAAAAAAATAGACAATGAATGATAATTCCTTTCCTAATAGTAGCAAAATATTGGAATATAATAAACATTTGTCCAAAAAAAAAAGGATCCACTTTGTAATATAAACATAAGGTTAATATACAAATTAGAGTTTGCGTGCACCAACAATTATAATCTTTAATTAATGTGGGAAACCTTGGAGGTTGAAGAAGACAAGTAAGAAGGATTTGTAACATTGTATCTTTTAATTTCTCTTTTTATTTGATTTATGGTAATTAATACATGATTTAATAAACTTGTTTTAAATTTCAAAAATGATTCTTAGGCGAAATTTCACAAATATCAGAAATGGTCATTATCCAAAATCTCTTCAACTTAACGACTCCATTTAACAGACATCCATCACCAGGACGATTGGAGTGCAAAGTTTTATCGAAAGAGATCATTCATGCAAAAAAAAAAATAAGTTTTATGATGACTTTTTGGGGATAAAATCAAAACCATAAGGACCATTTGTAAAATTTTGTCAAAAGAATTTATAGAAATGGTCTTTATGTAATAGTAAATACATAGAACTTGTCCATATGTAGACAAAATGCAAATATTTAAGGAATGATCCCTATGTTTTTAACAAATCATCAGAGTTTAAACACAGTTTCAAAACAATCTTTTGGGTATTACTAGCATTGTATCAAATAAACCATAGAAAGCAAACCAAGATTTACAAGATCAAAGTCAAATGTAACTTATACTCCACTAAGTCTCCCATGGGCTTCATTACTTCTAGATCACTTCACACCTTTAGCTATCACCTGAGATACATGACATTAAAAAGTGATATATAAACAAATCACATATAATATGTATATTTTCGTAAATGTTATATGTAATTCTTGTCGCAGTAATATGGATACTTTCATATGAAGAACATATCATGATAAGTCTATCATAATTACATATCAAATTTTCAAAATTATGTTATCTTTTAAATATTGTCTTTTAAATATGTTGTGTAGGATAACCCAACAACAAATAATAAAAAATAAACATAATTAAAATAGAAAAACTACAATCAAATAAATAAGAGCATTGGGTAGTTAAATATATAAACAAAGATGTTACATAAACATACATTTAAATCAAAAGAAAAAACTAACATTTGTCAACTTTGCTCAAACAAAAAAGCCTATATCCATTTTATGAATCTTCTTTCTTCATTTAACATCATTCAACAATAGAAACTTGATGACAATTCTTCACTAACCTGCAATCAAAATATTTTTCTTGAAAAAGAAGAAGCAGAAAGATATTCCAAGCAAAACATTGATGTTTAGAGAGTCACATTCAAGATTGAGTAATACACACAAATCACATATAAAGATTAAATGAGAAACTGAATATAAAGAAAGAATAGAAAAGCTTCATTTGTTTTAGTTGAAAGAAAAAATCATATTACAATTACCATCGATGCGACATAACTTATTTCTTCAAATTATCATATTTGGATCGTGAATGCTTCAACTATATGAAAACTTTTGAATCACAATATCTTCAAATCCTTCTTACATGTAAGATTTTATATAACACAAAAGACACAAAAGATTGGTCTTTTTATAGTAAACTTTTTACTAAATGCTAATTAAACATAATATAAGTTATAAAACTTTTGAGTGTTAAATCATAATTAAGAAAACTTTTGAGTTGCATTAGTTAAAAAAGGGGATTTCAAATGAATGTGGTTTGAGAAAGTTAAAAAGGGGGTTTCAAATGCATGAGATTCAAGAAAAAATTCTAGTTTTATAAGTATGTATAATTTATATAGAAATCTTAGTGGTTGCTTTAATGTCTATATTATTAAAAAATTCAGCCTCTAAAACACATCCATCAGGAACATTATCCATCTTTGAGTGTAACCATAAACACATGATATTGCAAAACAACATGTAGGACATACATATAAAGTGTCATACACCAACCACCATTATATGCTCAAACAAAATTGTTAAAGGCCAAGTCAACAATTGATTATGTGTGTGAATGGAAACCGAAAACTTAATATCCCTATAATTGTTTACTATGAATATTTCATTAGTTCACACTCATTTTTATTTTTTAAAATAAAAAGTTCACACTCATCTGACCAAATATTTCTCAAAAATAAAAAAATTCATCCCTATACTAATACTAATAAAAGAATAACTTTAATATTCTTTTGACATTTATCACTCTAATACAACTTCTCATTAATATTATGCCACATATATTAAGCAAATCACTATCATAATTAATGACGATAAGGTTTTTAAATAATAGAATTTAAACTTTTTATAAGAACATTTACTTTTTTTAATTATATGTTAAATTTGAAGTTATAAATAACTTTAAAATTTTCGTACATCTCTTAATTAATAATTTATTTAAAATAATTGATTAATAAGTACGAATTTTTACTATGAGAGGTTAATTATGTAACAACGCAAATTTTCAAACAAAATTTTCATTTCAAAAATAAAGTATTTTCATTCAAACAAAGCATAATTATTCCAAGTGTTATGTCAAAATACAATTCATAGAATTCCCAAGATCTCAAAACATCAATCAGTGTGTACACATCACGCCGGCGCCTTCCCACGGTCCTCGCTAGTACCTGAAACACATACGTAACAACTGTAAGCATAAATGCTTAGTGAGTTCCCCAATATACAACTTACGCATATACGCCTTTCCAGGCCCTGACCTTCCGGTCCACAACACAACGCCTTCCGGCCCATAACATAATCGCCTTCCGGCCCATAACATATTGCCTTCCGGCCCATATAAACATACATAGCACGCATAACAATTAACTTACCACATATAGCACGTATATCACATATCATATCCGACCTTCCGGTCACACAGTCAAACCCTTCCGGGTACAGTATAGTGAGAAGACTCACCTCATGAATACTGAAAGCTAGCAAATCCTGAAATCACTCGAGCTCGATCCGCCGAGCTACAAACTCCCTATAACATCATATATCTCTTATTAACACTTTTATCTTCTATGTTAACTGACCCTAAGAAGTCACACATAGGTCAACTCTGGTCAACGGTCAACGGTCAACGGTCAACTCGACCGGACTCGGCGAGTGCCATGGCGACTCGGCGAGTCTAGACGTCCTCCAATCCTCTAAGATTCCCCTTCTACTCGTCGAGTATCCTCCTTGACCCGACGAGTTACTCCTGGAAGAATCGCAGGGCCACCCCGACTCAACTCGCCGAGTCTGAAGAACAACTCGACGAGTCCCAGTTATTCTTCAAGCTACTCGCCGAGTCTGTTCATCGGACTCGGCGAGTCCATGCCATGCAACCGCTCAAACTGCTTCCTAAGGTCAGAACTGCTTCGACCATTCATAGGTCTGGCCTTCCTAGACTGGTCCATCACGTAAGGTCCTCATTTCGGTGCTCATGATACACCCCAAGACTTATAATTTACATATTGACCTAAGGCATAAGGATTCCAATCCAAAACCTTCATCAATTCCCGAAATGCACAGGCATGGGACATTCTGGACCTCCAAAGGTCCCAATACAGGGTTACAATCGTTTGGGGGACTAGGGTAACATTCAATCTATCCACAAAAGGGTTCCATAAACCCTAATCCTCTAAACACATCACCATAGCAGAGTATACTCGAATTCTTACCTGGATGATGTACTCTCTGTGTCCCCAATCCTCAGAACGTGACTCCCTTGCTGTTCCTTTAGCCAAGCCCTTCTCTTCCTTGCACAACAACTCCTTCAAAATCACCAATGGCCTTTAACCTTGCTCCAGATGCACACAATCGATTTATGGTTCCTCTCAGAAGGCTAAAATGAACAATGACGGCCAATAAGTCCCTTTTATACGTCCCAAACCTGAACGGTTAGGGTTTTCGCTAAACAGCGCAGACTCGCCGAGTCCATATCTGGACTCGTCGAGTCCAGTCGCGAACCCGCGACCAGGTCTGCGATCCTACTCGGCGAGTCTAGGCTCCAACTCGCCGAGTCCCCTCTTAAAACACCCCAAAAACATAATTTTAACCATACCTGAGATTCCGGGCTGTTACAATTCTCCCCCACTAGGATTAGACTTCACCCTCGAAGTCTCACTCTAAAAATAGTTCCGGATGCTGCTCCCGCATCTCACGTTCCGGCTCCCAAGTCATTTCCGATCCTTTCCGGTGTTGCCACTGAACCAACACCAGAGGTACCTCCTTGTTCCTCAGAACCTTGATCTTCCGATCCCTGATGGCCACTGGTCTCTCAGCATAATTCAGGCTCGCATCCACATGAATATCCTCTAATGGAACCACTGCCGACTCATCGGCTATGCACTTCCTCAATTGCGACACATGAAAAGTGTCGTGGATTTGCCCCAACTCCGCTGGCAACTCCAAACGATAGGCTACCCGGCCTATCCTTGCAATCACACGAAATGGCCCAATATACCGGGGCCCCAACTTGCCCCTCTTCCTGAATCGAATCACTCCTTTCCAAGGAGAGACCTTTAGGAGAACGAAGTCGCCGACTTGAAACTCAAGCTCGGATCGGCGCCTGTCTGCATAACTCTTCTATCGGCTCTGGGCGGTCAATAACCTCTGTCTAACTTGCTGAATCTGCTCTGTCGTCTGGAGCACGATCTCCGTGCTGCCCATCACTCTCTGTCCCACTTCTCCCCAGCAAATGGGGGTCCGACACCTCCTACCATACAACAGCTCAAAAGGTGGCATATCAATGCTCGAATGATGGCTGTTGTTGTAGGAAAACTCTGCCAAGGGTAAATACGCATCCCAGCTACCCCCGAAGTCTAACACACACGCTCGAAGCATGTCCTCCAGCGTCTGAATCGTCCGCTCGCTCTGACCGTCTGTCTGGGGATGGTATGCGGTACTAAAATGCAATCTAGTACCCAGATCCTCATGGAATTTCTTCCAGAATCTGGAAGTGAAGCGCACATCACGGTCCGAAACAATCGAGATCGGCACCCCATGCCGAGATACCACTTCTCTCACATATATCTCTGCCAACTTCTCCGCTGAAGAACTCTCACTGATGGCAAGGAAGTGTGCACTCTTCGTCAACCTATCCACAATCACCCAAATGGCATCGACTCCTCTGGCAGTTCTCGGTAATTTGGTGATGAAATCCATAGTGATCTGTTCCCACTTCCACTCGGGAACCTCGAATGCCTGCAACTTACCATGCGGTCTCTGGTGCTCGGCCTTAACCCTACGGTAGGTCAAACACCTTTCAACGAACCATGCGACGTCCCTCTTCATACAGGGCCACCAATACTCTTTCCTCAAATCCAAATACATCTTCGTAGCCCCGGGATGGATCGAGAATTTCGATCGATGAGCCTCTTCCATCAAAGTAATACGCGTACCACCCACGAACGGTACCCAAATCCGACCCTGAAACGTCGGAAGCCCTCGTCCGTCCTTAACGAACTCTGAAATTAGCCCAACGACCCGCTCTTTCTTCTGTATCTCTGGTCGCACGGCCTCGGCCTGTGCCCCACGAATAGCATCCAATACTGGAGTCATCACAGTCAATCTCAAACATACATCTCGCAATGGAGTGCTCTCCGCCCTACGGCTCAATGCATCGGCTACCACGTTAGCCTTGCCTGGGTGGTACAGGATCTCACAATCATAATCCTTGACCGCATCCAACCACCTCCTCTGACGCATATTTAGGTTGGGCTGATCCATCAAATACTTCAAGCTCTTATGGTCCGTGTATATCGTACATCGAACCCCATACAGGTAGTGACGCCAAATCTTGAGAGCGAACACTACTGCCCCCAACTCTAAATCATGTGTGGGATATCTCGCCTCATGAGGCTTCAGCTGCCTCGACGCATAAGCTATCACATGACCCCTCTGCATCAACACTGCACCCAGTCCCGAAATCGATGCGTCGCAATATACTACAAAATCTTCCATCCCTTCCGGGAGAGCTAATATCGGGGCTTCGCACATCCTCTGGCGAAGTGTCTCAAAGGAAGTCTGCTGCTCGGGTCCCCATGAGAATGCAACACCCTTCCGGGTCAATCTGGTGAGCGGCACTGCGATCTTGGAGAAATCCTTAATAAATCTCCGATAGTACCCTGCCAACCCAAGGAAACTCCTGATCTGAGAGGGTGACTTCGGCACCTCCCAACTCATCACAGCCTCAACCTTGGCCGGATCGATCAATATCCCTTCCTGATTAACAACATGTCCTAAAAATTGGACCTCCCGCAACCAGAAATCACATTTGGAGAACTTTGCATAAAGCTTCTCCGACCTCAATACCTCAAGGACCTCCCTCAAATGCTCCTCATGCTGCTCTCTAGATCTCGAATACACTAGGATGTCGTCGATAAATACAATCGCTGACCGATCCAACATCGGCCTGCATACCCTGTTCATGAGATCCATGAACACAGTCGGGGCATTGGTGAGCCCGAAAGGCATCACCACAAACTCATAATGCTCATATCGCGTCCTAAACGCTGTCTTTTGGACGTCCTCATCCCGCACTCTCACCTGATGGTACCCTGACCTCAGATCGATCTTGGAAAACCAAGATGCTCCTTGCAACTGATCGAATAAATCATCGATCCTCGGTAACGGGTAACGGTTCTTGACCATCAACTTGTTCAACTCCCGGCAATCAATGCACATCCGGTGTGAACCATCCTTCTTCTTGACGAACAGAATAGGTGCTCCCCACGGCGAGCTGCTCGGCCGAATGAATCCCTTCCCCAGCAACTCCTGGAGCTGCGAGGACAACTCTTGCATCTCCGGAGGTGCAAGACGGTAAGGCACCTTATAAATAGGCGCGGCCCCCGAAACCAGGTCGATACCAAACTCTACTTGCCTCACAGGAGGTACTCCCGGCAGCTCCTCGGGGAAAACATCTGGAAACTCACGCACCACTGGGACCTCCTCAACTGACCTCGGTCTCTCGGAAACCTCCCGCGTATCCATCACATACGCCACAAAACCCTTACAGCCCTGCTGTAGACACTGCCTCGCTCTAGCGGCCGAACAAAAAGCTGATCCCGAACGGGTACCCTCGCCGTACACCGAAAGGACTCCCCCACTATGGTCTCGTATAGTCACCAGCTGACGCTCACAGTCGATGACGGCGCCGAATCGGCTCAACCAGTCCATGCCCACGATGACACAGACGTCACCCATCGCAATAGGAATCAGGTCAATCGGGAACTCAACCTCGAAAATCTCTAGCACGCATCCCCGAAGAACCTCCGTGGCACAAATCACTCTCTCGTCAGCTATAGAAACTCTCAAAGGTCGGCTCAACGACTCACGACTAACGCTGATATGCTGACTAAAAGCCAAAGATGCAAAGGACCTACTCGCACCCGAGTCAAATAACACTAAGGCAGGCACAGAGTTCACAAGGAAAGTACCTACGCGCATAATAACATAAGCATAACATCTCGACATTAAAATAATTACGTGAATTACAGCATACCTGCCACAACATCGGGCGCAGCGCGGACCTCCTCCGCAGTCAGCTGAAAGGCTCTTCCCCGAGCCCTCGGGGCCTTGGCCTTCACCGGTCGAGTCGCAGTAGCTCTGGCAGCAAGTGCAGATCCCTGAAGAAGCTGAGGGCACTCGGCCTTCCGATGGCCTATCTGGTTGCAATGAAAGCAAACCATAAACCCCTTGGGGCACTCCCTAGCAATGTGCCCCTCCTTGCCACACTTGTAGCAAGCACCAGATCGACATGCCCCATCATGACCCTTGCCGCACTTTCCGCAATTGCGGCCCTTCGAACCTCCTCTCCTCGAATCGGCGGACTTTATCCGCTTGGCTGCCGGCTGGGACTGAGCCGGTCGCCGGTCCACCCACTGAGACTCGGCCTCCTCCCTGGCCTGGGTCTCCAACTCGATCTCGCGCTTCCTGGCGTTCGCCTGAAGCTCAGCAAAAGTATGGTAGGTGGAGTTTGACACAAACTCCCGGATATCCCTCCTCAACACACCCAAGTACCGGCTCATCCGAGCCTGATCAGTGGACACCAGCTCGGGGCAGAACATCGCCCTCTCATGAAACTTCCGCGTGATCACCGCAACAGAATCAGTACCCTGCTTGAGGGTTAAGAACTCCTGAACCAATCGTTCCCTCTCTACCGGGGGAACGTACTCGTCCCTGAACATAGCAGTAAACCCCTCCCATGTCACTGTTGTAATCTCTGCCAAAGTGAAGTTCGCCGTCACGAACTTCCACCAATCCTTCGCTCCCAGACGGAGCTGGTTCAAAGCGCGAACCGTACCCTCAGGTGCTCCGGGCATGAACAAGTGTAGAAGCACCCCTCTATATCCGCGATCCACCTCATCACAACAATCGGATCCTGCGTCCCATCGAACTCAGGTGGCTTCGTGTTGCTGAACTCCCGGAACAGCAACGAGTCGCCCCCCTGTGGCCTGGCAGCGGCCACAGCTGCGGTAGCTGCAGCGGCTGCAGCTTCAGTCAATGCGGCGTACCGCTCCTCAAACTTCTCCATCAGGGTGGTCTTAATAGACCCAAACATCTCCGGGATCTCAGCCCGGATCGCCGCAGCTACCTCCTCGTGAATCATCTGACGAATCTCCTCGTCACTCACACCACTCGAACTCGCTCCGTGGCGTGGTCTAACCATGATGTCTCTGCAATACAACATAGAACTATCAGAGACTCCATCGAGTATAATCGCACTCGATAACGCAACCCTACTCAGTCTCCGATATTCAGGGATTCTTACTTGGGTTTCCCACTGACCCGGTGTCTTCGGTAGTACGGGCCCAATACTACCGACCACACCGCATCAGCATTCGTCCCAAATTTTCCTCCCCAAACCCCGGATAGTGAGTACTCTACTTTTGATATGCACTATCTACCTGCACGCTATCGAGCATCTCATATCGGCAAGCTCCCTAGACTAAGGCATCACAAATCAGGCCACTCTAGTCCTATCATGAATACCTAATCTTCTAGCATGCATAACAATTCATATCATAATTCATCTCATAACATAACATTATAAGGTATTTTGGGGATCTTTACCGTTCGGGCGCTGACTGATCGTACACACTGCTTCTTTCTTGTTTACCACAAAATCATTTATAAAAGTTTATGCCTTTATTTTTAAAAATTTTCCTCAAATCCTCGGTTTGAGTTCAGTTACGCCCGAAGGTGCACCCGAATCCCTCAAACCAAGGCTCTGATACCAATTGTAACAACGCAAATTTTCAAACAAAATTTTCATTTCAAAAATAAAGTATTTTCATTCAAACAAAGCATAATTATTCCAAGTGTTATGTCAAAATACAATTCATAGAATTCCCAAGATCTCAAAACATCAATCAGTGTGTACACATCACGCCGGCGCCTTCCCACGGTCCTCGCTAGTACCTGAAACACATACGTAACAACTGTAAGCATAAATGCTTAGTGAGTTCCCCAATATACAACTTACGCATATACGCCTTTCCAGGCCCTGACCTTCCGGTCCACAACACAACGCCTTCCGGCCCATAACATAATCGCCTTCCGGCCCATAACATATTGCCTTCCGGCCCATATAAACATACATAGCACGCATAACAATTAACTTACCACATATAGCACGTATATCACATATCATATCCGACCTTCCGGTCACACAGTCAAACCCTTCCGGGTACAGTATAGTGAGAAGACTCACCTCATGAATACTGAAAGCTAGCAAATCCTGAAATCACTCGTGCTCGATCCGCCGAGCTACAAACTCCCTATAACATCATATATCTCTTATTAACACTTTTATCTTCTAAGTTAACTGACCCTAAGAAGTCACACATAGGTCAACTCTGGTCAACGGTCAACGGTCAACGGTCAACTCGACCGGACTCGGCGAGTGCCATGGCGACTCGGCGAGTCTAGACGTCCTCCAATCCTCTAAGATTCCCCTTCTACTCGTCGAGTATCCTCCTTGACCCGATGAGTTACTCCTGGAAGAATCGCGGGGCCACCCCGACTCAACTCGCCGAGTCTGAAGAACAACTCGACGAGTCCCAGTTATTCTTCAAGCTACTCGCCGAGTCTGTTCATCGGACTCGGCGAGTCCATGCCAGGCAACCGCTCAAACTGCTTCCTAAGGTCAGAACTGCTTCGACCATTCATAGGTCTGGCCTTCCTAGACTGGTCCATCACGTAAGGTCCTCATTTCGGTGCTCATGATACACCCCAAGACTTATAATTTACATATTGACCTAAGGCATAAGGATTCCAATCCAAAACCTTCATCAATTCCCGAAATGCACAGGCATGGGACATTCTGGACCTCCAAAGGTCCCAATACAGGGTTACAATCGTTTGGGGGACTAGGGTAACATTCAATCTATCCACAAAAGGGTTCCATAAACCCTAATCCTCTAAACACATCACCATAGCAGAGTATACTCGAATTCTTACCTGGATGATGTACTCTCTGTGTCCCCAATCCTCAGAACGTGACTCCCTTGCTGTTCCTTTAGCCAAGCCCTTCTCTTCCTTGCACAACAACTCCTTCAAAATCACCAATGGCCTTTAACCTTGCTCCAGATGCACACAATCGATTTAGGGTTCCTCTCAGAAGGCTAAAATGAACAATGACGGCCAATAAGTCCCTTTTATACGTCCCAAACCTGAACGGTTAGGGTTTTCGCTAAACAGCGCAGACTCGCCGAGTCCATATCTGGACTCGTCGAGTCCAGTCGCGAACCCGCGACCAGGTCTGCGATCCTACTCGGCGAGTCTAAGCTCCAACTCGCCGAGTCCCCTCTTAAAACACCCCAAAAACATAATTTTAACCATACCTGAGATTCCGGGCTGTTACAAATTAATTTAGTAACCGTGGTTTCCACAGGTTAGAAACTAGTTAGTCATATATATACAAACACATTTTTTCGGAAATAAAATAGTTTCACAAGATTAAGAAAATGTATTACAAAATTAAATATCAATTTTTTTTTCTAGTGGCAAGCCACCCAAATTTGAAATGTGGGGGTGGGGTTCAATCCTACGAACTATCAATTAAGAGAGTTTAAACATATGTTTAGAAAAAAAAGTTGATAGTTGAAAGCTCAAAGTTAGAAGTGTTAGTGTATATTTTTGAAAAATATCAAATAACATAAGGCTTAAGTGCTCAGCTCAAGCAAGAAGAAACTAGAAAGTCTTTCCTTTCTTCCTTTGGAAATAGGGGAGTGATGTGTGTAAAACCCACTAGTTTTAAACCTACTTTTAATTATCAAATAACACACAAAAGGCAGTGAACCTATCAATTGTGGTATAGCTAAATAAGCAGGGTATCGAACACAGGGAACGACAAATTAAACTAAAAACTAATTTAATCTAAGTTAATTAAAAAGCAGGGGTTGTTCTCTAGTTTTACAAGACTAGAAACTTACTAACTGTTACTAATTTAAGCTAGAAAATAACGACTTTGACTAGATTCAATAACGGAGAAGTACTTCTATTTAGTTCATAACTAAGGTAAATAACAGCAAACAAATAAGTTCAAGTTGCTTAATCATGTTGACAAAACAAAAGAAATAAGTAGAATGGTGGAATTATGCCTTAATTACTCCCGGAATTGGATTCTAGCTTCCTTGGTCGACTTCTAGGGTTCTTCTGGCTTCTTATTCGCAGCTAAGCACTTCTGAAACTTCCCAGAACTTCTCTCCTCTCGATCTATGGAATTATCTTTAAATAAGCGGTCCGACTCATCGAGTCAAGTGGTGACTCGTCGAGTCCCTCTCACATTCCTCGTATTGCGATAACTATCTGGGATCCCGAGTCATTATCCTTCTGATTCCTCGACCGGACTCATCGAGTAGCTATCTGACTCGACGAGTAGAAGCCTTTTTTGGGTGTTTTTCCTTCTTCATTCCACTCTCGAGCTCCTAACCGCTTCTCTTGCTTCCTTTTACTTCCGAGCTTCATCTTTGGACTGAAAAACATAATTTAACACTTTTAAGTACCTTTTGTCCATAATATGCGATAATTTAGCTAATATATGAATAAAAAAACTATACTAAATACACACTAAATATGCACATATCAAAATACCCCACACTTGTCTTTTGCTTGCCCTCAAGCAAAACTGAATTTTAACACATTAAAATTATGTATAACAACTCCAATCTAACCCAGCCATTATGCCAAGACCGCAACGCATGCATTTGTGTCTAAAATTTTCCTAATAACCCCCCATACTCCAAATACTCACAATCCTCATAAACATTCACCCACTTTTTCCGAACAATGCTCATTTTATGCATCCCTCTGAATCCATCCTCAGAAAACCTCTTAACCTCAAGGTATTTTTGGTTGAGCAACCCAAGCATACATAATCTAGACAATTACAATTTATGATACCACTATAGAGCTCTTTTAGAATTCTTCACTTCTTTGACATTTGATCTTTAATTTCTTTGAATTCACCACCTTGTTGTTTGATTTTTGGTATCTTCAACTTTTTTGGATTTCTTGGAATTTTGATCTTTTGATCTTCACTTTATTTGCTCCAAAATTCTTATAACTTTTCTTGTAATTCTCTCTTTTTTTTACATGTATACCTCACTTTTTTTTTCACTCAAATCCATACATGCTTAAGCAGGGGCGCTCAACCTCAACCTTTATTGGCTAACGATAATAATTTTCCTGGATACATTTCAGGTTTAGGCTGCTAAACATATTGCATCCCTCAGGCTGAGCAAGATTGTGTTTTTGTCCCATGATTTCACTGGAATAAGGAAGCCACAAATGCACTAGAACGTATATAGGCTCAACTAAATATTTGGGTTATCATGCAATTATTAACACAATTCTAACATGGAATCCTAATTTTTACTTACCATAATTTTCTAATTTAAGTCCTAAGTAATACTTTTGGTATGCAAAAATTTTTAAAATTGACTATTATGTAACCAACCCCTTACCCCACACTTATGTGATGCAATGCCCTCATTGCATATGATGCATAAAAACATAAAAAGAAACTAAAGAGGGAATTGGAACAAACTCCCCTGGGATAGCAGTGGATAGGTTGATCACACTCATTTAAGCTCCAACTTCAATCAACTTTAGACATGGTAACATCTCATCCATGCCTTGGGTGTCAAGACTCGTGTGGGTCGCTCCAAATACGCGGAAATCAGTGTAAGATCTTCAAGAATGGAAATGGATGTATAAGTGAGCAAGTGGGACAAGTAGCAGCATCAAATCAACAGTCCGTCGGTATAAAAGTTGAACGACTCGTCGAGTCTTATGGTGGACTCGTCGCGTACCAGCGCGCCTTCTCAGAATATGTAAAAATACAAGGCGACTCGTCGAGTCAGCTTAGTGCACTCGTCGAGTAGGCCACTGAACGAAAAAAACTTGGTATTTTGCAACTGTTTTAGCCTCTAAAAACTTCTTTAACCCTTCCTCACATTTGGACTCAATTGCTCATACCCCTAGGACCGGACTCGACACTTTGACGTTAAAAACCCGCTTCCTTGACTCGCTCTCACTCTCGAAAACATCCATGCTTTACATCTCTAAACCATCCTAAGCAAGCAATCATAATTCAATCCTGAAAAATAACTAAAGCAAACAACCATTAAACATAATAAAATCTCAAAGCATACACACCAAATAAAAATAAAACAAAACAAAAAAAAATTAAAATTGTTTGATTAAAACACAAAAACATCAAAATCAATCTTCATCCTCCTCATCATCATTGGCGGCTCCACTTCCCCCGGCTCCGCTTCGTCTCGCAGCAATCCTCTCATCCCAAGATGGAATGAATGGGTAATTCCCACCATCAATATGTGGGATATTGAAGTGGTCAAAAAGTCGTATGTGGGATTGGTTGCAAAAGTTCAGCCCCCTCGCCATTTGATCCTGCATCCGCCTCATCTCTACATTGTACCAATCCATTGGTACGTCTTCATTCTCGACCGGAATCACTGGCGGTTTGTCCTCCACATCCCGTTCTCTTCTTGATCTCACCCTCCTTCCCGGTGCTTCGGGACCAACAACGGGGTCATCGTTTGGAATGGCATAATGGCCACCACCATAGTCTTCAATTATCCGTGCTCTTCGGAAAAGAATGGGATTAAACGGGGGCGTCGGGATCAATGTCATGAAGTTCCAGGCACCGCGGTTCATCAACCCGAATGAATTAGCCAATCGAGTGACAAACATTCCTCCATTGATACGGGAGGTTTTGCGATCTTTGACCGCACCCTCCGAAAGGTATGAAGCAATACACCATGGGATGTTGCAAAAGACGTCGGGTGTTATTATGCTCCATAAGTAGAAAACGTCAAGGTTGGAGACCTTGTCATCGTCTTTCCTTTGGTTGATGGTGGAGGAAATAAGGCGGTGAATGAGGCGGTGAGTTGGGGATCGGATGCTCCCTTCTTGTGCAGACTTCGGGATGTAAACTTTGTTTCCTATGGTATTCCACCAACCCGTGCTTGTAACTCCATCGAGGAACACCATGTGAGTGTTTGCCAAAAAGGCCCGAAAGATGTTTGTTGACACCATGGGTTGATCATAGATCCCTAGTCGGCAGGCAAGGTCCACCACCGAGCATTGACGATACTCGCCCCCAAGACAAAAAGTAAAGCTCGCCGGGTGATACACATCCACTCCCCCGGTGAAAGACACCGTGGAGAAAAACTCCAAGCAAAGCTCTAAATAGACCGGCTCTTGTATGCGGAAGACCCGACTCCACCCATCGCAGATCATTGTCTCGCCTTCATGCCGGAACTCCTTCAAAAGGTAAGGAGCTAGTGCTTCTTCATATCTAACACTTTGCAGCCATTCCCAATCAATTCTGTTCGGCACATACACCTCCTTCTTCTTAATGTCGGAGAGCTTCTTCTTCCACTTCCTCATTGTTGAAGCGGATTCAATTTGCGGGAAGTTTAGCCATGGAAACTCCCCTTGGCTACCACTTGAAGATTGTCCTCTTCTGAACATGATTTCTGCAAAACATGTAAGCAAAACCCAGAAACACAGAATATAATTAAAAACTGGATTGTATCTGTAAATCGACTGGACTCGTCGAGTCCATGCCCGACTCGACGAGTCGCGCAACCTGCACGAGTCAGTCGACGGGTCGCAGTAAATTGGACCATAAAACCTGTAATTTCTGTCAAGGGTTTTTGTTCAGGGACTTCCTACTAAGTAATAAGGCCAAAATAAACGTTCAAAACAACAATATTCATGAAAAATCGAAACCCTAGAATTTCATTACTTTTCAAAAACGGGTTATTTTTCATGCAATTGCAGGTATAGATGGCCTTATAATCACATTCTTTCTAGAAATCAAGAAGAAAGTTGTTACCTTTTGAGTTTAAACCTTGAGAAATTGGAAGAAAATTTGAAGAACTCTTGAATGCTTGAGAGAGAGTTTGAGAAAGAGGTACCCGGCGAGTGTGGTGTGGAAACTGAATTTTAGGGTTAAAACCCTATTTACCAGATGTAAAAGTAATTTCGAAATTATTATTTTTTTTCTGTAAATAAAACCGACTCGTCAAGTCAGGGTCAGACTCGGCGAGTCTAGTCGCGCAGTCAAAGATTTTCTGAAATCAATATATACTCGGCGAGTCTCTTGTAAAACATTACTGATTTTCAAAATTTTGTTATTTATTCAAAATCTTTTCACCCCACCCTTAAGCTAGGCACACTCTCAAGCAGACATGTCCGATGATTTGGAAGATTAAAATTGTGAAACGAAACAAAAACTAAAAAAAACTAAAGAGTAAAAGAAAGCAAACTCTAACGACGGGTTGCCTCCCGCCAAGCGCTTCTTTTTAAGGAGTCATTAGCTAGACTCCTTCCCATTTACGTTTTGTCATCTTCAAGCATCGGGAATGTACGCCTCTCTTTTTGTGGTTTATACTTGGTCTTGTAGGCGTGAATCTTTTTCTTGTAAGCCCTCTTCAATTCGTCTCTTCTCCTTTTCATTGCCTCATCTTCAGCTGCTTGGGCTTTCCTTTTTCTCTTTTTCTGCTTTACCCTCTTCTTTTTCACCAACTCTTGAACATCCTTCTCTTTAAATTTAATAACTTCATATTTCATGATGGTCCGTGCTCTAGGTTTAGTGGTGAATTGGTGATCAGCTTCCTCCTTCCTTTCCTTTATTCCTGCATCCTTTCCCGTGCTTAACCCTTCCTCGAATTTGACCGTATCAAGGCATGCCACATCGGCGTGTTGGACCTCCATTCCTTTTACTTCTTCTGCCGATTGTTCTTCCAAAGAATCAAAAACAGTAACTGGACCCAGGGTATGTGAAGAACTATCAACAAACAAATCAGCTTTGGTCAAGTTTTTATCCAAATCGACTGGACTCATCGAGTCCATTATGACGACTCGGCGAGTCTGATCGGGTTCCATCAATCCTGGAGTGTTTTCTGAGTTGGCTCCTTCCAGTAGCTTTTCTAGCTCCTCCAAGTCTTTGTTAGCATCTTCAACTCCTTCAGAGTGTAGTGTGAACTTACTTGGGTCTTCTTTTAGTAAAATTTCAAGCTCTTTTTGTAATACTTCATCATCCAATTGGATAAATGAGATTTCTTCTCTCTTTTCTTCTTCTTGCTTGACTTCTGGAATAGCTTTAAACATTACCGACTCATCACCCACTCTTAATGTCAATGTAGACTCACATATGTCAATTAGGGCACACGCGGTGATTAAGAATGATCTTCCCAAAATAATTGGTATTTCGGGGTCTTCTTCCATTTCAACTACCACGAAGTCTACTGGAAAAATAAACTTGTCCACTTTGATAAGGAGATTTTCACAAATGCCTTGTGGATGAATTATTGTTTTGTTTGCCAAATGGATTCTCATATTTACCGGCCTTGGTGCTGGTAAATTCAGCTTCTTAAAGAATGAATAGGGCATCAAATTAATGCTTGCACCTGAATCAGCCAATGCTCGAGTAGAAACTTCATTACCAAATTGGCACAAAATTACTATGTTACTCGGATCACCCTTCTTCTCAGGCAGCTCACTCATCAATATCTCCGCGACTTCAGCCAAATCCTTCCTAGCAGCAAAAAGGCCTTTAAGCAAGTTAAAGTATTTAGGAGTTTGAAGCATTGTTTCCACAAATGGCATATTGACTTGTAAAGCTTTAACATGCTCCATGAAGGTTCTATAGGCTTGAACTTTTTCTGCAGGCATGGCTCTGGTTGGGTATGGAAAAGGAGGATTGTATGGCTTTGGAAAACTGGCAGTATCTTCATTCCCGATTGGACTCGTCGAGTCCATGAGAGTGACTCGGCGAGTCTGGTCGGGTTTTTCTGGTTCTGGTTTTTCTTCCCTTTCTGCCTTCTTCTTGGAGACCCTTAGTGCTTCTGTAAATTTTTCTTCACCGCTGGAGGTTATTATGCTCACGTTCTCCATTCTTGGATTGGGCTCGGTGTTGCTCGGAAGTTGACACGGTCTTCTTTCATTCACTTGATGTGCAAGCTGTCCCAACTGTTTCTCAATGTTGAGAATGGAAGCTTGTTGATTCCTCAACATGTTTCTGGTTTCTTGCATTGCTACATCGTGATCATTATGTCTTTTCTCGGATGCGGTTATGAACCTTGTGAGTATATCTTCTAAATTTGCCTTCTTTTCCGTCACCGGCTCTTCCTTTTGATAGAATCCCCTCTCCCTCTGTTTGTATTTCTCCTCCTTAGCCTTTTTATACTCTTCGTATGGGAGCCATTCCTTCTTTGGTTTCCTCCAGTCTTCATCGTATCTATCGCCACTGGAATAGAATACTTGAGCCTTTTTATTTTCATTCTCGTCTCGATCACAATCCTTGGTAAGATGGGGGCCGCCACAATTTTCGCATCCTACCCTAATAGCATGGATCGTTTGATCCATTTTCGTCATTCTTCGGTCTAGGCGATCGAGTTTAGCTATTACCGCTGCCATGCCATCGTTCACCGAGTTTACTGCTCCACGACTCACTTCATTCCTCAGATTGTGGTATTCTCTAGAATGCTTAGAGAATTCTTCAATTAATTCCTTTATTTCCGGAGGTGGCTTTCGGGTGAGCGGGCCTTGTGAATCGAGTAGTTGCCTTGTGGTGACATTAATTCCATCATAAAAGATGGAGACCTCTTGTTGGCTATTAAGATCATGGTGTGGGCAATTTCTAAGTAGGCTTTTGTACCTTTCCCAAGCTTCATAAAGAGAATCTCCGGGTTGTTGCTCGAAGTTGGCAATGGCTTTCTTTAGCTTGGCTATCTTGGAAGGTGGGCAGAAATGGTCAATGAACTCTTCTTTCATCTTGGCCCATGTGGTGACCGATCCGGGAGGAAGTGATTTTAACCAATCTTTTGCAGCGCCTTTAAACGTGACAGGGAGCATTCGAAGAAGCTGGGTCTCGCGTGGAACATTAGGCACGTTGAAGTAATCGGCCACATCATTTACTTCGTCCAAATGCTTGTAAGCGTCTTCATGATCTCTCCCGTAAAAAGGGATCTCCTTGAGTTGAGCGAGAATATGGCCCTTTAGCTCAAACGTAGCGGTTGCGGGAATTGCGGGTTGCACAAGTCCCGGCCCGGTGTCATCACGCATCCTTTTCTTCCACTCCCCCATGAGGACTTCATCGATGTTAGCCATAGTGATAGCTAACTCTTCTTCGGAATCGGTTTCGTGCTCGGAAATATGCTCTTCTTCTTCCTCGGTCTCGTACTCGATATCTTTGTGAATTGGTTCTTCAATTGTTAATGAGGCACTGGATGCTCCTGATTTGCTGCCTTTCTTCTTGCTGAAAACGGATTTCAAGTTCTTGAGTGGTGAGTTCTTTGAAGTTGCGGTTTCTCCTATGGCTTTTCCCTTGCTTCTCTTTAATGCGGATTCCGGGTCTTCCAAAGGTGGTACTAGAGGTGTGTCCGATCCTCGGGTCATGAAACAGCTGAAAAAAAAACGAAACAAAAGAAACGAAACGCGTAAAAGGAATAAAAACGAAATAATAAATAGGGACTAAAACTGCGATGGACTCGCCGAGTCTGCTCGAATGCACTCGGCGAGTTCAAGGCCAAAACAGAAAAGAAAATTTTCTAATTATTCTAAAAACGGAATTTATTAAAACTAAATCTACTTACTGATTTGCTTTGTAAATAACTTTGTGTAAGATAAATCCCACACAAAGGATCGATTAAACTAGATTTTAATATTAATTTTAGAACCGTTCCCCGGCAACGGCGCCAAAAACTTGATGTGTGTAAAACCCACTAGTTTTAAACCTACTTTTAATTATCAAATAACACACAAAAGGCAGTGAACCTATCAATTGTGGTATAGCTAAATAAGCAGGGTATCGAACACAGGGAACGGCAAATTAAACTAAAAACTAATTTAATCTAAGTTAATTAAAAAGCAGGGGTTGTTCTCTAGTTTTACAAGACTAGAAACTTACTAACTATTACTAATTTAAGCTAGAAAATAACGACTTTGACTAGATTCAATAACGGAGAAGTACTTCTATTTAGTTCATAACTAAGGTAAATAACAGCAAACAAATAAGTTCAAGTTGCTTAATCATGTTGACAAAACAAAAGAAATAAGTAGAATGGTGGAATTATGCCTTAATTACTCCCGGAATTGGATTCTAGCTTCCTTGGTCGACTTCTAGGGTTCTTCTGGCTTCTTATTCGCAGCTAAGCACTTCTGAAACTTCCCAGAACTTCTCTCATCTCGATCTATGGAATTATCTTTAAATAAGCAGTCCGACTCATCGAGTCAAGTGGTGACTCGTCGAGTCCCTCTCACATTCCCCGTATTGCGATAACTATCTGGGATCCCGAGTCATTATCCTTCTGATTCCTCGACCGGACTCATCGAGTAGCTATCTGACTCGACGAGTAGAAGCCTTTTTGGGTGTTTTTCCTTCTTCATTCCACTCTCGAGCTCCTAACCGCTTCTCTTGCTTCCTTTTACTTCCGAGCTTCATCTTTGGACTGAAAAACATAATTTAACACTTTTAAGTACCTTTTGTCCATAATATGCGATAATTTAGCTAATATATGAATAAAAAAACTATACTAAATACACACTAAATATGCACATATCAGGGAGTGACCTCAAGTGTGCTCAAATATACTAAGATGAAGCTACAGGAGCTCTTGCCTATAACGTTCTATCCGCAACACAAGGCCTATTTGCTTTCGTAGCAAATTGATAAGTCGTTTATTTCACTCATATAACTATATGGTTTCTTTCATCAACCCCTGAATAATGAATAAATATGAAAATAGATATTCATTCGAAAAGAGATACATACTGATTAAAATAAAACCAAAAAGACACTCATGAACAAAACAACATCAGCTGGTAGTTCCATAGTTCTGTACTCGTAATAGCAACCCTCGCTTCCAATTGATTCATTTATCTTATGAATCACCACTAATGCCCTAACACACATAGGAGGGTCAGACCATCGAAGGAACCCACATCTTGTATGGTTCCAAAATTTCCTTCAAGGTTACGATTCGTCCATGAAGTGATATCATTGCTTCATTCCTACATCAGCAAGTCACCATCTTTGAATGCGAAGCGATTTGATATTGTAAAGGGTGTAACGGTCGACCAACAGTGGCAGGGAGAAGAGAGATGATGATCACAGATAATGGGTTTGCACAAAAACCGAGCATGCAATCTTTCTTTTAAAGAGTGAAGTTTAAAAGTGAAACGACAAAATTGCCCCTGCAATTTAATGTTGAGAAACAAGTTAACTGCTAAATGGTAACAGAGTGAGCCGGAAGGACTAAATATTAAACATTTTGAAACCACATGGACCATCCGTGAGGTTTTTTAAAATTAGGGACCAAACTTTAGATATATGTGAAACCACAGGGACAATTTTTGAAGTTATATATATATATATATATATATATATATATATATATATATATATATATAGCAAGAGAGAGAGAGAGAGAGAGAGAGAGAGATAGGTTCAAGTATTCTAACTAATTATTATGTGGATGTAGGAATCAATGTGAGTCAATCATTTAAAAACCTAAATAAGGTAAATTTTTAATTTTATCTATTAATTAATTTTATTAATTAAATAAATGTTTAATTAATCCCTTTAATTTAGGCAAGATAGTTTAAGAATTAAAAACCTAACCGACCATACAAAACACATATTTCTTTCTTCTTCCTGTGCCTCACACCTCACTGTCGTTCTCTCTCTCTCTCTCTCTCTCTCTCTCTCTGTGTGTGTGTGTGTGTGTAAGAAGATGTATGAATCTATATTTACATTTCAATGTTTGAATATATAAAGATTACGTTATATTTCAACTGAATCTTCAAGAATATTGTTTTTCTACAAGAAGTTACTTCAATCAAAATATGTACTCTATTAGAATATATTATGGAATTTTCATAGAATATTGTTCTAATAGAATTGCAATCTAAAAGAATAAATTCGAGTAAAATAAAAAATTATGTTAGAATTAAAAATGAATTAATTAAAAAAAACCAGAATTCAAAATTAAAAGAATTAGTATCCCTTAAAATCCGAAATTTTCATTAATTAAACATGTGTTTCCTAATTTAAACATGTATCTTCTGATATAAAGATAGGTAAATCATTACTTAAAAGAACTAAAACCATTGGTCTATATTCATCCCTACATCCACACAATAATTAAATAAAATAGAATAACCTAAGCATATATATATATATATATATATATATATATATATATATATATATATATATATATATATATATATATATATATATATATAGGAAGTGTTTTATAGAACTTTATTTCAATGATGAATTTGTAGGGCTAACGGATGAATGTTAATTATTTATATTTAACAAATATACCAAATTTTATATTTTTTATGTCTTACATTTTAACATCCATATCGGTATTAAACTTCATTTTTTTACATTATATTCATTGATGAATGATGTTGATTTTTCCTTTTTTAGTGTTTTATATCAAATAAATTTCCTGAATTTATTAATTTTTATCCTTAAAAAATGTTTATATGTTGATGAGAAAAACAAGAATTTTGTTCCTCTGTGTGTGTGCGAGAGAGAGAAAGAGAGAGAGAGAGAGAGATTTAAACTAATATTTTATGTATTGTACTTTCACTAGGCTGGATAATATTTTATCTTATTTGCTAAAATAAATGACCAACAAATAGGCTTGTAGTTTGAGGCCCGTTGAAAACAAACGACAAACAACACAAAATTTGCAAAAGGAGTTTATCAAAAAACAATGAAGGAGAAGGGTTGCCTTGTATATGAAACACAATACTTTATTAAATGGGTGTTTGTGAGTGCTTTTTGAACTTTAAAAGTACTTTTACACCCCGTTCCCAAGTTTAACTTAACGAGAGAAAAGAAATGAAATTGGTGGAAATGAGAAGAAAATAAAACAAATTGGTGTTTCTGAGTTTCATTAAAGGAAGGAAGTGGAATGAGAGGATCACTTTCTCTCCTAACTTTCCTTCCGATTTGGGAGGGTTTGGAAAGAAAGAACAAAATGATTCATTTTCCTTCCATTTCTCTCCAACTCGGGAACTCAAAACAAAATTTTGTTTTCCTTTCCTTTCTCCTCTTTTTTGATTTTCTCTCATGACTTTCTTTTATCTTCTCTTCTTTTCTTTTATTAAACTATGGAACGAGGCGATATATAAAAATGTTTATTGGCTTATAGTGGTGGTAAAATGAGTTTTTTTAAAAGTGTTTGGATTAACTTTTATGATGAGAAAGCCAATAAGTCAATAAATTAAAATGTGTTTGGCTTAAAAAGTGCTTTTTGAAGTTATTTTGGTTAAAAAGTCAAAAGCAGTTTTTAAAAACCAAGTTTTACATGCTTTTTAAAAATTGCTTTTTGAAACTAATGGAAAACTATTATGGAAAATACTTTTGAGTTTGTCAAACACTTTTTCAACTTATTAGCTTTTCAAAAATGAACAACCCAATAATTTTTTTTTTGTTGGTGGGAGACATACGGGGGAAGGGCAAGCATGTGCATTTTTCTTTCAGACTTCGTCCTCTCACTTATTCATCCTCACACTTATTCGGTTTCATATTTAGATGTAAAATTAAGAGGTAAATACAATAAAAAGTAAACAAGCAAGGCCCTAAGCCCTTGCTTAATTTGACACAAGGCAAGGCCGGCGCTGCTTAGTCACCAAACAAAACTTCGATTTTTATTATCTCTCACGCAATAAATAAATACCATATAATTCAGTGAATAAATATATTTCATAAAATTCGAGGTTCAGTTTTTATTAGTTTTTATATTTTTTTAAAGCTGAAACCAAACCAAATATATATTTTTTTAAAAAAAAACTCAAGTATTTTTGGTTCAAATTTTTGGTTTTTTGATTTTATTGGTTTTTATTATACAATATATTAAAATTATCCAACCTTAGCTACAGTAAATAGCTAAGGTTTGGCATAATTGGCCCTTCATCTATATATATATATATATATATATATATATATATATATATATATATATATATATATATATATATGGTTAAAATTGATTTTTTTTTGACAAATCTTCCCCTTCTATTATCCTGTTGTTGTCTTTCTTTATTTAGAAATAAAAAGTTGTCTACTCTTTGCTACACTATATTTCTTCCTTTTTTATTTGTTTTTTTTTTCTTCATCCGCCGGTTGCTGACGAATCATTGTAGATTATACGTGTCTTTTTCACTGTCCTTCACTTTCCACGTGGTACTCTCTTCTTTCTTCCGCATTCTTCTTCGCTGAAACTCCGCCGCTTTTGCTTTTCGTTGTACGTTCTTTTCTTCCCCAGGTAATTTCTCTCCGTTAGGCTTCTATATTTTCTTTATGCTACTCTGTTTTTTTTACATTATCGTTTCTGTTTGATGCACCTGTTTTTTATGGCTGTTCCGGCCAATCTGGCATCTGCAGCTGCATTCCCCATCCCGTTGTTCATTCCGATCGCAACAATGTCTCACAAACCCTGATTTCTTTCAATCACCATCTATTTGAACATTCAATCGTTTACAAGATGGAACAATTCCTACAGACCATCTCTCACCCGATCACAAAGTCTCCAATACTACTTCTCGCGGTCCAACAACACTTACAATCGACTGATTGAGGGGCGAAAAGCATAGCAGATTGAAAAGAGGCAGATCGTCCCTAATCGCTCAAAGCTGTGCCGGTACAGGTTGAGAAGAAGACCTCAAAATTCCCAACTAATGAACCCACAAAATCATCTATTGCTACCACCAGACGAACTTTTCCTGCTTCAAGCTAATCGTTCATTTTTCTGGAAACGAGATGAAGCCTATTAATTCCTACTTCTGGAATTGGTGAAGCTCACTTCTTTTTTCGATCGACTTCCCTGTCTCACTTCCAAACCCTAGGTGGGTTATCTTTTTCTGTTATCCATATCAGCCACCGATCTTTCTGCTTCTTCTTTGACTAAGAATTTAGATACCCTCAAACATTTGTTGCCGCCGTTACCGTCCTTCATGTTCCAGGTTGTCAGATTTTAATTTGAAGTCGGGGTTCCAATTTGGTAATTTTCAACATTTTCAAGAAGTCGATTCATTTTATTTATTTTATCTGTTTTTTAATCTTCCTGGCTAGATACTTATTGTCTCAATTCATTGAATTTGAAGCATTCTAATACAGTTTTTTTTTGTCGGTGGGTTCCTCTTCAAGTTCTGATCAAATTCATCGATCATAATTCAACCGCACTCTTCAGACTTACGCTATTGACATCGTCGGTATGTATTTGATATGTATTTTGGAGTTATGTATCTGATTTATGTTGAAGTCATCGATTTATGATTTATGCTCTATTGACCTAGATTCTTATTATATCGGTATGATTATTTCGGGATTTTATGATGTCAACATGTTGATTTTTATGTTTTCATTTTCTTTTTGCAGCTCGCAGAGCTATTCCCTATGAAAAATTGACCCCCCATCTCCCTCAAACAGTCTTTTGAAAGCAAGAAGCAAGAAATTTTTTATAGATGTATGCTTTTTTTTTTCTCCAGGTATTTGTGTCAGGTTTTCTAAAATTTAACAAGTTTGTTATGTTAATCCTTAAAAGGTTTGTTTTTAGCAGCCAATTTGTTCTCTGGCGTGTTGGATGAGAAAACTATTGTCTAATATTTGGGTGTCAAGATTGCTCCTGTGCTAATTTTCTTAGATTTAGAAGCCGTTTCAACGGAATGGAGGGTTTGCTATAATGATTTAGGTGGTTGTCTGAGTAACTATGAAGAAGCAAAGAATTATAAGTCCGATGTATTGGCACTTGCAGGAATGCGAAGGTAAATCCATTGATCTAGGTTGTTAGTTCATTTATCACAGGGGTTGTAGATTTTAATTGTTTTTTGAGCTCTTTTAAGGAGTTCATGATGTTGTTTTTTGATTTTGAGTTTTGTATTTAGCCTATATTACCGGTAAGGACTTTGAATATAATAAAAATGCTGCTTTTTTAATTTGTATACATATCTTTTCTAAAACCCACATGTATGTAAAAGGACCGTGACCCAAACAAGCTTATGTTTTGCATAAGGTGTAATGGTGTGTATCAATGTTACTGTTAGCAACTTCCCCATAAAGGTAAATTATTAGAAACGACCATTTTTTTTACATTGAACATCACTTTATATGTACCATAGTCATATTTTCTAATTATTAAATTTCCCAGAATATATTAGTAGAAGACAATATTTGTGTCCCCAGCATATAATCTGTTATAGCTACGTTTCCACATTTCCAAGAAATGGTTAAAGTGTTAGTATAAAAATATAAATAATTTTAATAATTCTTGATTTTGAATTATGTATTAAATATCTAAATTTATCAATTTCATTGACATGGAACAATGCAAAGAAAGATTGAAATAAAATCGAACAATTGCAATTCTTATGTAATATTTTGTGTATGTATCCAATTTGGTGTTTACTTTTAGTTAGCTCTTTGAAGTTGAAAATTAGCATTCTACTTTCTTAAATATCACATAATAACATTGCACTTACCCTTTTTGTGACCTTATTTCAAGTCCAAATTTACATCAAGTACATTGAGAGTTCATTACTTATGATATGTGTACAAGGCAAAACTATGAAAATATCTATTCTTTCAGATGATTTTTGGACGACAAGCACATGTAATATCAGATCGATGAAGAACAAGTGAATCCTATGAAATACTTTTATGATTTGGTTTCAAATTTATATGTTAATAGTGATGATAGTGGATTGTGAAGTGAAATGGTATCGGTTTCTATCGTTAAGATTTTTTTTTTTTTTCTTTTTCAGTATGCTTGCAGGAAGGCTTTGGCCGACAGTCAGCGTATTAGGATTTTGATTAGGGGTTAGTTAATTCATGGGTTTGTTTAACTGATTTAGCTTTATCCTTTAGCTTTATCCGAACTGAATACTAATAGTTTGTCAGTGAAATTTTGTAGTGTTTCAAAACGATGGACACCATGCAAGATACAAAGAAAGGGGCTCTTAAAACCGGCGAGTTTTGCAATTTTAACTGTAGTATAGCCATAGGTACCAAATTTGTAGCTCACTCTTATTTTTGTTATACCTTATTTGGGTTAGTAAGCTTCTATTATCTTTAACTTTAAAATATATATTAAGTAAGTTTGTTCCATTTCTACCAAAGCAACCTTGCTTATTCCATTCCATCCAAGTATATAGACTCTAATTTCATTTCTATTCCATTATTTTGAATCATGGAGCATGTTCTTTATCCTTTTAAAACAAATTTATTTTCTACTAACAACTTTTAGGATTGACCAAAATTGCACGGGATATAGGTTTTGTCCCTATGATATGTTGGTGAAGAGTGAAAATATTTTAGGTAGGTATGATTTTTGGTACTCAAAAGAAAGGAGTGTGGCAATGCATGAGAATATGAATATTGCCATTTTCGAGGTGGATGAAAGGTTATATTTGTAAAGATGAGCAAGTACATTTTGCATTCTTAATTAAATGAAAAAAAATACTTGCAATCATTGTGAATCAAATAATGTTGATTTCTTTCTGTTTTTACCCCTTAGGTGAAAATAGTAAAAAGCTTGCAGGGAATTAGTACCGGTGATGAAGGTTTGTATCAAATTCATTACTCCATCATCAGAATATCTTGGGAAAACTCTTAAGTATTTCAGAGTTATAATTTTACATTTGTAATAACATTGTGATGTGGTTTTCAATTTATCAATTGTCTTACATTAACAGAAAAACTTCATCTTCAAAAACATGCATTATATAAATAAGGAAAAAAAACATTTGCAGCTCTAAAACACCTCCGTCCCATGCATAGCATGGGTTACATTTCTAGTTGATTATTGATTTTTTGGTTTGTGGGTTTGGTTTTGTTATCCCCTTTTAGCTTATGAATTTGATTTTTACTCAGTTTACCCTCGTCCTCCTTTAACCCTACTTTTCTTTTCAGTTTTTACAGCCTTCGCTTCGTCTTCTCTTCTCCATCTTCCATCACTGTTCCAAGATGTCTTCGTCGTTCCTCCCACGGTCTTCCATCAGGTAAGTTGTTGGATCATCTCAACTATTCAATACTCGATATATCTATTCTCTTTTTGTTCTCTTAATCTCGATTTTTCTTCTCGACTCTCTGTTCTCCATTTTCTGTTGAATAATGTTTCTCTTGCTCACATTTATTATTATTATTATTATTATTAATTTTCAGTTTTGACGTTAAACAGTGCCTTTTTGTTTCCATTGACAAAATTTTTAATAGATTCCATAAATTAGAGTTGTTTCTGGGTTAATGTTTATGTTGGAAGTTGGAACTTTTCTAAATGGTTTCATAAAAATCTGTGTAGGAGATTAAATCTGCATAGGATTGGAAGAATTGTCTCAATTAGACATAAATAGAAGTTGTTTAATAACCCAAGGGGAGTATGAGAGGCATGAATTAATCCTTGTTAAATTGGGGTTTAATTCAATGTTTCTGAATATAACAAGTCGTTTGCATTCTGATTTGTTGTTTGGGGAAACAATGCATTGCAAAAGCCAAAAGGATTTTGCTCTATCTGTAGAAAATAATGGTAAGATTACACTGCAAGTTTGCTTTGACAAAAGACAGTTATGGTAGTTTTTGACAAACATATGTAAGTCTCATGGTCGTATATATAAAAGTGATTTTTAGTTTAAAATTTCAATAGTTCTCACAAATTAACAACAACTTGGTATTCTACATTACTTTTAGATAGAAGGGTAAAATGGTTGTTTTCTCTTATTCGAATGGTTCATTCAATCCAAAATACATAAATAATTAGCCTTATTTTATCCAATACATTCTCTGGAGACTCATCATTTATCACTCAGCACTTAGGCCATTAGGGGCTGATTCTTTATGACTTAATAGGCTTAATAATTAAGCACTTGATCTGGACAGCTAGCTATATATGGTTGTTTCCAGGCACTAACCCACCATTTGTCCTTTTTTCTGAATGATTAGTTTGCTTTTGTGGATTTACAATGACATAAAGAGAGGATCAAAAGATATGACTAGATGAAAAAAGATATGTATAGGAAAAATACAAATTTCCATGACCAGAAAGTCTTTGAAAGTCTAATATGGGGCTAGCTATCCATTACAATTGTCCTTTTTTTTTTTTTTTTTTTTTTTTTTTTAAATTTGTTTTATAGTTTGGATGGTTCTATTTCAAGGAAAATAAGGCTTGTATGCCTTACACAGTGTATAAATCTTTGAACGTTTGATTTGGGGCAGTTTATTTCAATTCGTCTTTTCTAATTTCTTTCATAGTTTGGTTCTATTTCAAAGGAAAATAAGGATTTTATGCTCCACACGAATCACAACTCACTAGGTGTGTGTAAAGTTTAAACGCAAGAAAGATAATTCTTGTTAAAAATGGTAGGAACCTTTTATATTGATATCTTTTTTTAGAGCATAAAAATAATAATTTCAGTATTTTTTTTTTGTAAAGAATATAGTTGTAAAAATGAGAAATAATAAACCATTTGTTGATGAATATGCCTAATCCCTGTTATCTTTTATTTTTTAAGGTTATATTACTTTTCGGAAAAAAAAAAGAAAAAGAAAAACCAAAAGACCCAAATTTATATATTTTTATGTTGTACAAATAAACATCCATATCGATATGCAAAGTCTCTATTATGATGTTTTTATTGACGAGTGTTGTTAATTTGTTTTTATCTATTAGGGCATTATTTTTTTTCAAAAAATAAAAACAAATATACCAAAATATCTTTTTATGATGTAAAAATAGACATCTATATATATAGGAAGTGTTTTATAGCACTTTATTTCATTGATGAATATGGTGTCGATTTTTCATTTTTTAGTGTTTTATTTTATTAAAAAAAATCCAGAGTTTATTATTTTTTAGCTTAAAAAAATGTTTTCATATTGATGAAAAAAAAAAGGAAAAAAGCATTATGTTCCTACTGTTCTCATGAGAATTATTGAATCCTTCATTTTCACAATTAGCAGCACTATATAAAGCTGCATGGGTCATCTTCAAATATTCATCAATACAAACAAAAAACATCACCAAGATTTGCATTTACAATTTTACATCATGCATCATTGTGTTTTTATAATATTCTCACTTCTCTTGATATGTCTTGAGACTGCAACTGCCAACCAATTGGCAGCAGTGGGAGGGGGAGATGATAATGGCGCTGTGAAAAAGTGTTTTGAGAAGGAGAAAGATGGTCTCCTTCATTTCAAATCTCTCCTTCAAGACCCTTCTGATCGCCTCTCTACGTGGACAGCTGAACAAGACAACTGCTGTCAATGGAGTGGAGTGATGTGCGACAGCAGAACAGGTCATGTCACAGAGCTTGATCTGATGTCCTTTGGTCTTGTAGGTGAGATTAGCCATTCATTGGTTAACTTAACCTACTTGAATTATCTTGATCTTTCCAGAAATTCTTTTCATGGAACCATTCCCACGATCATTGGTTCGTTGACTCAATTAAGGTACCTTGACCTTTCCGATAATTACTCTCTTCATGGAACCATTCCTCCAGAGTTGGGAAACCTCACCAACTTGCAAGTGCTTTACCTTTCAAATGTTGGAAGGTGTAGAGTTGAGAACCTTGAGTGGTTGGCTCCTCTATCTCATTTGGAGGTACTTAAAATGGATGGGATTTCACTGGCCAAAACAAATCATTGGGTAGATGTTATTCCGAGTCTCCCAAAACTCTCGCTTTTAAGTTTAGATGGATGTGAGCTGTCACAAGTCATGTATCCGTATTCTTCATTTCTCAACTCTTCTTCCTCATCTATTAAATTCCTTTCTCTTAGTGACAACAATCTCAACTCATCCATGTATCGCTGGTTATTCCCATTAACCAGCAATAAGCTTAGTGATCTTTATCTCTCCGAAAACATGTTAGATGGGATACCCAAATATCTTGGTAACCTCTGTAGTCTGGAATATTTGTTCTTCGATAACAACCCTGCTGTTGTCACATTTCCTGATTTTCTCAACAACTTGTCTGGATGCACATCGCTTTCATTACAATGGTTGTTTGCTCAAAGAAGCCAGTTTACAGGGTCATTGCCTGATGACATCCAAAAGTTTACATCCCTAACAGCTCTGTACCTCTCTGAGAATCAGTTAAAAGGAACTATAAGTAAGAAACTGTGGGAACTGCCCAACCTTAAATATCTTGATCTTTCCGAAAACTCACTCCATGGATTTCCCTCCTTGGATTACATGTCAAACCATTCTCATATAGAATCTATTCGACTAAGCTCTTCCAAGCTGGGGCCTCTCTTCCCCAAATGGATTCAAAAGTTGAAAAACCTTACCAGTCTTGATATTGCAAATAATGGTATTTCAGATACAATTCCTCTCGAGTTTTGGGACTCATGGCCTTCCCGGTTAACATTCCTGAATCTTTCTTCCAACAACATAAGCGGGAAAATACCAGATCTGTCATCAAATTTTGATAACAATTCAGTGATAGATTTAAGCTTCAACAGCTTTGATGGTCCAATAACTAATGTCTCTTCCACTCTGCAATTACTAAATCTTTCCAGAAACAAATTCTCTGGAGGAATCTCCTTCTTATGCCAGGTTGTCCATGGCTTTTTAGTTATTCTTGACCTCTCTCATAACTTTCTAAGCGGACAACTTCCAGATTGTTTGTGGCATTTCAAAGAACTACAAGTTCTTAATTTAGAACACAATAATCTGTCTGGAAGGCTTCCTGCCTCTCTTGGATCTATGATTAAGCTCGAGGCATTGGATCTGTACAAGAACGATTTCTCCGAAGAATTTCCTTTGTCTGTTAAGAATTGCACGAGCTTAAAGTCATTGAATTTGGGGGCCAACAAGTTTTCTGGTAACTTGCCTGCTTGGATTGGGGAAAGCTTATCTGGGTTATATGTTCTTACGTTAAAATCAAACAACTTCTCTGGATCCATCCCTTTACAAATATGCAAATTAGCAAGTCTTCAAATTCTAGACTTGTCGGTGAACCATTTCCATGGAAGCATCCCCTCATGTTTGAGTAATCTTACGATCATGGTGCAACAAGGATTCTCTCAAGTACAAAATTTAGATCCTGACGATATATTAACAGCATATGCATATAATGTTGACCATGTGATGATCCAGTGGCAAGGAACTGAACGTGAATTCATCAGAAGTAATATGAAGTTGTTGAGGAGCATCGACCTCTCAAGCAACAACTTAACAGGGGAAATCCCATATCAGATTACCAATCTTGATCAACTGATTGCACTGAACTTGTCAAAGAATGCTCTTCTTGGAAAGATTCCATGGAACATCAGTGAGATGAAAAATCTTTTAACTTTGGATTTATCTAGAAACAAGTTTTCAGGAGAAATACCATCAAGCATGTCTCAAATGACTTGGCTAAATTACCTAGACGTCTCAGATAATAGCTTGTCAGGGAGAATCCCATCCAGCACACAACTTCAGTCCTTTGATCCTTCAAGATACGAAGGGAACTTAGGGCTTTGTGGACCTCCCCTTACCAAAAAATGTCATGGAGACGAAGAATCGGGAATACAACATAGCATTGGTGAAAGTGAGGGGGAAGGTATAGACGAACTTCAAGGTTGGTTCTATGTTGGTGGGGCCATTGGTTTCACAGTTGGATTTTGCATAGCATGTGGTGCTTTGCTTCTCAACCGTCGTGGAAGATTTGCTTTTTTTTATGTTTCTTGATAGCTTTGAAGATTGGGTTTATGTGAAGGTGGTGGTGTTGATTGCAAATTTGCAAAAAAGACGAACATAGATAGTCATGTAAAACCATGTTTAATTTTTGTATTTGGCACGGGTTTTTAAGTCTCAGTTATCAATAAAATTGCCACCATCAACATGGGTGGCCATTTTCCAGTGTTGTGTGAAATAAGGCATCATAAAAAGTTCATATTTTCTAATTATATTTAAGAAAGTTTTTTTTTTAAACAAAAAATAATAATAATAACCATTAAGAGTATATAATAAAAAGGGAAAATGTCTTATGAGGGTAACCATCTATCACATTTGTTCACATTTGGTCAGTTTTTTTTGTACACATGTGACCATTAAACTTACTTAAAGTATTAAAAAAAGTACCATTATGATCTGTAATTAAAGGTTACCTCGGTTTCCGACGACTTCACCGTCGACAATTAAACTTGTGAGAGTAATGAAGTTTTGCAGTTGTACACATTTAATCAATTATTATTTTTTTATACACATTTGACAAATATACTTAGGATGGACAAATTTTCTAGGAAATATAGTGCTAGAAGGATTATCCATCCATATACCTTTCTTTTCTTTATGAGTATATAATAATATACGCTTTATGTTTCCAAAAGGCTTATTTGTTCATTAGTAAATCAATGTTCAAGTCATCAAATCACATTGTTACATTAAATTATACCTTACCTAAGTTAAATGTTAAATCCCATTACATAGTATTAACAACCAGCAATTGCCTGTAATTTAACTGTATTAAAACCATCACATAAAAGAATCTAATACACCATAAACAACCGTACTTGATGTCACATCCCCCATTCCTGCAATCCATTCCTGATTACATTCCAGCCCATTCCGGTTGTGCATTCTAGCCTTATTCATCACCCAATCCCACTCCATGGATGCTGCTGTGGAACACATGGATCCCCATTCCAACTGAAAAGAACTCTTCAATTTCTGCAAAGCTTTTACTGCAACATAAAGAAATAATTTTTACTTCATAAGAATCCTTTTCAAAGCTTCAAATTCCAAGAAATGTTTTAAAAGTACCTTAATCAATTGAAGTAATGGCCTCAGCTCTAACAATTTCAAAGATCTCTATGGTCTCTATGGCACTGATTATGGTATGACTGGTATGACTACCTTTTACAAGCTGCAAAATTATTGTCAAACTCATGCTAACATGGACTGTTAGCACAAGAGCACTATTAATATCTCCACTTATTTTTACAATATTAATCTCTTGAAACATGTTATCACCATTTATAATGATGTTAAAAACTCATTGTCCCTCGCGTGTGAGTTGTGACCGAAGGATCAATCTCTACAAATTACAAAGTAGTTGATAAAATTTTCAAAGAATAATGTCTAAAAAACAAAAAGAAAAATTGAAAGCACGATGCTATAAATGGTAAATTCGGGAAAAAAATACAATGCCTTAATAAAATCTTGCACACAAGGTGCGTTAAACAAGATAACATCGGTGGCATGCTATAGTTATGCTGATAATATTCCTTATTTATTATATATCAAATGTGTATTCTTATTTTTTTTACTTTAATCAAAAACTATAATCTTGAGGATGTGTCTATGATCTTCCATCAAAGTAATACTCTTAAGTATAGTTTAGAAATGGAAATATCAAAATCAGTTGTTTACTTTGAACACAACCTTCAAAAAATTTTGCTATAATATAGATCAACTTTTGTTCATGAAATTAATAAGTTTCTCTTTAAACGCACCATTGTCTCTGTTAGTGTATATTAATTAAAGATATCCTTCAGCCTTTTAACTGGTTCCAAATTTATTAAGCATATATGATATTTACTAAAAAAAGGTATGAAATGAAACCAAATAACTAGTTAATAAGAACATCACAATAGGAGCTTTTTCATGTAAAAAAAAACTCAAGAAAATTGAAGAAGTTATTGGATGATCTTTTTCAAAGAGCTTGTCAATTAACAAGCTTTCAATGATTTGGTGGATCCATGGATTTTCAACCAATTGTATATAGACAACAAATACAAGGTCCCCACAAATAACAAACTAAAATAACGTTTCTATTGTGGAGATAAAAGGAGCTTTTTCATTTAAAGTTTTATAATGAAAAAATTCCACCAAAAAGTACTCTTGTTATAGATGTTCGGTAAAAAATTTACCTGCCAACATCATCGGCTTTAACTAAAACAGAATTAACTATGAGAAGGCAAAGAAGTTGTCTTCAACATTTTAGGAGCTTCCACTATGATGGTTGTTGACCCAATATTTAGTGATTCAAATGCTTTTGATGTGAGCCCTGTTTCTGCTGGTGGCTCTTTTGATGAACACATGATTCTATGAACAAAACTTCGATTATTTTGGATGCTCCTGGACTATTCAAGAAACCATAGCCATCATTCAGTTCTAGAATGTTGAAATCAACAATCAAATTTTAGTTATGCACTAAGATAAACAAAGTTAATTCCAAGGGTCTATACTACATTACCAACAACAATCTCCATTTTAACAATTTTAACATTAATCAAAGCGGATAAGGATATCAAAGTTAGTGGCAGATGTAACACCAGTCTCATTATCCATTGAAAATCATTAGAATGAGAATACTCTCGTTCGTAATCAATATAATCAATTATTATTATCTAGCAGATACGTAGATTCATACCAATCTCGGTTTGGCATCAGTTTGTTTCAGTTAATTATTTCAATTTATAAAAAGACAGGTTATATTCAAACCATAGTGAAAACATGTAGCTAAAACCCAAATTTTTCAACTGGTTATGTAAAATGATGCTAAGAAAATCAAAAAGTTAGGAACAAAGTTAAGAATGAACACCTTCTTTCTCTCAGAAAATCCAATTGAAGAAATGTTGCTAAAGGAGAGGGGATTTGAAGCTGAGGAGATCGGAATCGTTATTGAAATGTGCAGAGATGAAGCAGACGCCATGGGAAATAGTTACGGAAGGTTCTCTGATGAAGGCTGGAGATGAGGGTGAGGAACTTGAGCTGCAAAGAACAAACCAGACGAAGAAACGTAAGTTTCATGCATATACAGTTCTCAATGTACTCCAATAAACGAAAATCAAATGACCAAATATGCAATAGAATGAACAGTTTGAACACGGAATTAACTCTATCAATTGCTAATGTGTTGTGACATTAATTAAACAACTTAATAGAAAGAACACCTGGTTGTTGGTGTTTGGGTAACTAACAACGAGAGAGTAAAGGAGTGAATGGAGGAGGCAGAGACAGAGACAGAGACAGGAACAGACTGGGGGTGGGAATCAATTTGTTTACTTCTTCCCCATTGTTCTGATACATCTCATAGTTTTTTTTGTGCTTCATATCTTACAGACCAGTTTCTACCTTTTTTCGGAGAGGTTGAATAGCTACAAAAAATGTTACAGGTTGGTTTCTAGCATGGATGGTTTAGATTAACCTCCCACCGTTCCATGATATTTTGGTGTAGTCATCGATCATATTAATTGTGTTGTAAAAAGGGATTTTGCAGATGAGAGAGAGAGAGAGAGAGAGAGAGAGAGAGAGAGAGAGAGAGAGGGCAGGGTAGGTTTTTTCTAAGTTGCAGGTAGGTGTATCTACATGTGAAGTGTTTTTTGTGTTTTGATATTTGATCAATGGTTGTGAAGAACGTAAAGAACATACGTAAGTTTTGCAGGTTAATGTGTTTAACATAGACAAAGCCAAGGGATGAAGACAACAATAGTGGTGGTAGGAATGAGAAGGGGGGGGGGGGGGGGAGGGGTTAAAGAGATGAAGAATGTAAAAAAGAGAGCAGGGTGGGTAGAATATTGACCACTTTATTTTTTTCTTTTTCTTTTTTTAAATGTTAAAAAAATAGTAAAGAAATTCAAAAATAAAAGTAAAAGGGCAAAAAGGTCATTTCAACTTTTCTCGGGACCAAAACCACAAAAAGAATTCAATTTTGGACCAATGGTGCAAGTTGAAAAAATTTTAGACCATGTCCATATTTTTTTGATAACCACAGGGACCAAATTTGCAGTTTAGTCTTGTGCTTACAATTTGTAGGATATTATATAACATATTAATTGTGGATACGACTTATGAATAGTTACAAGTTTGGAGCTCACGGCTTGGAAGGTTTGGCATGAGTTAGGTGGTTTTGCTTCCGCCGATGAACAAAACATGGTTTTTAGTTTTGTCAATTTTCCATCTTCGGCTTCATGGATACGTGGCATTCGTATGGCATTTTCCAATACATTGGGATTGTTGATGTTTTAGGTTGGATATCATTTCTAAACACACAAGAAATTTGGCAACACGCGAATCATTTCCTAATATGCATCTCTCACTCCTTCGTTCACCATCTGCGCCCGATGCTCTCCCTTTTTCGTCCACCATTAAAGTCGTCGTGCATCTGGCGTATCCTCAACTCCGGTAAGCTTTTTGATTCCCACCCTGATAAACTAGCAACTATAGTTTTAGGATTTGATTTTTATTACTTACTTCCTCATGTGATTGTTATCACAGTAGGCAAAGAAGTGATTTTACATGAAATTTCCTTTAAGCACAAATTTTTTTGCACACAAATTCTTTGTTAAAATGCTTAACTTACTTCATTTCATACATCATCTTTAATTGTTCCAATGGGTTTACCCCATGGTTAGATAGGATATATTCTGTGAGTTTCGCTTTACCAAAAGGTCATTTTGGTTATTTACTTTGTTAATTGTATTTATCATTTATATCTGTAACATTCCGTTTTAAATAAAACAATTAAATGATAAACCCGAAACCCTGAGAAGTAATTTTTATTATTATTTTATATTATTATTGTCCAAATCATAATTCGTTGGGAGTTGGTTTCGGGAAGTCAAATGTCAAGATTTGAATCTATAGGGGTTAAAGTGTAATTTTGGGACTTAATTTGTAAGGATTTATGGAAGCAAGGACTAAAGGGTAAGTTCCGGACCTAAGATGAGAAGATTTTGTAGAGGAGGGGCTGACTGGTAACATTTTGGACTTGATTTGGAAAGGTTCTATATTGGTGGGGCCATTGGTTTCACTGTTCGATTTTGTATAACATGTGGTGCTTTACTCTTCAACCGTCGTGGAAGATATGCGTTCTTTATATTTCTTGATAGCTTCAAAGATTGGGTTTATGTGAAGGTGGTGGTGTTCATTGCAAATTTGAAAAAAAGAAGAACATAGATATTCATGTAAAACCATGTTTCATTTTTGTAATTGGCATGGGTTTTTTAGTCCCAATTATCAATAAAATTGCCACAAACACCACGGGTGGCCATTTTCTAGTGTTGTGTGAAATAAGGCATCATAAAAAGTTTATATTTTCTAATTATATTTAAGAAAGTTTTTTTTTAACAAAAAAATTAATAATAACCATTAAGGGTATATAATAAAAAGGGAAAATGTGTTATGAGGGTAACCATCTATCACATTTGTTCACATTTAGTCAGTTATTTTTGTACACATGTGACCATTAAACTTACTTAAAGTATTAAAAAAAGTACCATTATGATCCGTAATTAAAGGTTATCCCGGTTTCCAACCACTTCACCGTCAACAATTAATCTTGTGAGAGTAATGAAATTTTGCAGTTGTACACATTTAATCAATTATTTTTTTTATACACATTTGACAAATATACTTAGGATGGACAAATTTTCTAGGAAATATAGTGCTAGAACGATTATCCATCCATATACATTTCTTTTCTTTATGAGTATATAATAATATACACTTTATGTTTCCAAAGGCCTGATCTGTGCATCAGTAAATCAATGTTCAAGTCATTGAATCACATTGTTACATTAAATTATACCTTACCTAAGTTAAATGTTAAATCCCATTACTTAGTATTAACAACCAGCAATTACCTGTAATTTCCAATTCGGGTTGCAAAACTCATAGGTTCCAATGTCTGCTTTGGGGGGGTTTGGAATTTGTTCGTAATTCGAATCTTGTTTGTAAAAGTTATACAGTTCTGCACAGTTTATCTAATTTTTTTTTAACATGCGAACCATTTGTTGTAGAAAAAATTCTGCACAGGGACTTTTATAATTGTGAATCTACTTTGAAATTCAATCCAGAAGCATAGCATTCCAAATAAGAGTAACAGTTATATTTCTTAAGGCAATGTACTTTGAAAAATCTACCCAAATGAGAAAATATTTCAAAATACAGTGCTGTAATCAGAAAAAAAAATGAAAATATGATGCTAATATAAATAAATTAATGGAACAACTGTGTCGTAACCGAAAAATATAGCACACACTTTACTAAATCCAAAAGCATTAGGACATAAAGAAGAAAGAAAAATATACCCAGAATTGAATTTACGACTATATAATAATATACACCTTATATTTCCAAAGGCCAACCTAAAGAAGAAGTTCACGTGAGTTTACAATGAGAAGAAACAACAGAAAGATTTTGAAGAATATGTAATGGAGCATGTCCTAAACGTTTATGCCACAACAATACATTTGAATCAGCATGCATTGCAAGAGTCTTATTGGTAACCAAAGAAGACAATACAGAGGCAGACTATACTGTTCGTCAAGTCTACCGGAATTACTTGTATGTATTTTATAAGAAATGGCTCTTATCTAATAAAGAATTTACGGAAATAGTACTTATGTTTGAAAAAGTTATATAAATGATTCCTTATTAAAAGTGAATTTATAGAAATCGTCCATTTATGTCACAAAATTACAAAAACGGTCTCTGTATATCAGGAAATTACAAAATGATTCCTATCTGATTTAAAAAAAAAAAATTATAGAATTGGTTCTTTGCTTAATAAATTACAATATAACCCCTGTTTAGTAAGGAATTTAAAGAAATAGTCCTTAAATGACAACGAATTTACATATAAAAGTACATAAAAGTCCCTTCCTAATAGCGAAATAACAAAAAAGGGTCATACAGTTCACAAAATTATAGAATTGGACTTGTTTAATAGTGAATTTACCAACATGGTCCCCATATTTTATAGATATTACTCTGTGTATTGGATAGATAATATAAGATTATTAAACTCACAATAGCGTGATGCCGTCGTACTATTTAGAAACAAAACTTAGATAAAATCATAAAACTGCAAAAATTGTCCTTATGGTATGCATTTTTTTTTTTTTTTGGGTTTTGGTCAAAATCCCAAGTTTTTTGAATTGATGATTATTTTGAACTAGTTTCGTTGTGGATTTGGTCCTTCCGAAAATTCAAATAACTATAACATCCTTGGTGTATTTATTTTCCATTTTTCTTTCATTTTCTTTAAAAAGTTTATTACTTATTTATTTATTTTAGTAATTAAAAAATAAAAGAGGGCCAACCCCTCTCTCTCTCATACACAAGAACATATATACACACATCTCTCTCTCTCTCTCTCTCTCTCTCTCTCTCTCTCTCTCTCTCTCAAAACCTTAGGGTTCTTTATCGAAATCTCGAGCAAATTGAACTAGAAAAACCTTAGGACTTTCATGTGTTTGTCTTCATCAGCTTCAATTTCAGGAATAAAACCTCAAACAGTTTTATCTTCCTTTTTAATATTTGAATTTTCACACACAAACACCAAGAACACAGAGTTGGTTGTGTTCTATGAGTTCATTTTCTGATTTTGTTGTGTTCGATTCCTCCCAAAAAAAACCCAGATTAAAAGTGTGGCTGGAGGTAAGGAATGTCAGAAATATATACAAAGTATATAATTGGTTACCCTTTCAAGTCATTTGTGATCTATTATGTATTTTTTATTATGTATCTTTCTTTTTATAAGAGTTTTGGTTCAATTTTTTTAATATTCTTTCGTTAATTTTTTATAGCTTTTGTTTTATATATTCTTTAAAACTATTTTTTCAAGTATATATTCGTTTTCATGTATGTATAATTGTAAAGAATATATAAGCCTCTTCCATTTTTTTTTTCTAGAATGTACAACATTTGACTAAAATTTAATACATTTTGAGAGTATATTTTGTATTTTGATAGCAATTGTCTAAAATTTTAAAGCATTTTGATAGCAATTTAAAGACAAAAGGAACAATGAAAATGTTTTTTAATTGTTTTTTGTCTTTTTACATTGATTAGGGACCAAATTCAAAACAACATCAAAGTATAAGAACTTTCTAATTGGAAAAAATAGAAAAAATAGACTTAGAAACCAATCGATGCAAATTCCAAACCATAAAGATCATTCCTAATTTGCTAATTTTAGAGACTATTGTTATAATTTACGTTTGTTCCTTTTACTTGCAGCCATTAAAATGTTTGTTTATTGAAGTTGTCACATTCTGATGTGCATCCGCGACAAGTAATTTTAAACAATAATTACATTTGTTCCACTTTCTTTCAATTCCATCTTCAGCCTTTATCCTTCTATCTCGAAGTAATCCCAAATAGGAGCGGTACAATTACCTTTACCCTCACATCGCCTGGTTGGGTTAATCCGGTCCCTTAACTCCTTTTCAGAAAATTTTTTGTTGTTGGGTTTTGGTGTTGTTTGATATTTTGTCATGTTCGCTTTTTTTGGTAGTGGTGTTTTTTTGCTTGTGCTGTTTTGTTGTTGTTGTCTTTGTTTCTATTGGATTGCAAATTTTTTTTTTTTTTTTTATGGTTGTTGTTCTTATGCCCCTGTTCTTGCTCTGATTCGTCACTTAGCATAACATGGCATGTCACTGTTTCTTCTATATAAACTTCTTCTGTATCTTCTTTATAATCCTATATTCTCAAAATAAAACATAAAATTACTACATTGTTAAATGGTGCTAAAACAAGAAAAGTCAGATTTGATATGCTTTCGTGCGGGCTTTGTAAGTCATTCGATTTTTAACAAAATCAAGAGTTTTTATAGTGTAAAATTAGCTACAAAACCTAAACATGTAGGAAAAAAAATCATGTCAATCCAACTTAAAATGAGTGAGATATGCATATTTTAACAAAAAGTCAGATTACGTTTTAGTGTTGAAACAAAATAAAAAAAAATCTAACTTGATATGCTTCCTTGCGGGGTTTGTAACTCATTCAATTTTTACCGAATCAAGTGTTTTTATCATCTAAAATTAGCTACAAAACGTGAATAACATGTAGAAAAAAGAATCATCTCAATCCTACTTCAAATGAGTGAGATATGAACATTTTAAGAAAAAGTCAGATTACGTTTTAAAGTTGAAATAGAAAAAAAAAATCTGATTTCATATGCTTCTTTGCGGGGCTTGTAACTCATTCAATTTTTAACCAAATCAAGAGATATTTTATAGTCTAAAGTTATCTATAAAACCTAAATAACATGTAAGAAAAATAATAATGTAAAACCCACTTCAAATTTGTGAGATATAAACATTTTAAGAAAAAGTCAGATTACGATTTATTGCTGAAATAAAAAAAAGTACAATTCTTACTTGGTCATCAAAGTCTTTTCCAATCCAATCAGTCGGAATGCCATCTTGATTATTAGCATCATGAACATCCGATTTTCGGTATCTTGATGATGGTATATTTGGTAACCCATTCAAATCCTACATTGTCAATATCATACATTAATTATATTACTAAACAAATTCTTAGTTTTGACAATCATACATTTATACTACAAACTAATCTAACAAAAATCTTGCATGTATGTCTATAAATGGTGGTTGTCGAGACCAACAAAAATAAATAACCCTAAATCTTTTACACTAAAATAGTGTATAGTGGTAAAGGGGTCGATCCACGGAGATTGGTACAATTTTATAACTCTACGAAATATCTCTTTGTAAAAATACTTGTAAAATAACAATAAATTAAAAATGGGGGGATTGGTCTTTTGAAATACTTGAAATAAACTAGAATTAAACTAAGATTTAAATAAACAATTTCAACAAAAATACAAGTTTGATGTAAAATCAATAAGGGGAAGATGGTTGACTTAAGGTTTCCTCACTTTAACTTTTGATGAACATATCATTAGAATCCAATGGTGCAATACTTGTTTTAAATCTTTAATTTGGATATAGTAATCCAAGAAGCTTGAGATTACCTACACTTTTCTTATTTGTTAAAATGGTTAGAGAAGCTCATAACAATTTCCTTAGTTAAAGTCATAATTTCCATTAAGCATGTAATTAGTGAAAGTCAACTAGCATTAAGAACCAAAAAGTCACCAAATCCAAGTGGAGTCGAATGCTTTCGCTACCATGTTGGAGAAAATGTTTTTATGATTGTGTGAAGCAAAAACAACACAAAAATCATTTGTTGCTTGCTAATTTGAGGATCCTTTACTTAATCAAGAAATTAGCCAACTAATCACCACAAACACATTTAAACTCAAGAATAAAAACATACAAGTAGTGATAAGATGTTAAAACACAAAACATTCCCATAAAGATTTAAGAACATATTCATGGATCCTTCAACATTCAACAAATGTTCAAAGGATTCAACAAAAGTCAACCAAGATTAGTTTAGCCAAGCATGACTAAACTCAAAGAAATAAAGTTAGAGAAGATTGTACCAAACATTAAACAAGAATCAAGAGGTGAAAAAATGATGTTCTTGAGGTGTTCTTGGCCTTCAAAAATCTTCAAAACTCCAGAGAGAATGCTCCAAAGTCGGATGTCTAAGAGTTTTGCAAAAGTGACACACCAACCTTCCCCATATAGCTCAAAAGAAGAATTTTTGGAATTGCCCCTGCAGGGGGTTGCGCGACCCGCATGCTGTTGTGCGGGTGGTCCCTGGATGTAGCATCTTTGAGGTTTGGGCCTCCGTAGCTTAGCCCACTTGGCCCAGTTCGAATCCAATCAACTCCTAGCCCATTTTCTTCAAGTTTTCTTCATTTTAAGCCCAATTTGACTTCTCCAAATCCTCCAAAGCTCGTGAACTCGTGTGGAGCTCTTCTTTAAGTGTACACTCACCAATTTGCGAAAAACAACAACTCGATCTATATACAATAAGACAATCCTAAATAAATAAATATCAAACGTTGGGTGACCAAAATGAAGGGAAATTTGTTCAATAATTGAACCTATCACCTATCTAAGATTTTTTTTTTTGAGATTTTCTTTTTTGATTTTTTTTTAAAACTAACATATTGAAATTTTGCTTTTATCAAGAAAACTTTTGACTCAAAATTTGGTTCCTAGAATTATGTAAGTAGAACCGAGGGAGTAAAAATAATAATCTTAATGGTCTAAGTGTGAAAATGACCATGTGTGGAGCATAAAGATGTAGGCTCCTCTTCAAACTTGTGAGTTTTCCAATCATAATGAAAATGTCCAAATGCGGACTAAAAGACTCTCTAAAATCCTAAAAAAAATCGCGAAAAAGATATGGTGATGTAAAGAGACCGAATATAGATTCTACTCGGGGACAAGCACCAGTGCTTCATCCTAACAGTTCAAACATGATCAAGTGTGATCCTCTCGGCAGTATTGACTGCAAGGCAAAAAAAAACATCCATTACTATAGTATATCCTACAGTTGTTAGTATCGCATGCATAATTCTTCATGAAAGCTACCTGGCCATGATCACTTACCCATTTAAGCTTCCAGCATCTGATCCTGAGGATGAAGTCCCAAACTGCAGCTAGTGGTCCCGGTTCGATGGGTGAGATTACAACAAGATCCTGGACCAATAATGATACAATAACTGTGAACCTGTTCCATGGTATCTAAGGGGGGTGAGAATAAACAGACAACAAAAATGCATGAATGCTAATGCCCTAAGCTAAATGTTATGCAAAAAATAAAAAGTATAAAAGAAGAAAATAAAAGCTTTTTGAAATTTTATTAAAAAAAATGAATGCGAATTAGCCTAAAACTAAAAATGATATGCAACCTAACTAAAAACGCATGAAAAAATAAAAGGAAAATGAAATGCCTCACCCCAAGCTTAAGAACAAGCATTGTCCTCAATGCTTAAGGTAAGGGTAGAAATGACCTAAATTGGAGGATCGGGCGACAGAAAGTGTCCATGGTGGTGTCGTGAAATTCCGACCGGTAGAACTCCGAGAATCTTGATTTTTTCGGCAAGGTGGGTATTGGAAGGTTATGTTCTTGAGAGGAATGGAGTGGGAGGTCAAGATGGTTAAATGAAGAAGAAGGGAAGCTGAACATTTTAATCTATGGGTCAAAAATGGTCAATGTTGGTCAAGAAAAGTCAAAAGGTCAACTCATTAAAACCTTTGGTAAACACCTGGTCAAATAATAGCCAAAAATAGCCCAAAATGCCCAGCACAGTGCGTGGGTCGCGCAGAGTAGCACGCGGGTCACGCGGACCTTGCAGTTAACTCTTGGGCCAATGTTGCTTCATCACACCTAGCCGCGCAACCCACACGCGGGTCGTGCAACCCGCTGATCCTGATCTTCATTTTTGCTTCATTTTTCTTCGTTTTTCACCCGTTCTTGCTTTGGAAGGCCCCAAACACCTCGAAACTCTTGATTTCTTCAAAAACAACTCTTTTGAATCCCAAAAACATCTTCAAAACTCATTTATTCAAATTAAAAACACGAAAGCACAATGCTTTCCAAAAATGCCCTTTTTTAATGTCTTTGGCGAGACGCCTCCAAACTTCACTTTAACACTTTGGGGCGTCCAAATGGACGACATCTTGGACATTTGAATCAAAACCCTCGTTAAATGGCTTCAATCGATGTCCATTAACCTTGCAAATTTTCCCCGTGTCTACATTTTTTAGTTTCCACACCTCCATTGAGACTCTTTTCTTGTATTTGACTTTCTTTTTACGGGAGAACCACACCAGACTTAGACCTTTGATAAAAGCAATCATGCAACCATATTCTTTCTTGTACTTGTTCATTAAGGTGACCAACTATTCCCTCTTTGACATGGTTTTCGAGTAGGTGGCCGGTTGGGCGTCTTCTTTCTTGGGATACGTATCTTTTGAAGAGTCCGACAAATTTATCGCTTCCAGCTCTTGTGGTTGGTCTACCAATGGATATAGTTTCTTAATGGTAGTCGGTGGCTCAACCTCTCTTTCATTAACCCTTATCACTTCCTCTATAGTTTCATTGTCAGCTTTTTCAATTTCTTCTTCTTCTTTGACAGCCTCTTCCACTTCTACTTCTTCGTCCTCTTCTTCATATAACACTCTTGGGCCATCAAAATTTTTCTCATCTTTCAAAGGAATGTAACATGCGCTATGTGATGGGCTCTCTTCTGATGGTAGTTTGTCTTAAGCTTCCATTATACTAATTGATTGAGCAATTTGTCTTATTTGTTGCTCTAAGCTTTTGAGGCCAACTTGGGTTGTTTCATGGAAAATTTGGGTAGAAGTGGCAATGCTTTTAACAATTTACTCTAATGACATGCTTGGCATTTTAGTTTGTTGAGGAGGGTAAGGATAGAGTTCTTGGAACTGCGGAGTTGGTGGGTATTGGTTATTTCCCCAAGTTTGGTATGAGTTTTGGTATTGGTTATTTCCCCAAACTTGGTTGTTGTCCCACCATTGATCATGTTGACGTTGATCATAACTCGATTGGTTTGACTAGCAGTAGCTTCCCTTCTCTTGCACGTCTCCCCATTCTCCTTATAAATATGGACACATGTCAGAATGATGTCCATTTTGGGCACAAAAATCGCAAAGAAGAGGTGTGGGATACACACTTTGGTCACTTTCAATCATCATAACTAACAGAGCTAGCTCAGAAAGTTGGTCTTCGGTGCAAGGGGTGTTCATTTTCGAACCATACTTTTTTTTTCGGGATTTTAAATTTGAGGTCCTGCACAATGAGATCTAGGCATAGAGAAACAAATTGATTAAAAATAAACCAATCCCCGACAACGGCGCCAAAATTTGGTGGTTGTCGAGGCCAACAAAAATAAATAACCCTAAATCTTTTACACTAAAATAGTGTATAGTGGTAAAGGGGTCGATCCACGGAGATTGGTTCAATTTTATAACTCTATGAAAAAATCTCTTTGTAAAAATACTTGTAAAATAACAATAAATTAAAAATAGGGGGATTGGTCTTTTGAAATACTTGAAATAAACTAGAATTAAACTAAGATTTAAATAAACAATTTCAACAAAAATACAAGTTTGATGTAAAATCAATAAGGGGAAGATGGTTGACTTAAGGTTTCCTCACTTTGACTTTTGATGAACATATCATTAGAATCCAATGGTGCAATACTTGTTTTAAATCCTTAATTTGGATATAGTAATCCAAGAAGCTTGAGATTACCTACACTTTTCTTAGTTGTTAAAATGGTTAGAGAAGCTCATAACAATTTCCTTAGTTAAAGTCACAATTTCCATTAAGCATGTAATTAGTGAAAGTCAACTAGCATTAAGAACCAAAAAGTCACCAAATCCAAGAGGAGTCGAATGCTTTCTCTACCATGTTGGAGAAAATGTTTTTATGATTGTGTGAAGCAAAAACAACACAAAAATCATATGTTGCTTGCTAATTTGAGGATCCTTTATTTAATCAACAAATTAGCCAACTAATCACCACAAACACATCTAAACTCATGAATAAAAACATACAAGTACTGATAAGATGTTAAAACACAAAACATTCCTATAAAGATTTAAGAACATGTTCATGGATTCTTCAACATTCAACAAAAGTTCAAAGGATTCAAAAAAAGTCAACCAAGATTAGTTTAGCCAAGCATGACTAAACTCAAAGAAATAAAGTTAGAGAAGATTGTACCAAACATTAAACAAGAATCAAGAGGTGAAAAGATGATGTTCTTGAGGTGTTCTTGGCCTTCAAAAATCTTCAAAACTCCAGAGAGAATGCTCCAAAGTCGGATGTCTAAGAGTTTTGAAAAAGTGGCGCACCAACCTTCCCCATATAGCTCAAAAGAAGAATTTCCGGAATTGCCCCTGCAGGGGGTTGCGCGACCCGCGTGCTGTTGCGCACGTGGTCCCTGGACGTAGCATCTTTGAGGTTTGGGCCTCCATAGCTTAGCTCACTTGGCCCAGTTCGTATCCAATCAGCTCCTAGCCCATTTTCTTCATGTTTTCTTCATTTTAAGCCCAATTTGACTTCTCCAAATCCTCCAAAGCTCGTGAACTTGCCCGATTAATGATCTACGCACACTTGAATATTCTCCCGCATCTTGCAAATTCAAACTTCATTTTCTCCAAGCCTTCAAATAATCATCAAGCCCACTCCTTGCATTAACTCCATTATTATAAAGCCGAAGATCCTTGACATCCTCTAAGTCCAATCGCTTCCTAAAGATCCCACTCCGCTAATCCTCTTAAAATCTGCAATTATGCTCACAAAACTAGAAAGTACCCGAAATGGACATAAAATAACAAAAAGGAAAATATGCATGGAAATTAACTAAATTATGGATGAAATATGTTAAAATAAACTATAAAAAGAAGTAAATAAAATAAACTATCAATAAACTACAAACTACATTGTTAAATGGAACTTAAAACATGAAATACAAATACATAATCTTACTTGATCTTCATGAGCATCTATATATCGAATTATTTGAAGCTGATTGTTGAGAAGTTGATGGTTGTAGACTACTTTTTTCACCTTTTGGCATTGCCTATTGATGGTTATGAATTAAAAACTAGATCAATGATGGTGGATTGGTGGATAATAAATGTTGATTTAAGATGAAGAGCATATGTGGATGGAATCAAGATGTGGATATGTCGACTTAAGATGATGATGGATTGATGATCGAACAATCGAAGTCCAACATGAACAGCCTACTTAATTTTTTCTTTGATATTGGTTTAGTCATGCGTTTTGAAGTTGAAACATCCCAAAAATACAACCTAAAAATTTTTGTTTAAATAACATTGCTAAACCATAATATCAATTATCAAAAGATAAAAACCAAGAATCATATATATCAAATGTCATAATAAACTATGAAATCAAAATTAGTGTCAAGATGATATCAAAATATCAGAGTCAATCTCCCAGGCTAAACTGTGGTGTGTGCCATGCCATCATCCCGAGCCCTTCCCCCTGCCAGCTGAAGTACCTAAAACCAAAACTGAAATTGTAAGCCCCCCAAGCTACCACATACCATACAATAACATATAAACACGTATTGGGCCTTGCCCACTACATCGGACCGAAGTTCGGAAACTGTATCGGACCGAAGTCCGGAACTAACCAGGGCCTTGCCCTCTACATCGGACCGAATTCCGGAAACTGCATCGGACCGAAGTTCGGAACTAACCAGGGCCTTGCCCTCTGCATCGGACCGAAGTCCGTAAACTGCATCAGACCGAAGTCCGGAAACTGACTGAACATAGCATATCATAATCATATCTACTAGCATAAAGACATATACTGCATATTGCATCGAACCGAAGTTCGTAACACATAACACAAAGAAATGTTTGAATCACAAAGACATCAAGCACACCGAACTACTGCATCGGACCGAAGTACGGAACTAGTGCTAACTAAACAGGCCGACATTGTGGTCGTAGACCCGTTCCTACTAGAAGGAAACTCACCTCGTAACGCTGGCTGTTGAGATGCTAAATCTGAAACTGGCTGACTGCTGCTCCGGAACTCCCCGACTACAAATCCCATAAACACTAAATCAGATACTGATAACTACTCTCAGGGTAAAATGACTATTTTACCCCTGTTCAAAGTCAATTTTCTGGTCAAAGTCAACTTTCAGTTGACTGGACTCGTCGAGTTGGGCCTCCAACTCGCCAAGTCCCTAACATCCTTTCTAATCCTCTAACCGCTTCAACTCGTCGAGTTTGGCAAAGACTCAACGAGTTCTTCTTTGATACTAACATCGAGTCTAACTTCATCCGACTCGCCGAGTTGTATGAACAACTCGTCAAGTTCTCCTTCATCATATGAACACGTTCAGACTGTGACTCGACGAGTTGTATGAACAACTCGTCGAGTTCCATGCATGCCATTACTATACAGTCAATTCTAGTCAATTTTATTGCATCCAATTCATATATCTGGGCTTCTAGGGCTAGTTTTAGACGTAAAGTTTCCAACTTTACGTGCATGAACACGAGAATGGGGCTAAAACACCAAAATCATCCAACAATAAGCACTTAGGGTTTGGAACAAGGCTATACTTGCATAAAGGTAGCTACATTGAGCTCCTAGAGCTCAATAACATCCAGATCTATGGTCTCCATCCTAAGGAGAGTTCAATTCTCGAATTTGAATCATATAAAGTTCCAAGAGAACCATAAACAAGCATAAAAATAGGGTTTAATGGAAGAGTAAGCAAGGTAATAACTTTATTACCAGAATGTGTAGCAAATGGAAGCTAGATTCTGAATCTCCTTTCTTTTCTATTGGCCTTCTTTCCTCCCTTCTCTTCTACAACTTCCAAGCTAGCACAAAACACTCAAGCTTAACAATGGGGAGTAGGGTTTATAGAGAAATGCTCTAGAGGTGCTGGAGGCTGGGGTGGGAGGCTATAATGACGTTTAAATAGGGTACAAACCCTGGGATTTAGGGTTTCATCCTGGAGGACTCGCCGAGTTCGGGATACGAACTCGTCGAGTTGCTCACTCAAGACGCGTGCAAATCCCGTCTCTACTCGACGAGTTTGGCTACTGACTCGTCGAGTTCCTCTTAAGAAAGGGAAAATACTATATTTAATTTACATACTAGAAATGGGGCGTTACACAAATTGTCGCTAGGGTTCAAGCAAGATTTTTTTAATCTGATATGCTTTGTTTGTGTAGCCGTACGTTTACTTACTATGGACCGATCATTTTTTAAGGCCTCCAAGAACTATTGGAAGTTCAACAGACATGAGTTATATTTAATCCGGTCCGGTTCCCGGTTTTGGGCCGACTCCAATGACCGGTTCCTACCGGTTCTAGTTCCAAAAATGCACAAGAATATCGTTCCGGTCCCGACCCGATTGGTTCTATCCGGTTCAGGCCAGTTTTCTTAAATGTTTCTTTACATAGATTTGAAAATAGTAATCCGAGCATTGTTCGTTGGCATTGTAATAACATATTTCCAATTTAGGATGAAAAATATACATAAACAAAATTTCATAAATTCTGGCAAAAAAAACAAGTTATGTTTTTTTAATACATATTTTTTAAACCGAAAAACGGTTTTTAGAAAACCGATTGAGCCAACACAAAAACTTATTCGACCGATTTTGCATTCCAATACAACAGAATAACATATTATATAAAAACGTATTTTTTAAATACATAAAAAACATATTTACAAAAAATAAATACATAAAAAAATATAAACTAATTGCATAAATTTATTTATTTTATAATATGCCAAAATATATTCGTTTTATTTAAAAAAAAAGTTTTATGTAAAATATGTTTATGTATTTTTTTTATTATTATTTATGTTTTAACGATTTTATTACTATATAAACTAGATTTAGGTAATAAAAAATGCGTTATGGTGCAATATAACGCAATAACGTATTATACAAAAATGTATTTTTGAAATACATAAAAAAGATAGTCCACATAAAATAAATATATACAAAAAACTTTTTTTTATTATGTTTTTTTAGGATTATATTTTTGTATAATATATTATTACATTTTTTTTATGTATTTAAAAGTATACGAAAACTTATTTTTTTTAAATACATAAAAAAAGTATATTTTACGTAAAACAAATACGAAAAAAACAAATAAATTGTTTTTACAATACGCTAAAAATATATCTTGTTTTATTAAAAAAAGTTTTTTTTTTGTAAAAATACATTTTTTTAATATTTTATTATTAATTTATTTACGATTTGTAGATAATATTAATTAGTTTTCGAAAACATAAAACAAATATGATTCTATCCTAGTTGGTTAAGGCTTTGGTTAATTAAGGGTAAGAGTAAAGAGGTCCAAAGTTCGAATTATACTTACTTGAAAAGATGAAAATGCCCTTACAGATTCAATCCCTAACGACGTTTTACTAACGGTGTTAGTAAAAAGGGTCAGCTTTGCAAGTTTTTGCAAAGCATAAGGACCATTTGTATAAAAAACAATTAGCAGTGACTGACTTTGTGACTTTTGGCAAACCACAAGGACCATTTTTGTAATTTTGTCTTAATTATAAAGTAAAATATTTTTTAAATGACCTTCATATCATTTCATATATTTCAGCTAACTTTAACTTATCAGCTACTTTTCACAACCATCGTTTTTTATATAACTATCAACTAGTTTTTCAGCTAACAGCTAGCTTTTCAACTAATACGCCCAACATAGCCTTAGACTTCTACATCTTAAAAATATAATAAATACCATAAAATGAGACAAGTTGAACAATTTAGCGACAAAACCAACAGATAGTACAAACCAGATCGACGATTTGTATAACTTACTCTTGAAAAAAATATTGAAGGCCTATATACCTCAAAATTGAAGCTTACATGATTCAAAATTGAAGACCTATATACCTTAAAAATATATCGAAGGCCTATATACCTTAAAAGTATAATTAATTTTGAAGGCCTATATACCTTAAAAAATTGTATAACTTACTCTTGAAAAAAATATTGAAAGCTAATATACCTTAAAAATATAATTAATTTTCTTTTATTGAAGGCCTATATACATCAAAATTGAAGCTTACATATTTCGAAGGGATCATACATGAGTAGCATAGTATTAGATTACATGAACTTTAAAACCATATAATTAACATAAAAGGTTGATAATTTGATTCCTAAAATCTTTTTCTCTAATACAAGTAGGATAAGATTATATTACATAAACTTAGATATGAATACATGCCTCTCGTTTTGAAGAAAATCAAAAAAGGAACTTCATTTGATACATTTATCAAAGTAGCTTTTACCTTAAAATTAAAATTAGAAGAGAAGATCCAAAACATCCATCAATCATAAAATCCAAAAAGAAGGTAGGTCAAGGATGTTATCCAAAAAGAAGGTAGGTCAAGGATGTTACCCGGAGAGTAAAGTTGCCGAAAAACACAAGAAACTTTTCAGATTTATAAAAACACTGAAAAAAAAATGTTAATGAAGTAATTGTGTTCACCTCAATTTGTATTCAGGTTTTCATTTTCACAAACAGTTGAACTGCACAATCAATGTTTCTTTATCAGATATGCTTAGTGAGAAGAACATTTTCACAAAAGGATTTACTAATTACTCCCCTTTTAGAAATCATATAATGATATTTTCTCATACTATTTGCAGCAACTCCAACAAAACGGAATGGAATGGGACATGATTTGTTTGGATCCATGTAATATCCTCCAAGAAATGGTTTTGCAACTTCAGTCTACATTCGAATTAAAAATATAATAGATTTTATAAAGAAGATTAGTTAGGGCTTCTAGGTAACTCCATTCATGATGGATGTTATTCATCCATCCAAAGAGACGATCAACTATTGTCGGACATCTTCTTAGACATCTTCTTAGGTAACTCCATTCATGTTGTTCACATGGAAATCGACATGATATAAAGAAATTAACACACGGTGGTCGTCATGTCGACTCAGATAATGACTTTTGCTGAATTGAGTTACTTCATCGACTTCCTCTTCGCCCCACGTCAATGCCAACGAAGTAGATCACAGTACCATTGGTTTTTTTTATGGAGTGGAAAGCGTTTGAGGCTTTTTACAGTGGGACAGGGTAGAGTTAATTTTAGTTTTCAGGTAGGGTTCCTAATTCTCCGATGAATCGAGTAGCTTCGATCACTGTGCTCGTGGTCATTCATCGAGACTTTTATCATTGGTGGTGTTGGGTGTTCTTCAAAGGCGGTGGTATGTGTATTCATTGAACACCATTTAATTCAATTAAACACATTTTACCTAATAATTTGAATTTTGTTTTTGTTGGGTTTGCAAGATTGATGTTGGTTTGAAAGAGGGAGTTGTTGCATTCCGTAGCTAATTAGCTACGGATTTGCTATAGATTTTTCTTATTTTTGATTTTTCGGGCACCAAACGCCATTTTTTCGCTCCGTTTTTTTTCACACCTCTATTATACATGATTATCTATATTTTCACCAATTTATAGCTATTAATATTATTTATAAAGTCGTGTGCACATACGGGATCCATTGCTTGTTTAGTGGTTTAACACTATAATGCTTATGAATACGTTCACATACATCTCACAAACACGTATACATACACATATACATGTACACATATACTACAACTCATTCATGTATATAAATATACATATATATACAAACATAATCCATCAGAAGTTGGTGAAAAGTATAGGCATTACAATGTTAAACTGTGAAACGAATACTTGATCCCGAAAGCTATAAAAGAAAAGAACATTTCTAAAGAAGTGTCATGAAGAAAGCGGATAAATAATCTCATAAAGATTTTTCAAAAAGCCTCGATCATAAATGTTGTTTTTAACGATGTTTATGTCCTCAAGATGTGATTTTCTAAAGAAGGATTTCCATTTGCTTTGTGGATGCTTTATTTCTTGGCTAGAAAGCTCACCTAAACTAGCTTTTAGGGCTTCTGCACTTGCCTTTGCTTCTTCCACTTTCCTTTGCCAACTTAAATAGTTGGTGGTCGTCAAGACCAACAAAATTAATAACCCTAAATCTTTCACACTAAAATAGTGTATAGTGGTAAAGGGGTCGAATCCACGGAGATTGGTTCAATTTATAACCCTATGAAAAATCTCTTTGTAAAAATACTTGTAAAATAACAATAAAAATAAAATGGGGGGTTTTGGTGTTTTGAAATACTTGAAACAAACTAGAATTAACTATGGTTTAAATAGACAATTTCAACAAAAATAAAGGTTTGATGTAAAATCAATATGGGAAAGATGGTTGACTTAAGATTTTCTCACTTTGACTTTTTGATGAACATATCATTAGAATCCAATGGTGTAATACTTTGATTTAAATCCTTAATTTGGCTATAGTAATCCAAAGAGGTTGAGATTACCTAGACTTTTCTTAATTGTTGAAATGGCTAGAGAAGCTCATAAAAATTTCCTTAGTCAAAGTCACTAATTCCAAATAGCATGTAATTAGTGAAAGTCAACTAGCATTAAGAACCAAAAAGTCACCAAATCCAAGAGGAGTCAATTGCTTTCACTACCATGTTGGAGAAAATGTTTTTATGATTGTGTGAAGCAAAACAACACAAAAATCATTTGTTGCTTGCTAATTTGAGGATCCTTTACTTAATCAAGAAATTAGCCAACTAATCCCCACAAACACATTTAAACTCATGAATAAAAACATATTAATAGTGATAATATGTTAAAACACAAAACATTTCCATAAAGATTTAAGAACAAGTTCATGGACTTTTCAACATTCAACAAAAGTTCAAAGGATTCAACAAAAAGTCAACCAAGATTAGTTTAGCCAAGCATGACTAAATTCAAAGAAGCAAAATTAGTTAAGATTGTACCAAAGTAGGCATACTTCAAGTGTTGAGGTAAGACCTTCAATTCCAATTCGGGTGGTTGAACAAGGGATGGAGGCAATTTTGTATGAGTTGTGGGCAATTTAATTTGCTTGACATCTAATCTTGTGGATTTCTTCATCTCCATTTTATTTACCAACTTCTCAACTTTCAGATCCAAAGAATAAAGTTTTAATTGCTCGGCTAGCTTCCCACAATCGAATCCTTTGCTTAAGATCATCTCCAACATATCACCGTTAGATAACTCAAACAATTCTTGAGTAATTGGCTCTACAACATCAACAAAGTACAAAGATGAAACATCACTAGGATATCTCATGGCATCATAAATATTAAAACTTATTGTTTCTCCATCAAACTCCATTGTCAAACTTCCCGCATACACATCGATATTCGTATTAGCCGTCTTCAAAAACGGTCTCCCTAGCAAGATTAGAGCCGATTTAGAGGACACTTGCTCATCTAGGTCAATCACATAGAAATCCGCCGGGAAGACCAATTGGTTCACTTGCACTTGGACATCTTCTAAAACACCTCTAGGAAAGACACTTGATTTATCCACAAGAGAGATTATGACACCGGTTTCACTTAAAGGTCCGGCATTCAATGATTCATACACCGAATAGGGCATGACATTGATAGAGGCACCAAGATCAAGCATAGAACTATTAAAAGTGACATCTCCTATCTTGCAAGGGACCGTGAACATTCCGGGATCTTTGCATTTGGGTGGAAGTTTTCTTTGTAAAACCACGGATCTGTTTTCATTCATCAAAATTTTCTCATTTCCCTTCAACTTCCTCTTGTTGGTACAAAGTTCTTTCAAGAAATTTGCATATCTCGGGATTTTCTTGATTGCATCAAGTAGAGGGATGTTTACTTCCACCTTTCGGAAGGTGTCTAAAATTTCTTTCTCCTCTAGATTCTTTTTCGAAGTTGCAAGTCGGGAGGGGAACGGTGGGTGAGTGGCTATTGGTGTCACTAGAGGGGTAGTCTTCTTTGGGGCTCTGGCTTGTGTATCATTCTTGGCTATGGGATCCTCAATGGGAATGATCTCTATTTCTTCCTCTTCTTCCCTCGGCTTCTTCTTTGAACTATTTTCTCCGGTTTGTTTGCCACTTCTCAAGGTCACCACATTGACATTTAGGTTCTTTTCGGTTTGAGAAGGGAGTTTACCACGAGATTCCAAATTACTTATAGATGTAACTATATCTCCCATTTGTGCTTCAAGGTTGGAGATACTAGTCCTTGTCTCTTTTTGGAATTATTGGGTACTAGTGGCTAGGGATTTAACAATGTCCTCAAGAGACATTCCGGAGCTACTTGTTTGAGATTAAGGAGGTTGTTGATGATGATGTGGAGGGTGCGGTTTGGGTTGATAGTGTGGTTGTTGATGTTGGTAATGAGGTTGCGGTGGTGGATAGGATGGTCTAACCAATGCATTTTGAGGCAATGGTCTCGGATTGTAGCTCATGTTGGGATTTGGCTTCCAACTTGAATTATATGCCTTTTGGTAACCGGATGGTTTGTTGTGGTAGTTTTGGAACTCTCCCGTGGCATTCACATGCTCCGCATCTTCTTGAAGGATGGGACACATATCCGTAGGATGACCCATTGTTGCACATATTCCACAAACCATCACCTGTGGAGTTTGTCCCATGGCTAGCTTTTGGACAACGGAGGTTAGATCTTTGATTTGAGACTCAAGATTTGATGTTCCTACTTCATTGACTTTGTGTTGTGTGTCTCTTTTCATATCTTGGCACGGGCCAAAATGTTGAGAATTCGCGGCTATGGTGTTGAAAAGTTGTCTTGTTTGTTGTGGAGTTTTACTAAAGACATCACCACCACTTGAGGTATCAACTAGTCTTCTCTCCATTGGCAACAATCCCTCATAGAAGTGTTGAATGAGGAGTTGTTCCGGAATTTGGTGTTGTTGGCAACTATAGCACAAGTTGTTGAACCTCTCCCAATAATCATGAAAAGTCTCATTTTGACCTTGGCGGATTCCACGAATCTCATTTCTAAGACTTGAGACTCTTGAAGCAGGATAGAACTTATCAAGGAAAGCTCTTGCCATGTCGGTCCATGAGTTGATCGACCCCGGTGGAAGATAGAATAGCCAATCTTTTGCTCTATCGGCCAATAAAAAGGGGGATGCCCTTAGCTTGATTTGGTCATCGGTTGACTCTTGTGGCTTCATGCTAGTGCAAATAATGTGGAACATCTTCAAATGCTTATGAGGGTCTTCATTCTCCAATCCATGAAAAGTTGGTAGGTGATGGACTAAACTTGACTTCAACTCCGAGCCTCCTTCCAAAACCGGGTAATTGATACCGGTTGGAGTTTGTGTAACATCGATCTCCATCATTTGCCTCAAAGTTCTTTCGGGAACTTCTCCTCCGTCCGCCATTGCGATTGGTTCAATAATGGGTGGATTTTGTTGTAGGGGTGGTGTTTCGGGAATTTCTTGGCAGGGGTCGGGACTAGAATCGGGTTCTATATCAATTAATGAAGCGGCTTCAACCTCCGGATCCCCATGAGGATTAGAAGTTTGACCAAGTTCAATTCACTTTTCCTTCGCCAAACGCCTTGCTTCTTTTTTGATTTCTGGATTGTACATCAAGTCACCTGTACGTTGAGATCTAGGCATAGAGAAACAAATTGATTAAAATTAAACCAATCCCCAGCAACGACACCAAAAATTTGGTGGTTGACGAGGCCAACAAAATTAATAACCCTAAATCTTTGACACTAAAATAGTGTATAGTGGTAAAGGGATCGAATCCACGGAGATTGGTTCAATTTATAACCCTATGAAAAATCTCTTTGTAAAAATACTTGTAAAATAACAATAAAAATAAAATGGGGGGGGGGGGTGGGGGGTTTGGTGTTTTGAACTACTTGAAATAAACTAGAATTAACTATGATTTAAATAGACAATTTCAACAAAAATAAAGGTTTGATGTAAAATCAATATGGGAAAGATGGTTGACTTAAGGTTTCCTCACTTTGACTTTTTGATGAACATATCATTAGAATCAATGGTGCAATAATTTGATTTAAATCCTTAATTTCGCTATAGTAATCCAAAGAGCTTGAGATTACCTAGACTTTTCTTAATTGTTGAAATGGCTAGAGAAGCTCATGACAATTTCCTTAGTCAAAGTCACTAATTCCAAATAGCATGTAATTAGTTAAAGTCAACTAGCATTAAGAACCAAAAGGTCACCAAATCCAAGAGGAGTCAATTGCTTTCACTACCATGTTGGAGATAATGTTTTTATGATTGTGTGAAGCAAAACAACACAAAAATCATTTGTTACTTGCTAATTTGAGGATCCTTTACTTAATCAAGAAATTAGCCAACTAATCACCACAAACACATTTAAACTCATGAGTAAAAACATATTAATAGTGATAATATGTTAAAACACTAAACATTTCCATAAAGATTTAAGTACAAGTTCATGGATTCTTCAAGATTCAACAAAATTTCAAAGGATTCAACAAAAAGTCAACCAAGATTAGTTTAGCCAAGCATGACTAAACTCAAAGAAGCAAAATTATTTAAGATTGTACCAAAAATTTGACAAGAATCAAGAGATGAAAAGAAGATATTCTTGAAGTGTTCTTGGCCTTCAAAAGTACTCCAAACTCCAGAGAGAAAGTGTCAAACTCAGACCTCCAAGATAAGGCTGAAGAGGCATACCAACCTTCCCGATATAGACCTCTAAGTAAAGTATCGAAATTGCCCTTGTCAGGAATCCACGCGGGCCGCGGGGAATCTTACGTGGGCCGCGTGACTGCAACGGGTTTTTGGGCTTCTTCAAGTCTTGGGCCCCCACAGCTAATCCATTGGTCCAGTTCGAGTCCAATAAACTTCTAGCCCATTTTTCTTCAATTAGAGCTCAATTTGTCTCTCCACATCACTCAAAACTTCCGCAAACTCCTAAACATCGGTCTTGCACACTCAAGAATTCTCCTGCGCCCTTTCAAATTTAAAGTTCAATACTTTCGCACCTTCAAGCAATCAACAAGCCTACTCCCTGAATCACCTCCACAGCTATCAAGTACGAAATCCCCACTGCTCTTCAAGTCCAATCGCCTTCCAAAAGATCCCGCACACTCCCGCTCCTCTAGCTTCCTTAAAATCTGCAATAATGCTCAAGAAACTAGAAAGTACCCGAAATGGTCATAAAAATAACAAAAAGGAAAATATGCATGGATATTAACTAAAATACGAATGAAATGTGCTAAAAAAACTATAAAATGAAGTAAATAAAATGAAGCTATCAATAGTCTTGCCATTTGAATGTCTGCAGCCATTAAGACATCATGTCCTAATTGGCACAACTTAAATAGTCTTGCCAACATATATATGCATGTGAGTGTGTTTCTTTTTACCTCACTTGAAGTATTCCTTCACTATCGAAATGTCCAAGCTTCTTTAATACCCGTGATCTGTTCTTAAGCTCATCACAAAATTTTTGAAGCTGCATATAAATTTAAAAAAATTACAAAACATAGTTTCATTTATCAAGACAGCTGGCAAAGCATATGGTTACCTATGAATCACATATTTTGGTTCTCAGCTGTAGAATTTCATGATTGGCTTATGCTTTCCTCTGGAAACAGTGGATCTGATTTTCATCTTGAGACTGAAACATTTAACAAATCATGAAATTTGATTTAATTAAAACTGAAACGTTAAACAAAAATTCATACCTTGTTTAATGGGTGAGAAATCAATTGTTGTTCAAGTTTCTCAATCTGATTTACCAGGTCCACAAACTGAGGTTCTTCTATGCCCATATCCTGTCAACACAAGTCATGTATTTTTGATTTAGTTATGAAAAATAAAAGGTCAGTAAAACACAAATAAAGTTACATTGACAAGATTAAGTTTTGGAAGACCTTGAGGAAAATGTTTTTGAAGCTCTTGAACAGCCAATAGAATGCTTTGCCTGACTTCCATTGGACGAAGATCAGGATCACTTGAAATTCTGATCTTGCTTAATGCTGATATCAATGGCAATTGAACAGGAACCTGAACATTGAAGAAGCAAGTTTTTTACTTTACATCATATATTTACTATAAGTAAAAGTAAAAACTTACCACATGCATTTCACCCTTTTGTCCAGAACGTGGTGGACATGGCTTAGGACGAGAACCACTTTCACTTGATCCAATACAACAATGAAGCAAGTCGTCTACTATATAGCTACTACCACGTGAAGAAGAACACACACCAGGTGGCAATGAACCTAGTGGTGGGGCCGACTTTTCACCACATTTACAACTACCCCGCCCCCAATCTGTCCCAGATTCTCGAACTTTAACCTGAAACAAAAAAAAAGACGAATATAACCCTATCATTTTCTCAAGTATTTGACACTGCCCCAAGTACAATCTCAATTTTATGAATAAGTTGATGAGCAAACACTTCACTAAACTCAAACTCTTCAAGTGCCATGATGACCTCCATCCATCAATGACTCATCCGTCCCTTCAAGTGCCACATAGGAATCACCTTGGTGTGCTTGAACATTAAATAAAATATATAATATCGTCTTTAAATATTTATCAAAAAATATAAACATGGTTAAAAAAATAAAAAGAACATGACATACCCTGTTATGATGTGCCTTTAAAATGAAAGGCTTGGGTAGCAACATCCATGGGACAACAATTAAGGATAGAGGTAGTAGCACAAGCTGCCATTGCCATTGCCAATCAAATCATTTTTATTAGTTGTCACCTTCAATAAACTTTAGTTGAATAAAGTTTATTTTTATAAAAAATATCATTTTTTGCTTTATTCATTAACTTAATTTATTTAGTTTTCTAGTTATACCTGACTGTCTTTCAGCGGAGATGAGCGATGACCTAAACTCTTTGCTATTCAGTGTTTTCATTTTTTATATTACTTTCTAGTTATGATATGTAATTACTTGTGCACCGGACTTATTATATACTCATATGCACTCCTCATTAGCCCAACATTGCAACATGCATCTCATGAATTCTTTTATGTTGAATCACATTGAAAAGAATAGAAATAAATATTCTTTGCTAAACTTTATAATAAAATCCAATAACACAAGTGAAGGAATGTAGTGGTAAACAAAGAAGTATGAGTTGAAAATTAATTTAGAAATGGAAGTTAACGTCTACTGTTCTTTTAGCTAAATCAGATTCATTTTTCAAATTCTCCTCAGCATTTGTACACTTGACAATTATCAACTGCAAAAAGTATATTAGATAAAAATGTAAATCAATAGTAAGATTAAATTAAAAGGCAGTGAAAAAGACTACAGAGCCCACGTATGTACCTGAGAGCAAATCATAACACCAACTAAGAATGCAAGTGTATGATATATTTCATTCTCTGAATCAAAGCCAATTGATTCCAAAGTATCACTTGATTTCTGTTGTCATTCAAAAAGTTGTGAATACAACTAAAAACTTGTTACATAATTGAACTTTATAGGAAAGACTAAACTGCCCACCTTCCAGAACCAAGGTAATACACCATACAGCAAAATAGAAGAGTCCATCAGTATTGTTACAAACCCATGAAGGAAGTGGAAGTTACTGGAAAAAAACATATGAATTGATGAACATGAAGTTGCAGGAAAATATTAGATACCTTTTATCAAGACTATAAGCTCTAGATTTTTTGAACTTCTCCTTACTGATTACCCCTTCCAAAGTTTTGGGAAGGGTTGGCAGCTTCACAATCACAAACACAACTGTTTCTATGCAAGAAAATAAAATGTCGTATGAGTTCAGCAGCTTCAAAATCGCAGTTCATATTTTTTTAAAGTTGTGCGCAAAGAAATTGATAGTAAACATACTCATGCTACTCGTATCATAAATCAAAACCATTGTAATCGGTGGATTTATTTACAAGAATTTGGAATTATCGACTTACTTTAAGTTGACCTTGTAGTGACAGAACATAATTGATGATTTCATCGACCATGAGTGCTTTCCAGTGACCTATGAACATGATTTCACATTTTGATTTCACCGACCACGAGTGGTTTTCGAGTGACCTAAGAACACGATTTCGAATTGGAGATGGAGATGAACCAGAAGCCTTTAGAGGTGGCGACCTGGAGGTGGTGAATTCTCTTTTTACAACACCGGCGACTCTGAGTTTGATGACACCGGCGGTGAAGGATTCTCTTTCTACGACACCGGCGGCTCTCAATTTGATTGAGGTAGAAGACGAAGCGGTAAGCGGTGGAATGTATTTAGGACTTAACCAGTGAGTGGGCGTTGCGAAGAAGTAGACGATAATGGAGTTGGGGTTGCGTTTCTGGCGGCTTCGTATAGGGCGGTGGTGGTGAGAGGGTTTTGGCTCTGAACTGTAAAGAACAAAGACAGTGAGGTTAGTCCAGTAATTTGGAAGATAGATGGTGATGGGGAAGAAAGGTCGTCTTTCATTGGAAGTATACAGTGGTGGGAGACACTCAGAAGGGTCGAAGAAGCAACAGATGGCATGAATGGAGTTTTCAGAATTGAGAGAGAAGAAAGAAAGAAAGGGGGTTTTTGGCGGGGATGAGCTAGGGTTTACAGCCGCGGGAAACAAAGTGGGCTTTTTAATTTTTGGATTTCATTTCCCCCCTCAGATGAAACGTGCGTTTCATTAAAATTTATAAAGCGACATGGTTAGACGACACACATTTTATTTAAGGTGCCCTCCGTGTTTTTATTTTTCTTTTTTATTAGACACTAATTTTAGGGTAGGAAAAAATGCGTGCCACTATGCTTCATATTTTGGAAAACTGGCATCAATTTTTAGGGCACTCTCAAATGCGTGTCCTCTATCAGCGCGTGTCATTGATTGCGCGTTGTAAAAGGCTGTTTTTCTAGTAGTGGGGGGTTTTTCTAATTTTCGGGGATTTTGTTTCCCTCTTAGCTATTAAATGTCAGAAAACGCGTGTTTCATCGATTTTTGCATCTAGGTTAGAAAGAAGAAGGAGGTGTGGTTAGAGGGGATGTATGAAATTGAGAAAGAGTTAGGACGAGAAGACTTGTACAATTGTGGCCTTGGGCAATTCATTGAAAATTCGAGTTCCTTCAGGCGGATTTTGATGAAACGAGAAGAACGATGACAACCTCGACGGCTCCGATTGCATTTAGATGTAATGGAATCCACTACCTCCATCGGACATCAACGGCTCTGCTCCGATTTTGATGAAACAAGAAGAACCAATCGGATTCTTCTGGAATTAGGGTTCTAACATGGCTTGATAACAGGAATATAACTTGTTAAGGTACAACAAAAAGGGAGGAACTCATGTCGGAGCCCCGAGCTTTGGTAAATCAAATCTGATCGGCGGACCATGGGAAGGTAAGAAGTTGGCGATGCAAAAAAAGATGAGTCGAGGTCGCGGGCAGGAGGTGATTCGAGGTAGAGAACATTGTTGAAGGTTTTAAGAGGAGAGTTGATGTAGAACGTGGTAGAGAGACCTCATTGACAAAATCCTAGAAAATAGTCCCTGTAAATTTTTTGATAAGATAAATAATCTAAACGCGTGTTCATTTTAGAAATTATAAAGCGAGATGATTACATGACACGCCTTTTATGCTGAGTGCCCTCCGTATATATATATATATATATATATATATATATATATATATATATATATATATATATATATATGTATATATATATATATGTATATATATATATGTATATATATATATATATATATATATATATATATATATATTCTTCTGACACTAATTTTAAGTGCACGCAAAAATGCGCGTCCTAAATCCTTCAAATTTTAGAAGAGATGACATTATTTTTAGGGCACACGCTTTTGCGTATCGTAAATCACTGCATGTCATGGTTTGCACGTCATTAAAGGCCTATATTCTAGTAGTAAATGGTCAATTACTCAACACTCAGTTTTTCCATCAATTACAAATGTTTCAATGTCAGGCAGGGTTATTGTATCGCCCGCAGATTCGGGCTAGTCAATTTAGAGACAGTAAGTGTCAAAAATGACTTCTTGATAGAAGATTATTTAGAATAAATAATCATAACTAAGTTATACATATAAAGAACGCTGAAATCCGAGTTATAACGAAGAAGTTATGACATGTCGAAGTTTTAGGGCTAAACCAGCACGACACCGCGTAATGTAAGAAGTAAATCTTTGATAAACTACTTTTTAGCCATAGAGATCTAAATGAAAGTTGTAGCATATGTTAAACCGAGGGCGTGCATAAAAGAACGTCAAAGTCTGACTTCGTATGAAGAAGTTATGATTTTTCTAAGATTTCGCATAGCAATGCACAGCCTGGAATTCAAATTTTAGATTGATCGATTTTTGGCCAATGCAACCTAAATGAGAATTGAAGATATCATTAATAAGAGTTTAACGATAAAAAGACAGACGCAAACGGAGTCTGTATGTAGAAGTTATGAATTTTACACGGTCTGTTTAACAGTGTAATCTTCTCATGCTGTTAAATTTAAAATCAGTTGAGAATTAGTCGATGGAGTCAAAAGGAGAATTTTAGATCTTGTCAATACCAATGCGTGGATATAAATAACTTCGAATACAGAGCTCGTATGCGAAAGTTATGGGGTTTAGAAGAAGTCGGTAGGGTGCTGCTACTAAGGGGGCTGATATGGCTTAATCTGGACCATTGTTTTCTCCCAAAGCCTTGCCACCAGAGGGTGACATGTGGCACCAACTCGACGAATTGGAAGCCAAAAATCAATGAGTAGGTCCAAAATTCAGCCTATAAATACCATGCGAAAGTGCCTTCATTTTTCACACCAAAACCCCTTCACTTCTCTCTCTAACATCTCTCTAAACCTCCGAAACCCCCCCCCCCCCCAAAGCCCTAGTAACCTGAAGGTGCTAGAGGAAAGCCCCAGAGCACCCGAAGGCTCCAAGAAAAAGAGATTTTCGGCTCTGGAAGCTCTGCCCCCGTAGAGTCCGGTTTTTAGCAAATCCCGTTGTAAGTGAGATATGCTTACCCTAGTTTAAGTGTAGCTTATATTTAAATTTAGTATTGTTATTATGAACTTATAATAAGTATTTGGGCTAGTATTATGACTTATATAAGTGTCTTTATAATATATTTTTAACTACTAGTGGTACACGGAATCCGGTTTGAAGGGCCGCCTGGGTTGTTGGATTTCAAAAGGGCTATAATGCCCAAATGGTCCTGCCATCCGGTGTTTCATGTCTGGTCCCTGTCTGTACATAGTAGTTGAGAAGTACTGTTTAAGTCTTATATAATAATAATAATACTAAGAATAATAATAAGTCACGGTAAACATTAGACTAAAATCGAGTGGTAATAATACTAGGTTTCGTCGAAGGAAATTATATTGTTAAGAAGCGGAGCGCTGGCCGAGTTTGGAATCATCACTTTAACAAATGAGTGCGTAGTTACTTTCATCTTACACATAGATATGAGGTATTTAATATAAATTACGTGCTATGTGTGCATATTATTTGTGTTTATGATATCTTTGTTGGATGAACAAAATATACATGTTTTATTCAATTTAAATTGTATACGTATTTTATACCTATAAATTACAATGGGTAAAGATGGGTAGATGAACGATTAGACAGATGATGAGAGCTGAAAGTTGATATAGATCATGAGATGACGGTGAGAGGTGAAAAATGAGAGAAGCCTTGACTCAAGTGTTGGCCCCATCATATAGCAGAGTATGGATGACAACCACAGACTATTCTAGACAGTCCGGTGGAACACTAGGAAGCTCGCAACCTGAAGGTGTTGTGAACGATATGTTCACCCGATGTACTCTAAAAAAACCCTAGTAGCTATGGACTTAGTGCCTCATAAACGAACATTGGCAGCTATGGACTTAGGTCCTTATAAATGGATGTTGGTAGCTATGGATTTAGTACCCTACAGATAAATATTGGTAGCTATGGATTTAGTACCTTACAGATGAACCCTGGCAGCTATGGACTTAGTGCCTTATAGATAACATTGCTAGCTATCGACTTAGTGCTTTTTAAATAAACCCTGACAGCGATGGACTTCGTGCCTATTCCTTAGGTCTAATCGTGCAAAACTAACGGGGAATACGTTTAATTTGGGGGTATGACGTATCAGGCATTATAGATGGTGTTCCTGTTTTACTCACAAAACCTCAAACATATATGAATTTGAGTGGTGAATCGGTGAGTTCTTGCTTAGGATTCAATTCTGTTAAAGTCTTTAATTCTTATTGTTTCCACATTGAAACATTTTCTTCTCTGCAGAGTGGCCCACTTGCTGCCTATTACAAATTACCTCTAAATCGAGTGGTGGTGGTATGATCTGAAATCTCCATCATAACTTGAACATCATTCATCGTCCTTCTTTTGACCTTTTTTTTCATGTAACTTTTTTTCTTCTTGTTGTTGTAGTTCCATGATGACATGGATTTACCATGTGGGGTTCTTCGGCTTCAACCCAAGGGAGGCATGGGAGCGATAATGGGCATCAAAAAAAATATGAACTTCTCTACTTTTAACGCAATATCATTGTTTATCTTGATTCTTGATTACAAAATCAAAGGCTTAGTAAGATATGCAAATTGGAATTTAGCATGTTTGAATCTCTTTGTGTCAGCATGATGAGTGTGATTCATCATTTCCGTGGGAATCGTGAGTTTGCACATTTGAGAATCGGTATTTATCATTCATTAAATTCTTTTAGTAAAAGTTTTAGTTTCCTAGATTCATATTTTCCCATAGTTGATTTCCGTTATTACCCTTTTATATGTACATAGGAATGGGAAAGCCTCCCGGTCAAATGGATCCTAAAGCTTTCTTGCTTTAGAAATTCAATGCAACAGCTCAATAACGAGTAACATTTTATTCATGTAACACGATTTACCTCCTAAAAATTTCAATTTTGTTTTTGTTGGGTTTGCAAGATTGATGTTGGTTTGAAACAGGGAGTTGTTGCATTAAAAGAACTTGTGTCAAAGGGTTTGGAGGAGAGTGCTAGAAGCTTCAACACAGACCAAAAATACAAGCACATCAAGATTTCTGTAAACTGATATGGTGTCTTTGATTGGGAACATCTCAATTTAGCCCATTACTTGAAATAGAATAGGTTTATAGATATATAGAAATTTACAATATTGTTAATTAGGGTAAAACATTTATGTAGTTTTATTATAACAATTCAGTACTTGTACTCCACATTGTAATCCATCACTAAATATGTAGCACCTGGTTCTGGGTACGTATCCTTATAGTCAGTCCTTTAACTATTTTGTATTTTGGCCTTGGACTCGGCGAGTTGAAGGACAAACTCGCCGAGTAGAAGCGGGATGGAACGTGGGACTTAAGTGACGGACTCTGCGAGTTGGGTCCCAGACTCAGCGAGTAGACCCTGTCTGGACAAAAACACTAATCTGCGGGTTTGCACCCTATTTAAGCACCTTAACTCAACCTCCCGTGTCCCTAACACTCTCTTTAAGTTGCATATTGAAACCCTAGCCATTTGTGTGTGTGCTAAGGCCATTTTTGGCGTTCTTATGTGGGTTGTAAGATTGGAAGGAAGAAAGGAGCTGGGGAATCAAGTTGGGGCTTGTTGATCCATATATCTTACTTCATTTTCATCATCTTCAAGGTAAAATGCCCCTGTTTTGACTCATCTATGTGTTGTTCATCTTTAGCTTGGGATTTCTATGAGTTTCTAGGTCATTCTCGGATTTGGAAGTGATGAGTGGGATTTGACTTCAGATCTGGACCTTAAGAGGGGTCTCATGGCATAAAGGTGCCAACTTTAGGGCCATGAGAGCCCCATGCACATTGTAGAGCATTGTATATGGATTTTTAAGCTAAAAACCCCATGCTTGTGCATCAAGTTTGGAACTTTACGTATAAAAGGGACATTAGGCGGCCAGATCTATGGTTTTGGTGTGTTAGATCTCATTTAAATCGACTGTATGGAATTCGTCAAGGTTGGACTCGACGAGTTGTTCTTGGAACTCGACGAGTCGGTGACCATTGTACACCAAACCCTTTCTGTGAAAGGGTCAGGGTTAGGAAGGAAATCCCTTGTTGGTTTGGACGTAAAAAGGGACCTGGACCTCAAAGGACTCGACGAGTGGATTGAGCAGACTCGACGAGTCCAAGATAATCTTCTTAAGGATGAAGATGAACTCGACGAGTTGTTCATCAACTCGGCGAGTCGAGGGCGGAACTATTCATCAGATGAAGGTGAACTCGACTAGTTGTTCATCAACTCAGCGAGTCGGATGAGTTTTCATGAGATGTTCATATGAGAGAAGAACTCGTCAAGTTGACGGCCCAACTCGACGAGTAAGGTTGTGGATGGGGACGAGTAAAGGGTGAGGGACTCGGCGAGTTGACGGCCCAACTCAGCGAGTCGAGTCAACTTGAAAGTTAACTTTGACTGGACTTGGACTGACCCTGTTTAGGGTTGCTATGATATGTGTTGACTTGAAGGTTATCGTATAGGGATCGAGGAGTCGAAGGGAGTCGACTTGTGCACCAAGGAGAACTCAAACACTGCACGACATTGAGGTGAGTTACCTTCCAGTAGGGGTGGGTCTAAGGCCACAATGCCGGCCCACCAAAAGGGGAGTATTTAGAAGATAATGGTCTTTGTGATAATTATCTTGGTCTGGTTATGTGTTGGTTATGAGATTTATATGATTGATATGCTATGTGTATAGTAGGGACTAGTTTTCCTAACAGTGGTCTTTAGGACCCAAGGGTAGGTCAGTACCCGGATATGCATGAATGTAAGCTTATACTTGTTGATTGTATGCTAGTGGTAGGGGGTGGAATAGTCCCCAGTTACCGGTTGAAAGATACCGACGATGATTACTGGTTGAAAGATACCGATGATGGTTACCGGTTGAAAGATATCGATGATGATTACCGGTTGAAAGATACAGCTGAAGATTACCGGTTGAAAGATACCGATGGTATTGTATGGTATGTGGTATGATGGGGGAGCTCACTAAGCTTTGTGCTTACAGTCTCAGTTTTGGTTTTTGGTTTCAGGTACCTCTTCGTCTAAGGGGAAGGAGCCGGTGGCGTGCATCGCATCACACATACACACATCGTTTCCACATCAGATTTTCTGGGATTGTACTATGATTTTCATGGTTTCTGATAATATGGTTTTTGAGACATGACTTAATGCTTTTATGAATGATGTAATATTGACAATGTTTGGTAACATGTTTTATGATTTACTTAAATTAAAAATGAAATTTTTGGCCTCAAATTTTGGGATGTTACAAAATACATATTTTGGGTGAAGATTTTGAAGTAATTTTCTGTTTCGTATTCTTGCAAAAATAATAATGGGAAAGATGGTGGAGATAGAAATGAAGAAAGGGCCATGGACGCGAGATAGGAATGAATAAAGGGCCACGGACGCCTGAAGAATATGAGGTTTTGTCTAGTTATATCAAGAGAGAAGGTGGAGGGAGGTGGCGGACACTGCCCAAGAAGGCGAGGCTCAGGCGGTGCGGGAAGGGCTGCCAGCTCCGATGGATGAACTACCACCGTCCTTCCATCAAACGAGGAGACATCTCACCGGAGGAAGAAGACCTCATCCTCCGCCTCCACCTCCTTCTTGGAAACCGGTAATATAATCTTGTTTTTTTTAAATAAAGTTCTGTTGATCGTTTTATGGGATTTGATGATAATTGTCAAATGATATGATTATAAGGTGGGGTTTGATAGCGGGAAGAATTCCAGGGAGAACAGATAATGAGATAAAGAACTACTGGAACACGAATCTTAGTATGTAGTTGATTAGTTAAGGGATTGATCCAAGAACTCATAAACCATTATCATCTTCTTCTTCAAATCCTAATTATCAGAATTTTGTTCATTTATCTTGTTTAATTGAACAACCAGAAGTGGGTTTGCCAAATCCCAATGAAATCATCTCAAACCCTAATTCCAACAAAATATGAAAATAAAGAAGATGAGATTCTTAGCTACGCGGCTGATGATGCTTTCTTGGATTCGTTAATTAATGAAGAAATGTGACTGTGATGATGATTAAGAATAACAAGAATAGTTCTTGTCCCCTTGTGCTTCACGGAAAAATATATATCTTTTTTTTTTGTCAATTGATATTAGTCTCTTTGGAAATCCAATGTATGTTGGTCAAACGCAGTGGAAGTTGTTCTTTCTTATCTTGCCAAACAAAAATAAGTGTTTAGATTCTAGACTAGTTTTCACTAGAACGACAGAGGGTATAATCTTCAGCTGTATCTTTCAACCGGTAATCATCATCGAAATGATATTGTATATATTTTCCTTTATTTAAATTTTGGGGCGACCGAAATTACATATCTATACTGAATAATATTTATTCCATACATTTGCCGACATCTCATATTTTATATTTGATGAATAATATTTATTCCATACATTTGCCGACATCTCATATTTTATTTTTCTTTTCACAATTTTGGACTAACCTTTTAATTTTTATAACAAGTTTGGTCTTTTATTTTTATTTTATGGTCCCTTACTTTTCCTTTATGGTCTTTACTATTTCATTTTGCATTTTAGCCCTTATTTTTAATGTTTAGGGATAATGACTTGAAATGGTAATCAACTTTGATTTTTGTTCACGTTTAGTCACCAAACTCTTTTTTTTGGTTTGATTTACCTGTGAATCTTTTGAGATCGTTCACAAAGTACCAATATGACCGCTAATAGTGAGTTTGCTGGTTTCCGACCAAACATGAGTTTTTCGGTTAACTATGATTTTTTCGATAATCTTCTTCAGCCAAACCCGATTTTCCGGTTTAATCCCTTTCTGACGATTATCTTCTTTCTCTTTCTTTTCTTTTCCAACGATCTGATGAACAAAATAAACTTCAAACGTTTTTCTAGAAATCATAAAATATTTTTTTTAGAAATGTTAAAAACCCAAAATCAGAGGAACAAAAGAATCATATGAACTCAAACACAAGAACCCTATGAACTCTAACTAAAAAACTTGATAAAGTCTCAAAATCTTTAATCGAAAACCTAACTCAAACATCAAGAAACCCTAACTTGAATCTTGAAAACCATTTCACAAACCCAAATTCGAGCATCAAGAAACCCTAAATGATTTCAAAACTCATTCGAATATGGAGATTTCTAATTTCTGCAGAGCAATAATGTGTGTTTTGGATGTGTTTCTAATGATAAAGACAGAAGATAGAGAAAGAAACCCATGTTTTGAGTTCTTGAGGTCTCCATAAAATTGCAAATTCTGGGTTTATGTTCTTAAGTTCTTTATTGAAATCTTGAGCAAATCAAAAGAAAATAAAACTATAAATACTTTTTAATTGGAAAAAATAGAGTTAGAAACCAATTGATGTAGATTCCAAACCATAAAGACCATTCCTAGTTTACTAAAGTTATAGATCATTAATGTAATTTACTCCTGTTCCTTTTACGTATACAAAGAAAATGTTAATGTCTAAAACGCAATGTGGGAGGACTTATGTTGTTATGCATTTGATTTTAGCTAAATGCCATTAAAAGTCTTTAAATTCGGTAGAAATATTAGATTTTTGCTTTTTTGCATATTTTCTGCTTTACTATGACATGAGGTTTGCAACTTTTTTAAAATTTTATCCTTAGTGCAGGTTTACTCGGTAAAGTAAACATTTATATCGATCTTAAGATTTTAATGAAACCAAAAAAAAGAAAGACAACATCTAACATTTCGTCAAACTTAAAGAGTGAACTTAAGATTTTAAAGGGTGTTTGAGATTTTATTTTGAAATTAAAAATAACTTTTGCCAAAAAGGATTTATTGGCTTATGAAGGTGAGAAAATGAGTTTTTTTTTAAATATTTAGATTAACTTTTTAGTGGTAAAAACCAATAAGCCATTAAGTTAAAAAGTATGTAGTTTAAAATTGTCTTTTGTTGGTTTTTATTATAAGTCATTCAAGAAGTAACAATTTTTGAAAACTCATTTTCAAAAGCTAAACAAAAACAAGTTTTAAAGCTTTTTATTAATTATCCAAATATTTTTTTAACTTATTGAATTTTTTAAAAATCAATAGATTAATAAGAAATTTTTAGATAAACAAACCTAAAAAGTATATTAAGGATCTAGGAGGATGTCTTATGTGCCTATTATATGTGTTTCAGCTTTATGAGAATTGCATGCTATTATTAAGTAGACAGTAGTAGGATAGCCAGTTTAGATTATGCCTGATAGTATGAGCTTAGCATTGTATGCTAGTGCAGTTTCTTGTTATGAAGATAGTTATTGCTTTAGTTTGTTTCCTTTGTCTGAATCATGCTTGCTGTGTGCTTTGTGGGACTCATAGTGATGGGAGTTAGCTATTAGGTGGATACGTTAAGTCACATGCAATCAGGGTTGAATAATATCAGAGTGTTGGATTTGACCCTATTGCACAGCTCTTGTTTGAGTCCAAACCATTGTAGGGATGAGTCCCTTACTCGAAGGATTATCTGAGTCTCGTTGCATGTGATGGTATCCATGTGGTGGCTAATTGGCATTACAAGGAGGCCTTCAGCAGCCGAGGACGGGTTGGGTGGAGTCAGAGTTCCCTAGGGCAAGCCTAGGATGAGAGTAGCAAATATTAGTAGTAGAGGAAAGGGACTTGGTGGAGTTGAGGTAACTCTTGAGGAAAGTACGGATAGATGTGGAAGGTAGTATGTGCCCATACTACTGAAAGCAGAGGATCCGTACTCGATTCAAGAGGGGCCGAGGAAAAACCAAGGAACTAGTAGAGTGTGTGAGAGATCCCTCAGCAGCGATGTGTATTTTGATAAGTAATGTGCTACGTTTCAGCTTGGTGTCGTTGCGTGACATACCAGTTGGCAGTTCAGGAATCAGGGAGGAATCTGGCTCAGGTTCTAGAGTCGGGCAACTTGATGATCAGATGAGGGATTTCATTTCCGCAGAGATTATGTGCAACATCATTGATCAAAATCCAGTGATTTTCGGTTCGGTTAGAGAGGCCATCGTGGAGCTTATGGACAGTCATCTTGAGGCCTTTAGGGCCGGGATAGTTTCAGGACAGTTTGGGGCTCGTCTAGAGCCTGATTATTATGGAGTCCAGGGATCCATCATGGAGGGAGATCCCATTATTAGCTCTTGCCATCAGTGGATGGAAGTGAGTGGGGTACCCTGTCTCCAGGAGAGACCTCTGTATGATTGGATAGTTAAAGAGGTTTCGCGAGCCATTCACGAGGAGCTACCCGACATCATCGTGAGGGTCACTGATAGGTTGACCGCAAAGCTCCATGATTAGACAGCGGTTGTTCAGATGATGGATGGGGTCGATGGGGTAACACAGGAGCAAGATATTGGTAAGGGGTCGGAAAGGAAGAGGAAAACGGATGAGATTCAGGTAGCCACAGGTTCGGGCAAGAGACCCAAGAGGTCGGATTCGAGATTGAGGGACTACGATAGTCGTAGTCGATGCGGGAAGTGTGGTAGGACGCATGAGGGTGCGTGCAGGAGTGGTAGTGGTGGTGATTATGGCTGCTTCAAATGCGGCTGGATTGATCATTTCAGCAGAGATTGGACTGCTACCATCGCTCAGGGGCTTGACCCGATATGTTTCCATTGCAGTCGGAGGGGCCACAAGAAGGCCCACTGTCCGAGTTTGTATACAGCAGGGCAGGTGATAGCTCCTGCCCCTGTGACTTCGAGAACAACCAGCGGACGTCGGGGTCGGGTAAGGACGCCCACGACTCGGAGCAGAATGTACCGGTTGATTTCAGCAAGGGTTCAAGCAGCACCGGGTGTTGGAGGTATGTGTCTTTTACCTTCCTGTTAATTATTATTCATGATATTATTGTTATGTTACTGCATCGATTTTTAGTAGGTTCACATATTGGAATATTATATTGCCTACTCGTGATTGAGTCTTATGCCATCTGCATACCTTGGATTTAAAATGATAGATTGGAGGTTATTCCCATCTAGAGCAGGTTACTTCGGATGCGGTAACTGTAGCATGTATGTGTAAGATTCAGTAGTGCCTCACTACTTTCGGAAGGTGTCATTCGGGTATGGATCAGTTATGTTCTTAGTAGTGACAATCTAAATCTTCCAGTGAAATTGCTACCGGACGGTGGGGAAGTGGGTTGGAAATGTTCACCCTAAGTACAGGTTCTCAGGATGCGGTCGCTAAAGCAAATACAGTTAAGGATTGAAGGGTGCTCGGCTAGTTAGCAAGAATGGTTCAGATCTAGTAAAGGTTAGTGGGAGCACCAGCAGAGGTGAACGTTGGCAGTCAGCAGATCGCCCTTTTGATGATTGGAAGGATGGGGAATCCTTTTCAATAAGTGAATAGTAAAGAGCTAGTCGAATCAAAATGGGGGAGAACCCTTCAAGTATTCAGAATTGGTAGCATGCTAATTTTAGAAAGGGTTGGTAATCTTCGAATAGTAATGAAAAATAGCTGAAGGGTTGAGTGGGTCCAATAGTTGGGGGTTTGGAGACTTCCCAATGATGGTTTCATGTATCTGGATTAGTAGATGGTTGGTTTGGGAACCAAGCCGAAGAATTCCTCATCGGAACGCTAGTGTATCAAGGATATAAACGACGAGGTAGATGTATCATTTGATGACTGAGGGCTGGTTTTGGGAAATCAGGGTGAGGAATCACTAGCAGAACTAGGGGTAGTCAGGATGTCCTCGAAATAATAGTTAGTAAAACAGTCAGATAGCTGTAGAGTGTTGTAAGTCTGTGGGGGTAGCCGTAGCATTCATTAGCAGTCAGGTTGTAACGCCCCAATTCTCAGGTACTATTTTAAACAATAAAACATCTTGATTTTGGCCCTACTCGACGAGTTGGTTGTTCTACTCGTCGAGTAAAATCGGGTTGGATCGTGAATTAAGTGATCTACTCGGCGAGTCCAAAGTGGGACTCGACGAGTGGGAGCTAGAAAGTGAGACCCTAATTTCTGGGGTTTGCACCCCTATTTAAAGAAGCTAAAGCCTCTTTCAGTTCCCTTGCAGCCCCTTGTGCATCTCTATCTTGTGAGTGTGTGTGCCCTTTGTGTGTTGAAGCTTGGAGAGAAGATTTTAGTGTGGGAGTTTGGAGAAACAAGTGTTTGAGGCAAGAATCCGAGGGGAAGACTGAATCTACTTCTATGGACATCTCTTGGGAAGGTATTATGCTATTACCCTCATTTATTTCAGTCTAGACTCCCCTTGGAGTGAGTTCTTAGGGTATTATAAGAATGTCTAGTTGGTATGGCAAGCTATGGGCTAGATCTGAAGTTGTAACTTCAGATCTGGACCCTCTTTGGATGATAGAAGCATAAAGTTCCAGCTTTGTTCGAGATTAAGGTTCCCTTGGCCCATGGACACCCATTAAGAGCTTTGTTTTGGGCATTAAGAGCTTTTAAACCGATGCATGTACGTAAAGTTTGCAACTTTACGTGATAAGTATGCTCTAGGAAGCTGGATCTGTAAGTTTGAGCCGCTGTATGGCTCAAAATAGGCCTGTATGGAAAAAGGACTGGATGGACTCGGCGAGTTGGATGAAAAACTCGGCGAGTCCGATGAAGAAGGCATTATACTCGACGAGTTGGATGAACAACTCGGCGAGTTGGATGAAGATGATCATAAAACTCGACGAGTTGATGAACAACTCGGCGAGTCGGATGAGTTTGACCAAGGATATGTTGCATGCATATCCGTCGAGTCGCATGGAGGGAACTCGACGGATGGCCTTCAGGTTCTAACGGGATTCGAAGGAACTCGACGAGTCACCTCGATGACTCGGCGAGTTGGAATGTACTTCAAGGACTCGGCGAGTAGCCGAGTGTACTCGGCATGTTGAGGTCAACATGGACTGTTGACCTTGATTGAGGACTTTGACCTTGATCAGGAGTTGACTAGTGGGTTATGGAGTGCCTCATAAGGTTGGGGACTTATGAGTATATTGTGTTATGATCATAGGTGGTGGAGCCTGTGATAAGTGATCCGACCGTTGAAGTTTACCTTTCGAGCCAATATCTGCGAGGTGATCGAGGGAAGGCAAAGGCGTGACCGTACCGCTCCTCATCCTTATGATCTGTTTTGGGACACTCTGATGAACATTGTTTTGGAAACGTTTTGTAAACACTTAATCTTGTTTTCTTTTGGTTAATTTAAAAAGTTTAAATTTGGCTTGATTTTCTATGGGTGTTACAAGTTGGTATCAGAGCTTTGGTTTGAGTGAATTGGAGGAACACTTGTGTGAATCCAGTCTCAAATCAAGGAGATTTTTTTTTAAAGTAAAATATTTAAAAATGGTTTTCATGATAAAGGATGGAGGATGCCGAAGGTACGATCAGCCGGAGCCTGTAAGTAAACCCCAAAATTGTTGGATAAGGTGTCTAAGTCCATAACTATTTCGGGCTTGTACTTGACCCGACCCGGCATGGTCCATTTGGGTTGCATGGCACCATGCAATTGGATAGACTAAATGAGAGAAATAACACTTGGAGATTATTAATATATTATAAGTTCTAATATATTAATAATATTATTTGATTAGTTTGATCAAGAATTAATTTGGAATTAATTAAGTGATCAAAGGATAACTAATTAAATATATGGGTTGATTATGTAAATCATCCATATCTTGTATAGTGGGCTAAGAGGCTCCATGGATTATCAAGTTGGGTTCTACCCATAGGATACTCCATGGATGCTCCATGGGAGTTACAAACCCATGGGTCATGGAAATGAAGAGTCATGACACATTAGGGTTTACATGGTGTAACCCTAGATGTGCCAACACTATATAAGAGTCCCATTCTCCACAAAATTGGCTACACAAGTTGAACACTAAGAAACTAGAGGGCTTGGCCGATTTTGAGAAGTGTGTGTTATCTCAAGAGTCTTTCCAAGAGCATTTGGTGTTGTGTGAAGCATTTGAGGCATCACACTTGGGGTGCTAGGCTCACAAGGTTTCAAGGAACACAAGCAACAACAAGGTAAGTTATTCTATCTATGATTCAAGTTAAAATTGTTCCCCATGTATGCTAGATAGGAATATAACCTTGGAATTCAACTTTGCATGATAATTAGACAAACATAGATCCAAGGTTATTAGGGTTGCATGTACACTTAGGAAGTGTTAGAATGCTCAAAACCCATCAGTGGTATCAGAGCCTAGGCTTGTTTGTTTGTTATTTGTGCTTAAAAGTTGAAGAAAGTTGAAAATTCTGCTGTCTGACTGATGGACTCGGCGAGTCCACGGGGAGGACTCGTCGAGTTCATGTGTATCTTCAACCTACTCGGTGAGTAGGTTTATGCACTCGGCGAGTAGGGTCGACAGAGTGCAGAATTTCGACTTGAGTTGTTGGAAATGGATTAGAATCATTACCCTAAAATGTTTTGGTACTTGAAAACTTGTTTTAGAAGGTGTAATGTCTTTTCTAACTCATTTACAACAACTAGTTATCAAAATTACAAATATTAAATGTAATTTTGATTCTTGAAAGTGTTCATATTCATATTCTTGTTCTTATGATGTTTAGATGATCATAGGAATTATTTGTAACCTATGTGGTAGATTAATTCATGATCATAATGTGTTTTAATGGAGTCCATAACTTGTCCTCAAGTTATGGAAAACCAAAAGTCTCTTGGGTTAAAAACCATTAAAAGAACACAAGAGTTAGGAAAAATGAAAAGACCTCATTTTATTACTCTATTAAACTCATAAGTTACAAGAAATGAAAAGTTTTGAAAGTTTACAAAACTTGCCCTCAAGTTTTGGAACAAGTAAAGTTAAGTTAAAACTTTAGTTCCAACCCCTAGAATTTTAAAAGTTAAAATTCAACCCTTATATTTATATTATTATGATTTAATAATTATATATATATGTATAAGAACAAAGTCGTCTTACCGCTAGTACGCCTCATTCACGAAGCCGGTCTATAAGGTGGGTATAAGGTTGTTGCCTATAAAATGGTGACTTAATGGGTGTCCACTCACACCCACCGCTTGCTTGATCGGTGGAGGGTCGTTAGCCGAACGGGTAAGACAAGGACTTATTAATTCTCATTCAAAGTATGATGAATATTATAAAGTAACTAAATGTTTTATTAAATTCCCAATCTTAGTTACTTTAGGAAAAATGTGAATAAGGTGCTATTCCATGAAATTACACTTTACACTTTGATTAAGTCGTTGGTGGAGCGTGTGTGGTTAACCGGCACACTAACTTGGACTTAACAAGGTAGGTAAAGGGTGACTTAGGGTTTATTATAGTATCGATGGAGCGTGTGTGGTTAACCGGCACATCGATTGAGTGATAAACTTTAAGGGTACCAAGTGATTTGCATGGTTACTTCACACCTCGTTTTGTGATCCTCGGTATCCCAGTCACAAAACTTGGAGGGCACACTCGAGATTGAAACATGCCTTTGAAAAGTTCATTGAATCTCAAAGAATCTAGGAATTTCTAAGAACCATTCAAAAACCTAATACTAAAATATTGCGGTTTTCGTGGTGGAAATTGGTGAATCGTCATTCACCTACCTTTCAAATATGATATAGCTTAGATTACGACATACCTCTTCTAAGTTATATTATATTGTGATTGGATCCTAGCCTTAATATTACATTTGGGTGTTTTATTAAGGACTCTCTTATATCTAAACTAATCTTGTCCTCTTTTCTTCAGATGTCTTTCAACAATGCTTCTGGCTCTAATCCTAATGGCTCCTTTACCCTTATGAACTTGTGTGGGAAAGTCACCTTTGATGGATCCAACTTCAATGAGTGGATCAGAAACATCAGGATGATTACCCGCTACGAGGACAAAGAATATGTCCTTGACAAGGAGCTTAAGGAGATTGATGAGTCCACTGCAACTCCTCAGGAGATCGCTGAATTTCGGGCACATGAAAGGGATGCTACGAAAGTGGCTTGCATCATGATGGCCACGATGACAGCGGAACTCCAAAAGTCTTATGAGGATTTCTACCCTTATGACATGCACCAAGATTTGATGGAAAGATACCATCAAAGTGCAAGACAAGAGAGGTATGAAATCATCTGCTCCATGATAACAACCATGATGAAGGACGGGGAATCCGTCACGAGCCACATGCAGAAAATGCAAAGGTATGTGGATCGTTTGCTGAAGCTTAATGTGAACTTCCCGGAGGATCTTGTAATAGATATTATTTTGCATTCCTTACCATCGTGCTATGATCAATTCCGCATGACATATCACATGAACAAGGAAGAAGTCACCCTCAGCAAACTTCAGGGACTTCTCAAGACCGCAGAATCAGGTCTTAAGGGGAAGTCGGTTGCTATCACTCCTACTCAAAACTCTACTCCGGTTTTGGCAATCGGGAAAAGTCGAGGGAGGAAGAGAAAGAGCTCTTCTAAGGGTACCAAGGCTCGGACCCTTGATGGCTCTTCTTCAAGTGGAACCAAGAAAGGTTTCATTACTCCTTCTTCTGACCCAAAAGAGGCTGAATGCTTCTATTGCCATGAAAAAGCTCATTGGAAGCGGAACTGCCCAAAATACCAGCCAGATGTGAAGGATGGGAAAGTTAAACCCAACCATGCAGGTATTTACACTATCATTTCTAATAACTCACCCCATTCTAATTCTTGGGTCCTTGATACCGGTTGTGGTATTCATATTTGTTGTGACTTGCAGGGACTAAGAAGAAGTGAGGATGTGGAGCAAGGAAGGATAAACTTGATCATGGGGAATAGGAAAGCTATACCTGTTACCAAGATTGGAGTTTATACTTTATCGCTAAGTAGTAGGTTTAGTTTAGATTTGAATAAGTGTTGTTATTCGCCAGAAATGGCAAGAAATATTATTTCCTTTCATGCTTTGTACAAACAAGGGTTTACCTTTTCATTTAATAATGAAGTTGGTTCTATTGATGCTTTCTTTAATAATGTTCTTTATTTTAAAGCATTACCTTGTGATGGTGTGTATGAAGCTGTATCTGTTGTTGATAACCTAGGAAATAATGTTTTGTGTATTGATTCTACTAATAATAACTTGGATAAAGCATCTTTATGGCATTGTCGTCTTGGACATATAAGCAAGAAACGCATAGGCCAACTCCAAAAGGATGGAGTCTTGGAGTCGTTTGACCTAAAGTCAGATGATAGTTGCGAATCATGCTTACTTGGAAAAATGACAAAGTTACCCTTCACAGGTTCGTGTGAGAGGGGTGAAGGTTTGTTGGACCTTATACACACGGATGTGTGTGGACCATTCAAACATGCCACAAGGGATGCTAATCGTTATTATTTGACTTTTACTGATGATTACAGTAGATATGGATATGTCTACTTGATCAAGCATAAGTCAGAGACTTTCGAAAGGTTTAAGGAATTTAAACAGGAAGTCGAGAATCAATTGGGCAGGAACATTAAGATGCTTCGATCCGATCGTGGTGGTGAGTATCTTAGTTCAGAGTTCCTCGACTATCTAAGGGAATGTGGGATAGTCTCACAATTGACACCTCCCAGGACACCACAGTTGAATGGTGTGGCTGAGAGGCATAATCGAACCTTGTTAGATATGGTTCGTTCCATAATGAGTCGAGCTACGCTACCAATCTCATTCTGGGGGTATGCCTTAGAGACTGCCGCCCATATTCTTAATCTAGTCCCTACAAAGAAAGTTGCCAAAACTCCTCACGAGATGTGGACTGGTAAAGTACCTAAACTAGACCACATCAAGATTTGGGGTTGCGAGGCTTTCGTGAGACGCGAGACTCATGATAAGCTCGAACCTCGAAGCGAGAGGTGTATTTTCATCGGTTACCCACAGCGATCCTTTGGTTACCTCTTCTACAGACCTAGTGACAATGTGGTCTTTGTAGCAAGAAGAGGAGTCTTTCGAGAAAGAGAGTTTATAAGCCAAGGAGACAGTGGGAGGCAAATTGATCTTGAAGAAATTCAAGAATCAAGCGGTGAAGGAACTTCAAACTCTAGCCCTCAACTTGAGGAGGAAACTCCTGTTGAGCTAATTGACAAATCTGTACCTCTGAGACGTTCCACGAGAGTTAGGAGTGCACCTGAGCATTACTATGGATTCCATATTACTGCAGAAGGTGAGACACTTATTAGTGATGAGACACTAGTAAGTCAAGATGACCCTAACAGCTACGAGGAAGCCATGGCAGGCCCCGAGTCTGCTAAATGGAAAGAGGCTATGGATAGCGAGATACAATCCATGTATGACAATCAAGTTTTGGAACTTGGTTGAAAATGTACCAGGTCGTAAGACAGTAGGGTGCAAATGGGTCTTCAAGAAGAAGACCGACATGGATGGTAAAGTACACACTTATAAGGCTAGACTGGTTGCAAAGGGCTTCTCTCAAATTCCTGGAGTGGATTATGATGAGACCTTTTCTCCGGTAGCCAAGATTAAGTCTATTCGGGTTCTGTTAGCCATAGCTGCATTTCATGACTATGAAATATGGCAGATGGATGTCAAAACCGCTTTCCTTAATGGAAAGTTGGCTGAAGATGTTTACATGAGTCAGCCAGAGGGTTTTGTCAGCAACGAGTACCCTAATAGAGTGTGTAAGCTTGAGAAATCCATTTATGGGTTGAAGCAAGCACCTCGCAAATGGAATCTTTGCTTTGATGAAAAGGTCAAGGAATTTGGCTTTTCTAGGAGTGAAGATGAATCTTGTGTGTATGTCAAGGCTAGTGGGAGTATAGTCAGCTTTTTGGTATTGTATGTGGATGACATACTACTCATAGGAAACGACATTCCAACCCTGCAGGAAGTAAAGTCCTGGCTTGGGAAGTGTTTCGCTATGAAGGACCTTGGTGAAGCTGCCTATATTCTAGGGATAAGAATCTTGAGAGATCGGAGTAAAAGACTAATTGGACTTAGTCAGAGTACCTACTTGGATAAGGTGCTGAAAAGATTCAGCATGCAGGATTCCAAGAAAGGAGAGTTACCCATCCAGAGTAACACCAGATTGAGTAAGACACAAAGCCCTAGCACTGAGGCTGAGATAGCAGAAATGAGTCGAACACCTTACGCTTCGGCTGTAGGATCGATCATGTATGCTATGACGTGTACTCGACCCGATGTAGCTTTTGCCTTGAGCATGGTTAGCAGGTATCAGGCGAACCCTAGCAAGGCACACTGGACTGCGGTAAAGAATATCCTCAAGTACCTACGAAGGACTAAGGACTGGGTCCTTACCCTCGGTGGGAGTGATAACTTGAGAGTGGTAGGGTATAGTGATGCTAGCTTCCAGACTGATAGGGATAATTTCCGCTCTCAGTCGGGCTGGGTCTTTACCCTAAACGGAGGAGCAATTTCTTGGAAGAGTTCCAAGCAAGAGACAGTGGCAGATTCTACTTGTGAATCAGAGTATATTGCAGCTAGTGAAGCAGCAAAGGAGGCGATATGGCTGAAGAACTTCATTGGAGACCTTGGAGTTGTACCAGCTATTAAAGAGCCAATGGAAATTTTCTGTGATAGTGAAAGTGCTGTTGCCTTAGCCAAGGAACCAAGGGATCACGGGAGATCCAGACACATCGACAGAAAATACCATTTCATCAGACATCGGATCGAAGAAGGACTCCTCGTGGCAAAGAGGGTATCATCAGATGAGAATCCGGCAGATCCCCTCACAAAGGGATTGACTCGGGTTAAGCATCTTCAGCATGCTCGGAGCATAGGGCTGAAGGATGATATTAGATTTAGTAGTTAGATAATCTCGAAATTTGTAAAGTGTAATTGACATTAGATGATGAATAAAAAATGTTTTATTTATAAGTAAAGTGTTGCTATCTCTTGTCAATCGTTTACTATATTTCTTTTGCATGTTTTGACTTCCAGAATAATTTTGTTTGGTATAACATATTATTGAAACCTCCACAGTCGGTCATATGTTGGAAGTGGATATGAATCAAGACTGTCATGTTTGGTTGTAGAGGTCTTGGACAAGGCTACAACAATCATGAGTGCTCATAAGTTCTGAGCATTGGACTCAACCCACGCTCACTGGAATCACTTCATGGAATTTTATCTCGAGTGATCGTGAGACGGTAATATCATATAAGTCTTCAAACCTAGAGATATGATTTGTTACTTACAAGTTGGTTATGCATTGACTGTACGAAACCGCATTGGTAACTCGATGTTATAAAACGTACTTTTGTGTGTAATTCAATGAGTGGTAGAACAAACATATGAGTCGAAGTTTATCTGTTCCTTCTTGGATTAGAAGCTGATATCTGGGCCCCTCGATGATTTTGTTTTGACCCATGTACCGGGCCCGGTCAGAACTAAGTTGATGTGTTCAATTAAGTTCTATGTCAAACAAATCGGAAATCGGGAAACAAATGCTGGACAATAAGCAAGACATGTTCCATGTATTTGTCTGGCTGATATCTAGAATAGAGGATTATATGATCACTTATTTTAAATGGCATATCATCATCTTCTCAGTTCCGAGAGACCTTGAAAGAGCTACGATTGCCGGTCGGTTCCTGAAGTACTAGAGATATAGTTATTAGACTTATCCAAGTGGGAGACTGTTGGATAAGGTGTCTAAGTCCATAACTATTTTGGGCTTGTACTTGACCCGACCCGGCATGGTCCATTTGGGTTGCATGGCACCATGCAATTGGATAGACTAAATGAGAGAAATAACACTTGGAGATTATTAATATATTATAAGTTCTAATATATTAATAATATTATTTGATTAGTTTGATCAAGAATTAATTTGGAATTAATTAAGTGATCAAAGGATAACTAATTAAATATATGGGTTGATTATGTAAATCATCCATATCTTGTATAGTGGGCTAAGAGGCTCCATGGATTATCAAGTTGGGTTCTACCCATAGGATGCTCCATGGATGCTCCATGGGAGTTACAAACCCATGGGTCATGGAAATGAAGAGTCATGACACATTAGGGTTTACATGGTGTAACCCTAGATGTGCCAACACTATATAAGAGTCCCATTCTCCACAAAATTGGCTACACAAGTTGAACACTAAGAAACTAGAGGGCTTGGCCGATTTTGAGAAGTGTGTGTTATCTCAAGAGTCTTTCCAAGAGAATTTGGTGTTGTGTGAAGCATTTGAGGCATCACACTTGGGGTGCTAGGCTCACAAGGTTTCAAGGAACACAAGCAACAACAAGGTAAGTTATTCTATCTATGATTCAAGTTAAAATTGTTCCCCATGTATGCTAGATAGGAATATAACCTTGGAATTCAACTTTGCATGATAATTAGACAAACATAGATCCAAGGTTATTAGGGTTGCATGTACACTTAGGAAGTGTTAGAATGCTCAAAACCCATCAAAAATACCATATAGTTATTTGATATTATGTTAGAACAGCATGCTAGTACTAGGCTAGGGATCCTCAGGAATCGCATGATATGCTTACCTGATTGTATGATGCCTATTATCCTTGGTTTTCTTGTTTTGGAACTGACACCATAATTGTAGATGTTTAGGGTATGCACCATGGTTGTGCTTAGTCAAGATCTTATAGCCGGAGAATGTCTGATTCAACCTTAGTGTAGGATCGGATATTCGAAAGTCTATCGGGTCCAGCGTTATGTACAACCAGTGTACCTTAGCGCTGCAGGGGCTAGTGGAAGTTTCATGGATGTGTGGGAGGTGCGGAGCTATGAGATCAGTTGTGAGATAAGAAATGTCCCCTAGTAGTGAGGGTTGAGCACATATTATGTTTATTATAGTGTTAGGGTGTTGTGATGAAACTTGGGACAAATATGGGTTGGTGTGGAAGGTAGTATGGGCCCGTACTACTGAAAGCATAGGACCCATACGCGTAGCAAGGAAGTCACAACCCCTAGGGTTTGAGAGTATTGGTCTCCCGATATTATGTTGTGTATTTGATGTCTCGAGTGGATTATTTCAGTATGGTGGTGACGAGACGCTTTGCTACAGGATCTGGATCAGGTTCGGGATCCGGTTCGGGGTCAGGAGGGGGAGATGGAGGGCCAGAGGTGCTAGTAACACCTAAGCCCGTGGTTCAAATAGGGACTGAGGAGTTGGATGCCAGGATCCGGGAGATTCTGCACGATGAGGTCGCTGCGGCTTTCCTGTCACGCCCCGAAAATCAAAGGCGGAAACATTTACGGGGTTGACTCCAAGTTGTGTATCAAATCCAATGTACATAGTAATCACAGTAAACAACCATTACATTACATATATATGAAAGTTTACATTTGGTTCAAAAGTAAATTGTACAAAAGTTATACATATATCATATGAACAAAACGAGACGAGTCTTCCACGCACTTCGTCTTCACCAAAAGAGATCACCGGGTACCTATCTAATGTGGACCTGAAAATACAAGCAGTTTGAAAATCAACATAAAGCTGGAGAGTTCATAAGCGGTTTTGTTTTATGAAAATGTATCGATTTCCTTTAGTTTTCCGAAAAGGTTTGTTATCCAAGAAAATCCCATATTTTCTTATGTTAAACAGTTTCGTTATCTTTCATTACAGTTCAGTTACGCGTTATATGTTAACCCCAGGAAAATCCCATATTTTCCTAAATGCAAGGTTTACTGAATAAAACAGAGTATAGTTTAATACACAAAACTACATATTATGAATCATGGGATTACTATCCTGAATTAGATATGAAATACAGTAGTATACACGAAATGTAGATAGAAAGTAGTTTGAAAACCTTGGGACTAACATCCCGAACTAGTTACAAGATAGTTTGATATACTAGGAAATATAGATTGAAAACCATGGGACTACTATCCCGAACCAGATATAAGATTGTTTGATAAAACCATGGGATCACTATCCCGAACCAGATATAAGATAGTTGGATAAAGTCATGGGATTATCATCCCGTAATAGATATAGTTTCAAAACCAAAGCTGTGAATAAACTTATATTAATACATATTGTGAGTCGGGTAACCATACTGATACGACAACGAGACCTCCTTGACGTTTGTCAGACGTCGGACGATATACTGTCATCCTAGGCGTGCCCGCCTAACTGTAGCTAGCAGTTAAGATGTGGGATTGTCAGTCCCGAATAGATCTATTCACAAATTCCTCGCTCTCCCTCCAGGAGACTCTGGTTACACTTCCAGGGGGGATTTACTGATCATCCATAAAGGGTAGTGACTACTCACAAACTAGTACTAAACTATTCACAGGGTTCTCATACGATATCGAAAATACAAAAGATTATGAAACATAATACAGTGAAAATAGATACATACAATGAAACTTATCTGGCAATACATTCAAATGATACGGAGATAAACTGAATCAGACATAGTTTATCTAATAACTTTATACAGATATCAGTACATGATATAAAGAGAACTACAGAACCCCAAATTATTCCCATAATAATTTGATTAGTTTGGTTATTTTCTTAACTAAAATCCATTTAGTTGTAATTGATAAATCATTCCTTATGCTCAGCATAATACATAAGGAGTAAAAGTGTTTATAAATTTGCCAGATATTATTTGAAACATATCAGTGTTATGATTTGAAAACAGTTACAGTTTGCTTGTATTCCCCCCTGAAAACATTGAAAAACACGAAAAAGGGCGTAGGGATATGAACTCACCGGACGAGAAATGTGACGATTTGGATGCTAAGTGTTGGTCCGGGGCTTGCAAACGCACGAGGTTCCTAAGTATAATGTAAAGATACACATTTGTATCTAATTAGGACTTAGATTGATTATTTGATAGGGACAATTGCTTCTAGTCGCGAAAACACCCCAATACAAGTGTTTGGAGGGACCCGGGTGACATTTGGGGACACATATAGCTAGGATATTGAATTGGGACTCCAAAAGAACACTCCTTAGGGAGTTTACGGCCCTAATGACCCTCTTCCCATGAGTTTACGGCCGTAAACTCATGGTGGGGTGATTTATGGCACAAAATGACTTGAAACATTTAAGGGATAATTTCTAGGCTTGGTTTAAGGGCTTGGAATTATTTTTAAACACCAAAATGACATACATAAGGGAGTTTACGGCCTAGCATAGGACTCATGGCCATAAACTCTCAAATCTCCATGAATTAGTGTGTTATTGGTTCCAAACAAATCACATGTGATTGCTAAAATTGTTTCAAGGCCTTACATGAAATTTTATGAGACTTTTGAGGAGTTTTTGAAGTTTACGGCCCATGAGACCCCTCTCATGGCTGTAAACTCTCCTAGAGAGGGTTTTATTATGTTTTAAGGCCAAAAGCTTGATTGTATGCACTTCTAGAAATTATTCCAAGGCTTTAGGAGTGTTAAAGTGGCTTTCTAACACCTTAAGATGAGTTTACACCATTTTTTCAAGGAGTTTACGGCCCAAGCACATGCCTTGGCCGTAAACTCATATAAATCCCTCAAAAATTATGTTTAAAGTGTTCCAAGGCTAAGGCAATTATTCTAGAAGTCATATCCATGTCTTGTTGAGGTTTTGGAAGGGTTTAAGGGCTTAAAAACCCTTTAATCATGAGTTTACGGCCTAAACACCATCCTTGGCCGTAAACTCATATAAAAGTCCCCAAATTATAGATTAAGGCATTCTAGGTCCATTTCATAAAGTCATTAAGCCATATCTAAGTCCCAAAATTGTTTAGGAGGGGTTTAAAGGCATAAAAACCCACTTATTATGAGTTTACGGCCTAACCTCCTTCCAGGGCCGTAAACTCATATACAAGGTCTTAAATCATGATTTAATCTATAATTTTAAGGTCAAAGATGCTATACAATGAGTTTAGGAAGGTACCTTAAAGATTTGAGGCCTTAAATTGAGTTTTGGACCCTTAAACTTGGATTTAGGAGAGAGGTTAGAGAGAGAGTAGAGAGAGGAAGAAAAAAGCTTCAAATGAATGTTTAAACACATTTATATAGTTCCCAAAACTTAGAGACGGTGGAATTCTACCCGATATCGGCCTTAAACGAGACTTTAGGTCGCACCCGATTAAGTTTCCGTCACCCGGCGGGGACGTTTCTAAGCTTTTTGAAATAAATGTTTTGGGCTAATTTCTTGAGTTCCTAAGGGGTTTGGACACTCATTAGCATTAATTAAACATATAACTTAATTAACTTAACCCAAAAACGACATTGAAACGTTTTGATATACGGCAAGTTATACGGGTAGAATGGGTTTTCGACGATGAACAACTTCGGGTTGTTACATTTCCGCGTGCAGCTACCAGAGATGTTTGGGTCGATCAATACCGCGATGGCTAGGTACTTCGATGAGTGATATGTAGCTCTGGTAGAGATAGTAGCCGCTGCAACCACTTCGGTTGTAATTGCAGCAGGGGTTAAAGGAGGAGCCGGCAGGGCTTTCCAGTACCGGGACTTCGATAATACGAAGCCCCCAACATTTGATGGTATACAGGATGCGATTAGGGCTATGAGATGGTTGTCTGATGTGGAGGGATATTTCTTCATGTGCTCTTGTCCTACTGACCAGAAGGTCAGATGTGCCCTGAACCTGCTGAGGCTTGGGGCAAAGGATTGGTGGAGATTGACGATAGGGTCGTATACGGATGATCAACGGACCGCTGTTACTTGGGAGAAATTCCGGGAGATGTTTCGTACCCGCTACGTTCCGCGTGTGGAACGGGAGTGGCTTGCTCAGGAGTTTTTGACTTTGAGGTAGCATGGGGAGTCTGTGATGGAGATTACCCGAATGTTCACTGAGAGGGCTATGTTTTTCCCGGAGTTTGCGTCAGAGTATTCTCAGATGACTTGTTATCTGAGCATGCTCAAGATGGATATACGACAGTTTATGTCTACACAACGATGTGATACCCTCCTAGACCTTCAGGAAGCCGCAAGGCGGCATGAGTTGGAGATAGAGCTGCAGCTGAAGGAGCAGCGTCAGGCGCCGTCACAGTCTCAACCGATGCCTAAGCGGTTTAAAACCGCTGATACACGGTCTGGGGGCCATCAGAGTCGCACTTGTGGGAAGTGTAGTAGGATTCATTTAGAGGTTTGCCGAACAGGAGGTGGGTGACACAAATGTGGCAAGGAGGGGCATTTTCCAGGGACTGTCATCAGTCCGCCCCTCCAGCAGATGCGAGGGTTTGTTTTCATTATCATCAGGTTGGTCATGTGAAGACCAACTGTCCGTAGCTTGCCGCCAGGCCAGCACAGGGTTCAGCACCAGCTGCTATAAGGGTTGGGGATGGGGGCCGGTCAAGTTGGAGCCTCCAAAGGCTTAGGGAAGCGCCTTCCTGCTTACGGCCGAGGAGGCCAAGGCAGCACCAGATGTGGTCATTGGTATGTTTCTCTTCCATCTGTTTCTATTATTTCAATTGTATTATGCTTATTGGTTGTACCTGTGTTTAGGTATGTTTTTAGTAAATTCGTTTCCTGCTTTAGTATTATATATTTGACTCGGGGTCGAGTCGGTCGTTTGTATCTCAGACCTTTTCTAGAGGGTTCAGTGTGCCGATAGATGGTCTTGAGTGTCCGTTGCGAGTTGCGATCGCCAACGAACATGGGGTTTCTGCTTCTTCGGTCTACCAGGGATGCGAGTTGGAGATTTTTGGGGTGTCCTTCCCGATTGATTTGATCCCTATTCCCATGGGGGAAGTATGCGTGATTGTAGGGATGGACTGGCTTAGCCGTTTTGGCGCCATGATCGACTGCGAGGGGCAAAGGGTGGTGGTTCGAACCCCAAGTGGGGGAGAACTTGTGGTATATGGCGAGGGCACCAGATTGGGATCAGGGTTCTGTTCGGCGGCCGGGGCCCGATAGTATATTCAGCATGGGTGTGTCGGTTATTTAGCGTATGTGGTAGATACGCGAATTAGGGAGCAACCCTTAGTTTCAGAGGTTCTCGTGGTTAGGGAGTTTGTTGATGTGTTTCCGGACGAGTTACCCGGAGTGCCTCCGGAGAAGCAGGTCAAGTTCAGGATTGATCTAGTGCCGGGTGCTGCCCCGATCGCCAAGGCGCCATACCGTCTGGCGCCACCTGAGATGCAGGAGATATCATCTCAGTTGCAGGAGCTGCTGGGTAAGCAGTTCATTCGCCCGAGTAGTTCACCCTGGAGAGCGCCGATCCTTTTTGTCAGGAAGAAGGACGGTTCGCACAGGATGTGCATCGACTATATGGAATTGAACAAGTTAACGGTGAAGAACTGTTATCCACTCCCAAGGATAGATGATCTCTTCGATCAGCTGCAGCGTGCATCTTGGTTATCCAAGATCGATTTGAGGTCCGGATATCACAAGGTTAGGGTGAGGGAGGAAGACGTGGAGAAGATCGCATTTCGAACTCGTTATGGTCATTACGAGTTTGTGGTGATGTTGTTTGGTCTCACCAACGCGCCGACAATGTTCATGGATTTGATGAACCGAGTCTGCAGGCCGATGCTCGATCGCTCGGTCATTATGCTCATAGATGATATCTTGGTGTATTCCAAGACCCGAGAGCATCATGAGGAGCATCTCAGGGAGCTGCTGGAGGTTCTGAGGCGAGAACGACTATATGCTAAATTCTCGAAGTGTGAGTTCTGGTTACGAGAGGTCCAGTTCCTTGGACATCTCGTTAACCAAGAGGGGATTTTGGTCGATCCGGTCAAGGTGGAGGTCGTTATGCAGTGGGAGGTTCCGAAATCTCCCTCAGATATCAGGAGTTTCTTGGGATTGGCAGGTTATTATCCGAGATTCATTCATGATTTATCGAAGATTGCAGTGCCCCTCACTCGTCTAACGAAGAAAGGGGTGGATTTCCGGTGGGGCCCGGAGCAGCAAAGGGCATTTGAGACCCTTCGGCGATGTTTATGCGAGGCGCCGGTGTTGACACTCCCCGAGGGAGTTGAGGATTTTGTAGTATATTGTGATGCGTCCATCACAGGCTTGGGGGATGACCTCATGCAGAGGGGACGAGTGGTAGCCTATGCATCGCGGCAGCCGAAGCCGCATGAGACGAGATACCCTACGCATGATCTTGAGTTGGAGGCGGTGGTTTTCGCCCTCAAGATTTGGAGGCACTATCTGTATGGGGTCTGTTGTACTATATACACGGATCACAAGAGTTTGAGACACATCATGGATCAGCCGAACCTGAACATGAGGCAGCGCAGGTGGCTGGATGTGGTCAAGGACTATGATTGTGAGATCCTTTACCATCCTGGTAAAGCGAACGTGGTTGCGGATGCTTTGAGCCGCAAGTCTGCTGGGTCTTCTACCCCAGCAAGGTGTATGAAGATAACGGTGGATTCCCCGCTCGTGGGTTTGATCAGGGATACCCAGGTTGAGGGTATGAGACCGGAGAGCTGGAAGATGGAAAGGGTTAAGGGCCAGAGCGCCCGGTTTGTACAGGATAGCCGCGGGCTATTGACCCGATATGGTCGGATTTGGGTTCCGATGACCGGAGGGGTCAGGCAGACAGTGATGGAGGAGGCTCATAAGTCTCACTTTTCCATTCACCTGGGGGCCACCAAGATGTATCGTGATTTGTGTATGAGTTATTCGTGGCCTGGTATGAAGCGATATATTGCTTGGTATGTGGAGAGGTGCTTGACCTGTAGGATGGTCAAGGTCGAGCATCAGAGGTCGCATGGTAAGCTGCAGCCTCTGGAGATTCCCATGTGGAAATAGGAACATATCACGATGGATTTCATCACAAAGCATCCGAAGACGGCAAAGGGGTTCGATGCTATATGGGTCATCGTGGATCGATTGACCAAGAGTGCGCATTTCTTGGCCATACGGGAGAGTTCGTCGGTAGAAAGGTTGGCCGACCTGTACGTCCGCAAGATTGTCTCTCGCCATGGGGTACCGGTTTCTATTGTTTATGATCGGGATGTCAGGTTTACTTCCCGCTTTTGGCAGAAGTTCCATGAGGAACTGGGTACAAGACTGCATTTTAGTACGACGTTCCATCCGTAGACTGATGGGCAGAGTGAGCGGACCATTCAGACCCTTGAGGATATGTTGAGGGCATGCGTTATTGACTTCGGTGGGAGTTGGGATTCCCACCTACTGCTTGCGGAGTTCGCCTACAACAACAATTATCATTCTAGTATACGCGCCCCGCCTTTCGAGTTGTTGTATGGGCGGAGATGTAGGACCCCAATATGCTAAGGCGAGGTTGGACACATGATGATGGGTCGGATGGAGGTAGTTCTGCAAACTACCGAGATGATACAACAGATTAGGCAACGACTGCAGACCGTGCAGAGTCGGCAGAAAAGTTATGCCGACCGACACCGATCTGAGTTGGAGTTTCAGGTGGGAGACATGGTTCTTCTGAAGGTCTCACCCTGAAAGGGTGTGATCCGCTTCAGGAACAGGGGAAAGTTGGGTCCCCATTATATTGGACCATTCAGGATTGTTGCCAGGGTTGGCAAGGTGGTTTATAGGTTAGAGTTTCCGGAGGAGCTCAGCCGGATCCACATCACGTTTCATGTTTCGCAATTGCGAAAGTGCATTGTGGATCACGAGACAGTTGTATCATTGGATGATGTTCAGGTCGATGAGCGCCTGAATTATGTGGAGAGGCCGGTAGCCATTTTGGAAAGGAAGAAGAAGATTCTACGAAACAAGGAAAAACCCTTAGTGAAGGTACAATGGGAACATTAGAGGGGATCCGAATGGACATGGGAGCCGGAGGCGGAGATGCGCGAGCATTACCCGGCGTTATTTATTCCAGCAGACTTCGAGGGCGAAGTCTAGTTCAAGTGGGGGAGAATTGTAAGGCCCCGATTCTCAGGTACTATTTTAAATGATAAAACATCTTGATTTTGGCCCTACTCGGCGAGTTGGTTGTTCTACTCGTCGAGTAGCATCGGGTTGGATCGCGAATTAAGTGATCTACTCGGCGAGTAGGAGCTAGAAAGTGAAACCCTAATTTTCGGGGTTTGCACCCCTATTTAAAGAAGCTAAAGCCTCTTTCAGTTCCCTTGCAGCCCCCTGTGCATCTCTATCTTGTGAGTGTGTGTGCCCTTTGTGTGTTGAAGCTTGGAGAGAAGATTTTGGTGTCGGAGTTTGGAGAAACAAGTGTTTGAGGCAAGAATCCGAGGGGAAGTCCGAATCTACTTCTGTGGACATCTCTTGGGAAGGTATTAAGCTATTACCCTCATTTATTTCAGTCTAGACTCCCCTTGGAGTGAGTTCTTAGGGCTTTATAAGAATGTCTAGTTGGTATGGCAAGCTATGGGCTAGATCTGAAGTTGTAACTTCAGATCTAGACCCTCTTTGGATGATAGAAGCATAAAGTTCCAGCTTTGGTCGAGATTAAGGTTCCCTTGGCCCATGGAAACCCATTAAGAGCTTGGTTTTGGGCATTAAGAGCTTTTAAAGCAATGCGTGTACGTAAAGTTTGCGACTTTACGTGATAAGTATGCTCTAGGAAGCTGTATCTGTAAGTTTCAGCCGCTTAATGGCTCAAAATAGGTCTGTATGGAAAAAGGACTGGATGGACTCGGCGAGTTGGATGAAAAACTCGGTGAGTCCGATGAAGAAGGCAGTATACTCGACGAGTTGGATGAACAACTCGGCGAATTGGATGAAGATGATCATAAAACTCGACGAGTTGATGAACAACTCGGCGAGTCGGATGAGTTTGACCAAGAATATGTTGCGTGCATATCCGTCGAGTCGCATGGAGGGAACTCGACGGATGGCCTTAAGGTTCGAACGGGATTCGAAGGAACTCGACGAGTCACCTCGATGACTCGGCGAGTTGGAATGTACTTCAAGGACTCGGCGAGTAGCCGAGTGTACTCGGCGAGTTGAGGTCAACATGGACTGTTGACCTTGACTAAGGACTTTGAACTTGATCAGGAGTTGACTAGTGGGTTATGGAGTGCCTCATAAGGTTGAGGACTTATAAGTATATTGTGTTATGATCATAGGTGGTGGAGCCTGTGATAAGTGATCCGACCGTTGAAGTTTACCTTTCGAGCCGACATCTGTGAGGTGAGTTATCCTCACTATGTCGATAGGGTCTAAGGCACCAAGGCCGACCCTTTAGTTGTATTCCGATTGATGGTATGATATATGCGATTATGATTTGTTAGACCGGTAACGGGATAGCCGTTTTGCTATGTTTTTATGTTCTGTAGGAATTGGTATGTTAGGGACCTGTTAGGTCGGTGCTCTAGTTTTGTGAAGTTGCTATGATCAATGATCGATATGATAGAGATGTTGATAATTTATTATGCCAGTATATGATAATTATGTGCACATGGTTATTTGTTTGTTGGTTGGGTTGAGGCGGTCCTGCTTTGTGCTGAAGGCCAACATACCCTATGAGCGGTCTAGGGAGACTGTAGGCCACGTGGCGGTCTAGTCATGCCGAAGGCTCGGTATAGATTTTGTTAGACTGTAGGCCCGATAGTGCGGTCCAGTCAGGCTGATGGCCCAGTATGTATGTTGTTGATTGATTTATGGTTGATATGGTATCTCAGTGTGGTATTGGTATTTTGGGGGTAGCTCACTAAGCTCTCGGGCTTATAGTTTTCAGTTTATTGTTTCAGATACTTCAGGAGATCGAGGGAAGGCAAAGGCGTGACTGTACCGCTCCTCATCCTTATGATCTGTTTTGGGACACTCTGATGAACATTGTTTTGGAAATGTTTTGTAAACACTTAATCTTGTTTTCTTTTGGTTAATTTAAAAAGTTTAATTTTGGCTTGATTTTCTATGGGTGTTACACAGATAGTAGTAGAGTGTTGTAAGTCTACGGGGGTAACCGTAACATTTACTAGCATTCAAATTGTAGTAGAGTGTTGTAAGTCTGCGGGGGGTAGCCATAGCATTCACTGGCAGCCAAATAGTATTAGAGAGTTGAAAGTCTGAGGGTGTAGCCCTAGCATTCATCAGGTTGGTAGGTAGCACTAGCGCGTTGTTTGGACGCGGAGGAAGCAGTAGTACCCACCAGTCCGGGTGCAGCAGTGAGGATATGGAAATCCACGGGTTAGATTTCGGATCTCCCAAATGGTTCAGTTGTGGTTGAGCCGGTGGTTCGACGGTTGAATTGTCACCGAAGTTATGAGATCAGGGAAGCAATGGACCGCTTAGGTTCGTGTATGATAAAGGGCTACCGTTGGTCTTGGAGCCATCACTTTTAGTCTTGGAATTGATGTTGTCAGGATTCGACATATGGATCTAATCGTTTGGATCGGGAGGTTGTTAGAGCCATAGTGGCATGATAACTGGTGGCAACTAGTTCTAGAGAGGGATTTCATTCAGAAGTTGTGTGAGACGACTATGTGGGTGCACTTTTTAGCTCCGCAACCGGGCTGGAACCCAGTAAATTCAGATGTTTGGCGAATGAATTGAGACCAGGAAGGTCTCGATAGATTTTGGGAAGCAGCTATGTGGCAGCATACTGCCTCGGGCAGATCAGCATTCGGGCAGTTTCAAGAATAGGCAACATTAGTAATTGTGTTTTGAGTTGTGGGGTAAGCGAACTGGGTTCAATAATAATGATTTAGTATGAGTGGTCTGTCAGGGAATCAGACTATCTCAAGACAACAGATTTCAGACGGAGTCAATGTGATCATACTGCAAGTTACTCGTTTCATCTTCGGGTTTTAGAACCCTACAAGTTACTCGTTTCATCTTCGGGTTCTTGGACTAGTGGGCCATCAAGAGTCAGTTAATATGGGCCAAGTATAGGTGTTGGGCTTAGGGTAAGGCCTAATAAAGGAATGGGGCCCAATCTAGCAAATTGGGCCATTAATGGGCCAAGAGTGGGCTAGGAAGCCTATCTAGTGATGGGGCCTTTCAGAAGTCAGACTGTGAGCCAAGGGAATTTTTGGGTTTGTGTAGGGCCCATATGAGGAGTTAGGCCCAATGTAGAAATTGGGCCATAAGTGGGCCTCTAGTGGGCCATTGATGGACTTAGAAAGAATTAAAGGGTTTGGGCCATGATTATGACCTACACCATAGCAGGGGTAAAATAGTCATTTTACCAATAAAAGGATCCTTATTTCTGATTTAGTGCCTTAATTGATCATGATAGCCGGGGAGCAGCCGAAACAGTAGTCAGGGATTCTTTACTCAGGCATTCAACAGTCAATTCTTCGAGGTGAGTTTCCTTCCAGTAGGAACGGGTCTAAGGCCACAATGCCGACCCATTTAGTTAGCAGTAGTTTCCGGACTTCGGTCCAATGCAGTAGTTAGTATGTTTGATGTCTCCGTGACTCAGACAGGATTATGTGTTATGTGTTTCGGGCTACGGTCCGATGCAGTATGCAGTATATGTGTTCATGCTAGTTGATATGTTATGCTATGCTATGTTCAGTCAGATCCGGACTTCCGTCCGCTGCAGTCAGATCCGGACTTCGGTCCGATGCAGTCAGATCCAGACTTCGGTCCGATGCAGGGGACAAGGTCCCAGTTAGTCCGGACTTTGGTCCGATGCAGGGGACAAGATCCCAATCAGTTTCAGACTTTGGTCCGATGCAGGGGCAAGGCCCCAGTTAGCCCTGACTTCGGTCCGATGCAGTGGGCAAGGCCCAATATGTGCCTTATATGTTATTGTATGTTCTATGGTAGTTTGGGGGAGCTCACTAAGCTTCGTGCTTACAGTTTCAGTTTTGGTTTCAGGTGCTTCCGGTAGCGGAGGGTAGGGCTCGGGATGATCGCATGGCACACACCATAGTCAGTTAGTCTGGGATTGTTTACTCTGATTAAAAAGAATATGCTTTGAATTAATACAAGTTGGTATCAGAGCCTTGGTTTGAGGGATTCGGACATACTTTCGGGTGTGTCTGAACTCAAACTAATGAAACGGTAAAAGGTTTTCAATAGAAAAACATTTTCGAAAAAGAAATTTAAAAAGAAAAAAACTTTGAAAAGAGAAAAAGGGTGTGGTGCATGCAATCAGCCGAGCTCAAGTAAGTGCTCCAAAATTACTCATACAAGTTTATGTTATGATTATCAGTTTTAGTTTCAGTAAAACAACATGCTAGAATAGGACTAACGCCTCGTTCCCGAGTTTAACAACAGAAAAGAAGAGAAGAGAAAAGAAAGTCGTGAGAGAAAAGAAGAGAAAGAAAAGGAAAACAAAATTTTCTTTTGTTTTCCCGAGTTGGAGAGAAGTGGAAGGAAAATGAATCATTTTTTTCTTTCTTTCCAAATCCTCCCAAATCGGACTCGGGAACGGGGTGTTAGGGAAGTTTGAAATTTAAAATTGAAAAAGATATTGCAATCAACAACTTTACAACTTCAAGACAAGATAATATATGTTGCGGACAAAAATGCATGATTGGTCCTTGTGGTATTAAAATTTTTTTGGATGGGATCCAAAAACTTTTCTACTTGCGTAGATGAACCAAAATCAAAGTTTTTCCATGCTTTTAGTCCCTGGACAATTTAAAAATAAACAAACGCTATACTTTGTATACCAAACGGACTCTACCTCCGATATGATCCTACCTGGTTGTTCCTTACTTGATAGATCTTGAAATAGACTTTGAATTAATGATGAATCTAGACTAATAATTAGTCGCAATAAATACTAAACTAAGACTTAGTGATAATGAAACTAGGTTACGTCAAAGGAAAAGACATTTGCTAGAAGCAAAGCGTTGTCCGAATTTCGAGTCGTCACCTTAACAAGTGAGTGCATAATTACTTTCATCTTACACATAGATATGAAGTATTTAATATTAATACATGCTATATGTGTTTATTATCTGTGCTCCTAATATATATGCTAGATGAACAATTTATATATGCTTTACTTGATTTAAACTGTATATGTATTTTTATACATATAAATATAATGGGTAAAGATGGGTAGATGAAATATGATATGGATGATGAGAGATGAAAGATGATATAGATGTTGAGAGGTGAAAGATGAAGAGAAGCCTTGACTTTAATGTTGATCCAGTCATCTAGCAGAGTATAGATGACAACCACGGACGATTCTAGACATTCCTGTGGAACGCTAGCAGACTCACAACCTGTAGGTGTTTTTGAACTACGTGTTCACCAGACGTAATCTAAAAACTCTGGCAGTTGTGCCTTTTAAATAAATATTGGCAGTTGTGCCTAATAGATAACATCGGCAACTATGGACTTAGTGCCTGTTAGATAAACCCTGGCAGCTATGGACTTAATGCCTTATAAATCAACATTGACAATTGTGCCTAATAGATCAGTGGTGGAGACAGTATTGGGGCTAGCTGGTGCTCAGCCCCCCTAATCCCCATCTATTTTCTTTTTAACTTTTAATAAGCCGACTATAGTTGAATGATTGAATCTTCTAGAGGTAAAGGCGTAAAGCCCCTAAGAGATTTTATTTTGTATCTCAAAATGTAAAATTTAAAGAATTAATCCTTTTGTATAGTCTAGTTATCAAAATTAGTCCTTTCACATCAGTCAATTTTACTTTTAGGTTTCTTTTTATAACTCGTAAATATCTAGTACGTACACTGTCATTGCAACAATATAAATACATAATTCACATATATATTATTTTTGTATATTTTTCATATTTTATTTTTGTGTTACTAAAATATTACAAATATAATTTGATATGTATATTTATATTATAACTTTTTTAGATTCACCCCTTATTTCAAAAAATGTATGATTATATGTAAACTTTGAGAAAAAAAAATCATTGTATATTTTTCTCTAGCAATTTCATATTTAAATTTAAAGACTTTATTACATTATTTGAAGATAAAATATACTTTAATATACATTTGTCCCCCTTATTAAAAAATCCTAGCTCCACCCCTGTAATAGATAACATCGGTAACTATGAACTTAGTGTATGTTCGATAAACCTTGGCAACGATGGACTTCATGCCTATTCCTTAGGAAAATCATTAGGTATAAATAAACGAAGAATAGATGATTATTAGGGTAGATCTTTAAGAGTAAAGAAGATAATGGAGATGAGAAATTGGGTTAATTGTGTGATGATTAAACTTAATAATTATATTATTGTGGGTTGAAAACCCTATGTACTCACCAGGTTTCATAACCTGACCTACTCAGTTTATTGTATCACATGTGGCTATATGAAAGACTAGTTGTGAGACCCGTATATTATATACGGGTTGATTAAAACAAAATGTTAAGTACGAACGATTAAATAAAAAATTTATTTGAATTTGAAATTGAAATAAATGAAAATTATCAGAAAAAAAAACATGCAAAAAATAAATAAATTAAAATTATGTGTTTAGTGTGTACTAAACGGGTTAATTATAACAAAATGTTAAACATAAAGGTTTAAACTGTAAATTTATTTAAAATTGAATTTGAAATTTAAAATTTAAAATTAATAGTCATTATGGTAGGTTTAATTTATGGAAACTAAATTAATGATATATTGAAAATGAAAATTAAAGTAATGACAAGTGGAAAATAAATATATCCCAAATTATGACAAAATGACATGTGACTAATTTTATGAGAGAATGACATGTGGCAAAGTCATTTTGATTTATTAGGGTAGATACGTTCGGATGAGAAATTGGATTAATTATTTGATGATTAAACTTAATTATATTATTGACTTGTGGGAAAATCTAATAATGTGAATGTTTTGAAAACTATGTTGAAAGACATTCCGATTTTTAAATAATGGGTTTTGCAAGCACATTTATAGAAAAATGGTTGTTTTGGAAAGTTAAAATTTTATTGAAATTTTAGGGATGTTACACCACATCCAAACCACAATAGGGTCACCTTGACCTGGAGATTCATAAACTTGCAACCTTTATGAAGTCCATCCATTGCAACATTCAAGAATGAGGAGAAAATGGATAACCATAAAGATCTAGCTACATAGATAGATAAAAATAGAGTCTTGGACACTTATATAGGTCCAAAAGATACTCAAACTGAAGATGAGAGCTTTGCTTGATAGATCCTTGCCTCCTTCTTCTTACTTATTCTCCTTTTGCTTCAAGAATACCACACTAGATCACAAAATGAGAGGGAAGGGTGATTAGGGTTACAAGGGGCCGATATGGGGTTTGGAGGCTGATAAAAGATCAGCATCAAGGACTTAAGGAGCTTATATAGGGTGCAAAACCCTAAAATTTAGGGTTTCTTAACCTGCCGCCAACTCACCGAGTTTCCCCTTATCAACTCGCCGAGTTGGTCCAAGAAAGATATGCGGCCTAAAGTCTCTCAACACGATGAGTTGAGACTACCAACTCGTAAAGTTTAAATGAAATATCACACTAAAGAAGACAATTCTTATACCTAGAAGTCGGGATGTTACAATTATAAGTGGTTAATGAATTTTGGTAGCCATCGGGTATCGGTTAGTACTGGTTTTGGCTAACTATTCTAGTTCACGATTTTAGTTAGTTAATGATTACACCATAAAATTTAGATACGTGTTTTCATCTACTTTGAGGACATTACGATCCAAATATAATATATATTCAATTATTAGTTATATATTTCAAATATCATTTATTGACATCTTTGTAAGGGAAACCCACACAAAAACCCTATGTATTATACTCGAGCCCTTAAGAAACCCTTATACTATCAATTGGTACAATTTAACCCTTATTATTTTAGAACCATGTAACCTATCTCATTTATCTGGTAACCCTAGGTTACCCTTTCTTATTAGTCTACGTGGACTACATCGTTCTCTTTTAACCTGATAGCGGTCATTCTGCAAAAAAACGAAAGTGAAAGCTACGTATAGGAGGGAAAGCTTCTTGGAAGTGACGGGAAACATGTTGCTTAGTCACACGAAAAAAAAAGGTAATCGATCATTTCTATTATGCTTAATCTGAACATCAACCCGTCTTTTACCCCTAGTTCTTATTTTTGTTGTTTCCATTGATTCTTCAAGGAAGGTTTAACCAAAAATTCTGACTTCAAGTTCAAATGTATTATGTGAACTTTATACGGAGGGTGTGAATGGAATAGATGATGAGTCTGACGAAGAAGAATATGCTCCTTCTTCAATGAACAAAACAATATGAGATCCTTTTTTGAATGACTTGGTACAGGGTGAAGTGGAATTGCCTGAAATATCATCTGATGATGCTGAATTGATCCATTCAGATGAAGAATATGACGAAGGAGAGCATAAAGATCAACAAATTGGGGACCAATTTCTTGTACACAACCCTAGAATCCCTTGGAATATAATGGAACCACACTTGGGGGAAAATACGAAAGCCCGGAACAGTTCAAGCTTTGTCTAACAAATTATGTGGTGGCTAATGGATACCAATTAAGGTTTGCCAAGTGTGATCGTTCTAGGATATTAGTACGTTGTGAAAAAAATGATGAGAATAAGTGTCCATTTAGATGTTGGACGTCTTGGATGGGAAATGAACTAACTTGGCAAGTGAAAACTTTGGAAAAGAAACATGTTTGTGCACGAAAATACAACCTCGGGTCATTGATAAATCCAAGTTGGATTGCTAACCATTATCTTAGTGACCTAATTCACAATCCCAAAATGAAAATCAAAGAAATGAAAGCTGACTTTTTACAGAGATATTCTTTAAAGCTTAGCAAAGGTTAGTGTGAAAGGGAAAGGACCTTAGCATTTACACTAATTGATGGCAAGTTAACTGATCATTGTGCTAGAATATGGGATTACGGTAATGAAGTTTTGAGATCAAACCCAGGAAGCACTGTTGAAATTGGAGTCGATGTCAATCCGGATGCAAAATATTTTAAAAGCATCTACATTTGTTTGAAGGCTTTAAAAGAAGTTGACTCAACAAGTTGATTTGATAAACCACGAGTCTGTTTAGCTAGGGAACTCGACGAGTCAGGGGCTGACTCGGTGAGTGGGTTCAGGATTTCAGTGTTCTAGGTGTTTGTACTCGATGAGTTGAATGAGCCACTCGGTGAGTTGAGTCAACTTGGAGTGTTGACTTTGACCTTTAACCGTTGACTTTGACCTGGTTTGACTTTTGAGGGTATTGTGGCCTAAATGTTATTTTGGGTAATGTTAGTTTGGGGAGCCGAAGGATCAGCAGTTCAAGAGTTGCCGGCTAGCAGTCAGAAGTGTTTCAGCCAGTCTTCAATAGTGCAAGTTGAGTCTCCTCACTGTGTGCATGGGTCTACGGCCACAATGTCGGCCCATTATATTTATGTTATGTATAGTAGGAAGACCCGAAGGTTTGCCATAGACACTTATTGATATATGTTCCGGGTTACGACCTGGTGTCGGGTGAGGCCCGAGGAATGTTAGAATGCTAGAGGTCTTTGTGATTCTTGCATGTGTAGGTATGATAGGTTCCGGACCGGGGGTCCGATGTCGGGGTAAGCCCGAAGCATGTTAGATGATAGTATGTTTCCGGACCGGGAGTCCGATGCCGGGGCAATCCCGAGGAAGGTTCTTATGTTGAATGTTAAATTATACTTGCTATCTCTATGATACTTGTATGTGCCTGGTAGGGAGATGAGTGTGGGCGAGGTCCCGTATCTCATCACTAGCTGAGTATGGATGGGGTTCCATATTTCAATATTAGTAGAGTAGGGGCGAGGCCCGTGATAGGAAGGGAGTAAGTGTGGGCGGGGGCCCGTATCTCACTACTAGCAGGAGTATGGGCGGGATTCCACAACTTCAGTAGCAGACCAGGGGCGGGGCCCTAGTTAGGCGGGGCCTTAGATCAGGATACAATTAGAGTGTGTTTAATTATGTACTAGTATGCTATTTGATTGTATGTATGTGTATAGCGGGCTAGGCCTGGAGACACGCGGGGCCTAAGAGAGACAAATCTGTATATCGAGCGGGGTTCGATGCCAGGTGGGACCTGATGCCAGGCGGGGCCTGATGCCAAGCGGGGCCCGATGTCGGGCAAGTCCCGGTGCAATGGGCGGGGGCCTAGTACGTGGTTATGTGTTCATGGTTATGCGTATATGGTATGTGGTAGGTTGGGGAACTCAATAAGCTTCATGCTTACAATTTTTAGTTTTTGTTTCAGGTGCTTCCGGTAGCGGATGGAAGAGCTCGGGGTGATCGCATGGTACACGCCAAAGGAGTTTTAGCCTGGGATGTTTACTCTGATAAAATGATCAAGTGTTTTGCAATGATACTCTGATTTGTTTTAGTGACTAATGTTTATGGATGATTGATTTCATAATTATGACTTGATTAATGATTTAAAAATGAAATTTTCGAACCGTATTTTTGGGATGTTTCAAAAGGATGTCGTAAGGTGATTGATTTAGATGGATGTTTCTTGAAAGGAAAAGTTAAAGGAGAGTTGCTAGCTGCTATTGGTCGAGATGGAAACAACCAAATTTACCCCATTACATGGGCGGTTGTGAACATAGAAAATAAAGATAATTGGAAGTGGTTCATTGAATTACTACAATCAGATATTGAAACAGTTCAAGGAAATGGGCTTACTTTAATACCAGATCAAGATAAGGTAATTTTCTACCTAGTAATGCTTATTTTGACCAATATGGATATATGCTAACAACCTTATGTCAAAACAACCCCTATGGACATTTTTGGACATTTTTTAACAAAATTTGACATATTTAAAATGACAAAACAGCCCTTATGTGAAAACAGCCCCTATTGACATTTTTGACACCTTTTTAACAAACTTTAACATATTTGAAATGACAAAACAGCCCCTGTTGACATTTTTGGACACTTTTTTAACAAATTTTGACATATTTAAAATGACAAAATAGCCTTTATGTGAAAACAACCCTTATTGACATTTATGACACATTTTTAACAAACTTTGACATATTTGAAATGACAAAACAACCCTAATGTCAAAACAGCCCCTATTGACATTTTTGGACCATTTTTAACAAATTTTGACATATTTAAAATGACAAAACAACCCTTATGTCAAAACAGCCCCTATTGACATTTGTTGACACTTTTTACAATTTTCTAACATTTTTAAATGCAGTGTCTTCTTGAAGTCGTAAAGGAGGTGATGCCACATGTTGAGCACCGATAATGTGGCCGTCATATTTGTGCTAATTTTTACAAGCGTTTTAGTGGAGAGATTTATAAAACCTTATTTGGGCAAGCTGCAAAGTCCACAACAAATCAAGAGTTCAAAAACAATATGGAAAAGATGAAAGAGTTAAACAATGATGCATATGACGATCTCATGAAAAGAAATCCTAAAACATGGTGTAGGGCCTATTTTGAAACAGATAGGGCATGCGAGGCTGTAGAAAATGGAATATCTAAGTCTTTTAACTCTGCAATCATTGGTGCTAGGGGAAAACCTTTGATAGCTATGTTAGAAGAGATTAGACTTTATGTGATGGAGAGGTTTAATGTAATGATAAGGAACACAAATTCATGGAAAACTATTATTGCTCCAAACATAATTAAAAAGATGAGAAAATGGCACAATAAAATGAGGTATAGATTGTTTTCCAAATTCGATTGTTCTATAATAAATTTTAGAAATATTATACTAACTTTATATATTTGCTAGGAATTGGATTGTTATCCCAAGTGGGCCTCTATTGGAGGTTAGAAGTGGTTATGAAGGATATATGATAGACTTGGAAGGTTGGGCATACACATGTAGGCTATGGGTATTGCCTGGCCTTCCATGTGTACATGCATGCACGACTATAAACCATACCCACCAAAATCTCCTTAACTATGTAAGTGATTGGTTCAAGAAGGAAAAATATCATTTAGCTTATAGCACTTCCATTGTTCCCTTAAATGGAAGCAATTTATGGGTTAAAACTCCATATGATAAATTATTGCCCCCAAAAGAACGTAGGATGCCAGGAAGGCCTTCTATTAAAAGAAAAAGAGACAAGAATGAAAAACAAACAAAGTATCCAATTGTTTCGGGTAAAGGGAAAATAAAGAAGTGTCACAACTGTTTACAAGAAGGACACAATGCTAGGACATGCAAGAATGAAAAGGTTGTGCCCCCTCCTAAGGAAAAGAAGCCTCCCGGTAGGCCTAAAAAACAAACTCTGATGAAAAACCTCCGAGAGGACCATCTACAGCTACAAGTGGTGGTAGAGGCGGAAAAGGACCAACAGGGGCAAGAGGTGGAAGAGGATCATCTGCAGGTACAAGTGGTGGTAAAGGAGGAAGGTCATTTATTGAGGAAATCTTTGATTCACCAATGGAAAATGAAGTTATAAACATGTTTGATAATTTTGAGGAAGAACTACGTAGGGCTGAAATGGAAAGGAGAGAAGGTGAACCTTTGTTTCAATTTGATGAAGGAGTTTCTATAACTCAAGATGATGGAGTGGCCGAAGCTCAAGATGTAGTGCCTGAAACTCAATTTGATATTGAAAATGGTAAGAAATAATTATATATATATATATATATATATATATATATATATATTCTATGCTTATAATAAATTTAATAATTTCATAACTATTTTTGTAGCTAATTTGGAAGATCAATCTAATGTGATTGGGTGGATAGGACTTGATGTACCTTTTTATCCGGGCAAAGCTCAAACCAAGAAATCCATCTGAAAAAATTATTTAGAATATTAGATTTAGGAGTTGGAATGGGACAAAACTCTAGTATGTTGTAATACTTTTGTTACTTGGAATTTAGTACTCCTAGTATTTTGTTATTAAAATGTAATAACATTATGTCCCATTAATAGGTTATATTCCTCCTATTTGTTAATGGAGCGGGGTTTTAAAAATGCTAATAATGTACTTTATGTTCCTCTTTTTCCCCCATAATTGTCATATTTTATGTCTTGTATGCTAAAAAACATAAACAACCACCAAGGGCAAAATGGTGAATTGAACTATTTCCTATGAACTATTTATGTATGATGAATCATTTTTTTTTGTTTCTGGATTTCCAAATCAGGGGTGATAGAGTATTAAAATAGATATGAGTCAGGAGGGTAAAATAGGGAATAACTTATCAATATAATATTGAAATCATATTTTTTTTTCTATTTTTGTTTTAGTATCATTTTCTGTTTATGTTCTGTTTCTACGTTGGGTGCTGGTGTGTGTGAAAAAAAAGTATTATGCATAAAATTGTTACTTCATCTAATGTTCCCAATTATCAATTCAATAATGCTAAAAAAAGGTTAAACGACAGCTGTGTATAATGCCTGGTGTTATTGATGTTGGTGTGTGTTCAAAAAAATGTTATGCAAAAAAGTGCTGCCTACATCTAATTACCAATTGAATCCAAATACTTAAACTGTAAAAACAAAAGTGGGAAAATGTAGGTAAGTATTGAGACCAAAAAAATGAAACCAACAACAATAATCTCCATAATGAGATAATATGCGACCAAAAGGGTAAAACTGTCCAACTAATTTGTACCCAAATATAAAATGGTATTAGAACCATAAGAAGGGAACCTGGAACAATCCATATACTCGCAGAACTACATTCTCTTCATAAAATAGATGTATGCAATAAATCCTTTCTCAACCAATTTATAACGGTTAGAATGTGCTAAGTCTTTAAAGTACATTTCTTCAACTTTACAAAGGTGCATAAACCAAACAACATCACCCTAATACATAATTAGCTATTTTACATTAACTTACTTTCCCTGTTACATAATTATAACCCAAATGAAGATGCAAACCAGAACAATGCCATACATCATCAACCTAACCATGAATACACCAGTCTCTTTTTTGTCAATCAGCTCAAAGTTCATTAATTTCTTCTGCAGATTCATGTTCTCCTTCTGCAGTTCCATATTCTTTTTAGAAAGGATCATATTCTCCCTATGCAACTCATTCACTTTACTCTTATACCAGTGAAGACCCAAATCCTCATCCACCCACACAAAAAATTTACAATCTTTTTAAGTATCCTACAAAAAGAAAGTATCTGAGTAAGAATTAGAGAAACGGTATGAATCTTAGAAAAATCTCAGATACCAGCGAATTAGGGCATCGAATGAAATGTCGCCCTGGGTTCTTCCTGGTCGTTGAAGTCCAGATCTTTCGTTGTTCACCAAATCTAGACAAAACGTTTTTGTAGTTTAGAGTTGAGGAAGAAGAAGAAGAAGATCCATACGATCGATCAGCCATTTCTGCAAAGAAGAAGTTAAAAGAAGAAGAGGAACAAGAACATGATCGTAACTTTGAAGAACCCAGGGCGATGCACTTTTTAACCTAGTTTTCTTTGTCAACGTGTCACCCAATGTACAGCCATGTCATCTATTTAGATGCCACGACATTTATGCCATCGATTCCTTAAGCTTAACCGGTTACAAATCATCAAAATAATAAATATCGCAAATACTAATGGTTAAATTGTACCAATTGATAATATAATGGTTTTTTAAGCGCTGGAGTATAATACATAGGGTTTTGGTGTGGTTTTCCCTCTTTGTAAATATCTGTTCATTATTTTATGGCATTTTGACTCCCTTTCACCATGTTACACCATGCTCTACAATCTTCATATTACATACTCACACACTATTATATGAGAACTATTTCAGTAGTATTAATCTTAATTTGTGGATATAATATTGATTAGAATTATATTTTTGATCACTAAACTATATATAAGAACTGTTTCAGCAATATTAATCTGTGGATATATATATATATATATATATATATATATATATATATATATATATATATATATTGATTAGAACCAGTCCTCTCTTAGAAGAAATTAAAATTTTGATAACTAAACTATATATAAGAACTGTTTCAGCAACAGACTTTTGGGATGAAACTGTAGTGCCAATATATGTTTTAAGTTTGTAATGTTAAGTTTTATAATAGGAGATAAGCATTAATTTCTTGTATTTTGGCTTATCACTCTCCCTAAATGGACAAATTTCTAGCCTGGTGTAGATACAACAATGCTTGCCTGTTGGTGTAAATACTAACTACAACTTTTTTTTCTTTTTTTTTTTTTGTCAATATTCCTACCATCTTCTTACATATCTTAAAAAGAAAGCTACTGAGTATTGAAAGAATTTTTAAAGGCAATTCAATGACGCCATGGAGTCACACTAACTAATCTAGAAAAAACATGGAATTTTAAAATCCAAAGGCGTCATCTACAATAACAATCACTAAGACTAGAAGACAATGTAAAACTCAAAAACTAGAAAAGTGAAAAAAAAAACATACAGTCGAGGTTGAGACACCGCAACTGATTTGAACAACTATTAGTTTTTATATTTTTTTTAAAACTGAAACCAAACCAAATATATTTTTTTTAAAAACTCAAGTATTTTGGGTTCAATTTTTTGGTTTTTTGATTTTATTGGTTTTTATTGATTATTGATTTTTTGGTTTGTGGGTTTGGTTTTATTATCCCCTTTTAGCTTATGAATTTGATTTTTACTCGTTCTCACACTCGTCCTTTAACCCTACTTTTCTTTTTAGTTTTTACAGCCTTTGCTTCGTCTACTTTTCTCCATCTTCCATCACTGTCGCAACTCGCAAGATGTTTTCGTCGTTCCTCCCTCGGTCTTCCATCAGGTAAGCTGTTGGATCATCTCAACTACTCATTCTCGATATCTCTATTCTCTTTTTTTCTCTCTCAATCTCGATTTTTCTTCTGCTTTCTCTGTTCTCCCATTTCTGTTAATAATGTTTCTCTGTTTCTTTAAAAAATTACAGTTTTGACGTTAAACCGTGCCTTTTTGCTTCAATTGACAATTTTATAATAGATTCCATAAATTGGAGTTGTTTATGGGTTTATGTTTATGTTGGAAGTTGGAATTTTTATAACTGGTATCATAAATCTGTTTAGGATAGTAAATCTGCATAGGATTGGAAGAATTGTGTCAATTAGACATAGAAGTTGTTTAATAACTGAAAAGGAAGATGAGATGCATAAATTCTTGTTAAATTGCGGTTTAATTGAATGTTTCTGAATATAACAACTCGTTTGCATTCTGATTTGTTGTTTGGGGAAACGATGCTTTGAAAAAGGTTTTGCTCTATCTGTAGGAAAGAATTCATATGACATTTCCAAATTATGTTGACAAATGGTAAGATTACACTGCAAGTTTGCTTTGATAAAGGTCTTCTACAGCATGTTGTGCTCATCGTTTCTCAACTTCTTCAAAAACTACAAGACCAGGACAGTTATGGTAGGTTTTTACAAATATATATAAGTCTCATGGTTGCATCATAGTGATTTTTAGTTTCAAATTACAATAGTTCTCAAACAAACAACAATTTGCTATTCTAATTCTACATCACTTTTAGATACAAGGGTAAAATGGCCATTTGCTCTTATTTGAACGGTTTATTCAGTGCAAAATAAAAAAACAATTAGCCTTATTTTATCCAAAAACATTCTCTGAAGACACATCATTTATCACTCAGCACTTGGGCCCATAGGGGGTGATTCTTTATGACTTAACGGGCTTAATAATTAAGCACTTGATCTGGACAGCTAGCTATATATGGCTATTTCCAGGCACTAACCCACCATTTGTCCTTTTTCCTGAATGACTAGTTTGCTTTTTGGGATTTACAATGACATAAAGTGAGGATCAAAAGATATGTATAGGAAAAATACAAATTTCCAAGACCTGAAAGTCTTTGAAAAATACAAATTTATATATTTTTATGTTGTACAAATAAACATCCATATCGATATGCAAAGTCTCTATTATGATGTTTTCATTGATGAGTGTTGTTAATTTGTTTTTATCTATTAGGGCATTATTTGTTTTTCAAAAAATAAAAACAAATATACCAAAATATCTTTTTATGGCGTAAAAATAGACATCTATATCCAGGTTGCTATAGGAAGTTTTTATAGCACTTTATTTCATTGATGAATATGGTGTTGATTTTTCATTTTTTAGTGTTTTATTTTATTAAAAAAAATCCAGAGTTTATTATTTTTTAGCCTAAAAGATGTTTTCATATTGATGAAAAAAAAAGGAAAAAAGCATTATGTTCCTACTGTTCTCATGAGAATTATTGAATCCTTCATTTCAAAGTCGGCACTATATAAACTTGCATGGGGCATCTTCAAATTTTCATCAATACAAACTAAAAAAATCACCAAGATTTGCATTTACATCATGCATCATTGTGTTTTTATGATATTCTCACTTCTCTTGCTATGTCTTGAGACTGCAGCTGCCAACCAATTGGCAGCAGTGGGAGGAGGAGATGAAAATGTTGTTGGGAAGAAGTGTTTTGAGAAGGAGAAAGACGCTCTCCTTCATTTCAAATCTCTCCTTCAAGACCCTTCTGATTGTCTCTCTATGTGGACAGCTGAACAAGACAACTGCTGTCAATGGAGTGGAGTAACATGCAACAACCAAACAGGTGGTCATGTCACAGAGCTTGATCTGATGTCCTGTGGTCTTGTAGGTGAGATTAGCCATTCATTGGTTAACTTAACCTACTTGAATCATCTTAATCTTGACTCCAATTCTTTTCATGGAACCATTCCCACCTTCATTGGTTCGTTGACTCCATTAAGGTACCTTGACCTTGGCTTCAATAATCTTAATGGAATCATTCCCAGGTCCATTGGTTCCTTGACCCAATTAAGGTACCTTAGACTTTCTTACAACTCTCTTTATGGAACCATTCCTAGGTCCATCGGTTCCTTGACAGAATTAAAATACCTTGATCTGATGTCCTGTGGTCTTGTAGGTGAGATTAGCCATTCATTGGTTAATTTAACCTACTTGAATTATCTTGATCTTTCCGGAAATTCCTTTCATGGAACCATACCCACGATCATTAGTTCCTTGACTCAATTAAGGTACCTTGACCTTGGCGGCAATAATCTTAATGGAACCATTCCCAGATCCATTGGTTCCTTGACTGAATTAAGGAACCTTTACCTTTCCGATAACTTTCTTTATGGAACCATTCCTCCAGAGTTGGGAAACCTCACCAACTTGGAAGAGCTTTACCTTTCACATGTTGGAAGGTGTAGAGTTGAGAACCTTGAGTGGTTGTCTCCTCTCTCTCATTTGGAGGGACTTGGAATGGATGGGATTTCACTAGCCAAAACAAATCATTGGGTAGATGTTATTCTCAGTCTCCGTAAACTCTTGTGGTTAAGTTTAGAGGGATGTGAGCTGTCACAGGTCATGTATCCATATTCTTCTTCATTTCTCAACTCTTCTTCTTCATCTATTGAATCCCTTAATCTTGAAAACAACAGTCTCACCTCATCCATGTATCGTTGGTTGTTCTCATTAACCAGCAATAGCCTTCAAATCCTTCATCTCTCTGGCAACATGCTAGATGGGATACCCAAATATCTTGGTAACCTCTCTAGTTTGGATACTTTGTTCTTCGATAACAACCCTGTTGTTGTCACATTTCCTGATTTTCTCAACAACTTTTCTGGATGCACATCGCTTTCATTACAATGGTTGTTTGCTCAAAGAAGCCAATTTACAGGGTCATTGCCCGATGAGATCCAAAAGTTTACATCCCTAAAAGCTCTGTACCTCTCTGAGAATCAGTTAAAAGGAACTATAAGTAAGAACCTGTGGGAACTGCCCAACCTTAAATATCTTGATCTTTCCAAAAACTCACTCCATGGAACTACTGAGGCCTATCTGACACTACTGAGGCTAGATAGCTTGATCGGAGGCAACAACCTCCGGTCTCTGTTTTGTGTTTCTCGACGAGTGAAAGAAAAACGAGAGAGAGAGAGAGAGAGAGAGAGAGAGAGAGAGAGAGATTCTTTTTTATTTTTCTTTTAATCAGAAAAAACATTGAAATAAATAAAAAAATAGAAAAAGAAAATACCAAGGGTAAATCCGTCATTTTAAATATTTTTAAATCAAACTGGACCAAGTTCGCAACAAAATGAAAACTTTGGACCTGTGGTGTTAGTCAAAACTTTTTTGGACCAAAGTGACAATTTTGAGCAAACCACAGGGACCATTTGTGCAGTTTAGTCTTTTTAAAAAGTGCTTTTTGAAACTAATGGAAAAACTATTATGAAAAATACTTTTGAGTTTGTCAAACACTTTTTCAACTTATTAGCTTTTCAAAAACGAACAACCCAATAAAAAAATTTTGTTGGTGGGAAACATACGGGGGAAGGGCAAGCATGTGCATTTTTCTTTCGGACTTCCTCCTCACACTTATTCGGTTTCATATTTAGATGTAAAATTAAGAGGTAAATACAATAAAAAGTAAACAAGCAAGGCCCTAAGCCCTTGCTTAATTTGACACAAGGCAAGGCCGACCCTGCTTAATCACCAAACAAAACTTCGATTTTTATTATCTCTCACGCAATAAATAAATACCATATAATTCAGTGAATAAATATATTTCATAAAATTCGAGGTTCGGTTTTTATTAGTTTCTATATTTTTCTAAAACTGAAACCAAACCAAATATATTTTTTTTTTAAAAAAAACTCAAGTATTTTTGGTTCAATTTTTTGGTTTTTTAATTTTATTGGTTTTTATTGATTATTGATTTTTTTTGTTTGTGGGTTTGGTTTTGTTATCCCCTTTTAGCTTATGAATTTGATTTTTACTCAGTTTACCCTCGTCCTCCTTTAACCCTAGTTTTCTTTTCAGTTTTTACAGCCTTCGCTTCGTCTTCTCTTCTCCATCTTCCATCACTGTTCCAAGATGTCTTCGTCGTTCCTCCCACGGTCTTCCATCAGGTAAGTTGTTGGATCATCTCAACTATTCAATACTCGATATATCTATTCTCTTTTTGTTCTCTTAATCTCGAATTTTCTTCTCGACTCTCTGTTCTCCATTTTCTGTTGAATAATGTTTCTCTTGCTCACATTTATTATTATTATTATTATTATTATTATTATTATTATTATTATTAATTTTCAGTTTTGACGTTAAACGGTGCCTTTTTGTTTCAATTGACAAATTTTTAATAGATTCCATAAATTAGAGTTGTTTCTGGGTTAATGTTTATGTTGGAAGTTGGAACTTTTCTAAATGGTTTCATAAAAATCTGTGTAGGAGATTAAATCTGCATAGGATTGGAAGAATTGTCTCAATTAGACATAAATAGAAGTTGTTTAATAACCCAAGGGGAGTATGAGAGGCATGAATCCTTGTTAAATTGGGGTTTAATTCAATGTTTCTGAATATAACAAGTCGTTTGCATTCTGATTTGTTGTTTGGGGAAACAATGCATTGCAAAAGCCAAAAGGCTTTGCTCTATCTGTAGAAAATAATGGTAAGATTACATTGCAAGTTTGCTTTGACAAAAGACAGTTATGGTAGTTTTTGACAAACATATGTAAGTCTCATGGTCGTATATATAAAAGTGATTTTTAGTTTAAAATTTCAATAGTTCTCACAAACAACAACTTGGTATTCTACATTACTTTTAGATAGAAGGGTAAAATGGTCATTTTCTCTTATTCGAATGGTTCATTCAATCCAAAATACATAAATAATTAGCCTTATTTTATCCAATACAGTCTCTGGAGACTCATCATTTATCACTCAGCTCTTATGCCATTAGGGGCTGATTCTTTATGACTTAATAGGCTTAATAATTAAGCACTTGATCTGGACAGCTAGCTATATATGGTTGTTTCCAGGCACTAACCCACCATTTGTCCTTTTTTCTGAATGATTAGTTTGCTTTTGTGGATTTACAATGACATAAAGAGAGGATCAAAAGATATGACTAGATGAAAAAAGATATGTATAGGAAAAATACAAATTTCAAAGACCTGAAAGTCTTTGAAAGTCTTATATGGGGCTAGCTATCCATTACAATTGTCCTTTTTTTTTTTTAATTTGTTTTATAGTTTGAATGATTCTATTTCAAGGAAAATAAGGCTTTTATGCCTTACACAATGTATAAATCTTTGAACGTTTGATTTGGGGCAGTTTATTTTAATTCGTCTTTTCTAATTTCTTTTATAGTTTGGTTCTATTTCAAAGGAAAATAAGGATTTTATGCTCCACACGAATCACAACTCACTAGGTGTGTGTAAAGTGTAAACGCAAGAAAGATAATTCTTGTTAAAAATGATAGGAACCTTTTATATTGATATCTTTTTTTTAGAGCATAAAAATAATAACTTTCAGTATATTTTTTTTGAAAAGAATATAGTTGTAAAAATGAGAAATAATAGATGAATATGCCTAATCACTGTTATCTTTTATTTTTTTAAGGTAATATTATTTTTCGAAGAAAAAAAAACAAAAGACCCAAATTTATATATATTTATGTTGTACAACTATACATCCATATTGATGTACAAAGTTTTTATTATGATGTTTTCATTGATGAGTATTGTTAAATTTTTTTTATCTATCACGGCATTATTTTTTTCAAAAAATAAAAACAAATATACCAAAATATCTTTTTATGATGTAAAAATATACATCTATATGGATGTTGCTGTAGGATGTGTTTTATAGCGCACTTTATTTCATTGATGAATATGGAATTGATTTTTCATTTATTTAGTGTTTTATTTTAATAAAAAAAATTCCAGAATTTATTATTTTTTAGCCTTAAAAAATGTTTTCATATTGATGAAAAAAAAAAGGAAAAAAGAATTATGTTTCTACCGTTCTCACGAGAATTACTGAATCCTTCATTTTCACAGTTGGCAGCACTATATAAACCTTCATAGGGCATCTTCAAATTTTCATCACAAACAAAAATTCACCAAGGTTTGCAGTTAAATTATGCATCGTTGTGTTTTTATAATATTTTCACTTCTCTTCCTCTGTCTTGAGACTACAACTGCCAACCAATTGACAGCAGTAGGAGGAGGAGATTATTAGGAACTTGGGTCAACGCCCTAGTTCCCTACCTGCAATTCGAGCTACAGGGGAACTCCAAGAAAAACCTCACGGTATTTTTATTAATGCATAAAAAACTAAACAAGCTATGGAGCACCTTAAATAGTGTCCTGCTAATTGACAGCAACAAAAAACTAACAAATAACTATTATCTTCTACTTATCCAAACTAAATCCTATTTATATATTTCCTAAACTACCCCTTATCATTATCCAAACCAATTCCCTACCTAATCCTCCTGCGATAGACCTTACCAAACCGCTGGGTCATAACATTACTCCCCTCCCAAACTAAAACCTTGTCCTCAAGGTTGAAGTCAGGGAACTGCTTAGCCAGAGTCGCCAAATGCTCCCACGTAGCCTCATACTCCGGTAAAATCCTTCCAACGTATCAGCACCTCTTTCCCAGCCGCCCCTTTGCGTACCCCCTCCACTTGACCAGGTTGCAATAACACTTCCATGTCCTCAGTTAAAGTAGCTGACAGACATGGCATAACTATTCGTTCCCCGACAGCTTTCCTTAACTGAGAAACGTGAAACACATTGTGAATACGAGATGTTTCAGGTAATTCCAACCGATATGCCACTTTCCCTATTCTCTCTATGACACGGAAAGGACCAAAGTACCGAGATGCTAACTTTTCATTTCGTATTTTTGCTACCGTTTGTTGTCGATAAGGTTTAAGCTTCAGATACACTTGATCACCCACGTCAAAATGCAATTCCCTCCTATATCTATCTGCTTGTAACTTCATAGTCTGCTGCGCTTTCATCAAATATCCCCGCAATTCTTGGAGAATCCGATCTCGTTCTTCTAAATATTGATCCACGGACCCTACTGGAGACCCGTTTTGGCCATAAAACAACAAATGTGGAGGATCCCGCCCATACAAAACTCTAAAGGGTGTTGTCTTAGCGGGTGATAGGCCGTGCTTTGCTTCAATACGGTACCTTGCAGTTTGAACAATTCTTTCCAGAATTGACTTAAAATTTTTTTGTCCCGATCCGAGACAATGGACTCGGGAATCCCATGAAGTCTAACGACTTCCTTAAGAAACACATTAGCCATAGTAACTGTTGTATAGGGATGCTTCAGGGGTACAAAGTGAGCATACTTGCTCAAACGATCAACCACCACAAAAATTACCGTGTACCCTTCCGAACGAGGAAGCCCATTGATGAAATCCATTGTCAGTTCAGACCACACCTTGTTCGGTAATTCTAAAGGTTGTAACAACCCACCTGGCGCCATGGTCGAGTACTTCTGCCGCTGACACGTGTCGCATTCCGCTACCCTCCTCGTAACATCTCCTTTCATTCCCTTCCAATAGACCTCCCTCGCGAGCCGCTGATAAGTCTTTTGAACCCCCGAATGCCCTCCCACTGCGCTAGCATGAAATTCCTTGAAAATAACTGGTATCCAAGCCGAGTCACTTGGTATCTCCAGTCGCCCCTTAAACAGCAACTGATTTCGTACTAGCATGTAACATGTCATGGTTTCACCACTTAAGAGTCGTTGGCGGATAGCACACAATTCTTCATTTTCTCCAACCTCCTTCCATAATCCCTCCCAATCCACGAGGCTCGCTGCTGCCAAAGTCAACAATTGTGGAGGTTCAACCCGTCTGGACAAAGCATCCGCCACATTGTTCTCCTTCCCTGGCCGATACTCCACCACAAATTTATAACCCAACAACTTTGATAACCACCTTTGGTGATCTTCGGTTACAGTCCTTTGCTCTAACAAATATTTCAGTCCTTTGCTCTAACAAATATTTCAGTCCTTTGCTCTAACAAATATTTCAGTCCTTTGCTCTAACAAATATTTCAGACTCCTTTGGCCTATTCGCACCTTAAAACACCTTCCCAACAAATACGGACGCCACTTCTGTATTGCAAGTACAATCGCCATAAGTTCTCGCTCATATACGGATTTTAATCGGGCCCTTGTTCCCATAATATGGCTGAAATAAGCCAATGGTCTCCCCTCTTGTGACCACTGCTCCCAAACCATATCCCGATGCGTTGGTTTCCACTACGAACTCCTTACCAAAATCAGGTAATGCAAGAACTAAATCAGGTAATGCAAGAACTGGGACTTCAATCATTACCTTTTGTAACTTTTGGAATGCTTCTGGGCCTCTTCTGTCCACTTAAAATTGTCCTTCTTAAGTTGCTCCGTTAACGGCCAAGCAATCTTCCCATAATTTTTAACGAACTTACGGTAATAGCCCGTCAAACCCAAAAATCCCCGCAGCTCACGAAGCGTTTTAGGTAAAGGCCACGTCAACATGGCCGCAACCTTAGCCGGGTCAGCCGCTACCCCTTCCTTTGACACTATATGACCCAAATATTCAACCCTGTCCTGAAAGAAAAAACATTTTTTTTTGTTAGCATACAACTGGTGAGCTCTCAACGTGTCCAATACCCTCCCCAGGTGCAACACGTGTTCTGATTCTGTCCTACTGTAAATTAGTATGTCGTCAAAAAAAAACAAAACGAAGTGTCACAGGAACGGATGAAAGATTTTATTCATTAGAGACTGAAAAATAGCAGGCGCATTAGTCAACCCGAAAGACATGACTAAAAATTCGTAATGACCCTCATGGGTCCTAAAAGCTGTTTTCGGAATATCCCTCGCCTTCATACGAATTTGGTGATAACCGGCCTTCAAATCAATTTTCGAAAATACGGTAGCCCCATGTAACTCATCCAACAACTCATCAATCACCGAAATCAAAAATTTATCTAACACCGTAACTTTGTTCAGTGCACGATAATCTACACAAAACCGCCAACTCCCGTCCTTTTTCTTCACGAGTAACACCGGACTAGAAAACGGGCTAGTACTAGCCTGAATAATTCCAGCACTAAGCATCTCCCCCCACAAGTTTTTCAATTTCATTCTTCTGGACATGTGGATAACAATACGGCCGCACACTGACGGGTGGAGTTCCTTCTTTAAGAGTTATGCCATGCTCGTGGCTACGACTTGCCGGTAGACCCGTAGGCATGTTAAACACATCCGAATAGTCATCAAGAATCGCTTGAATTGCAGTCGGTACCTCAGGTGGTTCGTGAGTATCAGCCTTGGTAGCCAACTGTACCAAGAAACCTTCCACCTCTTGCTGCAACATTTTACAAAAAGTCTTACATGAAGCCAAGGATTTTGATAGGGTTGGGTCACCTGTAATCGTCACAAGCCGACCTCCGTCCCAGAATTGCATGCGTAGTTCCTTCCAATTAACAGTGATGTCTCCTAGAGTTTGCAGCCACTGTATACCCAATATGATATCCGACCCCCCCCACATCGAATGGAATGAAATCTCCCACCACTTGTGTTTCTGGTAGGTTGAGAACTACACCCTTACATGTTCCTTGACTTCTCACCATCAGCCCGTTGCCTAGCTTGATCCCTACTGTTCCCTTGCCTACTACAGCCACCCCGAAGAGGCGTATGATTCGCGTAGATAGGAAATTATGCATAACCCCACTATCGATTAAAACAATCACCTCTAGTCCTCCGACATCACCTTTTACTTTCATCGTCCTGGGAGGTGTCAACCCACTAACCGCATTGAGCGAAACCTCCCCCATATCAAAATGGGATGCTCCAAGTCAGATCTCTCGTCAACTTCCTCGTCCACAATAAGGACCTGCAACGTCTTGCTAGGGCACTTGTTTCCTGGAGCAAACTTGCCATCACACCTGAAATTCGACGCCCTAGTTCCCTACCTGCAATTCGAGCTATAGGGGAACTCCAAGAAAAACCTCGCGGTATTTTTATTAATGCATAAAAAACTAAACAAGCTATGGAGCACCTTAAATAGTGTCCTGCTAACTGGCAGCAACAAAAAACTAACAGATAACTATTATCTTCTACTTATCCAAACTAATCCTATTTAGATATTTTCTAAACTACTCGTTATCATTATCCAAACCAATTCCCTAACTAATCCTCCTGCGATAGACCTTACCAAACCGCTGGGTCATAACAGAGATGATGATAATGGTGCTGTGAACAAGTGTTTTGAGAAAGAGAAAGATGGTCTCCTTCATTTCAAATCTCTCCTTCAAGACCCTTCTGATCGTCTCTTTACGTGGACAGCTGAACAAGACAACTGCTGTGAATGGAGTGGAGTGACGTGCAACAACCAAACAGGTGGTCATGTCACAGAGCTTGATCTGATGTCCTGTGGCCTTGTAGGTGAGATTAGCCATTCATTGGTTAACTTAACCTACTTGAATTATCTTGATCTTTCCGGAAATTCTTTTCATGGAACCATTCCTGCCATCATTGGTTCGTTGACTCAATTAAGGCACCTTGACCTTGACAACAATAATCTTAATGGAACCATTCCCAGGTCCATTGGTTCCTTGACTGAATTAAGAGAGCTTGACCTTTCCTATAATTCTCTTAATGGAACCATTCCCAGGTCCATTGGTTCCTCCATTGGTTCCTTGACTGAATTATGGTACCTTGACCTTTCATCCAACTCTTTTCATGGAACCATTCCTCCAGAGTTTGGAAACCTCACCAACTTGCAAGTGCTTTTCCTTTCAAATGTTGGAAGGTGTAGAGTTGAGAACCTCGAGTGGTTGTCTAATCTATCTCATTTGGAGGAACTTCACATGGATGGGATTTCACTAGCCAAAACAAATCATTGGGTGGATGTTATTCTGAGTCTCCCGAAACTCTGGTGGTTAAGTTTAGATGGATGTGAGTTGTCACAGGTCATGTATCCATATTCTTCATCATTTCTCAACTCTTCTTCTTCTTCTTCTTCTTCTTCTTCTTATTCTTCTTCTTCTTCTTCTTCTTCTATTGAAGGCCTTTCTCTCCAAAACAATAGTCTCACCTCGTCCATGTATAGTTGGTTGTTCCCATTAACTAGCAATATGCTTCATGAGCTTGATCTCTCCAGCAACATGTTAGATGGGATACCCAAATATCCATGTAGTCTTACTACTTTGTTCTTCGATAACAACTATGGTGTTATCAAATTTCCTGATTTTCTCAACAACTTGTCTGGATGCACATCGCTTTCGTTACAATACTTGTATGCTTCAGGAAGCCAATTTACAGGGTCATTGCCTGATGAGATCCAAAAGTTTACATCCCTAAAAGAGCTGTACCTCCCTAGGAATCAGTTAAAAGGAACTATAAGTAAGAAACTATGGGAACTGCCCAACCTTAAATATATTGATCTTTCTAAAAACTCACTCCATGGTTTTCCTTCCTCAGATTACATGTCAAACCGTTCTCATATAGAATCTATTCAACCAAGCTCTTGCAAACTAGGGCCTCTCTTCCCCAAATGGATTCAAACATTAAAAAATCTCACCCATCTTCATATTGCAAATTATAGCATTTCAGATACAATTCCTCTCAAGTTTTGAGACACATGGCCTTCCTAGTTAACATTCTTGAACATTTCTTCGAACAACATAAGTGGGAAAGTACCAGATTTGTCATCAAATTTTGACAACAAGTCAGCGATAGATTTAAGCTCCAACCGCTTTGACGGTCCAATAGCTAATGTCTCTTCCACTGTGGCATTACTAAATCATTCCCGAAACAAATTCTCTGGAGGAATATCCTTCTTATGCCAGGTTGTCCATGGCTTTTTAGTTATTCTTAACCTCTCCCATAACATTCTAAGCGGACAAATTCCAGACTGTTTTTGGCATTTCAAAGAACTAAAAGTTCTTAATTTAGAACACAATAATCTATCTGGAAGGCTTCCTGCCTCTGTTGGATCGATGATTAAGCTCGAGGCATTGGATTTATACAAGAATTGTAACAACGGAAATTTTAAAACAAAATTTTCATTTCTAGAAATGCATTTTCATCCAAAACAAGGCATAAATATCCAACGTATCATGTCATAATACAAATCATACGAATCCCAAGATCATAAATCATCTGTCAGTGTGTACAGATCATGTCGGCGCCTTCCCACGGTCCTCGCTAGTACCTGAAACACATACACGACAACTGTAAGCATAAATGCTTAGTGAGTTCCCCCAAAATACAACTTACGCACATACGCCTTTCCAGGCCCTAACCTTCCGGTCCATGTGTCTCAGGGGACTTCCGTCCCTGCTGGGTAAACCTTCTGGTCCTACCCACGCCAACCCTTCGGTCCACATTACGACGCCTTCCGGCCTATAACATAATGCCTTCCGGCCCACATTAAACATATCATACATAGCACGTATAACAATTAACTTATCACATATAACACATATGTCTCATATCATATCCGACCTTCCGGTCACACAATCAAACCCTTCCGGGTACAGTATAGTGAGAAGACTCACCTCGTGAATGTCGATAGCTAGCAAATCCCGAAATCACTCGTGCTCGATCCTCCAAGCTAAAATCTCCCTATAACATCATACATCTCTTTTTAACACTTTTCATCTCTAAGGTTGACTATCCCTAAGAAGTCAACACAGGTCAACTCTGGTCAACGGTCAACGGTCAACTGTCAACTTTGACCGGACTCGGCGAGTGCACAAGGGCAACTCGGCAAGTCTAGACGTTTTCACCAACTCTCTAGGATTCCCTTCTTACACGTCGAGTACTCCCCCTGACTCGACGAGTTCCACCTGGAAGAATCGCGGGGCCACCCCGACTCGACTCGCCGAGTTTCAAGAACAACTCGGCGAGTCCCAGTTCGACTCAGTCCACCTGTCAACTCTCCCTAACTCGCCCTGACTCACTGAGTCAACCCGTGACTTGACTGGACCACTCATTGGCCAATCCAAGGCAATCTTCAAGCTACTCGCCGAGTCTGTTCATCGGACTCGGCGAGTTCATGCCATGCAATCACTCAAACTCACTTCTAAGGTCAGATCTGTTCCATCAATTCATAGATCTGGCCTTCCTAGACTGATTCACCACGTAAAGCCCCAAACTTGGTGTACATACAACCTCTATATGTCCATATATGAAGAATTATCAACAAATATCACAACTCAAGGTCATAACCTCCATTGATCTTCATAAAGCTTGATGAATGAGGCTCTCTGGACCTCTATGGATCCAGATCCAAAGCCTCATCACTAGCAAGGGACTATTTGGCCATCAAATCAACCCAACAAAGGTCACAAGAAACCCTAAAACCAAATATACTTCACAAAACAGAAGATGAGCCGAAATCATACCTTTAGATCGAAGATCTAAGCTTCAAATCCACAGAATAGCAGCCTCCTTTGCCTCCTCTTGGCTAGAACCTCCCTCTTCTTTGCTAAACAACACACAAAGGTCAAGGAATGCTTCCTTTCTCTCTCAAATCGCTAAAGCACTCTAGGGTTTCTCTCTATGGACTGTTGGGTACAAATGACGGCCATAAGGCCCTTTAAATAGGTCCCAAACCCGAGAAATTAGGGTTTCATTAAACAACGCAGACTCGCCGAGTCCATATCCTGGACTCGCCGAGTCCAGGCGAATCTCGCGCCCAAAATCGCGTCCCTACTCGGCGAGTCTGAGCTCCGACTCGCCGAGTCCCCTCTCAAAACACCAAAATCATAAACAATAAAGATACCTGGAAATCCGGGCTGTTACAAGAATGATTTCTCTGAAGAATTTCCTTTGTCTGTTAAGAATTGCACGAGCTTAAAATCATTGAATTTGGGGGCCAACAAGGTTCTGGTAATTTGCCTCTTTGGATCGGGGAAAGCTTATTTGGGTTGTATGTTCTTACGTTAAGATCAAACAACTTCTCTGGAAGCATCCCTTTATAATTATGTCAATTAGCAAGTCTTCAAATTCTAGACTTGTCCGTGAACCATTTCCATGGAAGCATTCCCTCATGTTTGAGTAATCTTACGATCATGGTGCAACAAGGATTCTCTCAAGTACAGAGTTTAGATCATGGTGATTCATTAACATATTCATATAATGTTGACCATGTGATGATCCAGTGGTAAGGAACCGAACGTGAATTCATAAGAAGTAATATGAAGTTGTTGAGGAGCATCGATCTGTCAAGCAACAACTTAACAGGGGAAATCCCATATCAGATTACCAATCTTGATGAACAGATTGCACTCAACTTATCTAAAAACGCTCTACTTGGAAAGATTCCATGGAAAATGGGTCAGATGAAAAATCTTTTAACTTTGGATTTATCTAGAAACAAGTTTTCAGGAGGAATACCATCAAGCATGTCTCAAATGACTTGGCTAAATTACCTAGACGTCTCAGATAATAGCTTGTCAGGGAGAATCCCATCCAGCACACAACTTCAGACCTTTGACCCTTCAAGATACGAAGGGAACTTAGGGTTTTGTGGACCTCCCCTTACCAAAAAATGTCCTGGAGATGAAGAATCGGGAATACAAGATAACATTGGTGAAAGTGAGGGTGAAGGTAAAGACGAACTTCAAGGTTTGTTCTATGTTGGTAGGGCCATTGGTTTCACTGTTGGATTTTGCATAGCATGTGGTGCTTTGCTTCTCAACCGTCGTGGAAGATTTGCTTTTTTTTATGTTTCTTGATAGCTTTGAAGATTGGGTTTATGTGAAGGTGGTGGTGATCTTTGCAAATTTGCAAAAAAGATAGAGCATAGATAGTCATGTAAAACCATGTTTCATTTTTGTATTTGGCATGGGTTTTTAAGCCCCATTTATCAATAAATTTGCCACCAACACCATGGGTGGCCATTTTCTAGTGTTGTGTGAAATAAGGCATCATAAAAAGTTTATATTTTCTAATTATATTTAAGAAAGTTTTTTTTAACAAAAAAAATTAATAATAACCATTAAGGGTATATAATAAAAAGGGAAAATGTCTTATAAGTCCCATAGGTTTGATCCTTTAGAATTGGACTCATTTTCTCATTGAGAGGGTAAGCATCTATCACATTTGTTCACATTTGGTCAGTTTTTTTTGTACACGTGTGACCATTAAACTTACTTAAAGTATTAAAAAAAGTACCATTATGATCTGTAATTAAAGGTTACCCCGGTTTCCGACGACTTCACTGTCGACAATTAAACTTGTGAGAGTAATGAAGTTTTGCAGTTGTACACATTTAATCAATTATTTTTTTATACACATTTGACAAATATACTTAGGATGGACAAATTTTCTAGGAAATATAGTGCTAGAAGGATTATCCATCCATATACCTTTCTTTTCTTTAAATGTTTAAATTTGGTAATTAAAGATTTTGATTTATCCATCCCATAATTTCGAAATCTAGGGGATTTAAGGGATTAGATTAAATTAATTGTTTAATTTAAAAGATATCCTTACCAAAATAAAAGATAATTGTCAAATTAATTAGATAATCATTTCCTTATGTAATAAACTTGATTTATTTGAATTATTTGATAGATTATCTTGCAAGAAATTGAATTAGGTCATATTTAGATAATTACTAATTAATTGGTTAATTATTATTATTTGTAATTTGATCTAGAATGTTCTTGCTTATGTTTTGAAAAATTCAAAACTTGCCCTCAGGTTTTGGAATTTAAATTGTTTGATTAAAAGGTTTAATTTTGAAAAAGTCTAAATTCTAAAACCTTAATTTTGAAAAGTTCAAATTACACCCTTATGGTTTTATTAAATTAATTAAGTGTATTATTAAAAGAGAGTTAATAAATCCATAATGATATGGTTTATATTTAATTAAATTAGAAGTGTAATTTATAAAATTAAACCACCTAGTATTTTAAAAGTGTAAAATACACCTTTATACTATGTATAAGATTAAAAGTCTAATATTATATATGTATAACTTAAATGCTAGTCTTACCGTTAGTAGGCGTCATTCACGAAGCCGATCTATAAGGGGGTATAAGGTTATGACCTACAAAATGGCCGTTTAATGGGTGTCCACTCTCACCCACCGCTTCCTTGATTGGTGGAGGGTCGTTAGCCGAACGGGTAGGATAGGGCAAACCCTTTCCATTAAAAGTATAATGAAGTATAAAGTAACTAAATGTTTTTACAAAATTCTCAATCTTAGTTACTTTAGGCAAAAGTGAATTGATGCAATTCCATGAAATTACACTTTGTGCCCTTGCGAAGACGTTAGTGGAGCGCGTGTGGTTAACCGGCACACTAAATGGTTCTAAGCAAAAGGTAGCAAATGGTGACTCAATGTTTTTCATAGTTCGGTGGAGCGTGTGTGGTTAACCGACACATAGAATAGGTGACTGTAACATTGGGGGCACCATGTAAGTTTGCATAGTTATTCACACCCTGTTTTGTGATCCTCGGCATCCCAGTCACAAATCGAGGGGCATATCGAGATTTAAACATGCCATTGAAAAGTTCAATGAATCTCAAAAGATCTAGGAGTTTTTAATACATTTGAAACTTAAATTCCCTTTTCGTTTTTCATGGTGGAAATTGGTAAATCGTCATTTACCTACCTTCAAATATTCTGCAACTAGATTATGACATCCCTCTTCTAGGTTGTAGAGTATTGTGTTGGATCCTAGCCTTGATGTTTCATTTGGGTGTCACATCAAGGATTCGAATCAACTTAATTTAATTTTTTTTCTTCTGTTTTGTAGATGTCAAAGTATGACAACTATGGTCTTCCTAAATACCATGGAACAAGCTTTCCACATGAAGATGATATTCCACGATTCGATCAAGGAACAAGAGATCATGCTTCACTTCCTCCACCTCCTCCAATTATTCTCCTTAACCCACAAGTTCGAAGCCTTGAAAAGTTCAAACTCACTCAAGCCTTTTTGGCAAGTAAACATAAAGAAGGAAAGTCAGTGTGTGCACACGTCCTAGAGATGAAGTCACACATTGATAGGTTAAGAATGTTGGGATCCATTGTCTGTGAGGAGCTGACTGTTGACTTTACGATGTGACCCTTATAGATCTCACATACATGCTTATTGCTGCTGAATCAGCAATGGTTTGGCGCACTGGAAAAGCAAAGTTGATTGGTGAATCTGCCTTCCAGACATCTGTGGATATAGGTAATGGCAACGAAAGGCATGCCATGATCGAAAAGTTTGATCATAAGAGAAAGGCAAAGTCTGAAGTAGTTCCATGTGCTTTTCTAAAAGAGTCAATTTGCTTTTATTGCCAAGAGAAGGAACATTGGAGACGAAGCTGCCCTATTTACCTAAGATATCTAAGAGATGGGAGAGTCAAAACATATGGCTCTACTTTAGGTAAATCCATTAACTAAATCTTTTAAGTTCCTATTCTAGATTCTTAATTTGATAAGATTACATTTTGATGGATCGAAGAAAAGAGGGGAAACTTAAGGGAAGAAGTGAGCTGAATCTAATCGTGAAGAAATGGATTTCGATCGCATTCCATGAAGATTAGATTCTTGAGCTACTACTTGGAGTTAGAATAGATTGCTAAGAAATATGTATTAACATAATTTTCATTTGAATTGCATTGTAAGGACAAATTTTTCCGCAATAAATAAATTTTTGATTTTATCTTATTTATTTATCCTTGCAATGGCATGTATGAAAAATTGATGTTTGAATGTTTCTATTATTAGCAATAATGGATTTGATTCTTAATTATGTTATTTGTGGAAATGTCGAGAATTCACCAAATAGGGAGAGTTTCTCATCGCCCAAGTTTCAATTGGACAAAAACTTGGAATCATAAAACTTGGTTGTGTGATGAATGAGAAATTTCATATTTGGAAATTAGACTAATTCTTTGACAAAGTGTCAAGTGAAGGACTAAGAGATCGAGTACACTACGTTGTGTGTTGATCAAGTCCACCACAAGAGTGACAAAGATATTTATCATGATTTACTAAAGTTTAGTAAATATGATTATACTTATAAGATTAAGTTTAATTCTGAGTTGATTGAAAAAGTTTCAATCAATAGCAGAACGAATAAGAAGAATCAAGTAGGCAAAAAGATAAAAGTTTCTCTATTCTAAGAAGAAGGGAGAGTACCTTTTATTATGTTTTTATGATAGGTCTTAATGATTAAGAACCTTATCTAAATTGATCCTCTAAGTGAGTCTTAGTGCAATTGAATGTCTGAGAAGAGGAATCGGGGAATTGAAGAAATGGTTAAATCAAGAAGTCAATCATATTTCGTTCCAAAAACAAGTCTTAGAGTTAAGATTGTGACATTGAGTGACAAGTCTCAAGAAGGTTTATAACATTCATCAAATGTGGAAAGTTGTGATGTCTTGGATAAGACAAAGACCAACTAGGACCAATTTTGTGAAGTTTTGTCTTGATAAAAGCTACACTAACTCTTGAATATTTGTTTGTCGAGAAATGTTTATTGACAAGAGAATCTTATATGTGAAGGAGTCAGTGGGAGTCTTAATGGTCTTGAAAAGTTCAAGAACTAATCAAGAATAAACCTTATCGATCATCACTAGCACATGACTTGAGGTTCAAAACCTATCGTGTTGACACTATCTTGTTTTTGTGCCGTTCCAGTTGAGTTAATTATGCATGTGAGTTCTATGAGTTCTCATTTGAACGCATAAAAGGCAAACACCTTGATCAATGAAAAGTACATTGATAGGAAACGGCGAGCTGCTTAACTACTTGCAAGACATGGTGGGCACTCGTGTTACCATAAGGCAAGAAATCAAGATTGAGAAAGTTCGGTCCATATGAGTTTGGATTTGTCGCAAACTTTGGTTTTGACAAATTCGCATGGATAGGAACACATACACCATTAAAATCTAAGTGTCATAAGATTCCATCCTTCATGAAAATGACTGTGAGGAAATGCTTTTACTAAGAGAGATTTTAAGAAGATAGTGATTGTGAAAATTGCATTCTTAAATTCGATTATGGTTACGGTATCCCTTTCCATGATTCGAATTGTGAGATTTGGCAATTAGTCTGAATTGTTTAGACACACATATGAGCTATCTAAGGCAAAGGTGTATAATATTAAGAAGCTTAGATAAAGGATTATCAAAGCATTAGATATTAGAAATATGAACTTAATAAATTCAATAGGTATTGTTTTTCTGGAAGTTAAGTTGGTTTCTGAATACATGTCAAAGCTAGTGGGAGCATAAGTGTTATGCTTATATGATAATAATCATCATGATAGCGGGAGCATAAATGTTATGATTGTATGATTATTAAGGCAAGTATTGCAAGTTAGCAATATTAATTATAGAAAACATGAGTTATACTTTGCAAAGTCGTAAGGGTTGAAGAGTTGTTTTGCTATAATTAAGGGAGAGAATATTATGCTTCATTTCAAATATAAAGGCTTAGGTTATGGAATGTTAATAAATTTAGTCAAGGATACATAGTGCGTTCTCAAAATTTCGATTATGATTATGACATCCCTCTTCATAATTCGAATTATAAGAACGTGACACATAAGATATTATGGAAGAAGATTGATAAAGTATCGTATCTTTATGTAAGACATTATGCATCGTGTCCCATATGCTTCGGGTATAGGATCGATTGCAAATGCTATAATATTTGACCATTCTAAATTTTTCCAAATGTTTAGCGGATTTAGAGAAAAAAAAGGGACAAGAATCGGTTTTGACTAAAATAATTAAACAACTATCAAAGGACGATCCAAAACTCGCCGAGGATTGGTCGCTTGTGAGTAGTTGGAAGTATCGTTTTGGATGGACCATATCGACATTATTATGAATAGATAAGATTCTATTAAGAATGAGTTATCATATGGCAAATATGGAAATGTTTCCATATTGGGAGCTGAATATTGAGAATCTATGTCTAGATTAGAAACTTTTATGCAAGAAGGATGTTCAAAGGAATATACTTTGAGTGAGAGACATCATATCTATAGAATTGTTTCTGATAGATATTGGCCAAGTCTTGATGATTTTGAGCTATGACTTTACGAAATGATCATTGCATAAAATGTTAGAATCCAGCATATTCTATAAGTGGAAAGAATTTGATATTCTTACACTTGTGATAAGGATTGGGAGTTGTGAAATGAGTATGATTGGAAATGTGTTCATTTGATCTGTTTCACAAAGTAAGGACCATAAGTAAACATTGTGTGCATGCTAAGAGCATGGGACAAGTGTAGTAATAATTCAAGAAAGAAGTTGATTACCCGAAACAACAAATAATGAGTAATCAATATGGTGATTAAATAAAATGTTTTTATTTATACCCAGAGATTGGGGCCATATGAGATTAGTATTATTCTTGTGTATCACTTTGCATGTTTTGACTTCCTGAATAATTAATTATTTCAGAATAATCAAATTATTCGAACGGACCATAGTCGTTCATATGTTGGAAGTAGGTATGAATGAAGACTGTCGTGAATTGGTGTGTGGATTGTCTAAAGTGTATTAGACATAAGCAAATGTTTGCTGCAACGTTCATGAGTGTTTATGAATATGATTTGAGCATTGGATTAAACCCACGCTCACTTGGATCACTTCATGAATTGTATCATGAGTGATTGGTGAGACGATAACATCTTATATTCTTGAAACCGAGATATGTGAGTTGTATCTTGCGAGTCGGTTACACATTGATAATATGTAAACGCAACAGTAACTTGGTGTTATAAAACATATTGTTGTGTGCGATTTGGTAAGTGAGTGCAAGCAAGCATTGAATCAAAGTTTATCCGTTCCTTTTATCCAAAGTAGGATGAAAGCGATATCTGTGGGCCCCTCGATGATTTAGTGATGGCACCTAAGCACTTGGCCAAGCCGAGACTAAGTTGATGTGTTCAATTGTAGTCTGTTGTCAGTCGTCATAAATCGGAAATCGGGAAACAATATAGAGAGAATGATTCGAATTCATGTATCACGTCTATACGATATCTAGAATGGAGGAATATATGATCCCTTATCTAAAGGACACGCTTCTGATAAGATCAGAGTTGACAGCGACTTTTGAAAGCTACGATTATAGATCAGGATCTGAAGTCATATGCATAATAGTTATTAGACTTATCCAAGTGGGAGACTGTTGGATTAGTGTTTAAGTCCATAACTATTTTGGAATGTACTTGACCCGATGGTGCATGGTCCTTTTGGGTTGCCTTCACACTGGTGACTAGACAGGATGATTGTTGAGGAGAGATGTTGGTTTATTGTTTAGAATAATAAATTGGGGTATAAATATGATTTGTTAATATATTATATGAATAATATATTAATTTGGAATCATATTATTAATTAGTATTTAATCAGAAATTAATTAGGAATTAATTTTGGGATTAATGAAACTGACTGAAAGTACAGGGGCTATTTTGTAATTATTCAATAGTTGAGGATTTGGGCTATTGAATCACCTTTATTAAGGCTTGAATGAAAATCCTAGAAGGATCCAGGTGTTTTCGTCCAAGGGCTTAAGGAAAGGAGTCCATGGACTTGCTTAGGCCCTAAGCTAAGGGATTAGGGTTTACACCTTGAAACCCTAGTTAGCCTTAAGTATAAATAGCACCCTAAGGCACTAAGATTTCGTACAAGCCTTGGGAAACCCTAAAAGGGACGAAATCTAGGGCAAGATACCCTTCTCTCCTCTCTCCCATATTCATCCTTTCACCTAGTGTGTTTGTGAGCCATTAGAGGTACTACACTTGTGGTACTTGCTTTCAAGAGCTAAGGAAATTCAAGGAACTAGTTGTTATTACTATATAACAACAAAAGGTATGTATTCTATTCTTTTATATGGATTTCAAAAATAATAGTAGCATGCCAGGTTTCTTTTTGTGTTCATAAAGTTGTATAACTAATAGTGAAAACATAGATCCAACTCTAGGGTTGCATGCACACATAAGATTGTTTGTATAAAACCCATCAGACTTTTCTTAGTTGTTAAAATGGTTAGAGAAGCTCATAACAATTTCCTTAGTTAAATTCACAATTTCCATTAACCATGTAATTAGTGAAAGTCAACTAGCATTAAGAACCAAAAAGTCACTAAATCCAAGAGGAGTCAAATGCTTTCGCTACCATGTTGGAGAAAATGTTTTTATGTTTGTGTGAAGCAAAAACAACACAAAAATCATTTGTTGTTTGCTAATTTGAGGATGCTTTACTTAATCTAGAAATTAGCCAACTAATCACCACAAACACATTTAAACTCATGAATAAAAACATACAATTAGTGATAAGATGTTAAAACACAAAACATTTCCATAAAGATTTAAGAACATGTTCATGGATTCTTCAACATTCAACAAAAGTTCAAAGGATTCAACAAAAGTCAACCAATATTAGTTTAGCCAAGCATGACTAAACTCAAAGAAACAAAGTTAGAGAAGATTGTACCAAACATTAAACAAGAATCAAGAGGTGCAAAGATGATGTTCTTGAGGTGTTCTTGGCCTTCAAAAATCTTCAAGTATCCAGAGAGAATGCTCCAAAGTCGGATGTCTAAGAGTTTTGCAAAAGTGGCACACCAACCTTCCCCATATAGCTCAAAAGAAGAATTTCCAGAATTGCCCCTGTATGGGGTTGCGCGACCCACGTGCTGTTGCGTGGGTGGTCCCTGGATGTAGCATCTTTGAGGTTTGGGCCTCCATAGCTTAGCCCACTTGGCCCAGTTCGAGTCCAATCAGCTCCTAGCCCATTTTTCTTCAAGTTTTCTTCATTTTAAGCCCAATTTGACTTCTCCAAATCCTCCAAAGCTCGTGAACTCGCCCGATTAATGATCTACGCACGCTTGAATATTCTCCCGCATCTTGTAAATTCAAACTTCATTTTCTCCAAGCCTTCAAATAATCATCAAGCCCACTCCATGCATTAACTCCATTATTATAAAGCCCAAGATCCTTGACATCCTTTAAGTCCAATCGCTTCCTAAAGATCCCACTCCGCTAATCTCCTTAAAATCTACAATTAAGCTCACAAAACTAGAAAGTACCCGAAATGGCCATAAAATAACAAAAAGGAAAATATGCATGGAAATTAACTCAATTATGGATGAAATATGTTAAAATAAACTATGAAAAGAAGTAAATAAAATAAACTATCAATAAACTACAAAGTACATTGTTAAATGGAACTTAAAACATGAAATACAAATATATAATCTTACTTAATCTTCATGAGCGTCTATATATCGAATTATTTGAAGCTGATTGTTGAGAAGTTGATGGTTGTAGACTACTTTTTTTACCTTTTGGCATTGCCTATTGATGGTTACGAATTAAGAACTAGATCAATGATGGTGGATTGGTGGATAATAAATGTTGATTTAAGATGAAAAGCATATGAGGATGGAACAAGATGTGGATATGTCGACTTAAGATGATGATGAATTGATGACCGAACAATCAAAGTCCAACATGAACAACCTACTTAATTTTTTCTTTGATATTGGTTTAGTCATGCGTTTTGAAGTTGAAACATCCCAAAAATACAACCTAAAAATTTTTGTTTGAAAAATGTTACTAAACCATAATATCAAATATCAAAAGATAAAAACCAAGAATCGTGTATATCAAATGTCATAATAAATTATCAAATCAAAACTAGTGTCAAGATCATATCAAAATATCAGAGTCAATCTCCCAGGCTAACTGTGGTGTGTGCCATGCCATCATCCCGAGCCCTTCCCCTTGCCAGCTGAAGTACCTAAAACCAAAACTGAAACTGTAAGCACGAGGCTTAGTGAGCTCCCCCAAGCTACCACATACCATACAATAACATATAAACACGTATTGGGCCTTGCCCACTACATCGGACCGAAATTCGGAAACTGCATCAGACCGAAGTCCGGAACTAACCAGGGCCTTTCCCTCTGCATTGGACCGAAGTCTGGAAACTGCATCGGACCGAAGTCTGGAACTAACCAGAGCCTTGCCCTCTGCATCGGACCGAAGTCCGAAAACTGCATCAAACCGAAGTCCGGAAACAGATTGAACATAGCATATCATAATCATATCTACTAGCATAAACACATATACTGCGTACCGCATCGAACCAAAGTTCGTAACACATAACACAAAGAAATGCTTGAATCACAAAGACATCAAGCACACCAAACTACTGCATCGGACCGAAGTACGGAACTACTGCTAACTAAACGGGCCGACATTGTGGCCGTAGACTCGTTCCTACTGGAAGGAAACTCACCTCGTAACGCTGGCTGCTGAGATGCTAAATCTGAAACTGGCTGACTGCTGCTCCGAAACTCCCCGACTACAAATCCCATAAACACTCAATTAGATATTGATAACTACTCTCAGGGTAAAATATGACTATTTTACCCCTGGTCAAAGTCAATTTTCTGGTCAAAGTCAACTTTCAGTTAACTGTACTCGCCGAGTTGGGCCTCCAACTCGCCGAGTCCCTAACATCCTTTCTAATCCTCTAACCGCTTCAACTCGTCGAGTTTGGCAAAGACTCGACGAGTTCTTCTTTGATACTAACATCGAGTTTAACTTCATCCGACTCGCCGAGTTATATGAACAACTCGTCGAGTTCTCCTTCATCATATGAACACGTCCAGACTGTGACTCGACGAGTTGTATGAACAACTCGTCGAGTTCCATGCATGCCATTACTATACAGTTGATTCTAGTCAATTTTATTGCATCCAATTCATATATCTGGGCTTCTAGGGCTGGTTTTACACGTAAAGTTTCCAACTTTACGTGCATGCACACGAGAATGGGGCTAAAACACCAAAATCATCCAACAATAAGCACTTAGGGTTTGGAACAAGGCTATACTTGCATAAAGGTAGCTACATTGAGCTCCTAGAGCTCAATAACATCCAGATCTATGGTCTCCATCCTAAGGAGAGTTCAATTCTCGAGTTTGAATCATATAAAGTTCCAAGAGAACCATAAACAAGCATAAAAATAGGGTTTAATGGAAGAATAAGCAAGGTAATAACTTTATTACCAGAATGTGTAGCAAATGGAAGCTAGATTCTGGATCTCCTTTCTCTTCTATTGGTCTTCTTTCCTCCCTTCTCTTCTACAACTTCCAAGCTAGCACAAAACAATCAAGCTTAACAATGGGGAGTAGGGTTTACAGAGAAATGCTCTAAAGGTGCTGGAGGCTGGGGTGGGAGGCTATAATGACGTTTAAATAGGGTATAAACCTTGGGATTTAGGGTTTCATCGTGGAGGACTCGCCGAGTTCAGGATACGAACTCGTCGAGTTGCCCACTCAAGACGCGTGCAAATCCCGTCTCTACTCGACGAGTCGGGCTACTGACTCGTCGAGTTCCTCTTAAGAAAGGGAAAATACTATTTTAATTTACATATTAGAAATGAGGCGTTACACAAGTTGTCGCTAGGGTTCAAGTAGGATTTTTTTTGATCTGATATGCTTTGTTTGTGTAGCCGTAGGTTTACTTACTATGGACCAATCGTTTTTTAAGGCCTCCAAGAACTATTAGAAGTTCAAAAGACATGAGTTATATTTAATCCGGTCCGGTTCGGTTCCCGGTTTTTGGCTGAGTCCAATGACCGGTTCGTATCGGTTCCGGTTCCAAAAATACACAAAAATATCATTCCGGTCCCGGCCCGATTGGTTCTATCCGGTTCAGGCCGGGTCTCTGGTCCAAATGTTCATCCCTATTATTATCTCTCACGCAATAAATAAATAAATACCATATAATTCAGTGAATAAATATATTTCATACAATTTGGGGTTGAGTTTTTGTTAGTTTTTATATTTTTTAAAAGTGAAACCAAACCCAATATTTTATTTTTTTAAAAACTCAAAGTATTTTGGGTTCAGTTTTTTGGTTTTTTGATTTTATTGGATTTTATTGATTTTTTGGTCTGTGGGTTTGGTTTTGTTCGCCCCTTTTAGCTTAAGAATTTGATTTTTACACGTTCACCCTCGTCCTTTAACCCTACTTTTTCTTTTTAGTTTTTACAGCCTTTTCTTCGTCTCCTTTTCTCCATCTTCCATCACTTTCCCAAGATGTCTTCTTCGTTCCTCCCTCGGTCTTCCATCAGGTAAGTTGTTGGATCATCTCAACTATTCATTCTCGATATCTATATTCTCTTTTTTGTTCTCTCAATCTCGATTTTTCTTCTTCTCCATTCTCTGTTCTCCCATTTCTGTTAATAATGTTTCTCTGTTTCTTTGAAAATTTTCAGTTTTGACGTTAAACGGTGCCTTTTTGCTTCAATTGACAATTTTTAATAGATTCCATAAATTAGAGTTGTTTATGGGTTTATGTTTATGTTGTAAGTTGGAACTTTTATAAATGGTATCATAAATCTGTTTAGGATAGTAAATCTGCATAGGATTGGAAGAATTGTATCAATTAGACATAAATGGAAGTTGTTTAATAACTGAAATGGAAGACGAGATGCATAAATTCTTGTTAGATTGAGGTTTAATTGAATGTTTCTGAATATAACAACTCGTTTGCATTCTGATTTGTTATACTGGGAAACGATGCTTTGAAAAAGGTTCTGCTTTATCTGTAGGAAAGAATTCGTATGATATTTCCAAATTATGTTGACAAATGGTAAGATTACACTGCAAGTTTGCTTTGATAAAGGTCTTCTACAGCATATTGTGCTCATCGTTTCTCAACTTCTTCAAAAACTACAAGACCAGGACAGTTATGGCAGTTTTTGACAAACATATGCAAGTCTCATGGTCGCATCACATTGATTTTTAGTTTCAAAATTACAATAGCTCTCAAACAAACAACAATTTGCTATTCTAATTCTACATCACTTTTAGATACAAGGGTAAAATGGCCCATTTGCTCTTATTTGAACCGTTTATTCAGTGCAAAATACAAAAACAATTAGTCTTCTTTTATCCAAAAATATTCTATGAAGACACATCATTTATCACTCAGCATTTAGGCCCATAGGGGATGATTTTATTTTTTATTTTTTATTTTTATTTTTTTTCCCCACTTTGAGTTAACATGAGGACCAAAAGATATCACAAAATGAAAAAAAAAAAAAAAAATATGTATAAGAAAAATACAAATTTCCAAGACCTGGAAGTCTTTGAACGTCTAATATGGGGCTAGCTATTCATTTCAATCCTTCATCTTTAATGCTCCACATGATGTATAAGTTTTTGAACGTATGATTTGGGGCAATTTATTTCAATTCTTCTTTTTCTAATCTGCCTTATAAAATGGTTCTATTTTAAAGGAAAATAAGGGTTTTATGGCCCACACGATGTATAAGTCTTTGAACGTTTGATTTGGGGCAGTTTATTTCAATTCTGTTTTTTCTAAGTTTTCTTATAGTTTTTTCTAAAAATGAGAAATAACAAAACTATTGTTGATGAATATGCCTATCCTTTGTTATCTTTTATTTTTTTAAGAATATATATATTTTTCTTGAAAAATAAAAACAAAAATACCCAAATTTATATATTTGTTGATTATACAATTAGATATCCATATCGATATACAAAGTCTTTATTAACAGTTTGTTCATTGATGAATTTGCTTAATTATTTTTATCTTTTTCGAAAAAAAAAAACGAATACACCAAAATATCTTTTTATGATGTAAAAATAGACATTTATATTGATATAGGAAGTGTTTTATAGCACTTTATTTCATTGATGAGTATGTTGTTTTCACAGATGAATGTTAATTATTTATTTTTAACAAATATATGAAAATCTCTATTTTTTAGGCCTTACAATTAAACATCCATACCAAAATAAAAAAAATATTTTTTTTTAAAACTGTATTCATTGATGAATGATGTTGATTTTTTTATTATATATTGTTTTACTTTATTAAAGAACACCAGAATTTATTATTTTTTAGCCTTAAAATATGTTTCCATATTGATGAAAAAAGAGGAAAAAAAGAATTTTGTTCCTATGCGTTCTCACGAGAATTATTGTCTGTACTTAACCATTCTATCTTTGTGTAATTTACACTGATATTTTATGCATTGTAATTTCACTTGGCTGGTTAATATTTTATCTTATTTACTTAATAAATGACCACAAGATAGGTGTGCAGTTTGAGGCCATCCACTTGAATCCTTCATTTTCAGAATTAACAGCACTATATAAAGCTGCATGGGGCATCATCAAATTTTCATCAATACAAACAAAAAAAATCACCAATTAAGATTTGCATTTACAATTTTACATCATGCATCTTTGTTGGTTTTATGATATTCTCACTTCTCTTTCTCTTGTTGTGTCTTGAGACTACAACTGCCAACCAATTGGCAGCAGTGGGAGGAGGAGATCACAATGTCTCTGTGAAAAAGTGTTTTGAGAAGGAGAAAGATGGTCTCCTTCATTTCAAATCTCTCCTTCAAGACCCTTTTGATCGTCTCTCTACATGGACAGCTGAACAAGACAACTGCTGTGAATGGAGTGGAGTAACGTGCAACAAGCAAACAGGTCATGTCACAGAGCTTGAACTGATGTCCTTTGGTCTTGTAGGTGAGATTAGCCATTCATTGGTTAACTTAACCTACTTGATTTATCTTGATCTTTCCAGAAATTCTTTTCATGGAACCATTCCTGCGATTATTGGTTCGTTGACTCAATTAAGGTCCCTTTACCTTGGCTACAATAATCTTAATGGAACCATTCCAAGGTCCATTGGTTCCTTGACTGAATTAAGGCAGCTTGACCTTTCCTATAACTCTCTTTATGGAACCATTCCTCCAGAGTTTGGAAACCTCACAAACTTGCAATTGCTTTTACTTTCAAATGTTGGAAGGCGTAGAGTTGAGAACCTTGAGTGGTTGTCTCCTCTATCTCATCTGTAGATGTTATTCTCAGTCTCCGTGAACTCTTGTGGTTAAGTTTAGAGGGATGTGAGCTGTCACAGGTCATGTATCCATATTTTTCTTCATTTCCCAACTCTTCTTATTCTTCATCTATTGAAGACCTTTCTCTTAGAAACAACAGTCTCACCTCATCCATGTATCGTTGGTTGCTCCCATTAACCAGCAATAAGCTTCGTTCTCTTTCTCTCACTGACAACATGTTAGATGGGATACCCAAATATCTTGGTAACCTCTGTAGTCTGGAATATTTGTTCTTCAATAACAACTCTGCTGCTGCCAAATTTCCTGATTTTCTCAAAAACTTGTCTGGATGCACATCGCTTTCATTACAATGGTTGTTTGCTCAAAGCAGCCAGTTTACAGGGTCATTGCCTGATGACATCCAACAGTTCACATCCCTAAAAGCTCTGTCCCTCTCTAAGAATCAGTTAAAAGGAACTATAAGTAAGAAACTGTGGGAACTGCCCAAGCTTAACTCTCTTGATCTTTCCGAAAACTCACTCCAAGGATTTCCTTCCTCAGATTTCTTGTTAAACCTTTCTTATGTAGAGCATATTTATCTGAGCTCTTGCAAGCTAGGGCCTCGCTTCCCCGAATGGATTCAAAAATTGAAAAATCTTACCAGTCTTGAAATTGCAAATAATGGTATTTCAGATACTATTCCTCTCGAATTTTGGGACGCGTGGCCTTCGCAGTTAACATTCCTGAATCTTTCTTCCAACAACTTAAGCGGGAAAGTACCAGATCTGTCATCAAATTTTGAAAACAATTCAGTGATAGATTTAAGCTTCAACAGCTTTGATGGTCCAATAACTAATGTCTCTTCCACTGTGGAATTACTAAATCTTTCCAGAAACAAATTCTCTGGAAGACTCTCCTTTTTATGTGAGGTTGTCGATGGATTTTTAGTTATTCTTGACCTTTCCCATAACTTTCTAAGCAGACAAATTCCAGACTGTTTGTGGCATTTCAAAGAACTAAAAGTTCTTAATTTAGAACACAATAATCTGTCTGGAAGGCTTCCTGCCTCTCTTGGATCTATGATTAAGCTAGAGGCATTGGATTTATACAAGAATGATTTCTCCGAAGAATTTCCTTTGTCTGTTAAGAATTGCACGAGCTTAAAGTCATTGAATTTGGGGGCCAACAAGTTTTCTGGTAATTTGCCTGTTTGGATTGGGGAAAACTTATATGGGTTGTATGTTCTTATGTTAAGATCGAACAACTTCTCTGGAAGCATCCCTTTACAATTATGTCAATTAGCAAGTCTTCAAATTCTAGACTTGTCCGTGAACCATTTCCATGGAACCATCCCTTCATGTTTGAGTAATCTTACGATCATGGTGCAACAAGGATTCTCTCAACTACAGAATTTAGATCCTAGCAATCCATTAATAAGATATTCTTATAATGTTGACCATGTGATGATCCAGTGGCAAGGAACTGAACGTGAATTCATCAGAAGTAATATGAAGTTGTTGAGGAGCATCGATCTGTCAAGCAACAACTTAACAGGGGAAATCCCATATCAGATTACCAATCTTGATCAACTGATTGCACTCAACGTGTCAACGAACGCTCTTATTGGAAAGATTCCATGGAACATCAGTCAGATGAAAACTCTTTTAACTTTGGATTTATCTAGAAACAAGATTTCAGGAGAAATACCATCAACCATGTCTCAAATGACTTGGCTAAATTACCTAGACGTCTCAGATAATAGCTTGTCAGGGAGGATCCCATCCAGCACACAACTTCAGTCCTTTGATCCTTCAAGATACGAAGGGAACTTAGGGCTTTGTGGACCTCCCCTTACCAAAAAATGTCCTGGAGACGAAGAATCGGGAATACAACACATCATTGGCGAAAGTGAGGGTGAGGGTGAAGGTGTGGACGAACTTGATGTATGGTTCTATATTGGTGGGGCCATTGGTTTCACTGTTGGATTTTGGATAGCATGTGGTGCTTTACTCCTCAACCGTCGTGGAAGATATGCTTTTTTTATGTTTCTTGATAGTTTCGAAGATTGGGTTTATGTGAAGGTGGTTGTGTTCATTGCAAATTTGCAAAAAAGACCAACATAGATAAGTCATGTAAAACCATGTTTCATTTTTGTATTTGGCATGGGTTTTTATGTCCCAGTTATCAATAAAATTGCCACCAACACCAAGGGTGGCCATTTCCCAGTGTTTTGTGAAATAAGGCATCATGAAGAGTTAATGAAAGTTCTTTTTTTTTTTTTTGTACTAATAACCGTTAGGTGTATAATAAAAAGAGAAAATGACTTATGAGGATAACTATTTATCACATTTGTTCATATTCAGTCAACTTTTTGTACACGTTTGAGTTTGACCATTAAAAATACAATTATGACCGGTAATTTCCAACTGGCGTTGCAAAACTCATAAGTTCCAATGTCCGTTTTGCATAGGGCATAATTTTTAAATTTTCTATTAGGTAGGGACCATTTTTTTTAATATCTTAACCATTTGCTGTAGAAAAAATTCTGCTCATGGACATTAATAATCATGTTTCTACTTGAAAACTCGATCCAGAAGCATGGCATACCAGTTAAAGTAACATTTACATTTCTAAAGGCAATGTACTTTGAAAAATCTATACATATGAGAAAATATTTCAAAATACAATGTTTTATTAAAAAAAATAGTTTTTTTTTCCTAAAACACATACACAGGCCGCTAAACACTACCCCATGTATGTACTTTCATCTTCATCTTTTGCTAGTAATGTCACTTGTTGAGTAATTGTTTTAGTCAGCTTTACCTATTAATTACATATCAAACCACTATATTAGAATTAGACGAATACAATACAAACAACATCTTCATCTAATAAGCCTCTTAAACAAAAAATAAAGTATATGTTTTGATATAACTAAGAGCAGTGCATCCAAGTTTCTTTAGCAGCTGATGGTTACCTGATTTGTTTAGGTTCTGGTGCAGATAACACACAGCCAGAGACACATACACACACAGAGTCTGTATGATACTTATAGTCACACAGCCTAAAAGAGGTTATTCAACATTTGAAGATGGATAAAGATGAAAAAAGGAATAAAGCCTAAAAGAGTGAAACAAAGCCTTGGTATCTTAAAAAATTATCAGCAAAAACAAAATATGGAAGAGAAAAGGAAGAAGATGATGGTGCTGTCGAGATTTGCTCTAAGCATCTGTTCAAACAAACAAAAAACACTACAGAGATCAAAATATGTCAGTTGTGCTATTTCAACAAGCAGAATCAAATAAAAGAAATAGATCAACATTTGAAGATGGATAAAGATCAAGAAACAGAGGGCAGTTCAAGAACGACAATCAATTTCTAATATCATAGGTAAACAATTAGAGACATCTATCTTTGATGGCTCTTGGATTTAAAAGATGATCAATATTTTTCCCTAAATTGATTGTCCAATGATGAAAGTTTGGAGGTTGCGATGAACTATTTTGAAAAAGATGTACTCAAATGGTATAAATGGGAGCACAACAGAAGACTGATATGGGCAGAATTAAAACAAATGACCTTGAATCAATTTCAAAAAACAATAAGAAAAATGAAACAGTTAGGTCAGAAGAAAAATTAAGAATTAGAAATGAAGATAAAACACATGAAACAAATTTATTCTTAGCAATCAAATTCTTGAATCAATGTTCACTTCTTTCAGACATTTCATCAAACAATTGGAAGGCGGACCGACCTTATAAAGATAATTCTTTCTTTTCATTCAAATGACACCGACTAGAGATACTAACCTGCAATGGTGTTCAAGAATAAAAGGAAAGAAATAGAGAAATTGGGCTACAAAACAATGCTGATGAAGTCGTGGATGGTTTCTAATCCGAAATCGAGTGCATCAGAAGATCTTGCTGCCGAAAGTCTGTGGTAGCCAAAAAAAAAAAGTCGACCAAAAGCATTGTGGGTGAAGAAGATGGGAAGCTAGTTGATTCAGCCATTCAGGGGACGGGGTGGCTAATTTAGTTTAAAAAAAAAATCATGCTCAAGGTACAACTCATTAAGCCTAATAATCCTTATATTAATTTTAGCTCTTCTAGTGACGTTGAAGTTGAAGAGAGGGAGACATGTTTGACCATGCTTCTTAGGGAAGTTAGAATTTTAGAAGAGGTTAAAACGGTAATATCACATGGGTGGTCAACAATTGTTGAAAAAAGGTTGCATCAACATTGTTGATCGTTTAAAGGAATTTTATAACTTCAAAACAAGACAATATATGTTATATATGTTATGTATTAGTGTATCTTTTTCATTTGGTAAAAAGTTTAGTAAGCTTTTTTTTTAGTTTAATATTTATTTTTACATGCAAAGTTTTATTCCGTTCAATTGCTAAACCGAACTGAATAAATTGGACCTTATATAGTTTGGTTATGATTAATTCTAAGATATCATAAATGCATTAGTCTCTTTTAGCAACTAGACAAAATTTGAATACCTTAATAAGAGATGTTAAGCATTAGGAAATGAAAATTTGAATATGAGGCTCAAATATAATTGAAAGTCAAAATAGTAATTGTATAAAATTGTTCAATATTTAGGTTCACTACAAGAAAAAGACCCTTTTATGACGCGCAAACCATGACACTCATTGATTTATGTTACGCAAAAGAGAGTGACATTAAAAACGTGTCATCTCTTCAAAAAAATTTAATGATTTACGTCACGCATTATTGTGTGCCCTTAAATTAGTGTCTCATGAAAATAAATTAAAAACACGGAGGGCACTTTATTTTAAAGGCGCGTCCTCTATACCTGTCACTTTATAATTTTAATGAAAACGCGCGTTTAGTAGAGGGGGAAACGAAATCCCCAAAATTTTGAAAACCCGTCTTCTACCTTCTTTCTATCTTTCATCTTCTCCCCTCTCCCTCCTTCTCTCTCCTCTCCGATCCGCTTCTCCTCCACTCCTAACCTCCTTATCGATCTCATTAAATATCGTGTTCCCTCCTTAATACCTCGCGGGAATCTAAAAATTAGAAAACCACGTACTCAAAAAGTCTAAGAAACTAGGGTTTTTTCATCCCTCAAAGAACGACCCACATCCTCCGTAGATCGATCTCTATCACTTCATTTCTCACAGGAAATCAAACAATTTACATTCATAAGGCCACAATTGCAAGGATCCTCACTCACATTTCTAGAGAATACCTTCACATATATAGCACGATCATCTTCACGAAAGTGGCTGCCACCATTGCTTGAGTCGGCTCAAGCTACGATCGACATACGGAGCTCAAAGCTTTCGACCAAACAAAAACCGGCGTCAAAGGCCTCATCGATGCTGGAATCCGGAAAATCCCTCCCATCTTCTTTCACCCACAGGACACCATTCCCAAAATATCCACTGCTGCAGTCAAGATTCCGGTCATAGACCTTCAATCGACCCATAGAGCATCAATGATGGAGATGATTCGTGAAGCCTCTGCGAACCTAGGTATTTTTCAGGTAGTGAATCATGGGATTCAAGTGAGTGTTATAGATGAGGTGGTTCAAGGATTTTGTAGATTTCACGAACAAGATGATGAGGTGAAGAAAGGGTTTTACACGAGGGATCTTTCGAGTACATTAGTGTTTAATAGCAGTTACGATCTGTATAGTTCCCTCGCCTTGAACTGGAGAGGCATCATCTTTTCATTTATGGCTCTGTTACTGATGGGTTTTGGTCATAAGAATATCCTATGTGCTCATACAAACCCTAATGCTTGGATCTAGGTTTCTCTATTGTACATGCAATTTATCCAAGACTATAAACCCTAATTCTAGCATACAAGTAATCATATTAACATGAGAATGGGTTTAAGATATTACCTTGATTGTTATGTAGCAATAACAATCCAATTCCTTCTTGTATTGACTTTAGAAAGCTGAGAGTCACAAATGTCACTCCTCTAATGGTTCACAAACACCAAGAGCAAGAGGATGAAGAGGAGAGAGGATGAAGGCTGCCCTAAAATGTGTGTAACCCTAGAATTAGTCTTAGCCATGTTTTTGAGTCATAAGGAATCTCTATATATAGGAGCTATTAGGGTTATCTAACAAGGAAACCCTAAACTTGTTGCTTAAGCCCTAAGCAACCCATGGACTCCATTCCTTAAAGCCTTGGACGATTTCTTAATGGGTTTCCCATAGAATTCGTCCACCTCATTATATAAGGCAATCCATGGCCCAAATTGTAATTATCTTATAATTACAATTCCAGTCCCTTAAGTTTAATTAATCTCTTTTAGTCACAAAACTAATTACCAATTAATTCTTGACTAATAACAATATGATTTCTCCTTTGATATATAATTCTCATAATATATTAATAAATTATATTTAATCCTTTCTCTCCATAATTCATCCTATCAAGTTGCTTTGGTGAAGGCAACCCAAAAGGACCATGCACCATCGGGTCAAGTACATACCAAAATAGTTATGGACTTAGACACTAATCCAACAGTCTCCCACTTGGATAAGTCTAATAACTATTCTGCGTATGACTTCAGATCCTGATCTGCAATCGTAGCTTTCCAAAGCCGCTGTTAACTCTGATCCTATCAGATACGCGTGTCCTTTAGATAAGGGATCATATATTCCTCCATTGTAGATATCATATGAGACATGATTTCTAATCATTCTCTTTGTACTATTTCTCGACTTCTGATTTATGACGACTGACTAATTGAACAAATCAAATTAGCCCTAGCCCGGCCGAGCATTTACGTTTGTCATCACTAAATCATCGAGGGGCCCAAAGATATCGCTTTTATCCTACTTTGAATAAAAGGAACGGATAAACTTTGATTCAATGCTCGCTTGCACTCACTCACCGAATCACACACAACAATATGTTTTATGACACCAAGTTACTGGTGCGTTTACATATTATCAATGTGCAACCGATTTGCAAGATACAACTCACACATCTCGATTTCAAGAATATAAGATGTTATCGTCTCACCAATCACTTGTGATACAATTCATGGAGTGATCCAAGTGAGCGTGGGTTTAATCCAATGCTCAAATCATATTCATAAGCACTCATGAACGTTGCAGCAAACATTTGCTTATGTCTAATACTCTTTTAGACAATCCACACACCAATTCACGACAGTCTTCATTCATACCTACTTCCAACATATGAACGACTGTGGCCCATTCGAATAATTTGACTGTCCTTAATCAATTAAATTATTCAGGAAGTCAAAACATGCAAAGTGAAATACAAGAATAATACTAATCCCATATGGCCTCAAACCTTTGAGTATAAATAAAACACCTTTTATTTATCACCATATCGATTACTCATTATTTTTCGTTTCGGGTAATCAACTTCTTACTTGAATTATTACACTTGCCCCATGCTCTTTCGCATGCACACAATGTTTACCTATGGTTCTTATTTTGTGAAATAGATCAAATTGAACACATTTCCAATCATTCTCATTTCACAACTCCAAATCCTTTTCATAAGTGAAAGAATATCAAATTCTTGCTACTTATAGAATATGCTAGATTCTAACATTTTATGCAATGATCCTTTCGTAATGTCACTGTACCAAAGTCACAAAGACTATTGCCAATGAAATTACAAAGTCCTCTATTGGAGATTGTTACAAGACAATTCCATAGATGTGATGTCTCTCACTCAAAGTACATTCCTTTGAGTATCCTTTTGCATAAAAGTTTCTAATCCAGACATAGATTTTCAATATTCAATCCCCAATATGGACACGTTTCCATATTTTCCATAATAAAGTCGATATGGTCCATTCAATACTATACTTCCAACTACTCACAAGTGACCAATCCTCGGCGAACTTTGGATTGTCCTTTGATAGTTGTTTAATTATCTTAGTCAATACCGATTCTTGTCCTTTTTCCCTCTAAATGCGCTAGACATTTGGAAAATTTTAGAATGGTCAAATATTATAGCATTTGCAATTGATCCTATACCCGAAGCGTATGGACACGATGCACAATGTCTTACATGAAGATTTAATACTTTATCAATCTTCTACCATAATATTTTACTTGCTATGTTCTCAAAATTCGAATTGTGAAGACGAATGCCGTAATCATAATCGAAATTTTAAGAACACACTATGTACTTTTGACTAAATTTATTAACATTCCACAACCTAAGCCTTTAGATTTGAAATGAAGCATAATACTCTCTCCCTTAGTTATAGTAAAACAACTATTCCATCCTTACAACTTTGCAAAGAATGACTCTTGTTTTCTATAATTAATATTGCCAACTTGCAATATTTTCCTTAATAATCATACAATCATAACATTTATGGTCCCACTATCATGATGATTATTATAAAACATAACACTTATGCTCCCACTAGCTTTGACATGTATTCAGAAAACAGCTTAACTTACAGAAAAACAATACCTATTGAATTTCTTAAGTACATGTTCCTAATACTTAATGCTTTGATAATCTTTTATCAAGGCTTCTTAAACTTATACACCTTTGCCTTAGATAGTTTATATGTGTGTCTAAACGATTAAGACTAATTGCCAAACCTCAAAACTCAAATCATGGAAAGGGATACCGTAACCATAATCGAATTTGAGAATGCAATTTTACAATCACTATCCTTTTAAAAATCTTTCTTAGTGAAAGCATTTCCTCACAATCATTTTCATGAAGGAGGAAATCTTATGACACTTAGATTTAAACGGTGTATGTGTTCCTATCCATGTGAATTTGTCAAAACCAAGGTTTACGACAAATTTAAACTCATATGGACCGAACTTTCTTAATCTTGATTTCTTGCCTTATGGTAGCACGGCTGCCCACCATGTCTTCCAAGTAGTTAAGCAGCTCAACTTTCCAATCAATGTACCTTTCATTGATCAAGGTGCCTGTCTTTCATGCGTTTAAATGAGAACTCATAGAACTCACATGCATAATTAACTTAATTGGAATGGCATAGAAACAAAATTGTGTCAACACGATAGGTTGTAAACCTCAACTTGTGTGCTAGTGATGATCGATCAGGTTTATTTTGATTTGTTCTTGAAACCTTTCAAGACCATTAAGACTCCCACTGACTCCTTGACATATAAGATTCTCTTGTCAATAAACATTTCTTGACAACTAAATATTCAAGAGTTAATGTAGTTTTTATCAAAACATAGTACTTCATAAAATGGTCCTAGTTGGTCTTTGTCTTATCCAAGACATCACAACTTTCCACATTTAATGAATGTAATAAACCTTCTTAATACTTATCACTCGAAGTCATAATCTTAACTCTAAGACTTGTTTTGGAACGAAGTATGATTGACTTCTTGATTTAACCATTTGTTTAATTCTTGATTCCCCTTCTTAGACACACAATTATACTAAGACTTACTTAGAGGATCAATTGAGATATGGTTCTTAATCATTTAGACCAATCATAAAGCATAAAAGGTACTCTCCCTTCTTCTTAGAATGGAGAAACTTTTATCTTTCTGCCTACTTGATTCTTCTTGTTCGTTCTGCTATTGATTTAAACATTTTCAATCAATTCAGAATTACACTTAATCTTATAAGTATAATCATATTTACTAAATCTTTAGTAAATCATGATGAATATCTTCGTTACCCTTGTGGTGGACTTGATCAACACACAACCTTGTGTACTCGATCTCCTAGTCCTTCACTTGAAACTTTGTCAACGAATTAGTCTAATTTCCAAATATGAAATTTCTCATTCATCGTGCAACCACATTGCATGATTCCAAGTTTCTGTCCAATTGAAACTTGGGCGATGAGAAACTCTCCCTATTTGGTAATTCTTGACATTTCCACTATTAACATAATTAAGAATCTTATCCATTCGTTGTAGAAATATGCAAACATCAATTTTTCATAACGATTTCATTGCAAGGAAATAAATAAACAAAATTTATTTTATTCATAAAAGCAGCGGAAAACATTTGTCCTTACAATGCAAAATCTATTGAAAACTATGTATTTCAAAAGGAAAATTTCTAACAACTCTATCATAACTATCTAAGCTCAAAATCTAATCTTCAAGTCCATGCGATCAAGATCCATTTCTTGTGATTAGATTCATCTTGCTCTTTCACCAAGCTTCCTTTCTTTTCACCGATCCTGCAAAACATTCAAATGCAATCTTATCACATCATGTATTAAGAATCAATGAATAGGAACTTAATGGAGTTAGATAGTGGATTTTACCTGAAGCGCAGCCATACATTTTGACTCTCCCATCTTCTGGACTCTTCAGGCTCTTTGGGCAGACTTGTATCCAACACCCTTTCTTTTGGCAGCAAACACAGGTCAGTTCTTCTAGAACGTCCTCGGAAGCATGGTCGGTTGACTTTCCCAACAAATACGCTCCATTGCTTCGCCAAATCATTTTTTATTCAGCAGCAATGAGCATGTAAAATGCTTGTTCCACGGGATTTGGGAAGACCATAGTTGTCGAACTTAGACATCTACAAAACGGGAGAAACAAATTCAAGTTAGTTGATTGATTGAGTCCTCAGTAAATCACCCAAATGAGATACTAAGGCTAGGACCCAACATAATATTCTACAATTCGGGAGAGGGATGCCGTAACCCTAATTGCAGAACATTTGAAGGTAAGTGAATGACGATTCACTAATTTCCACCATGAAAATGAAAAAGAAATTTAAGTTTTAAATCTATGAAAATTCCTAGATCCTTTGAGATTCATTGAACATTTCAATGGCATGTTTAAATCTCGATATGCCCCTCTAGTTTGTGACTGGGATGCCGAGGATCACAAAGCGGGTGTGAATAACCATGCAAACTTACATGGTGCCCTCACATGTTACAGTCACCTATTCGATGTGCCGGTAAACCACACACGCTCCACCGAACTATGACAAACATTGAGTCACCCTTTGCGACCTTTGCTTAGAGCCATTTAGTGTGCCGGTTAACCACACGCGCTCCACTAACGTCTTAGCAAGGGCACAAAGTGTAATTTCATGGAATTGCATCAATTCACTTTTTCCTAAAGTAACTAAGATTGGGAATTTTATGAAAACATTTAGTTACTTTTGTAATTCATTATACTTATAATGGAAGGTTTTTTTTGTCCTATCCTACCCGTTCGGCTAACGACCCTCCACTAGTCAAGAGTGCGGTGGGTAAGAGTGGATACCCATTCAATCGCCATTTTATAGGCAATTTCCTTAAACACCCCTTATAGACCAGCTTCGTGAATGAGGCCTACTAACGGTAAGACTGACTTTTACTCATACATATATATAATGTTAGACTTTTAATGTTATATATAGTATAGGGTGTATTTTACACTTTGAAAATACTAGGTGGTCAAATTTAATAATTATACCTTTAATTCAATTAAATTGTAAACCAAAACTATTATGGATTTATTAAACCTCTTTTAATTATACTCCTTAATTAATTAATAAAACCATAAGGGTGTGATTTGAACCTTTTCAAAACAACACTAGGGTTTTAGAATTTAACATTCCTAATTAAACTTTTAATCAACTTTTAAATTCCAAAACTTGAGGGCAAGTTTTAAAACATTTCAAAACTTAGGGTTTAGAATTTAAATCTACATTAAAATTAAACTATTAATCAAAATTTAAATTCCAAAACTTGAGGGCAAGTTTTGAAACCTTTTTCAAAACATTAGGGTTTCAACTATTTAAATTTCAAAACAACAAAAACTTTTGAGTTCAAATTTAAACTATAAAACCTAAAGGGGAAAATATGAAACTTTTCAAAACAACAAGGATCTAATAACAAATAATCTAAATCACATAATTATCCATATTTGATTTATTTAATGATTTCTTGCAAAACAATTTACCAATTTAATCAAAATAATTAATCAATTATCACATAAGGAAATAAATATTTTATTAATTGATAAATATCTTTAATTAGATCAAGAATATAGTCAAATATATCATAAAATCGAATTTATATTGATCTAATATGATAAGGCAACTATCCTTAAGCAAAAACAACAAGAAATCCCGGAAATAGCTCCATCTGACGCTCGAACTTGCCGAGTACCACACTGTACTCGCTGAGTTGAGGCCTACTCGCCGAGTACACTGTGGTACTCGCCGAGTTCATCAGGCAGAATCATAAAAATCGAATTTTTTCAACATACAAGGCATCAATAGAATAGAAACCAATCATGGCTCTGATACCACTGATGAGTTTTTGGTCATAAGAACATCCTATGTGCTCATACAAACCCTAATGCTTGGATCTAGGTTTCTCTATTGTACATGCAATTTATCCAAGACTATAAACCCTAATTCTAGCATACAAGTAATCATATTAACATGAGAATGGGTTTAAGATATTACCTTGATTGTTATGTAGCAATAACAATCCAATTCCTTCTTGTATTGACTTTAGAAAGCTGAGAGTCACAAATGTCACTCCTCTAATGGTTCACAAACACCAAGAGCAAGAGGATGAAGAGGAGAGAGGATGAAGGCTGCCCTAAAACGTGTGAAACCCTAGAATTAGTCTTAGCCATGTTTTTGAGTCATAAGGAATCTCTATATATAGGAGCTATTAGGGTTATCTAACAAGGAAACCCTAAACTTGTTGCTTAAGCCCTAAGCAACCCATGGACTCCATTCCTTAAAGCCTTGGACGATTTCTTAATGGGTTTCCCATAGAATTCGTCCACCTCATTATATAAGGCAATCCATGGCCCAAATTGTAATTATCTTATAATTACAATTCCAGTCCCTTAAGTTTAATTAATCTCTTTTAGTCACAAAACTAATTACCAATTAATTCTTGACTAATAACAATATGATTTCTCCTTTAATATATAATTCTCATAATATATTAATAAATCATATTTAATCCTTTCTCTCCATAATTCATCCTATCAAGTTGCTTTGGTGAAGGCAACCCAAAAGGACCATGCACCATCGGGTCAAGTACATACCAAAATAGTTATGGACTTAGACACTAATCCAACAGTTACCTCTGCCGCCTGAGGAATTACCGGAGGTTTGCAGAGACATTCAAATCGAGTACTCAAATCAAGTCATGAAATTCGAAGGCGTACTTTTCAGAGTATTCTTAGAGGCATTGGGGTTGAACGTGAATCACCAGAGATTTGCAGAGACATTCAAATCGACTAGATTTTTCTTTCATACATCTGGTTCGAGATCAATTTCTCCATTTCCCTCTCTCTCACTCTCTATCTCTCTCTCTCTCTCTCTCTCTCTCTCTCTCTCTCTTTCTCCATTTCTCTCAAAACATCAAACAGTTTCTCAATTTCTCCTAGGTTTCCATCTTTCATCTTGTTTTCATCTGTGACTCCTTGATTGCCTCCTTCTCTCCTCAGCGTTTCATTTGCCACCATCTGGGAAATTTTTACTTTTCTTGTTCCCTTCAATTTCAGTTTTAGCTTAAGTGATGTACAATTCGTTAACTTGTGCTATTTCATGCAACTTGATATGCTACAAGAAGAGAATGACAATGTCCTTGAGAAGGTGGGTTCTAATTATGGTATTCTTTGTTTATATATATATATATATATATATATATATATATATATATATGTATGTATGTATATGTATATATATATGGTCTTCATTGTAGAGTTTATATTGTGCAACTCAGGTTTGCTGAAGAAAGTTGTCAGGATGTAGAGATGAGGGTTAAGGAGCTTGGGAAGCAGGTGCTCACCCATATTCTTCTTATTTTGTGTCTGTCATATATTGGGATCTAAAAGGTTACATACTTTCTATTCCCACTGAAATAGTAAATATGATCTAATATAATCGTTTCACTATTTTGAACTTAAGAGTTATGATACTCATATCCCAATTTGTTATTTAAATCTGAGCCCGTTCTTTTATTCACTTCACTAGCTATTATTTTTTCTGTTCCATTTTCAACTGATTTTTTTAGATCCGTATGAGTTGTAATTGGAATCTAGAGATCTTGTTGTGTGTAGGTTGGAGGCTCACTGAAGTGAGGGCGATTTGGTAAATTTGGGAGATGATGGTTCTTGTAAGGTGGAATCTTTTTCGATTTGGAATGTTGAGGTCTCGTTGTGTCCCAATCTCCATTAACTGACCTTCCTCCATCACAGCTATAAAATCAGCATTTTTAATTAACGAAAGCCTTCTACCAATTATAATGGTTGAACGACCCAACATTAATAAATCCAAAGCCCCTTGAACAGATCTTTCAGCTTCAAAATCAATTCCACCTGTCACCTCATCAAGAAGAAGAATACAAGGATTCGAAAGCACTACCCTTGCAACCGAAAGTCCTATCTTCTATTCTTCTGCTAAAGATAAACCAGCCCTACCTACCTGAAAGCAACACATGTTTTCTCATTAGGTTAAAAGGGTAAAACTGTAATTTCATATACTCTTTTGGTTTTTAGTTACCTGTGTATCGTATCCTTTTTCAAGTGAGCTGATGAATGTATGTGCATGAGCTGTTTTAGTTGCATCTTCAATTTGAAGTGATGTGGCATCTCTCCCATAGGCGATATTGTCCCTGATACTTAAGCTTAGTAATGCAGGCTCTTGAGTGACTAAACCAATTTGGCTCATTAGCCCCATTTTTTAATTATTTGATATTGTTTCTAATAAATTTTTTTGTATGAATATGTATGTATTGTCTCTTTTAGGTTGCTTCTCAAGTTCATAGAGGTCAATATTCAAATAGCTTTGTTGATGGTTTTGTTTGATTATTAGACATTCGAACACTTGATAGGTATGTTTTCCGTTTCATCTTAATTCTTCCACTGCTACTAAATTACCCATATATGAATTCATGATTACTTAATTTAATGACGATCTTCAATCTTTTGAATTTTATTACAGGGGCAGAAGTGGAATTCACTTTGTGAGAGGTTAGATAGCTATGATTTGTTTTTTTTATTAAAGAAAAATGTATGTTTTCTGTTTTTTTCTGCTTAACAAACATTACATTGTTGACATATTTCCTTGAGAGTTTCTTAACCCAACCAGGTATTGTTGCTGAAAAAAGCATGCTTTGGCTCTGTGATGGAAGCTTTTCCAATATATGCTCTACATTTTCCTCAAAACCAATAGCAAACATTTGATCAGATTCATCAAGAACCTCCACCAAATTTAGGGTGTTACTGTCAATAAGGTCAATAAGTCTTCCTGGTGTTCCAACATCACATCAACTCCACGAGACAATGCAATTTGTTGTGAATTATATGAGACACCACCATAGACATAAACAATACTCAAATATGGAGCAGACTCTTTGATCTCTGATTCTACTTGCCTTGTTAACTCCTTGGTAGGTGCAAGGACCAAGACTCTGAGAAGACGTTGACCACACCTTTACATAAAAGATATAAGAAACCAGTTATATACAACATATTATTTGAATTACCAAGTACTAAATGTTATGTAATTTGATTTTTTTTTCAGAAACTAGAGAAGCTTGATGAGGAAGAACAAGTCGACGAGCCATTCATCCGAAAATAAATAAAGATCAGATCTCCACAACGTGGAAGAAGTGGAAGATCTGTTGTGACAATAAAGAATCTACAATATAGCTATGAAGACAAGGTAATTTATTAATAATAAGGTTGAGCTTTTTTATTTTCTTTGTGAAAATTAAATATGTAAGGATATGCTCTGGTTTGTTTTTTTGTAGGTTCTTTTAAAAAAAGCTAACATATCTATCAAAAGGGGTGATAAAGCTGCCATAATTAGGCCAAAAGGTTGTGGAAAGAGCACTCTACTTAAGTTAACTATGGGTTTACAAAAGCCCAACAGTGGTGAAGTAATTCTTAGTGAACACAACGTGCTTCCAAACTACTTTGAGAAAAATCAGGTGATGCATTTTTCTTTGTTTCATAAATTCCTCATATTAGGATGTTTGTTGTAAAGTATTTGGGAAAAGAGTACTCTACTTCAGTTAATTGAGAAAGCCTCGTTTTTAAAATTTTATATTAAGTTGTTCTTTCTGCATGAAGTGAAAAAGAAACATCCATATACATACCATAGTTACCAGAAACGCTCAAACAGTGGCGTACCACGTACCCAAACGCCCTGTACCCAATCGAGACAAAATCGGTCTGGTACGTGATATATGGGCGAACCTCGAATTGGATACAGTCGATCCCAATCGCGATCCCAATCGATTCTAATAACGTTCCTAGAGTCTAAATCGAGTGTACCTGGAGTCTAAATCGTCAAAATCGAGCGTACCTGAAGTCGTTTTTGTTGCTTCCGATGAGATTTTATGCGTCGACTAACATGGCAATTTTGGCGGGATATAAGCCGCGTTTTACAGTGGCTGTGCGATTTGGTAACTGGTACTTTTGTTATTAAGTATTTAATGTTTAAACCTTGAAGTGTTAAACTGTTACGTAATAGTATACATATATTTTATGAAATGTCTTAGAACTAGGCACACATTATCGGACTATACAATAGGTTGTACCGGTTCGTACCGAAATGAGCCTACCCCCTTGTACCCGATACGCTATATGTCGCGAACCCCGTACCGTACCGTACCTCGTTTCCCGTACCGTACCGCGTTTCTGGTAACTATGATACATACTATATATATTATTAGATTAAAGGGTTGTTTTTTTTTTACTTAATGGGCTTAATGGATTAAGAACTTAATCTTGATTTATTCTACATAGAATGACTTGATGGGTTAAGCCAAAAATTCAGGCTTAATGTATTAAAACACTAATTCTATGCCTGTTTTCCTTTCTTTTTTTCTTTCCTCCCAACTCTTCTTTGGAAAGGGTAAACTGGTCATTTCATTTCATTAAGATGGTTTATTTAATCTAGAATAGAAACAGACTCAGACAAAAATAACATCTTGATGTTTATAATAATAAGGTTTAATACTAACAGAATAGGAGATTTTTCTATGAACTCAAATAAGAATAATCAATTTTTTAAACATGATGAGAAGGTTACCGAGGGATAAGGATAGTATTGTCAGTGAACAATGTGAACAGGGACTAGTTGTGATCTATCGTCTATACAAAAGGCATAAATGTCCTTCTTATCCTCATAATTGAAAATAGTCCGTGTAACAAATATGAATGATTCCTTTAAGATTAGTGATTAAAGAGAATCATGCTCCATCGTATATGGTTTTCACCTTTGGTAACATAAAGATTCCTAGATTAAAGCTCATTATGTGATTGTGTGATTAATAATTTTTTTTTGTTTAAGGTAATGCTTCAAGCCCTTACTTGCCATCCATGCTCGGTGGACAGCCGCCCATAACACCGCGTTCAACAGTTTTACCTGGTACACCTGGTGGCAAACCAATGACACAAAGAATTTTTTGACATGATATGTGAAACAAGAGATGCTGGAGCCCTTAGAGAAGCTAAGGAAAAATTGGAGAAGTGAGTTGAAGAGCTGACATGGAGATTAGACTTTTAAAAGCATTTGAGGGTATATTTTTTTATATTTCTTGTATCTAATTAGTTTGTAAATTTTTGTTACAACTTCTATTGATTTGTTTTATCTTTCCATGGAATGATTATTTGTATGACATTAAATTTTATGCAATGGATTGTATTTTTTGTATATGCCATTTTAATCATTTAAAATTATGATACGCAAAAATGTGTGTCATCTTCATTTATGACATGGCCTTTCTTGACAGGGGCTTTAATGATACGCAATGTGAGTCGTAAATGCACGTCGTAAGGTTACGACATGCAAATGAGTGTCATCTTCCTTTATGACAGGGCCTTCCTTGATACGCAATGCATGTCGTAAATGTGCGTCGTAAATGCGTGTCGTAAATGCGCGTCGTAAATAGACGACGCGCAAAAGTGCGTCGTCTCTCGTTATGACAGGGCCTTTCTTGACACGCATTTGCGCGTCGTCTGAGCCTTTTACGACACGCATTGCGCGTGTTTTTCTTGTAGTGGTTGAGTTTCACTCGCTAACTTATTTTTCCATCTTTTTTATCTGTAATGTTTGACAAAACAGTAGCTTATAAGCTAGCTTTTTTAAAAAAGTATTTAAACTAGTTTTTTAAAAGTTTTTTTTTTTAATTTTTTTAAAATATATCCTTAATTAATTATAAAATAAAATATTTTTTAAATGACCTTTCATATCATTTCATATATTTCAGCTAACTTATCAGCTATTTTTCACAACCATCGCTTTTTATATAACTATCAACTGGTTTTTCAGCTAACAGCTAGATTTTCAACTAATACGCCCAACATAGCCTTAGACTTCTACTCTTAAAAATATAATAATTACCATAAAAATGAGACAAGTAAAACAATTTAGCGACAAAACCTACAGATTGTACAAATCAGATCGACGATTTGTATAACTTACTCTTGAAAAAAATGTTGAAGGCCTATATACCTCAAAACTGAAGCTTACATGATTCAAAATTGAAGACCTATATACCTTAATAATATATCGAAGGCCTATATACCTTAAAAATATAATTAATTTTTAAGGCTTATATACCTTAAAAAATTGTATAACTTACTCTTGAAAGAAATATTGAAGGCCTATATACCTTAAAAATATAATTAATTTTCTTTTATTGAAGGCCTATATACATCGAAATTGAAGCTTACATGTTTCGAAGGGATCATACATGAGTAGCATAGTATTAGATTACATGAGCTTTAAAACCATACAATTAAACATAAAAGGTTGATAATTTGATTCCTAAAATCCTTTTCTCTAATACAGGTAGGATAAGATTATACTACATAAACTTAGATATGAATACATGTGTCTCATTTTGAAGAAAATCAAAAAAGCAACTTCATTTGATACATAAATCAAAGTAGCTTTTACCTTAAAATTAGAAGAGAAGATCCAAATAAAATCCAAAAAGAAGGTAGGTCAAGGATGTTATCCAAAAAGAAAGTAGGTCAAGGATGTTACCCGGAGAGTAAAGTTGCCAAAAAATACAAGAAACTTTTCAGATTTGTAAAAACACTGAAAAAAAATGTTAATGAAATAATGGTGTTCACCTGAATTGGTATTCAGGTTTTCATTTTCACAAACACTTGGACTGCACAATCAATGTTTCTTTACCAGATATGCTTAATGAGAAGAACAATTTCACAAAAGGATTTACTAATTACTCCCCCTTCAGAACTCATATAATGATATTTTCTCATACTATTTGCAACAACTCCAACAAAACGGAATGGAATGGGACATGATTTATTTGGATCCATGTAATATCCTCCAAGCAATGGTTTTGCAACTTCAGTCTACACTCGAATTAAAAATATAATAGATTTTATAAAGAAGATTAGTTAGGGCTTCTAGGTAACTCCATTCATGATGGATGTTATTCATCCATCAAAAGAGACGATCAACTATTGTCGGACCTCTTCTTAGGTAACTCCATTCCTGTTGTTCACATGGAAATCGACATGATATAAAGAAATTAACACACGGTGGTCGTCATGTCGACTCAGATAATGACTTTTGCTGAATTGAGTTACTTCACCGACTTCCTCTTCGCCCTACATCAATGCCAACGAAGCAGATCACAGTACCAATGGTTTTTTTTTTTGGAGTGGAAAGGGTTTGAGGCTTTTTACAGTGGGATAGGGTAGAGTTAATTTTAGTTTTCAGGTAGGGTTCCTGATTCTCCGATGAATTGAGTAGCTTCGATCACCGTGCTCGTGGTCATTCATCGAGACTTTTATCATTGGTGGTGTTGGGTGTTCTTCAAAGGCGGTGTCTCTGTTTGGGAACTTCGTAATTTAGCCCAATACTTGAAATAGAATAAGATTTATAAGAAACAAAATTAAAACTATGGATCAATAGGGTAAAACGCTTATGTAGTTTTATTACAACAATTCAATACTTGTATGCCACATTTTGATTCATCACCAAATACATATTTTGGGTGAAGATTTTGAAGTAATTTTCGGTTTCATATTCTTGCAAAAATAATAATAGGAAAGATGGTGGAGATAGGGATGAAGAAAGGGCCATGGACGCCTGAAGAAGATGAGATTTTGGAAATCCAATGTATGTTGGTCAAAGGCAGTGTAAGTTGTTCTTTCTTATCTTGCAAAACAAAAACAAGTGTTTAGATTCTAGACCAGTTTTTACTAGAACGACAGAGGGTATATATATAATTTTATTACAATTAATACAACCAATTTGGATTATAACAACATGAATCTACAATATAAGTGGAAATGAATAATATTTATTCCATACATTTGCCAACATCTCACATTTTATTTTTCTTTTTACAATTTTGGACTGCCTTTTAATTTTTATAACAAGTTTGGTCTTTTATTTTTATTTTATGGTCCCTTATTTTTTTTTTCCTTTTACAGATTTGGTCAAGATTTTAAATATTAGTTATGAATTTGGTCCCTTACTTTTCCTTTATGGTCTTTACTTTTTCTTTTTGCATTTTAGCGCTTATTTTTAATGTTTAGGATAATGACTTGAAATGGTAATCAACTTAATATTTTAAAGATTGTTTGAGATTTTATTTTGAAATTAAAAATAACTTTTGCCAAAAAGGATTTATTGACTTATGAAGTTATGAAGGTTAGAAAATGAGTTTTTTAAAAAAATGTTTGGATTAGCTTTTTAATGCTAAAAATCAATAAGTCAATAAACTAAAAAATATTTAGTTTAAAATTGTCTTTTGTTTGTTTTTTTTATTATAAGTCATTCAAAAAGTCACAATTTTTGAAAACTCATTTTCAAATGTTAAACAAAAACGAGTTTTAAAATGTTTTATTATTTATCCAAATATTTTTTTAACTTATTGAATTTTTAAAAATCAATAAATTAATAAAAAAAATTTAAATGAACCCAAAGATGTGAAACCAAAAAAGTATAAAAAAAGAACAACATCTAAAGTTCCGGTCAAACTTAAATAAAGAAAAAAAAAGGCTGCAAAGAGATTTTAATACGCAAAAATACGCAGATGTAAGGGTTTACGGCCTTTTGCTTCGTCAGCGCGTTCACTTCTACCCCATGGTCTATTCTTCTCCATTTCCATCACTGTCCCGCGATGTCTTCGTCGTTCTCGCCTCGGTCTTCCATCAGGTGTGTTGCAGGACCATCTCAGGTAGTCCTTCTCGATCATCTCTATTCTCTTCACTGTTCTTTGAATCTTGATTTTCTTCTACATTCTTTGTTTGAATGATGTTTCTCTGTTTATTTATTTATTTAAAATTTGAGTTTTGACGTTGAACGGTGCGTTTTTGTTTGAATTGACATTTTTTTAATTGATTCCATAAATTAGAGTTGTCTTTTGGGTTTATTCCATGAAATCTGTTTAGGATATTAATTCTTGCTTAGGATAGGAAGAATTATGTCAATTTGACATAAACATAAGTTGTTTAATAACCGAAGGGGAATATGAGATGCATGAACCCTTGTTAAATTGGGGTTTAATTGAATGTTTGTGAATAAAACAACTCGTTTGCATTCTGATTTGTTGTTTTGGGGAAACGATCCTTTGAAAAAGGTTTTGCTCTATCTGTAGGGAAAGAATTTATATGGTATTTCCTAATCATGTTGACAAATGGTAAGATTACACTGCAAGTTTGCTTTGATAAAGGTCTTCTACAGCATGCATGTTGTGCTCATCGTTTCTCAACTTCTTTAAAAACTACAAAGACCAGGACAGTTATGGTAGTTTTTGACATATTTAAGTCTCATGGTCGTATGTATCAAAGTGATTTTTAGTTTTAAATTATAATATGATGGCAAAAGAAACCTCTAGTTTGGATCGTCAAACCATGAGAATTTAGATTAGTCTTTCAAGATCACCTTCTAACTGTCTGCCAAAAGGTTAGAATAACATGTAAATAGAACATCCTCCCAAGTACAGGGAATAAATTTCAGGAAATTTTACAATTTTCCAGTAAATATGTATGAAAAGAAAGACACAAACATTAGCACTTCCACCCTACGTTTCCTACACTTGTGGAAACCCAAATAACTACTTTACTACTTTGACAACTTCAAACAAATAAAACTAAAATAGAAAACAACAAAAATACTGTGAAATAAAAACGTTAACTTCATGCAGTCAAATATTTGGATACTCTAACTGGGACCGGTGCCTTCCTATCACAATAGTTCTCAAACAAACAACAATTTGCTATTCTACATCACTTTTATATAGAAGGGTAAAATGGTCATTTTCTCTTATTTGAACGGTTCATTCAATCCAGAATACAAAAAAAAAGCCTTATTTATCCGGTACATTCTTTTGGACTCATCATTTATGACTTAATAGGCTTAATAAATAAAGCATTTGATCTGGACAGCTAACTATATATATGATGGTTGTTTCTTTTTGACATAACATGTTAACCCAAAAAAACGCTTAATGTTTCCAGGCACTAACCCATTAACTATTTACCATTTGTCCTTTTTCCTGAATGTTTAGTTTGTTTTTTGGGATTTGTATGACATAAAATGAGGACCAAAAGATATCACAATATGAAAAAAGATATGTATAGGAAAAATACAAGTTTTCAAGACCTGAGATTCTTTGAAGCTAGCTATCCATTTCCGTTGTTCTTTTCTAATTTATTTTATAGTTTGAATGGTTCTATTTTAAGGAAACCAAGGCTTTTATGCCCCACACAATGTTTGATTTGCGGTAGTTTGTTTCAATTCTTCTTTTCTAATTTGTCTTATAGTTTGGTTCTATTTCAAAGGAAAATACAGATTTTATGCTCCACACGAATCGCAACTCATAAGGTGTTTGTAAACGCAAGAAAGACAATTCTTGTGAAAAATGGTAGGAACCTTTTTTTTTTTTTTTTTTTTTTTTGTTTGTATATTGATATCTTTTTTTTTAGAGGATAAAAATAATAAATTTCAGTATTTTTTTTTGATAAGAACATAGTTGTAAAAATGAGAAATAATAAACCATTTGTTGGTGAATATGCCTAATCACTGTTATCTTTTATTTTTCAATGTAATATTACTTTTCGAAAAAATAAAAACAAAAAGACCCAAATGTATATATTTTTATGTTGTATAAATAGACATCCATATGGATATACAAAGTCTTTCTTATGATATTTTCATTGACGAGTATTGTTATTTTATTTTATTATTATTTTTATTTTTATCTATTAGAGCATTATTTTTTTCAAAAAATAAAAACAAATATACCAAAATATCTTTTTAGGATGTAAAACTAGACATCTATAGATGTTGCTATAGGAAGTGTTTTATTTTATTAAAAAAATTCCAGAATTTATTATTTTTAGCCTTAAAAAATGTTTTCATATTGATGAAAAAAAAGGAAAAAAGAATTATGTATTCCTACGGTTCTCACGAGAATTATTGAATCCTTCATTTTCAAAGTTGGCAATATATAAACTTGCATGGGGCATCTTCAAATTTTCATCAATACAAACAACAAGAAATCACCAATTAAGATTTGCATTTACATCATGCATCCTTGTGTTTTTATAATATTCTCACTTCTCTTGCTATGTCTTGAGACTACAGCTGCCAACCAATTGGCCGCAGTAGGAGGAGGAGATGATGATAATGGTGCTGTGAACAGGTGTTTTGAGAAGGAGAAAGACGCTCTCCTTCATTTCAAATCTCTCCTTCAAGACCCTTCTGATCGTCTCTCTATGTGGACAGCTGAACAAGACAACTGCTGTCAATGGAATGGAGTAACATGCAACAACCAAACAGGTGGTCATGTCACAGAGCTTGATCTGATGTCCTGTGATCTTGTAGGTGAGATTAGCCATGCATTGGTTAACTTAACCTACTTGAATTATCTTGATCTTTCCGGAAATTCTTTTCATGGAAACATTCCCATGATCATTAGTTCGTTGACTCAATTAAGGCACCTTGACCTTGGCGGCAATAATCTTAATGGAACCATTCCCAGGTCCATTGGTTCCTTGACTCAATTAAGAAACCTTGACCTTTCTTTTAACTCTCTTTATAGAACCATTCCTGCAGAGTTCGGAAACCTCATCAACTTGCAATACCTTTACCTTTCATATGTTGGAAGGTGTAGAGTTGAGAACCTTGAGTGGTTGTCTCCTCTGTCTCATCTGGTGGGACTTGAAATGGATGGGATTTCACTGGCCAAAACAAATCATTGGGTAGATGTTATTCTCAGTCTCCCAAAACTCTCGTATTTAAGTTTATCAGGATGTGAGCTGTCACAGGTCATTTATCCATATTCTTCTGGATTTCTCAACTCTTCTTCTTCATCTATTCAATCCCTTTATCTTGGAAACAACAGTCTCACCTCATCCATGTATCATTGGTTGTTCTCATTAACCAGCAATAAGCTTCACATACTTGATCTCTCTGGCAACATGTTAGTTGGGATACCCAAATATCTTGGTAATCTCTGTAGTTTGGTAAGTTTGAGATTTGATAGGAACTCTGCTGTTGTCACTTTTCCTGATTTTCTCAACAACTTGTCTGGATGCACATCGCTTTCATTACAATTGTTAGTTGCTTCCAACAACCAAATTACAGGGTCATTGCCGGATGAGATCCAAAAGTTTACATCCCTAACATATCTGTTTCTCTCTACGAATCAATTAAAAGGAACTGTAAGTAAGAAACTGTGGGAACTGCCCAACCTTAAATATCTTGATCTTTCTAAAAACTCACTCCATGGATTTCCTTCCTCCGATTACATGTCAAACCATTCTCATATAGAATCTATTCAACTAGGCTCTTGCAAGTTAGGGCCTCTCTTCCCCAAATGGATTCAAAATTTGAAAAACCTTACCAGTATTGATATTGCAAATAATGGTATTTCAGATACTATTCCTCTCGAGTTTTGGGGCTCGTGGCCTTCCCGGTTAACATTCCTGAATCTTTCTTCCAACAACATAAGTGGGAAAGTACCAGATCTGTCATCAATATTTCACAACAATTCAGTGATAGATTTAAGCTCCAACAGCTTTGATGGTCTAATAACTAATGTCTCTTCCACTGTGACATTACTAAATCTTTCCAGAAACAAATTTTCTGGAGCAATCTCCTTTTTATGTGAGGTTGTCCATGGCTTTTTAGTTATTCTTGACCTCTCCCATAACTTTCTAAGCGGAAAACTTCCAGATTGTTTGTGGCATTTCAAAGAACTACAGGTTCTTAATTTAGAACACAATAATCTGTCTGGAAGGCTTCCTGCCTCTCTTGGATCTATGATTAAGCTAGAGGCATTGGATTTATATAAGAATGATTTCTCCGAAGAATTTCCTTTGTCTGCTAAGAATTGCACGAGCTTAAAATCATTGAATTTGGGTGCCAACAAGTTTTCTGGTAATTTGCCTGTTTGGATTGGCGAGAGCTTATCTGGGTTGTATGTTCTTATGTTAAGATCGAACAACTTCTCTGGAAGCATCCCTTTACAATTATGTCAATTAGCAAGTCTTCAAATTCTAGACTTGTCCGTGAACCATTTCCATGGAACCATCCCTTCATGTTTGAGTAATCTTACGATCATGGTGCAACAAGGATTCTCTCAACTACAGAATTTAGATCCTAGCAATCCATTAATAAGATATTCTTATAATGTTGACCATGTGATGATCCAGTGGCAAGGAACTGAACGTGAATTCATCAGAAGTAATATGAAGTTGTTGAGGAGCATCGATCTGTCAAGCAACAACTTAACAGGGGAAATCCCATATCAGATTACCAATCTTGATCAACTGATTGCACTCAACGTGTCAACGAACGCTCTTATTGGAAAGATTCCATGGAACATCAGTCAGATGAAAACTCTTTTAACTTTGGATTTATCTAGAAACAAGATTTCAGGAGAAATACCATCAACCATGTCTCAAATGACCTTATTGAGTTACCTAGACGTGTCATGTAATAACTTGTCAGGGAGAATCCCATCCAGCACACAACTTCAATCCTTTGATCCTTCAAGATACGAAGGGAACTTACGGCTATGCGGACCTCCCTTTACCAAAAAATGTCTTGGAGATGAAGAATCTGAAATACAACACTATATTGGTGAAAGTGAGGGTGAGGGTGAAGGTGTAGACGAACTTGATGTATGGTTCTATATTGGTGGGGCCATTGGTTTCACTGTTGGATTTTGGATAGCATGTGGTGCTTTACTCCTCAACCGTCGTGGAAGATATGCTTTTTTTACGTTTCTTGATAGCTGCAAAGATTGGGTTTATGTGAAGGTGGTGGTGTTCATTGCAAATTTGAAAAAAAGAAGAACATAGATAGTCATGTAAAACCATGTTTCATTTTTGTATTTGGCATGGGTTTTTAAGTCCCATTTATCAATAAAATTGCCACCAACACCGTTGGGTAGCCATTTTTCACCGCTGTATGAAATAAGGCATCATAAAATATTTATATTTAGAAAGTTTTTGCTTATTTTTTTTTATTGGAAAGAGAACTTTTCTAATGTGGGTTTCCGGGCAAGCTTTCACGTACCGACTAATCTCCCGCTGCGAACATGAAGTTATGTCTATAATTAATAATATATTTCACCTTATGTTTCCTAGGGCCTTATTTGTTCATCAGTAAATCAATGTTCAACTCAGAAAAACAACATTATTATATTAAAATAATACCCTACCTAAGTTAAATGTCATTACTTAGCATTAACAATTCATAATTTATTACAAATTCCACCAACATATGAGGATGTTACATACAACGGAAATGAAAACATGCAATATATACAGGTAATGGGAAATGAACTAAAATGATGATTCTTTCAAAAGCTTAGAACCAGAAGTTGATTTCTATTCTTAATATAACTTGGAATCATTAATTGCACTCCGTCATAAAACAAATATATTTCAGAAAATATTTCATATCAACCAGTTAAAAAGAAGAGTGTACCAAAATTGTGCACCATAATGATGAGTCTGGTGTCTAGAAGAGGGAAAATTTTCATCAACCAGGCAAGTCAAAGTTGTTAATTAACTGGCCATAAATGGGAGGGAAATTCTATTAGACTTGGATGGAATGAGTATAAAGGGAGGGAAGTCGAGTAGAATTAATTTTGTAATATGCATCAAATGGTATAAGAACAGTTTCGATTCACCATGGAAATAAGATTAACAAACAATCAAATGGAGGGAAATGAAGGCGGAATAACAAAATTACAATCCACAAAAGCAAAGCAAATGTGTATCCACAATCAAGGATAGGTTCCACATTTGAATCCATGGAATTGGAGGGAATGTTACAAGAAATTCTGCTACAATTTACCCATCTCAATCAAATTCAAGAGGAATCAAATAGAAGAGATAGATCACCATTTGAAGATTGAGAAAGATCAAGAAACAGAGGACAATTCAAGAACCAAAACTAATTTTTGCTCTCTTAGGTAAACAATTAGAGATATCTATATTTGTTGGCTCAAATCCATATGGATTTTGAAAGTTGATCAGTATGTTTCCCTAAATCGATTGTACAATGATGAAAGTTTGTAGGCTGCGATGAACTCAGCACAACAGAAGATCGATTTGTAGTTGGGAAGAATTAGAACAAAGTGTTGGCGGCAAAACACAATCATACAGTGAGGTCAGAAGAAAAATCAAGAATTAGAAATCAAGATCAAACACATGAAACAGATTTATTCGAAGCAATCAAATTCTTGAATCAGTATTCACTTCTTTCAGACATTTCATCAAACACTTGGAGGGCGGACTGACTTTCTGAAGATAATACTTTGTTTTCATTCAAATGGAACCGACTAGAGATACAAACCTGCAATGGAGTTCAAGAATAAAAGGAAAGAAATAGAGAAATTGGGCTGGAAAACGATGTAGATGAAGTCGTGGATCGTTTCTACTTTCTATCCGAATTTGAGTGCATCAGAAGATCTTGCTGCCAAGAAAAGAGTAAATCAAAACAATTATTGTGGGTGAAGAAGATGAGAAGCTAGTTGATTCAGAGGACAGGGTAGCTAATTTAGCTATTAAAAAAAAACCAGAATTTATGCTCAAGGTACAATTCATTAACCCTAATAATCTTTATATTAATTTTAGCTCTTCCAGTGACATTGAAGTTGAAGAAAGGGAGACATGCTTCTTAGGGATGTTAGGCCTTGTGGTATATGGACTCGTGGTCTAGTTGCCTACAAGAATGCATCGTGCACACCTCCCGACGTTTCGTGGTCGGGCGTGGGCGTGCTCCTTCATGCTCCCGACGACGAAATCAAACGAAGATGATTGGTGGTTGGTTTTTTTGGCCGTAGAACGGCTTTTTTGCCCGTTTTTTTTTTCAAACTCAATTCACTTATAAATAAACTTTTTATTTTCACCAAAATTTACATCTCATTCTATTCTCTAAAACCACAAAACACATATACATGGATTCCACAAAACATATGAAATTTTTAAAAACTTTTGACTCGGATGACGATGCAGAATTCGTCGAGACATTCTTCAACGTTGTACAACACATTCACGACGAAGAAAGTTCCAATGCAACTCGTACAAGGGCGGTCGTCAATCGTGATCGTCAAGCCGCACATGACTTATTGGTACGTGATTACTTTCCCGATAATTGTCTTTATAATGACGAATCATTCAAACGTCGTTTCCGTCTGAATAAGGCTATATTTTTAAGTATTAGTAATGCTTTAGACAGGGGCGGAACACACGATTTAAAGCTAGGGGGCTGATCAAAATTTTAAAATAAAATTATGTAAAATAATTACATGTGGCTCTTCGGGATTTTGAGTAAAACTTGTATGTTTTTTTTCTAAAAATTCATAAATTTGATTGTCATGTTAATATCTACTAATAATACAAATAATTAAATTAAATATATAAAAACGATAATATAATTAAATTTGGTATATTTTTAGACAATCAAATCAAAATTTTGTACTTTATAATATCATCGTGTGTGTATATAATATGTGGAAGTTTTCATTTTCCTGTTTAAAATTAAACTCCTTACAATATAAAAAAAATTTCAATGCAGCAGAGAGGAAGGAATAGAATATAGATAGGGAGATTATTACTACACCTATTTTAACCTTTTCATAATTACTTTGTCTACCACCTCTATTTAGTTTTCCAAGAATCAGATTTCCTTACTTTATCCTTTCATTTATTTACCAACCCTCATAACTTATGACAAGTGAAAGAGAAAGAGGGAAAGCAAAGAAAACACATACGACGGAGAAGATAACGAGATGCACGGAGGTCGTTGGCCGGATGGTGAGAGTAGATAGAGAGAGCGCTTTAAGGTGAGCAGCAAGCGTGGAGATCAAATAGCGAGAGCTCACGGACGTCTCTGGTTCGACAAACGGCGTAGCTGACCACTCCAACAACATCGATATTTTCCGGTGAGCTTTGACGGTTCTTCTTGGTGGTAGCAATGACTTTTTAGGATTATTAGGGTTTTATATTTGTTCTCAAAGATCGGAGTAAAAACTTGTAAGTTGGAATAATTATCGGTTGATGTATAGAGTTTTGGTTTCCTAATTTATCTACTATCCTTATAAATAACAGTAGTTTTGATTTTTCCTGTGATTTTCTGGTATTTTGTTAAGTATTTTTTTGTCTGAATTATTAGTTTCTGATAAGGTTGGTTTTTTTATTTGTTTGAAGTTGCTTGTATATACCAAAAATTACATAGGGGCAAAAAATTGGTTTTATGGGATTTTTGGAGATAGTTACACTATATACAAGTATTAGTATGAAAAAAACCTGGGGGGCTATGGCCTCCCCTGGCCCCTTAAAGGGTCCGCCACTGGCTTTAGAATCTCGTTATGATCTTTTCAAACAAAAACCCGACGCCAGAGGAAGAATGAGTTTTAGTAGTGTACAAAAATGTGCATGTGGAAGATATGGTGGATAACCTATTGACCCATGTTCAAATCCTGGCACTACTAAGCCCTTGTGGCCATGGAGGTTCGCCTGCAGTGACTCCAGGGCATGAGGCAAAGCCTCATGTTTGCAGCGGGGGATTAGTCGGTGCGCGAAAACTGGCCCGTAAACCCTCGTTAGGGAAGTTTCTTTTCCAAAAAAAATGTGCGACTACTCTTAGGTATTTGGGATACGGTATAGCATTTGATGCATCTGACGAATACTTGAAACTATCTGAGAGGACTATAGTTGAATGTGTAGATTGGTTTTCTGCATGTGTTTATGAGGTTTTTCACGAAGAATATTTGCGCAAACCTACTCAACGTGATATTGAGAGATTATATTCGGCTCATGAAGAGAGACATGGATTTCCGAGTATGCTTGGCAGTCTAGATTGTACGCATGTCGCTTGGGAAAAATGTCTAAATGCATGGTGTGGTCAGTTCACTCGGGGAGATATAAGTGAACCAACTATCATCCTAGAAGATGTTGCATCTCAAGATTTGTAGATATGGCATGCCTTTTTTGGAGTAGCGGGGTCTAACGATGACCTTAATATTCTTGGTCAGTCTCCACTTTTCAATGATATTTGGACCAGCAAAGCACCTGATATGACGTTCACGGTAGGTATCCCATGTTAGTGGTAGGGGAATGTTGTGCTGATGTGGCACCCACCACATATGTGGTATGTGGTGGGTATAACGGATGACCTTAGAAATTTAGAAAATGTTAAAATGATAATATCACAAGGGTGCTTAACAATTGTAGAAAAGAATGTTGCAATAAACATTGTTGATGGTTTAAACTTTAAAGGAGTTTTACAACTTCAGACACGGTTTGGGAATGGTCAATTACTCAAGGCTCAATTTGTCCTATCAATTGCAAATGTTTCAACGTCAAGAGGGTTAATGTTTGATAGAGGATATAAACACAAATAGTTTTTTTTTTCATGAACATCAACTTAAGGACAAGGTGATAGTTTTGAGGACATGTATTGATGACTGTCTAGAAGTTCGAAAAATCAAAGAAGTCAATCATGAAAGTCCAAGTTAAATGAGTCAAAAGGAAGGAAATCAGGTAACATTAGATTCATTTGGTCATTTTGTAATTAGTAACAAGTCTTTAGGAGAGACTCATCTCTCAAGTGTGGAAAATCAGTCCATTCAAGCTTTAATTCCACTATCACTTTTGATTTCCATCAAATCTTTATGACATAACTTCATTATAGGTTGATGAAGTTGTAACTCTTTGTATGGATGTTATGTGCGGTGTGCCACATCTTCTTCAAGATTATTATTATTTTTTTGGAATAGTTGAATTTTATAAAGAACCACTAGCAATTAAGAAGCTAGAAATTACAAAAACAAATCTAGGAAAGGGTTTGACAACCAATGAACCCATCTAGCGGAAACATTAGAGTTTCTAAAAATAAAAATTAGAGTTTCTCTACTGCATATTTTTCCAATATATATATATATATATATATATAGAGAGAGAGAGAGAGAAAGAGAGAGAGAGGGAGCTATGTTCAAATGTTTGTGCATTAGTGCACCAATAGGAATTTAGGAAAAAATATATCATTAAATAAATCAATTAAGGGTATTATAATAATCTTTGCATAGTTAATTATGATAGATAATTAATATTCCTAATATCACGCAAGAAGCAAAGATAAATTCATATTAGCCCTAAATCAAACTCACCATCGGTTGGCTTCTTCTTCTGCTCCGCTTCTTCACAACCTAACCCTAAATCACGAAAGTCATCGGACACCACGACCACCACAGCCGCAATAACCCCTAAAATCACAAGCGAAATTCCTCTTCAGCATCGTCTGTTGATTTTAAATCAGGCGAAAAACTCGATTTCAAGTTCTCTGGCCTTCAAGCTCTTCAGGTTTATCTCTTTCGTTTTTCATACACACAACTATTAGTTGTTCCTCTTTTGTCACTTTAGATGGATTGTCTAAGCTTCAGGAAGATATGTAAAGTTTGGCAGCGAGGGTAGACGGGAAGAGGAAAAGATGAGCGAGAGTACTGTTGTGATTGACGAGAGGGAAAAGAAGAATGCGAGGCGACTGCAGCCTCGAGGTCTCGCCTGAATCGCCACCACATCTGGTGGTTCTTGATACGGTAGGAAGAAGAAGATGATGTTGAATCTAGATTCATGTAGAATTAGGGATAAAGGCATGGTTCACTTAGCAGGTAATTACACCATATTAATAATTCTTTCAATTTTAGCATTTGCTTGAGCCCATAAACGAAGTTTATTGTCAACTCCAGTAACAACCCTAGATTTTGAAGAAGAAGATGTTGATTTAATTTTGAAGCCCTTTTAGCCATCAAAGCCTTGTCAGAATCCATTTAGCTCTCTCATGATGATGCTTCAAAAGAGCTTCAGCAATGCCTGTATAAGCTTCTTATTTTAAAGGTATAATGCCTATCTTCACACATTTCATTCATATTTACACATTAGCCATTTATTTGCTATGGTATACTTATTTCTCTACTAATCACTTGAACCTAACGAGGCTACTATTCTTTTAAAATGAAAAAGCGAAATATTCTTCACATGTAATCCTTCAAATTGGATCAGACCTAGACAGCCAAAAAAGGCAGGTAAGTTTTAATTTTATTCTTTTAGAATGATTGTTCTCTAAGAATGAACTCGAATTTTATTCTTTAATTTTTTTTTCATATCAGAATGCAAACACATGTTCATTCTATGAGAATATAAACATTACATAAAACATGTGTTCCTAGTAATTCTGACAGAATACATTTATACATGCTTTAGAATGTTTATGCATATAAAAGAAAAAACTATGATTTAAGTGCATTCTATAATGTATTCTTTTAGAATTGATTTATATAAATGCATTCTTTTAGAATGTCTTTGAGAATGTTTGTTAACAACAAATATATTTGTTTAACTGGTAATACTAACGAGTAATGTATCTTATTCTTTCAGAATTGCATGGAGAAGGAATTCAATATTGATCATACAAGAGAAATATTTGGAATCGAGGTCAACAACCAGCATATATGCAAAGATCAAGTGGATATTTTGTTAGAATATGTATAACTATATTAAAATGTATAAGGATATTAGTATATAAGAATATGTATGAATTTGTATTTTATTTCGGAAGTTTATTAAGAATAAAATCATAAACCCAACTTGGATGTATATGAATAATATCTAGAATTCTTAAATCATGTTAATTATCAAAAATATATTCATTGGAAATAGATTCTGTAAGAATAAAATCGAAAATATATTTACTAGTTTATAGTTGACATTCTGTCAATCTAACAGAATAAAATCGGATTTTTAAATTTGAATTAATTTAAAATATTCATATTTTTAAAAATAATGGAATTAATTATCCCGAAAAATCTGAAAATTTCCTTTCTAATATATGTTAATTGACTAAAATGCCCTTATACTAAATTTATGTGATTATATGTACATGGTACCCTATTGTAGTATCATAGACCCTTAGATCATGACATTTGATTCTATTCTATCCGGTGGTCTAGATTTGTGCATTTTGGCACACAATAGTTAGTAAAAACAAAATAACCTAAGCATATATATATATATATATATATATATATATATATATATATATATATCAATTGATGTAAGAAAAGAAAAAAATCACATACCGTGATTTTAGAAGTAAATTTTACACCAAAACTTTTTTCAACTCCAACCAAACACTAAAATTTTACACTAAAACATCCCTATATTAATAATCCCTATATTAATAAAAGAATAGATTTAATATTCTTTTGACATGTGTCACTCTAATACAACTCTTCATTAATATTATGTCGCGTGTCATGAAGATATATTAGGCTAATCATTATCACAATTGAAGATGAATGAACAGTTGATATTTGGATTCTCTTGTATTTTCTTTTCGTTCAAGCTTTCGATTGGAAAAGAAGAGCAGTAGCTTCGGTTTTTGATGATTCTGGGTAAAACAGGTAAGAGGTGGTGATAGTGTTCGAGTTTTCGAAGGTAGTATCCTGTAGATTTCAAGGTCTTTGGGTGGACTAAAACGAAGAAGGCAGCATCTGAGTTTGTTTAGAGGTGGTGCGAGTTTGTTTGGAGGTGACGTGAGAACGAGGAGGTTACGAGGGTGATTGAGGCTTAAATATGGCTGGAAAAATCCATCCCTGCAGGGCCTGGAAAATAGGTTAGTTTGGTGATGTTTCTTGGAGCAAAGCAAAGCAGCAAGAGGTGGTTCCGACTTGTCAGTGAGCAGAAGCATTTTTTTGTTGGTTCCTTTTATGATTTTTGTTGCAGGTTTTTAGATGGAGAGGATGATGAATAGTAGCATGTGAGGGGTTGTTTGGTTGTTGGCTAGAAAAAGGCAGTGCATAAGGGGAAGGTACAGCAGGTCTCCGGTTAGACCTAGAACGGAAGCCATGAAGAGATGGACAGGGACAGAGTCAGAATTTTAGGATAAGAGGAGCTTATATTGTAATAAGATATTGAAATATTTTCATATCCAAATATCATAATAGAGTATAATAATATAGTATGTGTAATTCAAAAAGAAATTGATACAGAAAAAAATTCATTTAAATAGCAATTATATTCATCTTTGTAAATAACAATCTTTAAAATTTTCAAACGATCAAAATAATATTTGCCATCTATTAACCTATTCCTATTAAAAAGAACCAGTTAGAAAACAGATAATATCATATTATGTTCCATTTTAGAAGAATGTTCCATTTTAGAAGAATGCAATTAAATAAAATTTATAAAAATATACAAAGTAGTATTTGACTTTAAGTTCATATATAATTAAATTATTAATTACAAGTTACAATATATATATATATATATATATATATATATATATATAACTAGACGAATTCTCGCGTGTGGCACGACGAAGATTAAAAATATATTGTTAAAATATTGAAAAATATATGTTTAAAATGGTTATGTTATTGACATTAACTTTGAGATAATATTTTTACACTAATATATATATATATATATATATATATATATATATATATATTGTTGGATTAATGTCTGAGTCCATAACTATATTTGGTATGTACTTGACCCGACCCGGCATGGTCCATTTGGGTTGCACTTCACCGACACTATTTATATGGATAGTCTTTTGAGAATAGCATATTTATGATTTATATTAATATATTATAACTTCTAATATATTAATATGGAATCATATTATTTAATTAGTATTGATCAAGACTTAATTTAGAATTAATTAAGTGATCAAAATGAACTAATTAAATATGGACTCTTATATATATTGAATGGGCCAAGTTCATTTAGGTTGGGCTAAGCTTTCATGGATAGTCCATTGAGTGTTTAACCCATGGATCATATGAAATGAAAGGTCATGGGTTTAACCCTAGTCTCCACACTATATAAAGATGTCATTGGTTGGTGAAATTGGCTCTAGTGTGGGTACACTAAGAGGGCTAGCCGATTTCATTAGAGAGAACCAAAGTATTCTTATTCTCAAAGTCTTCCAAGGTGTTTTGGTGATTTGTGATTCCACTTTAGGCTTCCACACTATTAGGGCTAAGCTCTTAAAGCTTGAAGACATCAAGCTACACCAAAAGGTATGTTATCTAACTAGTCTTTGTAGTATAGTTGCCTTATAGTATGCTAGTTAGGATTAAAGCCTTGGAAAGTTCTTATTTGCATGTATAATAGAGAAAACATAGATCCAAGGTTTATAGGGTTGCATGTACACCATAGGAGTGTTAGAATGCTCAAAACCCACCAGTGGTATCAGAGCCTAGGTTTGTTTTCTTGTTACACTTACAAAAACTGCTTAAAAATCGAATTTTGGTGCTGTCTGCACAGCAGACTCGCCAGTCAATAAAGGGACTCGACGAATCCAAGGCAAAATGCATCCTACTCGCCGAGTTTGTTTGTGCACTCGACGAGTTAGACCCCCAGACAGCATATATTCGACTTTTTTGGATGGAATTGGACTAGGAACATTACCCTAAGATGTTTTTGGACTTATAAACTTGTTTTTGATGTGGTAATGTTCATGCTAATCCAATTTCAAAGATAATTGTCAATAGATTCATGTTTTGTATTAGTTTAAAAGTTATGCTAATTACATGAAAAAGTTTGATGTGTATTATCTTTATTCATATGAGTTGCTTAGATTAATAGATAAGTTAATTGATTATGTGTTTTCAATCCATTTTAATCTAAGAGATGATTCTAAAATGTGTTTGTGTAACTTTTCCTCAAGTTACATGAAAGGTCACATTTAAGTTTCATAAAACTCATAAAATTTGGCAATGGTTACAAAAATTGAAGAGTCTTGTCCTCAAGTTTTGGAGGTTCAAGAGTCTCTTCATTAAATAAAATATGTGTAACCTTAGTTAAACTCATAAAGCTTCCATAAGTTATGAATTATGAACAGTCACTTTCTTAATTAGTTTAAAGTCTTCCATAACTTGTCCTCAGTTATGGAACTTGAAGAGTTTTTTAATTAAAACTAATTTAAACACATAAGTTATGAAATTAATTAGTTTTGAATAGTTTCAAAACTTGCCCTCAAGTTTTGGAATTTGAAAAGTTTTCACTTATGAATACTTTAATTTCAAGTTAGCCCTTAGAATTTTAAAAGTTAAAATTCAACCCTTATACTTTACAATATTATAAGTTAATAATATTTATATATATGTATAAGAGCAAGTCAGTCTTACCATTAGTAGGCCTCATTCACGAAGCCGGTCTATAAGGGGGGTATAAGGTTACTGTCTATAAAATGGCATTTTAATGGGTGTCTACTCTCACCCACCGCTTCCTTGACTGGTGGAGGGTCGTTAGCCGAACGGGTAGGACAAAGACTATAAATTCTCCCTTCATTAGAAGTATTAATGATAAATACTAAGTAACTAAACCTTTTATAAATACCCAATTTTAGTTACTTAGGAAAATGTGAATAAGGAACTAATCCATGAAATTACACTTTGCACTTTGTTTAAGTCGGTTAGTGGAGCGTGTGTGGTTAACCGGCACACTAACTCGTATTTAACAAGGTAGGAAAAGGGTAACTTAATGTTTATCATAGTATCGATGGAGCGTGTGTGGTTAACCGGCACATCGATTGAGGGGTAAACACTTAAGGGTACCAAGTAATTTGCATGGTTACTTCACACCTTGTTTTGTGATCCTCAACATCCCAGTCACAAAACCTGAAGGGCACACTCGAGATTGAAACATGCCATTGAACAGTTCAATGAATCTCAAAGGATCTAGGAGTTTCAAATCCAATTAAAAACCTAATTAAATTATTTCGTTTTCATGGTGGAAATTGGTGAATCGTCATTCACCTACCTTCAAATATTCTATAGCTTGGATTACGGCATCCCTCTTCCAAGTTATAAAATATTGTGTTGGGTCCTAGCCTTAGTATTTCATATTGGGTGTTATATTAAGGACTTTAAATCAACTGTCTTGAATATCTCCCAAAAGATGTCTAGTTCAGACATCTATGATCTTCCCAAATCTCTTGGAACTTCACTTCCTCCACCTCCTCCAATTATTCTCCCTAACCCACAAGTTCAAGGTCACTCAAGCCCTATTGGGAAGCAAGGTCTTAGTGTGATCACATCTTGGAGATGAATTCACATATTGACAAGCCGGGAGAGTTGGGTGTCAAAGTCTTGAGAAAGTTAGTGGTTCAATCACTTTCTAAGTCACATAATGAGTTCCTTTGGGACTCCTATGAAACAGACTATGACAAGAACCTTAATGATCTTATCTATTTGCTTGGTGCTGTGGAATCAGCAATGATTTGGAAGGCTAGTAAATCAAAGTTTTTTAGAAGATCGACTTCCCAAAACTTTATGGACATTGAAAATGGTGACACTGGAAATCCAGAAAAAGCATTCTCTTCCCAATGGAAAGGGATTGGCCATAGTCAACTCGGTTGACCAAATGGTAAAGAGAAAGGTTAAATCTGAGATTATCCCATGTACCATTCCCAAAGAATCCATATGGTTCTATTGCCAAAAAGGAAAGGGCATTGGTTGCGAAGCTGCCAAATTTACCTGAAAGATCATAAAGCTGGTAAAGTCAATAAGTTTGACTCTACTTCAGGTAAAGTCCTCTATCAAACTCTATTAAGTTTCTATTATGAGATTCTTATTACATGATGTGACTAGGTCACATGTTGATGTTTTAAGAATCAAAGGAAAAATGAAGGAAACTTAAAGAAAGAGTATGTTGAATCTGACCGCGAAGATGGATTTCTATTGCTTGATTGAAGATCAGATTCTTGAGCTACTTCTTAGAAGTTATGATAGATTGCTAGGAAACATGTAATAACATAGTTTTCATTTCACGTTACATTATAAGGAAAAAGTTTTTTCCGCATTTTAAAATAAATAAAAGTTTGTTTTACTTTATTTTTATCTCCTTACAATGACATTCATGAAAACTTGATGTTTGTATGTTAATAGCAATATTGGAAATATGAATTTGATTCTTTCATTTGTGGTTGTGTTTAAATTTACCAAATAAGGAAATATTCTCATCACACGAGTTTAAATTGGACCAAAACTTGGAATCATACAAGTTGTATGTACAGTATGATGAATGAGAACTTTCAGCTTTGGAAAAATAAGACTAGTTCCTTGTTTACATGTATTTGTGAGCCAAGTGAAGGACTAAGGGATCGAGTACACATTCTTGTGCACTGGTCAAGTCCACCAAAAAAGATCGATAAGACTATTCGTCATGATTTACTAAAGTTTAGTAAATATGGTTATACTTATAGGCTTAAGTATAATTCTGAAGCATTGGAAAAAATTTCAGTGTATGGCAGAACGAATGAGAAGAATCAAAATTAGGCTGAAGGATAAAAGTTTCTCAAATATGAAAAGATGGGAGAGTACTTTAGTATCAGGTTGTGTGATCATCTTAATGATTTGGAAATCATATCACAATCAATCCTCTAAGGAAATCTTAGTGCATTCTTATGACTAAGAAGAGGAATCTTGAATTGTTGGAATTTAAATCAAGAAGATGAGTCATACTTCGTTCCAAAAACAAGTCTTAGAGTCATACTCCAAGACTGTAAGTTGAGTGACATATATTAAAGAAAGGTTTAAAACACTTGCCAAATGTAAGAGTAAAAGTGTCCTACTCTTGTACATTTGAAATTGGTAAGTTGTGATGTTTTGGATAAAACAAAGACCAACTTAGGCCAATTGTGTGAAGTGTTTGTCTTGATAAAGAATCCGCACTATCTCTTGAATATTTGACAATATAGTCTTATATGTCAAGAGGACAGTGGGAGTCTTAAAGATCCTGAAAATAATTTCAAGATCTAATCAAGAATAAAAACCTATATTTCATCACTAGTACACAGCTAAAGGTTTATAACCTATCGTGTTGACATTTCTATGCCCATTCCAGTTAAGTTGGCTATACATTTGAGTCCTACATGTTCTCAATTGTTTGCATAGCTACTTGGAAGCAATGGCAGGCCCTTGAGCTGCCAGGTGGCAAGAAGTTAAGATTGCACAAGTTCAATCTATATGAGTTAGGATTTGTCACTAACTTAGTCTTGTAATTATGGTTTTGACAAATTCACATGGATAAGAACACATACACCATAAAATCTAAGTGCCATAAGGTTTCTCTCCGATTCATGAAAATGATGGTGAGGAAATTCTTTCACTAAGTAGATTTTAAGTAGATAGCAATTGTGATATTTGCAGTTCTCAAAGTCGTTAGTGGAGCATGCGTGGTTAACCAACACACTAACATTGACTTATGAGAAATAGCAAAAGGTCTAAACAAAATTCGACTATGATTACGACATCCCTTTTCATAGTTCTGAAATAGTTTAGAAACACCTGTGGGCTATCCAAGATAAGGTGTATAAATTTGATAAAGCCTTATCAAAGCAATCTAGTATCTAAAATCTGAACTTTGGTAAGAATGTCAATAAAGTATTGACTTCTAGAGGTCCAACTGTTTTCTGGATACATGTCAAAGCTAGTGGGAGCATAAGTGTTATGCTAATAATCATCATGTTAGTGGGAGCATGATAATTATGATAAGAATTGCAAGTTAGCGGTGTTAATTATAGAAAACAAAAGTTTCAATTCGTGAGGTTACAAGGGTTGAAAAAGTAGTTTGGCTATAATTAAAGGAGAGGATATACTTCATTTCAGTTCTAAAGGATTAGATTGAGACCTTAATCATCTTTAGTCACGAATATATATATATATATATATATATATATATATATATATATATATATATATATATGAATTTCATGTTAGATTGGTTCAACTTAAGGAAATTCTATATATTGTGCTCTCAAAATTCGATTATGATTACGACATCCCTTTTCATAGTTAAATTTTGAGAATAAGGCAAAAGACTGGTATAGAACCATGTCTTTATGTGAAACATCATGAATCGTGTCCTATTTACTTTGGGTACAAGATCGATTACATGTGCTATAATATTTATCCTTTCTGAATTTTCAAATGCCTTGGGGCATTAAGGAGGAAAATGTTGAGAATTGGATATGACTAAAGTAATTAAGCAATTGTCGAGGACAATCTAAGGTTTACCAAAGATTGGTTGGTCAAGGACAGTTCAGAAGTGGTGGTCAAAATGGGAATATAGAGTTGTCTTTATAGGTGGAAGCAATCTGTGTAAGGTTAAAGAAACTTAATGCAAGAAGCATGTTCAAAGCAATGCGCTTTGAATCTAAGATATCATTTCCATGGAATTGCTCTCCATTGGGATACTCTGTAATGATTGTTGCCAAGCCTTTGTGGCTTTGTACATAATCATTACAAGAGGAATAGTGCATATAAGTTTAAAATCTAAACAGATTTCGATAAATGATAGGAATTTGGAATTCTTACATTTAAGACAAGGAATTAGGAGTGTGAAAAGAGAATCATTGAAATTATGTTCAATTGATCTAATTCACAAAGAAAAGGATCATAGACACACATAGAGTTCATACTTGGTGTATGGCAAAGCTATTGTTTAGAAAACATAGTGTACATGCTTGGAGCATGGGACACCTAGTGTTTTTTATATCAAGTATAAAGTTGATAAAACTGAAACAATGAATAATCAGTAATCAATATGGTGATAAAAAGAAAGTGTTTTATTTATACTCATAGGTTTTGATACCATATTAGATTCATTTATTCTTGTGTTTCACTTTGCATGTTTTGACTTCCATAATAACTAAGTGATTCTTTCGGAATGACTAAGTTATTCAAACCATCCACAGTCGGTCATATGTTGGAAGTAGATATGAATCAAGATTGTCATGGGTTGGCTTGTAGAGGTCCAAGTTGGTGGACAAAGTTGTGCTACAACACTCATGAGTGCTCATAAGTTCTGAGTATTGGATTCCACCCGCGCTCATTTGAATCACTTCATGGATTTTATCACGAGTGATCATGAGACAATAATATCTTATATTCTTCAAACCTAGAGATATGAGTTGTTACTATGAGTTGATAGTACATTGATTGCACAAAAACACATTAGGAACTCAATGTTATAAAACGTGCCTTTGTGTATGATTCAACAAGTAGTAGAACAAGCCATATGATTTAAAGTTTATCCATTCCTTTTACCTTCGGGATAAAAGCGATATCTGTGGGCCCCTCGATGATTTAATGACGACACATGTGAGTGCTTGGCCAAGCCATGACTGATTTGATTTGTTCAATCAGTCAGTCGTCATGAATCAGAAATTGGGAAACAATAAATGGACAGAGAGAATGATTATAATCCATGTCTCAGTCCATATGATATCTAGAATAAAGGAATATATGATCCCTTATCTAATGGACAAGTCATTTACAAGGTCAGAGTTCGACAGCGACTTTAAGAGCTACGATTGCCAGTTAGGTTTTGAAGTCATACTCAATAATAGTTTTAGACTTATCCAAGTGGGAGACTGTTGGATTAATGTCTAAGTCCATAACTATATTTGGTATGTACTTGACCCGACCCGGCATGGTCCATTTGGGTTGCAGTTCACCGACACTATTTATATGGATAGTCTTTTGAGAATAGCATATTTATGATTTATATTAATATATTATAACTTCTAATATATTAATATGGAATCATATTATTTAATTAGTATTGATCAAGACTTAATTTAGAATTAATTAAGTGATCAAAATTAACTAATTAAATATGGACTCTTATATATATGGAATGAGCCAAGTTCATTTAAGTTGGGCTAAGCTTTCATGGATAGTCCATGGAGTGTTTAACCCATGGATCATATGAAATGAAAGGTCATGGGTTTAACCCTATTCTCCACACTATATAAAGATGTCCTTGGTTGGTGAAATTGGCACTAGTGTGGGTACACTAAGAGGGCTAGCCGATTTCACTAGAGAGAACCAAACTTATTCTCAAAGTCTTCCAAGGTGTTTTGGTGATTTGTGATTCCACTTGAGGCTTCCACACTATTGGGGCTAAGCTCTTAAAGCTTGAAGACATCAAGCTACACCAAAAGGTATGTTATCTAACTAGTCTTTGTAGTATAGTTTTCTCATAGTATGCTAGTTAGGATTAAAGCCTTAGAAAGTTCTTATTTGCATGTATAATAGAGAAAACATAGATCCAAGGTTTATAGGGTTGCATGTACACCATAGGAGTGTTAGAATGCTCAAAACCCAACATATATATATATATATATATATATATATATATATATATATATATATATATATATATAGGTTCAGGTTCATTTGAGACCATTCTAATTTTGTGAGACCGTGAGACCAAATCTAAAAATAATTTTAAAATGCAAAATAAATGGAAAAGTCCAAAAATTCTTTTTTTAAATATTATTTTCGGAACTTGAATTAACTAAAAAAATCCCGTTTTTTTTGAAAAACACGTGAAATATTCTAAATAGAATATTACACTGACATATTCTAAAAAATAATTTTAAAATGCAAAATAAATGGAAAAATCTAAAAATTCTTTTTTTAAATATTATTTTTGGAACTTGAATTACCTAAAAAAAATAAAAAATAAATAAAAAAAATCCCATTTTTTTGAAAAATACGTGAAATATTCTAAATAGAATTTTACACTGTACATATTCTAAAAATAATTTTAAAATGCAAAATAAATGGAAAAATCAAAAAATTCTTTTTTTTTAAATATTATTTTCGGAACTTGAATTAACTAAAAAAATAAAAAAAAAATAAAAAAAAAATGCATCTCACGGTCTCACAAAATTAGGCCGTCTCACATGAACCTAACTATATATATATATATATATATATATATATATATATATATATATATATATAATTATATACTTATAAAGCTTGCATTTTTTCTTGAACCACATTAATTTGAAACTTCCATGCATTTTTTTCTTTCACCACATTCATTTGAAACTCCCATGACTTTTCAATTTCTTTCTAATAATTATTATAAGTTGGTTAATAAGGTTAAATAAATATCAAACCTAAAGTGTAATCATATATAAACTAAATTTCAATATTAAAAACATATATTTTCTTCTACTTATAAAGTTTGTTTTTCACTTTTAACATATTATACTTAATTTATTAGGTCTAATATATTGTATGTAAACCATTATCATTTTAGATTAAGCTACAACTTTTGATCAATTTGTATAAAATAATTAAATTGTTAATTTGAATATAACCTTAGAAGATCAACTTAAATATAACATTTAGTTCAACTTAAACCACCGAAAAGATATTTTATAAATAGTTAAAAGTGATAAATTGTAGTGTATTTCTAATAATTATTATAAATTGGTTAATAAGGTTAAATAAGTATCAAACCTAAAGTGTAATAAAAAATAAACTAAATTTCAATATTAAAATAATATTTTTACTTCTACTTATAAAGTTATGTCTTTAACTCTTAACATATTATACTTAATTTATTAGATTTAATTTGTTGTTGTATGCAAACCATTATCAGTTTAATGCTACAAGTTTTGAACTGTATGGACAAAATACTTAAATTGTTAATTTAAATATAACATTACAGGATCAACTTCAATTTAAATTTCAGTTCCACTTAAAAAAACCCAAAAAATATTTTGTGAATAGTGAAAAGTGATAAATTGTAGTGCTAAATACAAAAATTAATTTGTAATATCAATTAACTATAATATTTCCTAAAGTTATTTTTATAATCGTTAAAAGTTTTGAAATAGGTAGCTTAAAATAACTTACAATAAAAATAGTTAAAAATAACTCTATATAAATGATTATATTGTTACCCTTAAAAAATGTTTGATGTTTTAAATAATTACATTGATAAAAATTAAAACGTTAAGCAAATAAATTTTAAAAATGAATTAACAATAACAACTATAAATAATATTAAATCATATATTATATTTAATTTTATTCATGAGTAACCCGCAGGTAGAGGTCATTCAAAAGTTTGAGATTATGCAGTTTTAATAGATGTATATATTATCATATAATTCAAAATCATACTATATCAAATTAGAATACGAATTATTATAACAAATTTAACAACGACACTATTGTTATATTTAAAAAAAACATATATTTGTAAATATTTCAACTATATAGATGCTTCTGCGCAACGCGCGAACATTCGCCTAGTATATATATATATATATATATATATATATATATATATATATATATATATATATATATATATATATATATATATATATATATATATTATATATATTTATATATATCATCTCTATAGTAATAAAAGAGTAGCTCTTTTGTCATGTGTCATCATATTAGATATTTTAATTAATGTGTTGCCACTTGTCAATCTATTAGTTTTCCATTTTAAATTTATTAGACCTCCTCATTAATGTGATTCTATTTTAAATTTTAAATTTTAAATTTTAAATTATTGTTTTCATTAATTCACAAATAAAAACATCTAATATATATTAAAAATTAATTTTATATATTTATTTGAATCAATGATTATAATTTCACATAAATAATAAAAAATATCTTTTAAATTAATAATTTATTTAAAATAACTTATTAATAATTTTTAGTTTTTACTATAAAAGTTTGATTAATTTTATAATCGTGGTTCCCACGGGTTATAAACTAGTTACTGTATATAAAAGTCCCTTTTATTCTGGTGTCGTCTACGTCCTTTTTGTACATTTCCAATGACGCCATGTAACCCTACAATGGAACGACGCGAGGCAAATAGATTAAGGTGAATCGATACATTTTTTTCCACCGCTTCCTGAAAACGGTGTATCTAATGGACACGGCCTCTTATATTCTTTTTGATGACGATGGGTATATATATCCTCTTATCTCCATTCAAGAACCGTCCTTTTCAATTGCTTTTCAATTTGTCATACGTCTTCTCTGTTTTTTGATTGTCAAGTAAGAATTAACTCCATTATTTATCTTTAGTTTCTGTTGCCGTTCTTTTGAAACCCTAGCTTTGCTGGGTTTTTGATTTGTTTGAAAATCATTTAAATTTCAAATATTGTGGCGATATGGTTATAGAATGTGGTCTATCTCCTTCAAATCGTAAATTAGGCGAGGATGTTTTTTATTTCTTCATTTTGGCCGTTTAGAATTTTCTTGGGCTGTTAATAGAACCTGCATCAACATTCTGTATTTCTTTTTTTAAAGTTGAGCTTTTTACTTTCAAGAACAACTATTTTGTTGCAAAAGTTTAATCTTTAATTTTACATCCTCCATTCTTCGATTGTATATTTTTTGCATTATATAAATTATTATAAGGAAGTTCATATTAATCAAGGAACCTTTTGGTGAATTTTGAAATATTTTGTAAGGTCTTCGATCAAGAAAAGTTTAGGAAGACTATTAGTACATAAAGATTGTTGAGATGGCTCGTATTCAAAGAAAATCAATGAAGCAAACACTTGAGTTTTTTTAATGTTCCTTTCAAAATGTCTTTTCATGTGATTTTCTAGATATTTAGTAAATATTGAAACCTTTCATTGATCTGATTACGGACTTACGATTTTGTAACATGAAATTTGTTAAAATTTTCTAAATAAAATTTTGTGATCAAGTGAAGAGAAGGTTTTTTCATTAAATATGGTATTTGAAGTTTGTGTTGCTAAATACATCTTCATAATTTGATAGTATTTTTATGGAAATATTTTTTCTTTACTAGACCTTCTAATAAATTATAACAAGAAAAACATGTTTTTAAGTAATGAAACAATATGGATGCATCTTTTAAGGAAAGTTCGATGAATAATTGATTAAATTCCATGAAAAAGGAACATTAAAGGTTGCTAATATAGAAGTTAATCACTCTATGATTCCTACATAAATAGGAGTTTTTTTTGGATGCATATATCCTTTTTAACAAAAGGCCTTAAATAAATTTTTTTTGTGGAAATCATAATTGTTGGCTTGTTAGAAAGCTAACGTGTGACCTTAATATGAAGTAATTATGTAGTCATCTTGTGATGGAAACAGGAGAGGATATGCTAATTAAGTGGTTATGTAGCTTGAAGGGTGAAGGATTTTGCTGGCACATTTAGTCATGTAGGTTTATTTTAATCTCTACCACAACATTGTTTTTTGTTTATGGCGGTTTGAAGCTTGGCCAATTCCATTTTGATTCAAAACAAGCACAATTAATCAATTTGTTTTTGCTTTTTTCTGATTTACTTGGTTTTCTAGATTATAGTCAACAGGTTCACTATATAGTACTAAAAGAAGATGTAAGAAAATCCAATTATGAATTGGAAACTTCATTATCGAAACGGCTTCCATAAAGGTGGTTGACAAGATGCTTCTGGTTTTTGCAAGGTAAAGTGTTGAAAACATATAAATTTATTGTAAAAAAAGCCAATGAAAGGTCTTTTAAAGCTCAAACACATCAAAAGGAAACCCGTTTTTTAAGTTTTATTTTTATTGTTTTTACTCAATGGTATGCGAATTTTGCACAACCCAACCCAAAATAAAGTTGTTTCTATTTTGCTTTTATGAAAAAAAACACCATTTTAATCTTTTATTCATCCCTAAGCTAAGCAAAATTGATCATATGAAACAGGAGATGCAGGACAGTTTGTTCTTAAACATCATATGATCTTCAAATTCCACTTACAAAGTGAAGCTCTAATTGTGTTTAAATAAGTTTTTGTCATGTATTACCGATACTCTGCTTCTTCTTAAACTTAAGGTAGTTTCGACATGGTTATGAAGATTTATATACGTAATTTATTAATTTTAAATTCATACAGGAGTGTGAAGATTCATCTACTATCAATAACTAAATGTAAATGATGAGTTTTAAATTCATACAAGAATGTAGATATTGAGCTACACACATTGTCATTATTTTGATGAGGGTAGAGATTCATCTAACATACATGAGTGTAGAGATTCAGAAGTAATTGATCTTTTTAATAAGCAATAAGTTTACTATATACATGTTGTATTTGTTATTATTTGACTTTTATATTTTATTTAGGATAAATATACTCAAGCATTCAAGCATTCAAAGTATGTCTTAGTTAGCACTATTTTACTGCAAAATGCTCTTGACCAGCACGATATTAGTAAGTTCTATAATCAACGATCTCTCTACATTGAATCGACTTCTAACTCTTAAAAATCCATCCATTTATAGTATTTTTTACATGTTTAGTTATGTGCACGTTATACTTTAGATAACGGTAAAAGAAATACCCAATTACCCTCCGTCTCTGTGGGTCATGCTTAGCACGGGCCTAAAACTTTTCTAGTGTGTGTGTGTATATATATATATATATATATATATATATATATATATATATATAATCTCAATTATTTTGAACAATAATATTTATTGACATCAAACCACATTCCTCATTAATATAATTAAATATAATTATCTATTTATTATTATTTTTAACAATTATTATTATCAATTAATTATATTTTTACTTATTCGATAATTTTCTAATTTCAATAATGATGTTCATTTAAAATACAATTTATTTATAACTAAATGTAATTTATAATTTGATGTTATTATCATTCATTAATTTTAAACCACTTATTATTAATAATAAGTTAAAGAAGACTTTTAAGAATTACTTAATATTATTATTAAAATGTGAAACATACACTAAATAATAAAGTGATACGATAGACAATTTGCATTTCAAAAGAGATTTGCATGGATAATATGACATATCCATGTAATTTGATGTTATTATTTATAAATATTGCTTATTAATTTTAAAACCACTTGTTATTATTAATAAGTGAACGAAACTTTTAAAAAGTACTTATTATTATAATTAAAATGTTAAACATATACCAAATATAAAGGGATAAGATAGACAATTTGCATTTAAAAAAAGGCTTACATGGATAATATGGATAATATGACATATCCATGATTTTTAATTAATTATTGTTTTGAAGCAACATGAACATACAAACGTGTATACAATACTTAATTAAATATTATATATATCACCTTTCATAACATATGATCGATAACATGAATATAATCTAATTTACATTAAAATTTCAACCACAACATACAATGATATTCTTAAAAGAATACTTAAATCAAGAAAATACAAAAAAGAGTTAGCATATAACAAACTTACAAATTAAAAACTTCAACATAATAACATAGCTCAAAAAATTGTTCAAAACCCTCAAACCAAGACAAAAAACTTTAAACTTGTATAGTAAAGTATCAATTAAATGTTTATTAAATAGTTTATATAAGTTATAAAACCTTTGAATTGTTAATCATTATTAAGAGACTTTTGAGTGGTATTCATTAAAATAAGAGGTTTCAAATGCATGAGGTTTAAGGAACAATGCTAGCTTTATAAGTATGTATGATATGATGAGGTTTAAAAAATTTCAGTTTTATTGATTAGAAAATTAAATTTAATAACAATATAGCCAACAACTTCATATTTGACGAGTTGACATAAATAAGGTATAAAATCAATAGGCTATTAAAATAAAAGCATTTGGACAGAGGCAATGTCATTTTTGATAGATGTGGACCTCAATTAGTCATAATTCTCACAACGTCATTCTTTTCACATAAAACAATTGTTTTTATAAAAATAATTGGGAAGGGCTTACTTTAATAGTTACCGATGTGGGATAAATATTTACTCATAGGCTTATTTTATATATAAGAGAGCTATTCTTTTTAAAAGATATTGAGGGGGGCAAAGTGTTTCCACCCCGCCCTACCCCTCCCCTGGAGATGGAGAGGACGATGAACAATAATTGTTGATTTTTTTTTCCGGTCATCTTTACCTCATAATAGGTAGAACCGGTTACACAATGGATTATAAGAAAGAAAAGTCAATTAAGATGGTATTATGTGAACGATTTGTTAAGTTGCTTGATATACTTCAATGGTGTATTATGTACAAAATTGAAACTTAATTACCCTTTTAAGTCATTAGCCTTAAGTTATAATGTAAAAATGATTTGGTGTAGTAATTGAGCGACCGCCATATTTAAAGGCCAAAGGTTTTCAACACAAATTAGTGTCTCATTTGGTGTGCGATTGGAGTGATTTGGACCTCGATCCCACGATAATAGTAATAGTGGTCCGTTGGAGTCCTCTTAGTGCCTATTATTTTCAACACAAAATATCAAAATTAGTGTCTCATTTGGCATGTGATTGGAGTGATTTGGGCCTCTATCGCACAATAATAGTAATAGTGGTCTGTTGGAGTTCTCTTAGTGCCTAGCTATTATTTTCAACACAAAATTAGTGTCTCATTTGGCGTGCCATTGGAGTGATTTGGGCCTCTATCCCACAATAATAATATTAGTGGTCCGTTGGAGTCCTCTTAGTGCCTATTATTCTTTTTGTGTGTCAATTGATAGGTGACTCTTTTGTGTTGTCCACTAACCATGTGAAAGCAACATATACCTAACATCTTCGTCGTTCAACCCTCGGTCTCTTCCATCAGGTAAGTTGTTGGATTATCTCAGCTGTTCATTCTCGATCATCTCTCTCTCTCTCTCTCTCTCTCTCTCTCTGTCTCTCTCTCTCTCTCTCTCTCTCTCGATTTCTCTTCTCCATTTTCTGTTGACTGATGTTTCTCTGTTTCTTTTTTTTTTTCCTTATTTTTTTTTTGTTTTAAGGGAACGGTACTGCCTTTTTGTTTCCATTGAGAAAACCTCAATTGATTCCATAAATTAGAGTTGTTTCTGGGTTAATGTTTACGTTGGAAGTTGGAACTTTTCTAAATGGTATCATAAGTCTGTTTAAGAAGTTAAATCTGAATAGGATTGGAGGAATTGTCTCAGTTAGACATAAATAGAAGTTGTTCAATAACTGAAGGGAATATGATATGCATGAATCCTCGTTAAATTAGGGTTTAATTCAATGTTTCTGAATATAACAACTCGTTTACATTCTGATTTGTTGTTTAGGAAATAATGCTTTGAAAAAGGTCTTGCACTATCTGTACAAAATAATTACAGTACAGTTATGGTTGTTTTTGACAAACGTATTTAAGTCTCATGGTCGCATCACATTGATTTTTAGTTTAAAATTACAATAATTCTCAAACAAACAACCTGTTATTCTACATCACTTTTAAATAAGGGTAAAATGGTCATTTTCTCTTATTCGAATGGTTCATTTAATCCAAAATACAAAAACAATTAGCGTTATTTTATCCAATACATTCTCTGGAGATTCATCATTTATCACTCAGCACTTAGGCCCTTAGGGGCTGATTCTTTATGACTTAATAGGCTTAATAAATTAAGCCCTTGATCTGGAAAGCTAACTATATATGGTTGTTTCTTTTTGACATGACATGTTAAGCCAAAAGACACATAATGTTTCCAGGCTCTAATTCATTACCTATTTACCATTTGTGCTTTTTCCTAAATGATTTGTGTATTTGATTTTGTTAGTTTGTTTTTTGGGATTTGTATGACATAAGATGAGGACCAAAAGATATCACAAGATGAAAGTAATGCTTCCATATTGATAAAAATAAAAGGAAAAAAAAGACTTTGTTCCTACTATTTAAAAAAAAAACAGAATTTATTATTTTTTAGGCCTGTAGTTGACGCCATCCACTTAAATCCTTCATTTTCAAAGTTGGCACTATATAAACTTGCATGGGGCATCTTCAAATATTCATCAATACAAACAAAAAAAATCACCAATTAAGATTTGCATTTACAATTTTACATCATGCATCCTTGTGTTTTTTTAATATTCTCACTTCTCTTGTTATGTCTCGAGACTACAGCTGCCAACCAATTGGCAGCAGTGGGAGGAGGAGATGATAATGGCAGTGTGAAGAAGTGTATTGAGAAGGAGAAAGATGGTCTCCTTCATTTCAAATCTCTCCTTCAAGACCCTTCTGATCGCCTCTCTACGTGGACAGCTGAACAAGACAACTGCTGTGAATGGAGTGGAGTGACGTGCAACAACCAAACAGGTCATGTCACAGAGCTTGAAATTGTGTCCTGTGGTCTTGTAGGTGAGATTAGCCATTCATTGGTTAACTTAACCTACTTGAATCTTCTTGATCTTTCCTCCAATTCTTTTCATGGAACCATTCCCACGATCATTAGTTCCTTGACTCAATTAAGGTACCTTGACCTTGGCGGCAATAATCTTAATGGAACCATTCCCAGATCCATTGGTTCCTTGACTCAATTAAGGAACCTTTCTCTTTCATCTAACTCTCTTTATGGAACCATTCCCAGGTCCATCGGTTCCTTGACAGAATTAAAATACCTTGACCTTTCATCTAATTCTCTTTATGGAGCCATTCCTCCAGAGTTTGGAAACCTCACCAACTTGCAATACCTTTACCTTTCGTATGTTGGAATGTGTAGACTTGAGAACCTTGAGTGGTTGTCTCCTCTATCTCATCTGGAGGGACTTGCAATGGATGGGATTTCACTGGCCAAAACAAATCATTGGGTAGATGTTTTTCTCAGTCTCCCGAAACTCTCGCTTTTAAGTTTATCGGGATGTGAGCTGTCACAGGTCATTTATCCATATTCTTCACAAATTATCAACTCTTCTTCCTCATCTATTAAATACCTTTTTCTTGGAGACAACAATCTCACCTCGTCCATATATCATTGGTTGTTCCCATTAACCAGCAATAGCCTTGTCCGATTTTATCTCTCTGGCAACATGTTAGATGGGATACCCAAATATCTTGGTAACCTCTGTAGTTTGGAACGTTTTTACTTCTATAACAACTCTGGTGTTATCAAATTTCCTGATTTTCTCAAAAACTTGTCAGGATGCACATCGCTTTCATTACAATGGTTGTATGCTCCAACAAACCAATTTACAGGGTCATTGCCTGATGACATCCAAAAGTTCACATCCCTAACACATCTGTCCCTCTCTGAGAATCAGTTAAAAGGAACTATAAGTAAGAACCTGTGGGAACTGCCCAACCTTAAATATCTTGATCTTTCCGAAAACTCACTCCAAGAATTTCCTTCCTCAGATTATATGTCAAACCGTTCTCATATAGAATCTATTCAACTAAGCTCTTGCAAACTAGGGCCTCTCTTCCCCAAATGGATTCAAAAATTGAAAAATCTTATCAGTATTGATATTGCAAATAATGGTATTTCAGATACAATTCCTCTCGAGTTTTGGGACTCATGGCCTTCCCGGTTAACATTCCTGAATCTTTCTTTCAACAACATAAGCGGGAAAGTACCAGATCTCTCATCAAATTTTGACAGCAATTCAGTGATAGATTTAAGCTCCAACAACTTTGATGGTCTAATAACTAATGTCTCTTCCACTGTGGCATTACTAAATCTTTCCAGAAACAAATTTTCTGGAGCAATCTCCTTTTTATGTGAGGTTGTCCATGGCTTTTTAGTTATTCTTGACCTCTCCCATAACTTTCTAAGCGGACAACTTCCAGATTGTTTGTGGCATTTCAAAGAACTACAGGTTCTTAATTTAGAACACAATAATCTGTCTGGAAGGCTTCCTGCCTCTCTTGGATCTATGATTAAGCTAGAGGCATTGGATTTATACAAGAATGAATTCTCCGAAGAATTTCCTTTGTCTGTTAAGAATTGCACGAGCTTAAAATCATTGAATTTGGGGGCCAACAAGTTTTCTGGTAATTTGCCTGTTTGGATTGGCGAGAGCTTATCTGGGTTGTATGTTCTTATGTTAAGATCAAACAACTTCTCTGGAAACATCCCTTTACAATTATGTCAATTAGCAAGTCTTCAAATTCTAGACTTGTCCGTGAACCATTTCCATGGAAGAATCCCCTCATGTTTGAGTAATCTTACGATCATGGTGCAACAAGGATTCTCTCAACTACAGAATTTAGATCCTGACGATATGTTAATAATATATTCATATAATGTTGACCATGTGATGATCCAGTGGCAAGGAACTGAACGTGAATTCATCAGAAGTAATATGAAGTTGTTGAGGAGCATCGACCTCTCAAGCAACAACTTAACAGGGGAAATCCCATATCAGATCACCAATCTTGATGAACTCATTGCACTCAACTTATCAAAGAACGCTCTACTTGGAAAGATTCCATGGAAAATTGGTCAGATGAAAAACCTTTTAATTTTGGATTTATCTAGAAACAAATTTTCTGGAGAAATACCATCAAGCATGTCTCAAATGACTTGGCTAAATTACCTAGACGTCTCAGATAATAGTTTGTCAGGGAGAATCCCATCCAGCACACAACTTCAGACCTTTGACCCTTCAAGATACGAAGGGAACTTAGGGCTTTGTGGACCTCCCCTTACCAAAAAATGTCCTGGAGATGAAGAATCGGGAATACAACATAGCATTGGTGAAAGTGAGGGTGAAGGTATAGACGAACTTCAAGGTTGGTTCTATATTGGTGGGGCCATTGGTTTCATCACTGGATTTTGTATAGCATGTGGTGCTTTGCTTCTCAACGGTCGTGGAAGATTTGCTTTTTTTATGTTTCTTGATAGCTTCGAAGATTGGGTTTATGTGAAGGTGGTTGTGTTAATTGCAAATTTGCAAAAAAGATGAACATAGATAGTCATGTAAAACCATGTTTCATTTTTGTATTTGGCATGGGTTTTTAAGTCCCAGTTATCAATAAAACTGCCACCAACACCACGGGTGGCCAATTTTCACCCCTATGTGAAATAAGGCATCATGAAAAGTTTATATTTTCTATTTATATTGAAGAAGGTTCTTTTAAAAAAGTAATAGTAATAACCATTAAGGGTATAATAAAAAGGGGAAATGACTTCTTAAGGTAACCTTTAGCGACGAGACTGGCCTTTAGCGGTGACACTAGATAATGTCGTTGCTAAAGGTTATTGTCGTCGCTAAAGGGCTTCCACCAGCGATCCTTTTGTGCTACACGCCATTTGATTGTGACTGTAGGCTGCTATAGTGATCCATCAGTTGGGGTTTCATCTAGTGAGAAGTAATAGCGGCGACACCAATTGCGACATGTCGTCGCTATTGATAGCGATCCGCGTGAATGTCATCGTGACCATTCAATTGTTTTTAGATCGGACGGCTACTAGGCACCAAAGAATAGCGCATGTTTTTCCCTCCAACTTGTCGCCGCTAAAGGTACCGTCCTTTTGACCACTCCTTCGTCCCGGACGACTCAGTTTCTGCGTACCCCTCCCTCTCGCAAAGCTCCGACGACCAAGGTCCTCTGCTGCGTTTTTCCGGCGTTCTACACCAACACAAACCACCACTAACATAGATTGCTTCCAGGCTTTCATTTTCCGGTGTTTTCTGCCAATTTTCGGCGTTTTCCAGCGACAATAAACCTCTGGTGAGGTGTGTTTTCTCTTCCCTTTTCTATTTCTCTTGTTTTCTGTCCAATATTTAACCCTAATTTCATTTTTTTTGTGATTGTAAGTAAACTCTGGTACCACCACAGCACCACCGTTTTCATCATTTTTCGGCGAGTGGTCGAATTTTCCAGCAACAACTTTCCTTTTGCCAGCAACAACAGTTTTTTTTTGTTTTTTTTTGTTTTTTTAGGTTTTTTTGTTTTTTTTTTTTTTTCAGTTGTTAATGTATATGAAATGTATATATTTTGGTATGTGAAATGTGTACATTTTGGTATGTGAAATCTAGATATAATGTATGAATATGTATGTAAAATGTATATGCAAATGTGTATGAGTGAATATGTATGAAAAAATATATATGTATGTGTATGTATGAAAAAATGTATGTGAAAATGTGTGTATAAGTACATTTTTATGTGAAATATATGTATATATATATATATATATATATATATATATATATATATATATATATATATATATATGAAAAAATGTATGTATATGAAATGTAGACATTTTTATGTGAAAATGTAGGTATTTATATGTAAAATAATATGTATAATTGCATTTGTATGTGTGTATATTGTATCTTATGAAAAAATGTGTTATTATTGGATGTATATGTATGTTATGATAGGATGTTATAATTGAAGAAAAGATGTTATAAATTACAATGTCTTTTGAAGTATTATAATAGAAAAATAAAAACAAAAACAAGTTGATATTAAAAATCAAAATATGGAAAAAAAAAAGATGATATAAATAACAAATATATAATATTATTTAAAGTATAATGCTATAATAAAAATTAAAAATTAAAAATTAAAACGCTAAATCTATTAAGTTATAATTTACTCAAAATAAAAAAAATAAAAACAAATTAAGTTGAGATTAAAAATCAAAATATTGAAGAAAAAAAAAGGAGATATAAATAACAAATATATAATATCGCTTAAAGTACAATGATATAAGAAAAAATAAAAATGAAAAATTACGACGCTAAATCTACTAAGTTATAATTTACTCAAAATAGAAAATTAAAAACAAAAATAAGTTGAGATTAAAAATCAAAATATGAAAAAAAAAAAAAAAAAAAAGATGATATAAATAACAAATATATAATATCGCTAAAAGTACAATGCTATAATAAAAAATAAAAATCAAAATTAAGACACTAACTGTGAACATGAGACAAGAGGCCCTCCAAGACAGTTTGGTGAGGAAGAAATACAAGCGCAACACGCTCGTCTATTGTTTCGTCCACCGGATAAAGTAGCTGCTCAACGAGCTGGTATTAAGAGAAATCATGAGGATTTCGAGTTGAATTGGTCTAAAAAAAGCATATTCTTTGAACTTGAGTATTAGTCTTCTCTGGAGTTGAAACACAACTTCGATCTTATGCATATTGAAAAAAATGTGGGTGAGAGTCTTTTGGGTACTTCTTTGATGAATGATAAGTCTAAAGACACATCAAATGCTCGGGTGGACTTGACAAAACTAAACATTCGGAAAACTCAATGGTTGAAAAAGAGTGGCAACAAGTTCCTTAAACCTCACCCATCTTACTCGTTCACGAAACCTAACCACATTCATTTGTGTAAGTTTATAAGAGATGTGAAACTGCTGGATGAGTTTGGATCTAACATCGGTAAGACATTGAGTGAAACCAATACTAACATTATTGGGCCAAAATCTCATGATTATCACATTCTTATGCAACATTTGATACCCATTGAGTTAAAGGGCTTTTGGGCAAATGTGTTTATATACCAATAGTAGAGCTTTGTATGCTTTTTAAGCAACTTTGCTCAAGAACACTATCGGTGAATGGTATGAAAGAAGCGAAAGCAGCCATTATTAAAATTTTGTGCAAATTAGAAGTGATCTATCCTCCTGCGTTTTTTGACATTACGGTTCATTTAGTTTTGCATTTACCTGATAAAGCTATTTGCGGAGGCCCAATATGTACGAGATGGATGTATCCCTACGAAAGTTATATGAAACAAGGCAAGGCCGGAAGGTTCTATAGCTGAGGATTATGTCGCTGAAGAGGCATTATCATTTTATTCGGTGTACCTTGAAGATGTCGAGACTCGATTCAATTGCCTCGAAAGAAACGAGGATGTTGTCATCGAAGAAACAAAGTTATGGGTGTTTCAGTCTAAGTGTTGACCGGATAGCGCAAAGAAAATGAAAAATCTCAGTCTAGAGGAGAGAAAACGTCTATATTGGTTTGTGCTTGATAGTTGTGAGGAAGTCAGAAAGTATATTGCTTAAGTGTTCTTATCTTTTAATTCATTGTCTGTTTTTAATCTCTCATTTTTCCTCTCTCTCTCTCTCTCTCTCTCTCTCTCTATATATATATATATATATATATATATATATATATATATATTATATATATATATATATATATATATTTCATCAATGTAGTGAATTCAAATCATTATACCCTCAAAATGATGAAAAAACCGAATTCCCTATATGGTTCCTTCATAAGGTCTATGATATGCAAAAACAAAAATCTCCAGAGTTTAACAAGGAGTTATCGGCTCTTTCAATCGGTGCGCATGCGAATGCTTTTACTTACATCGTTTGCATAATGAATGGTGTTAGGTTTAATGTACTTATGCGTGACGCCCAACGATCAACACAAAACTCGGGGGTTCTAACTGAGGGAGAGAATAAGCAAAAATATTATGGTCAGCTAAAAGTGATTATCAAGTTACATTATCCTCATAACTATTCCACCAGACTTTTTCGTTGCAAGTGGTTCGATACTGCAGGAGCTAAATGTGATAATAATTTCACCAGTATAGACCCATAACACGAATTCAGCAGCGAAGATCAACTCATATGTGTTACGCAGGCGAAACAAGTATTTTACATCCAAGAACCTTCTCGAAGTGATGAAAATGACAACCAACGGTGGGTTGTTGAAAATATTAATCACAGGAGAATTTGGGATCAACCGATGAACGATGTTGACCATGATCCCATTGAAAATGTCGACCATGATCCCATTGAAAATGTCGACAATGATTCAACCAATGTCGTTCTTAGTAATGCTTCTTCTAATTTCACTCTCTCAATCGACTTTAACCAGTACTTTCAAAATTCTAAATCTATTGAAGACGATATTGAAGTTGACCCACCAACGAGTATCATCAATGACATGTCTAATTGCGAGACTGATTATGGTGAGGAAGATTCAGATTATGATAATGATGTGTCAACAGACACTAAAGTGTTTGAGGGCGAGAATGATTAAAAAAATCTTTACATTTGACAAGTAAAATAAGGTTTGTATTTGCGGTAATCATATTATATATATATATATATATATATATATATATATATATATACACACACACACAGTTAGGTTCAAGTATAAACCTTATATATTGTGTGAATGTAAGGCTTATTCTCAACCAATCATTTCGTAGGGGTATTATAGTAAAATCCATTGAAGAATTAATTACATAACCAATTTTAAAAACATATAATTTAGGAAAGTTGAGTAATTGTCATCAAATTAAAATCCTTTTATCTTGGCAATTCAAATTACGAGAACGTCTCACCACCATGTCATTTGTGTTTCGTTCACCATCATCACAAGTTCACAACCATACCTAACATCGGCTTAAACCTTAACCATCCAGCATCACAGATTCGTCAAACCTGTCATCACAATTTTGTTTTTTAACCAACAACACCATAACCTTCTTCTTCATGTCAACATCTTTATAATTTCAAACCTCATGTATAGATCTGAAGGTCATCGAAGGAATTGCAATGCATTGGCCTGTTTTTTTGTTTTTTTTCTCTAGAACAATGATGATTGCAATTTAATTTTTGGAGGGCAAAAGTCACGGTTTTCTCTTTTTTTTGTGTGTTTGGTTAACGTCTGCCAACTGTTCGATGATTTGCTCTAATAATTCTGCATTTTTTGTCACCACCACCATTAATAAGTTCTTTTTTTTCTTTATGTTAACTTTTGAGTAATTTATGTTGTTTCTTTTTACATTTTTGTCGATGATATTGGGTCCAATTTGGACACAGAATAAAATCTCATTAAACATGAAGTTACTTTAGTCATTTTACCTTTATTACTTATATTAAGATGCTTCTATGATCGTCCTTGTACCTAATCTGTAGCTTGTCATCCCAATATTTTTTTTCAAGAGCATTAACTGTTGCCTTCAACTTGAATCCAAAAAACATGAATACAATATATGTTGACTTGTTTTTGGAATTGGAGGTCAAAGCTCTCCTTAGTTTATAATATATGTAAATTGATACCCATATCTCTTGGAACTGAACTGGCTATTGTGGCTTCTGGAGTGGTTTCGCAACAACCTAAGTACATCTATAAATATAAACATATGTTATTTAAGGTAAATCGTAACCGTAAAGCACATGATAATCTGAATTAATCATGATTTTTTACAATAAAGTTTTTGGTGTTTTTTCTAAGATAATTAGTTTATATTTTTATCCTAACCAGGGGATTGTTACAATAAATTTCAAGATCCAATACATTTGTGTTGTTTTAAGACGGTGGTTATTGATATTTTTCATATTTCATGTGAAGTTGCTATCATTTGATTTCAGAAACTTGATAAATGTATTTATATATCTTTCCACTACACATCAATTCTTAAGTATTTGGTTCCGTGACAATTTATTTTCCATGGAAAGTATCAGGTGAGGAATTGGAATTTTGATAAAAGAGTAAATATGTGCCGCAAGTTTAGAGAACAATTGTTAAATGTAATTTAGTATTAGATAGTTAGTGCTTTTAGATTTTACTTTATGATTTTAGTTATACTTTAATAATATTTAGAAATGGTTTTACCTTATGATTGCAGTTATACTTTAATAGTATTTAGAAGTGGTTTTATTAAACAGAATCTATGTTATATATTATGAACCAACCAATTATATTCATCTCCATTTAAATGTGAATTGTTTTTTTTTCGTTTGCATAAATGCATATGTTCATATTTATCTCCAATTAACCATGAAGTGTTTTTTGTTTACATAAATGCATGTGTACATATACAACATGTTTATGTGCATATATTTACTTTGCAAGTGCATATATTTGAAAACTGTATCATAGTCTCACTTCAGTTTTGTAAATCTATGTATATATTTGAAAACTTTGAGATTCATTTTTTTTATATCTGTTAATGTTTTAATTGGGTTTTTTTGGTTAAAAACTTAGGATGTATTTGAAGATTATGGGAGCAAGAGGTACAAGAAGTTGATCACGCCCATTGATGCCCACCGAAACAAAGCAGTACAAGCAATATTGAAATCTCTCCATTCACATATTCTTTAAGAATACAACAACATTCTTGAAGAATAAAATATAAAATTATGGAGTTCCAGATCAAGCATGTACAAAACAAAAATGTTTCATGTATTTGTATTTTTTTTTCATGTATTATCCCTGGAGCATGTCTTTTATTCTTTAAAGAATATTAAATAATTCTTCAAAAACGGAAGTTATGAATTTATAATTTATGTCTTATTCTTCAAGAATTTCATTTATACACTTATAATTCTTGTCCTATTCTTCTATTCTTATAAAATGTTTATTTATTTCAAGAATGTTGTTTTTTTTATTGAACCACAAATAAGTTAATTCTTAAAAAATGCTCTCTACAATGGAAATGTATTATTAGTGTAATTCTGCAAGAATATTTGATTCTTTGTTAATTCAAACCAATTATTAATCTTTATTCCCCTAAAAAATCAAGTTAAATTTTAGGATATAACACCACATTCTTCAAGAATGCTCCTTATAACTAAAATTGATTAAAAATCAGATAAAAAGTAAAACGAATACGTGACAAAATAACAGTCAAAAAAATATCCTTAAAATCCGCCCTTATCTGATTTGCCTAAAACTAAAATGTCCAATTCACCCTTCTTGTGGCTTCAATAAAAAAAGTAATTATTTTTTTTCATTTAATTACCATTATGCCATTGTTGATCATAACCATCCGTTCTTTTAGTCTAATGGTCAAATTTGGTCATACATTCATACAATACTTATGATTCACATTGGATCTCATACAATATATATATATATATATATATATATATATATATATATAATGTGTTATAATTTTTTAGGATGTCATTTTTTTTGGATTGCATTGTTCCATCTTATGGCTGCTGTGATGGGACATGGAGGTGACGATGGTGACGAGCCACCACATCCGTTCGGTGGAGGTTTTGGTGATCACCAGAACGATGGTAATTAAGATTTATTCTGATTCATTGTATTTCATATTGTATCTATATAAAAATATTGCAAAAAACCGTTTGATTGGTTTTGCAGGGGATGTGGAGGCAGCAAGGGCTCAAGCCCCTACGGGTATGAATCGGCAGTGTTGGAATGTTGCTATTGACCGTTTCTTAACAGAAAAACATCAAAAACGATCCACTGGAAACAAAGAATGCCGAAAGAAGCAAGTTGTTAAGAATCGTGGAGGGACGTGCAGCTACGGTAGTGCTTGTTTCAAGAAAGTAAGTTACAATAATTCTTATTTAATTATAACATATTTTTTAATGTTTATTCAAATATAACATATTTTGTAATGTTAAACATAATTTGAATAGACTTGAAGTATTTCATCATGCGCATGTGAATAAAAAAGTGGGAATTTGTTGATCCTTTGGTTGAAGAGCAATATATAACTATTATTACTTAAAAATGAAGTAGATTGTTGTGTTTTTTTTGTGTGTGTGTTAGTTTTAATGTATATTAACAATCTTTTTGAAATACAAAATGTCTTAGTTGCTGAGGTTGCTCTACAGACTCATCACATAGCCGACTCTGATGGTGATCCAGACACCATTGATTGGATCACAATATTTGAGAAGATGTTGGGTACACAAAGGGGGCATGTGAGAGGCATTAGGCCTAAACCTTCTTCAGCTACGGGTACAAGTGCTCCATCTCAATGGTAGTCACAGTCACAAGCACCTCAACCAACAAAGGTACTTGTTTAATTCTTAAAGAATTTAGTAGCTTTTTTATATTGTTAAGAACTTGATGTATTTGTAGTAATTTTTGGTAGCTTGGTAGTTTGTTAAATTATTAAAGACTTAATGATTTAGTCATTTAATAGTTTGTTAAATTGTTAACGACTTAATTCATTTGGTGCTTTGATGGTTTGATGGTTTGTTAAATTGTTCATGACTTAATGTGCTTGTGACTTAATTATAGATGTTGATGTGAATACTTTTCTTCAAAACCCGGCATTTGTGATGGCCATTGGAGACATTATCCGCTCGTTTAAAAACCAAGTCAACAACAAGGAAAACAACAATAGAGAAGATGAAGACATATAATAATTCTTGTTTTATGTTATGGATGATGTTTATTTTGGATTTATTATATATATATATATATATATATATATATATATATATATATATATATATATCTAATATGGGATATTTGATGTTTTATGTAGTGTGATATGTATATATATATATATATATATATATATATATATATCACTGGGAAGCTTTGCGACATGGACCAATTGCGACGGCACATAACTCCGGGAAGCTTTGCCGGAAAAACTCTGGTCGGTGACCGGAAATTCAATAGAGACGACATCAATAGCAACGACCGACGAGTATTAGAGACGACATGTATCAGAGATGACCGGTATTAGCGATGACAAACGAGTATTAGCTACGAGGTAATAGCGACGACCCTTTAGGGACGATTTTTCGTCTCTAATACCTTTAGTGACGACAAGTGGCACAATTGCGATGATTTTTTTCGCCGCTAAAGGTTACATTTTTTGTTGTGTTATAGTTCTTGCAAACAAAAACATTTGTTTCTATTATTGATATTTGAGAATCTTATCTTATTATGATTTTACTACAAAAGACAGAATCTGGGGCATTGTTTGAAGAACCACTAGCGAAGGACACTAAAAGAAATTTGGGCATTAGCGGCGACGCTTGTCGCTGCAAATGATACGACCTATCGCCGCTAAAGGTATTAGCAACGACATGTCGTTGCAAATATGTCACCGCTAATGCATCATCGCTAATGCTCTAGTAGTTGCCACTAATACACACCTCTCGCCGCTACTGACATGTTGCCGCTACTGCTGTAGTGTCGCCGCAAATAATGTCGCCACTAATCACAGCCTGTCGCCGCTAAAGGAGTCGCCGCAAAAACTTTTTCATTTTTTTGGTTATTTAATATGAATATAACTTTTATAAAATCTGTTACATTTAACGCATACACAACCAAAATCAAAATATTAGTCCAGACAACATAAAATCTATTACATTTAACCCATCCACAATCCAAAATATTAGTCCATACAACATAAAGTATTGTTCTAAACAACATTTCATGAACTACTAAAATTCCTACTCGTCGTCATTACACTCATCATTTGCTTCATTATTTGGTGGTGGCAATGAACGAAACCACTCTTCCAATGCCGTAGAACATGTCGGGTCCTTCAGTATCTTTTGCAACATTTCCAACTACAAAATTTACCAACATATCATTATAGCATTCTACTTTCCAAAAATTACCAAACTACAAAATGTCAACATATCAAACCATAACCGACAAATCATTATAACATTCTACTTTCCAAAAATTACTAAACTACAAAATATCAACATATCAAACCATAACCGACATATCATTATATAGCATTCTACTTTTCAAAAATTACCAAACTACAAAATATCAACATATCAAACTATAACCGACATATCATTATATAACATTTTACTTTCCAAAAATTACCAAACTACAAAATATCAACATATCAAACCATAACCGACATATCATTGTATAGCATTCTACTTTCCAAAAATTACCAAACTACAAAATATCAACATATCAAACTACAACCGACATATCATTATATAGCATTCTACTTTCCAAAAATTACCAAAATACAAAATATCAAAATATCAAACGATAATCGACATATCATTATAGCATTCTACTTTCCAAAAATTACCAAACTACAAAATATCAATATATCATTGTAGCATTCTACTTTCCATCATAGCATTACCTGTGATTGTGGTGGTTCTTGTGTCGAGGGTTGTTCCTGATCCTACATGGACACAACGGTAGGAGGCTTACGCCCAATGCCTCTGATATGTCTGCATCAAACACCCAATATCTTTTCAAAACATTTTCTTGTATCACTTGGTGTTAGACCGCTTGCTGAAGAAGAAACTTGGATTTGTTGATTGATCTCTTGAAGTAAAGTATTATGTATTTTCAAAAAATGATAAACATCATAAAAATTAGATTACTAAAGACCCTTGACGATATAAACACTTATATGAAAGTACAAATTAACCACTTACGTATTGTTGCTCGACTGCAGGACTAAAAAACACCCCTTGGCGATTGGAATTAGCCTTACGTAATGCTTCAATTCGAGTGATATCCTATTTAACATTATAAAGTAGATTAATTATACTTTAAATAAGCATTTAAATATATCATAACTTACTTCTTTGAAGGATGCATTGTAATACGAGCTCGACCCCCTCTGTGTACAACTAGTTGTTTTGCACAGACTTCTTTGTTTGACGTCGAACGCCTTAAAACTTCAGGAGATTGAAAATGTTCAATTGCCTTCGCCCAAATTTCAAGTGACATACCCGTGGGGTGGGGGGTTGTTTAGTGTCATTGGGATCTCTAGCCCCCCCCCCCCCCCCCAATTTCCTTAAAATAAGAATGGGCTTTACTTTTTCAGCCTCTACAAACTTTTACAAGACTCCAATTAATGCTTCGTAACAATTGTGCACGCTCTGAATCCAAGTTAACCTTATCCAAATCAAATGTATTCTACAAATACAATAAATTTAGTTAATTAAATAACAATCACAACTAAACTTAAAATATTATCCAAGTTACCTTTAAATGCACAAGTGTCGCATTCCTTAACACGGGGGAAACATTTTCCAACCAGATATGTTAAAAGGGACATTGTTCCACAAATACCTCCCAATTTCATAAGTGAACCAATTGGCAGGCTTCCCGATAGGGGAGTCTGTGATCTCCTTGTCGAAATTTAAATCCACGGGCTTTCCCTTGTTTGCCCGTATCCATTTGCCTAGCTATATATTCTTTGACAAACCCTTTCTTTTCTTTGGAAGCTCGACTGAAAAAATAAAATTAAAAATATTAATCACAATAATTTATAATATATTAATGAAAATAGCTAATAAAAATATTATAATAAAACTTATCATCATGTTCACGTTGCTCGCGACCAAAGCCTTCTGGAGGTGGTGGATCCCCAGCTCCATCACCTCCGTGACCAACGCCCATAATATCGACCATCATAACAAAGAATATCGCCCACGTAAACCTCATTTGTAGCCTTTAAAATTACAAGATGTACAATATAGAAATACAATATGAATAAAAGTTAGTTACACCCTGCAAAATTATAAGATATTCAATATAGACAAACAACATAAATAAATGTTAAACAAAAAATTGGAATAAAAGTTAGACTTCAAATAAAGTTTCTATTACAAAAAAATACATTTGATTTTTTTAATCAGAATCTCTATCATATACTTCAATGTCTTCTTCATCGGTATCATAGTCAGAATCGTCATCATCATAATCAGTCTCTTCATCGGAAACATTATCGACTCTACCAGTTGGCGGAGGTACTTCAGTATCGTCCTCATCATTATAATCAGCATTGTTTTGAGCTACATCAACATTGTTTTGAAAGAATTGTGAGAAGTCGATAAAAAGTATAGCTTCAGATGAAGAGTTGCTTTGAACTACGTCAACATTTTCGGCCTCCACATTGTCGACATTTTGGACAGAGTCACTGTAAGAATTTTGGACACGAGCATTTTCTGATGGTAGATCCCAAATACTTCGATGATTAACATGCTCGACGACACAACGAGGGTTGTTGTTTTGGTTTCTTCGATGTTTAACAGGCTCGCGGATGTAGAACACTTGTTTGGCTTGTGAAGCATATATGAGTTGATCATCTTAGTACGCTTCGTGTTCTGTGTTGATACTTATGAAATTATCATCACGAATATCTCCTGTATCGAACCACTTGCACCGAAATATTACAGTCGAATAATCATATAGATATTGCACCTCCATAATCTCTTCCAACTGGCCATAATATTTCTCTCCATTCTTGCCCACCGCTAGAAACCCCTAGTTTTGTGTTTTGCGTTGTGCATCACGACTAAGTACCATAAACTTAACACCATTGACTATGTACGCGGTGTAAGTATAAACATCCATTTGTGAACCCATTGAAAGGGCCAACAACTCTTTGTGGAATTCTGGAGAGTTTTCTTTTTCCATCTGGTAAACCTATTAAACATAAGTTGATGTGTTATGTATTCTTGATTCGTTATATTGATCAAATATATTTGTTTGTTAATTATTATTACATTTTCAAGAAACCAGTTGGGAAATTCGGTCTTTTCGTCACTTTCAGGATGTTCAAATTTGAATTTTCTATATTGATCAAATATATGTAATCGATGAATGGAAAAGAGTAACAATAAATAATGAAAGATAATTAAAATTAAGAACACTTACTCGATGTATTGTCTGACTTCTTGATAGCTATTCAATATAAACCATTATATATTACGTTTTTCCCTTATATCAAGATGTTTGATTTCCGTTGCCCTGGCCGACCGACACTTGGACTCAAACATCCAAAACTTTAGTTTTTCAGCGACAATGTCCTCATTTCTTTCAGAACGATTAAATTAAGTCTTCACATCTCGAAGGTACATCAAACAAAATGACAAAGCTTCTTCAGCAATATAACCTTCAGTTATACAACCTTCCGGCCTCACCTTATTTCTGCATAGTTTTTTAGTTTTTCATATACCTTTCGAACGAATACATCCATCTCATACATACCAGGCCTCCGGCAATCACTTCATCAGATAAATGCAAAACTAAATGAATCATAATGACAAAAAATGTTGGAGGATAAATCAACTCTAACTTGCACAATATTCTAATAATGGCTTCTTTTGCTTTCCTCATATCCTCCACCTTTAGTGTCCTAGAGCAAATTTTCTTGAAAAACATACAAAGATCTACATTTGGTGTAGAAGTTTCTTTGTCTAATAACGTTCTAACTCCAATCGGTATCAAAAGTTGCATAAGAATGTGATAGTCATGAGATTTCAACCCAATAATGTTAGTATCATTATCTACCACTTTCTTACTGATGTTAGATCCAAACCCATCTGACAATTTAACATCTCTTATAAATTGACAAAAGATTTTGCGGCCAGGTTTCTTGAATGAGTGGCTTGCATGTGGTCTAGTGAACTTGTTACCCTTTTTTTGTCAACCATTGATTACATCATATATTCAGATTTCTCAAGTTCTCACGTGCATTTTATGTGTCTTTACTCTTATCATTCATCATAGAAGTACCCAAAAGACTCTTACCCACATTTTTCTCGACATGCATCAGATCAAAGTTATGCTTAAGCTGCAGAAAAGACCAATACTCGAGCTCGAAAAATATGCTACGTTTTGACTAGTTCAACTCGAATACTTGCCGATCCATGTTTTCCTCGAGATTCTTAGGATGTTTACCCGGTTTACGAAGTAGTAGACGACCTAGTTGCTCTTGTATGTCTTCATTAGTAACGTGTCTCGGAGCGGGTCTTGTCTCGGGTTGCCCGTTAAATTTCAAACTCATCCTTAATGGATCATCAACATCTAAGATTCGCCGATGACCGATATAAATGATTTTATTTACTACACGGTACGAGGGAGTGTCTTCATTGCAAGTCGGGCATGCTTTATACCCTTGTCCTCTCCATCCTAATAAACTACTACGACCAGTAAAGTCGTTTATTATCCATAACAACATAACTTTCATCATGAAGAATGTGTTTGTTGTTACGTCTTTAGTACGTACACCTGAGTGCCATAAAAACTTAAGCTCTTCCACTAACGGCCTAAGGAAAACATCTATGTCCTTTTCAGGTGCTTTAGGGCCGGGAATCAACAAGGCCAACATGAATGATGACTCTTTCATACAAAGCCATGGTGGCGGATTGTATGTGGTGAGTACAACAGGCCACATACTATGTGGATTACACATGTTACCAAATGGATTAAATCCATCAACTGCCAGCCCTAGGCGTACGTTGCGAGGTTCACTCGAGAAGTCAGGGTAGTCTACATCAAATTTTTGCCAAGACTCTCCATCAACGGGATGACGCATCACATCATCTTTTGATCTCCCGGTACTATGTCATATCATATTTTTGGAAGTGTACCTTGAACAATACAAACGTCGTAGTCTAGGGGTCACTGGAAAGTACCGTAACACCTTATGAGCCACCTTCTTACCCTTGGTGTTTTTATCAATCCACCGACTCTCTTTACAAACGGGAGAAATTTGCAATGACTTGTGTTCCTTCAAGAAGAGAAAACAATCATTTTTGCACACTTGTGTTGACTCGTACCCCAAACCTAACTTCTTTAATTTCTTTTTGGCTAGATAATATGAACGATGAACCTTGTTGTCTTTTGGAAATGTTGAATGCAACAACTCAAGGAGTTAATCAAATGAACTATCAGTCCATTTGTTGTTGACCTTGATATGCATCAGCTTTGCTAGAAAAATCAAGGAAAGAAAATGTACAACCAGGATATAACTTGGTTTCAACTGCCTCTAACAACTGTTCAAAATCATCATCGACACTGCTACCCCCTATATTCGAGGTTCCTTCATCGATGTTGGTATCATTTTCTCTCGACTCCCACATAACATCGTCAATAACATCCGCCATCTGGTTACTTAGCGACACGACATCTACAACCGGAGAAATTAAAGATTCACCATGATATATCCACGTTTCGTATGTGTATAACCGACTGAAACCATATATACGAACATGACGTCTCATTGCTTTCGGATCCATGAAGTAACGATTATCACATTGCTCACACGGACATCTGGTTTCACCTTTACAATCTAGGTGTAACATGGATCTCTAGAAAAAAGAGTCAAGTCCTAGTTGGAACTCGGGAGATTGACGATGTGGATTAGTAGTCTAACTTTTATCAATAGACATGATGCAACTGAAACATAGTTTTGTGCTTAAGGATTACTCTACGGGAAGCAAAAATCAAGTAGCGTATTCATAAAGTCGATGATTCAAAAAGTATTCCAACACAGGAACACAAGAACAAATAATTAATTTAAAATTACTAAAAGTATGTTGCTATTAATAACCTAATTCTAAAGTCAACGTAATTTGATTTTCTAAATAATTTAATATTTTCTTTTTGTTATTAGTTTAATTTTTTAAACAAATTTTATTTTATTTTAATATTAATTTGATTTTATAATTAACTTATTATTTTTTATTGATTTTTTAAAAATAATTTAATTTTATTCTATAATTAAATTAAAATTACTAGAAGTATGTTGCTATTAATAACCTAATTAAGCTAAAGTTGTAGTGACCACATTAAGTCACTAACAAAATTAAACACTTTGAAACCATATACAATACATTAGTAGAAGTAAGTTGCTACTAATAACCTAATTAAGCCAAACTATTAATCCTAATCATCACAAAATCATACATGTATACATTCAATTCTAACTTTCATTTCCTTTTATACACATACAATACAACTTGCATATTCCAATTTCATTCAATTAAGCATACAAATTCAAACAAATGTATACATCCAATTTCAAACAAATGCATACATTCAATTTCAATTTCATACAAATGTATACATGTAAATACAAAATCAAACAAATGTGTGTGTGTGTGTGTATATATATATATATATATATATATATATATATATATATATATATATATATATATATATATACATCCAATTTTAATATCCAATCTCAATTTTATGCCAAATTTCATTTTTAAGCCAATGTGCTATAAACCTAAATCAGAAAAAACATATACAAAATGCATAAACACCTACATTCCTCAAATCCAAACATAATCACTCAACAAAATTAAAGAATACTACCAATTTATCACCCAAAATAGCACCAAAACAGAAAAATAAGAGAAAATAGGAAAGAATTCGACCTTGAATGTCAAAATTTCGGAATTGGAGTGTAGGCGCCGCTAATCGATCTCCAAGTCGTCGGTAATGGCGAATTGAGGGGCGAAGTGGCGGTCTAGTGGCGGTGGCTAGGGAAGAACACAAGAAATGAAGGAAGCGCAGAGACGAACGAAGGGCAGGAGCTGAGTATAGTCTCGAGCGAAACAGAAAAGGAAGCAGATGGGGGGTTATCTGTAAAGACCTTTAGTGGCGAATGGTAATAGCGGCAACGTTTGCATATTAGCGGCGGCAGGGGTCTATTAGCGGCGGCGGCGACACCTGGAAGGAAAAATATGCGCGTTTTTTTACGACCCTTGGATTAAAATGAAATCGGACGGATAGGACTCATTTGACGCGGATCGCCATTAGTTAGCCATTAGCGGCGACATGTAATGGGCGCGTTACATGTCGCCGCTAATACCCTGTGTCGCCGGTAATGCCCCATTTCTTGTAGTGGGATCCTAACTTGTAGGATTCTTCCCTAGAACACATTGCACAGATGTTCTCTCTTTAAAATGTTACTTCTAAATTGAGAATATGAATAATCTAAATCCACTCAGTTGCATCATTGTGTCCTAGGTTGTTGGAAGCATCGCAAACACCCACAAACTGATTGATTAATGCATCTAATTCTTTTCAAATTGAATTTAATTCATTATGATAATCTGATAAACTATAACTTCTCTAAACATATGCATGCATTAATTCGTTGGTAGACGTTATATATAATAGACCCATCAATTTGCTCATAAGTTTCTTTTAGGTTAGTCCAAACTTCCATGAGTTCCACCAAGACTTAGAGAGAACCTGGCTAACATATAAGTTTTATGACACAACCTAAAAACTTGGACAAAACTACAGCAACAGCAATATGCCACTGTCTATCCTTTAACTCGTCGTTCTCAGTCCGAGAACAAGAGTCATTCACAAACCCTAGCTTACTCTTAGCGTTAAGGACTAGTTTAATTAGTAGCACTAGCCCATGCTTGATAGTTACTAGTTCCTAGCAGTTTAAAACTAACAATAGCAAATTAACATTACTGAGATCTAGAAAAATAGTTATAAAAAATGGTTTTGATACCAACTTAAAAAAAGTTTCATTCAAAATACAAACACATGATCGTAGAATAGTTTTGAATAAAAGAAAATACAAAAGGAACGATTAACTCTAACACACCTCTAGCTAGTAAGAAAGATTACAACATATACTCATAAACTAATATTGATTTCAACAAAGAATAGTTCTGCAAATATCCCTTTTGGATTTGTTTTAAATGGTATATATAACAAAACTTGTAGAAGATATTAAAAAAATAAAAATGGCTATAGAGACGACATGTCGTCGGTATAGCTGTCCAACTATAAAACGATTTTCACTTTTTCAAACGACAAGTCGTCTCTATAGCTCTCACTTATTCAAACGACATGTTGTCTCTATAGCGTCACACTTTTACCGACGACAAGTCGTCTCTATAGGATGCGAATAAAACTTTTTTTAATTTCCTCGAAAATCAATCCCGACAACCCTTTCCAGACGACAAGTCATCTGGACTGACTATGCTATACCGACGACACTTGTACCAACGGCATTTTTGACTTTTACCGACGGACCTATACCGACGACTTTTTACAAACCACATGTCGTCAATAGAGGCTTTAGCGACGAAAAGTCATCTGGACAAAGCTCAAAATTGCCGTCTCTATAGTGTACGATCCTTGTAGTGTATTTAGGTTTGCGATGAGCAAACTCTAACTCTACAGACAAGGAACTAGAGAGAAAACAAGAGTATCACAGGGTGTGAGATAAAATGACAGACAAGATAACTCTGGAATACACCCTACGTATATAATCATAACTTTTTTTTTTTTTGACATCCATTTTTTATTCATATTAAAATAGAATGATTGATAGTCAATTTTGATTTCACGTCTTCTTTAATATTTTCTAATTAACCCTTTTAATTTGCATAAATGTTTCAAATTACACACATACTTTGTTTTATATAAATACTTTTAAGATTAAATTATACGAATGGTCCCTATGGTTTAGGGTAATTCGCGCGTTTGGTTCCTAACTTATTTTTTTAACTCGGAAGGTCCCTACTGTTTGTTTTTATTACGTGTTTGGTCCCTGTCTTACCTAAAAAGACTATTTTACCCTTATTTTTTAATTTATTTAAATAAACACAACCTCAACCCCACCCCAACTTACCTTACTTACACCACCATTTTTCTTTATTTAAATAATAGTCTTTTTATGTAAGACATTGACCAAACGTCTAACAAAAACAAAAAGTAAATACCAAGCGCGTAACAAAAACAAATAATAGGAACCTTTCGAGTTAAAAAAATAAGTTAGGGACCAAGCGTGCAAATTACTCCAAACCATATGGACCATTCTTGTTATTAACTCTACTTTAATTATCTAACCTTTTAACTTTTATTATTTGCATTTTATATAAATACTTTTCATTATATTTTGTTTTGAAACGGCAAATCTAACCTACTCCTAAAGTATACTTTAAATTCACCTATGTCCACGACGAGATTTGAACCATCAACCTCAAGGATGGAAGGCAACTCCAGATATCATTATCTAACCTTTTAAATTTTATTATTTACATATATCATTTATTTATAGCTTCAAATTACATCTTATATGTTTTTAAAATTTTATTATATATTTATATCACCGGTTTATATAAATACATATATACACACAAATTATATATATATATATATATATATATATATATATATATATATATATATATATATATATAGAGAGAGAGAGAGAGAGATAGGTTCAAATGTTTTTAACAAATATTGTGTGCCTAAATGCACCAATCAGAAATTAGCAAATAATTAATTAATTAATTAATTAATTAAATAAGGGTAAATTAGTAATATTACATATATGTATTAATGAATATCCAAAATTAACAACTGATATCCCTTTATTTAAGGGATCCTACGCTCTCATCGGACTCCCACAATGTCTCTTTCACCACCACACAATTCTCCAATCCTGATCTTAAATCCTACAAACTAAACAATCGAAGAACCCTAACTGTATCCGCACTAGGAGCCGACACATTTGAGGGAACAACACTGGCAGTCATCGGAGGCGGCTCGGTCGCAGCAATCGCCGCCGTGATTTCACTCGCAGAACCCGAGAAGCGCCGACAGTTGCAGGCGGAGGAGGTTGGCGGTCATGTTCACATTTCAGGTTCACTTTTCCTAATTTACACTCTTCGTTATCTCAATCAGGTCTTACAATTTCGATGTTTTGATTGAATTTTGTACTCATTAACTTTCGATTGAATTTGGGAGATACAATGATTTGTTAGGCACTGGTGCAGTGAAGAAGGTGTACAGGGGATTTGATCGGAAGAGATGTGGCATGGAACCAAGTAAAACTAAGAAGCTTCGGTGGAGATCCATCTGTTCTCAAGAGACTCTTTTCAGAAATCAAATTGTTACAGACATTAGAGAATGAAAACATCATTGTTCTTTACAGTTTCTGGAGGGATACTAAAAACAGCACCTTGAACTTCATCACAGAGGCATGTGCTTCAGGTAATTTAAGGGATTACAGGAAGAAACGCAGACGAGTTTCATTGAACATTGAAGAATTGGTCAAGACAGATTTTGAGAGTGAAATATGAAATGAGAACTTTATCTCAGGTGTGTGTGTGTGTGTGTTTCAACTGATCAAAATTTTCTTTTTTCCACCATTAACATATGCGGTTAACAGTGTCTGTCTCCTTTGCAGCTACATGTTTGAATGGGTCACAGTTTCGTCCATTGATACCCTTGTTAGAAGCCATGCCAAAGGAACTTGGTGCTAGCCTGCATGATATGCTTAATCTGATCATTGGTAATTTCTTGAAACAACATTCTGTCATGGCCTCCATGTGTTCGATAAAATGCCTCAATGAAAAAATAGTTAAAAATCATTAATGTTTTTACTTCACTTTCTTCCTTATTCTTTTCAGAACTATACAACTCAATTTAGATTGGGTTGGATGCCATTTTTATAACAATAGGTTGATGCTAGTTCCTTATTCTGTCAGAATTTGCAGTTAAATACATTGAGCATATCGAGAAGAAACACATGGAACCCGAAGAATGTTAGTTCCTTATTCTGTCAGAATAGGTTGATTCTAGTTCCTTATTTTGTTTGTTGGGTATATTCTTGATAATACAAATTCTTAAAGAATATTCTTGCAGAATAGTTTATTTTGTAAGAATATTATTTGTTGTATTCTGATAGAATTGTAGTTAATTATTTGTATGTTTAATGTGCAGGTTTTACAAGTGTATCACTACAAATTACTTGGCAATGAATTTCTGGTAGAAAAGGCTTCAAGAATGGATTGAAGACCTGATGGGAAAGCGTTGAAGAATGAATTAAAGAATGATCACACTCATTTTTTAAGAATGTTGTTATTTTTTAAGAATTATACTTGTTTATTCTTTTAGAATGTTTGTTATTATTCAATGAATCACAATCATACAATGTAATTTTTTTGATATATTATTAGTTCAAGAATCGATTTTGTGTATTCTTTCAGAATGTATTTACTAGTTTATGTTTGGCATTCTGCCATTCTGACAGAATAAAATCGAAAAATATATTTACTAGTTTATGGTTGACTTTCTATCATTCCGACAGAATAAAATCGGATTTTTAAATTTAAATTAATTTAAAATATTCAGATTTTTAAAAAATAAAGGAATTAATCATCCCTAAAAATCCGAAAATTTCCTTTTTTAATATAGGTTAATTGACTAAAATGCCCTTATGCTGAAATTTGTGTGATTATATGGTACATGCTATCCTATTCTACTACCATAGACCCTCAAATCATGACATTTGATTATATTCCATCCGATGGTCCAGATCTGTGCATTCTGGCACACAATAGTTAGTAAAAACAAAATAACCTAACCCTATATATATATATATATATATATATATATATATATATATATATATATATATATATATATAGAGAGAGAGAGAGAGAGAGAGAGAGAGATCATATGTAACCAAACAAATAGTGTTACTTAATAACTTATTCTCAGTGGATTGTTTCAAAAAACTAGATAAATGGCATAATAATCAATTAACATATAATCATTTAATTACCTTTTTAATGCAATATTTTAAATTAGGTAAGTAAATACTATCATTAAAAATATATCTCAAACCATTCGTTCTCTTTCTTTTTCTCTTCTCTACATTGACGACGATGCCAACAACTGATCACCATTTCCTTCACATGTGTAGCCCTCTCCTTCCCTATCAGCAAATCGACTGGTTGTAGTACAACAAATCGATCACCTATAGTCGGCAAAAAAAAGGCTATCAGTGCTCTCCTTATTGGCTTTTGCTCTCTCTTGTCATCGAATTCTAATATTTAGGTCTACCTGGTACTAAGCTCTAATCTCTAATTTCTTTTACTATGACGCCTCTTTTCTTTCTTTTTTACAATGCTATCTCCTTTATCTCTATTTGTTCAACACCCCTTCTTCTTTACAAGAGAGATACAGTAGCTGAGAGAGAACGATCAAGTGTTAGATGGTCGAAATGTCAAGATGGAGAGAAAGACAACGACAAAAAAACGAATGAGATATGGTTGTTTAAAGAAATTCACATAATACAATTTTTTTTAAATAAGTCGGTGCAAAACCGGTTTTTATCCAGAACCGGCCGGACCAAACCGATAAAAAAACGGACCGGTTTTGCTCATATCCTACAACCGACAACCGGCCAAAGTTCACCCCTAATCTAACCCTGTTGGGGGAAAAACGAAATAGGGTTATTGGAAATCTGGATTACAAACAGGAATCGTGTTAACACTTTAATTCCTTGTTTGATATTTCAACCCTATATGCCTTGGGTATCACGAAATCCAAACTTGGGATAATTCCTGATGCAGCAATTCCGATTTAAGGCACAAAATCAGAACAATTGAAGAAGATGAAGTGAAAGAACGTTCTGTGTTTTCTTATGTGTTTCAATAGCCGTTTTCACATGTTTATCCAATCAACGGATAAGTCACAGCAGTTTCCATCTTTTAAGAATTACAAATCAGACCTTGTAATGTCTTTTCAAGTAATATTTAGTAAATACAAGTGTGCACTCTCGCACCTCCTAACTTGTATTATAACTAAAACATTATTCTTGAAACACTTGTTAATTCCATTACACTAAAATATATTTAGTGATAAAATCACTAACAAACTATATATATATATATATATATATATATATATATATATATATATATATATATATATATATATATATATATATATATATATTAATGATGTTCAAGTTTCGGATTATACATCATAAAACTTCATACACTTTTTGTGCTTGAGTGTCAAATTTTAAACAATATAGTGCTGAAGTGTCGTGTTCAAATACTTTTTTTTATTTCGTTATAAAATACCTTTTTCGTACATAATAAAACTTCATATATTTTTTGTACATGGTATCAAACAATACATCTATGTGGATCTAATTTAGTTAAAACTAGTGTGTGAACCCGTGGTGAACCGCGGGTCACATTATTTGTTGTAGTTTGTCTTTGTTTTCAAAATGGTGAATGTTTCCAATTATTAGTGTAGTGTGTTTTACATTTAAGTCTTACGAAGGTACTAAAGGGCCTGCATTAAATGGTATTAATACATGATAATTTTTTTTCGTCCACTAACTGGAATAGTTGTATTATTAGTGTATCCAATAAAGTTCGTTTCGATTACATAAGTTAATGTTTTATATTTGTGCTCATCATTGTTAAGAGAGGGTTGAGCATAATTGTTAAGAGAGGGTTAAGCAGATCTGGGACTCTCCTCATTTTTTAAAAAATTGACAAGAATTATATAATGTGCAAGAGAATGACTATTGAGTATACTTAAAACGCGAAGTGATCACTCTATATGAAACACAAATTTTCAAAATTTAAAGTAATTTATCAATATAGTCCTTGTGGTTTATGACTTTTACGATGTTTGTCTAAAACTGAAACCGCTTACAAATACGAAGCATATTAAGGATGCAATTTGAAAAATGCCTCATTTTAAGGTGGAAATTAGAAAGTTTGAAAAACAATTAATTAAGCGATAGTCTTTTGAAAAGAATAAATTAGGTACAAATTTGAAACGGTCTAATATTTCAACCGGTTTCTTCGCCGACTTTGGGTCAGGGTGTCTTGTCTTGATTCAGAGGTGATTTTTGAGGACCATTGCTACAACCCAGAACAGACTTTCTACATCGGTATGATATGAACCAAAAAAATGTTCCAATAGATCCCAACACTTCTAACATGCACGAACCAAAAACATGAACAATAAAGAGACCAAAACAACAAATTGAAAAGTAAAAAAAATATTATTTGATATCAAACAAATACTTAGATACAACAAAAGATTACAACTAATGTTTTGCATATGTTTGTCACAAGATGGCATAGTTTATAGTGAATATTTACATGTATATATGTGTTGTGTGTATGTTTTCATATTAGATATGCTAATCAAACAACATAGGAATAAGGGAGTACATATTATAGAAAACTTCCTTTTTATGCCTAAAACCAATCACTTTAAACATAATATATAGCAACATTATAAGTTTTTATAGTACATATGCTAATACACCAACATTGTTGGGTTTTGTGATGAAAACATGAACAATTTAAAGCCAAATAGTCGGACTGTTAGCATTTACATTTGTATATTATTTTGCATCCAAATGACAAAATACGACACAAAAAACAGAAGGAAGAGCATTTAAACAGAAAATCAAAATCAAATAAAAACAATATATGACATACCAAAATTCCAAAATACAACAGAGCACAGGCGTTTGGTCGCTTATGTTTGGTGGCGGCAATTGAGTGAAGACGGTCAAACCCACAAAGTCGAAGACATCACTCAAAAACACAGAAGGATTAGAAGGAAGAGCAATTGAACAGAAAATCATAATATAATTGAAACATTATGCAACATACCAGAATTCATCACAACAAAAAATAGAAATTCCTAGCCTCCTACTCACTGATCATTAATCAAAATCCAGAAATAAGAATTTCAGAATATCACCAAATCCGGAAACTTAAATATTCTAAACATTTATAGAAGCCCAAAAACGATAGTTGGCTAATTGCTTATTGCTTTTACGTAATATATAGATATCTTGATTGGCTAATATGGTCAATTTCATTTGTTGACTTATATTCAAAAGGATCTTAGAACCAAAGATAATGTTATACAATTAGGCTATGCACTTCCTCAAGCATAGGGACCATATGAATGCATCCATCCCTTTGTAATATTCTCCAATTATTGATAATCATGTTGGATGATATATGTCTTAAATGGGATGTTATATGAATGTTTATAGCTACAATGGATGATAAAGAAAAGAGTGAGCATGAAAATATGGTGCAATTTTTTGATATTATGAAGAATTTACTGATATCATGATGGGTTTAATTTGATAACTGGTTTCTAATGGCTAATATGGTCAATTTCATTTGTTGTCTTTAGTCGAAAGGATCTTAGAGCCAAAGATAATGTTATACAATTAGGCCATGCACTTCCTCATCCTAACACAATTGACCCCTCACAAGTTACCGAACTCTCTTGGCGACCAAGGTCAAGTACTTTGATGTTATATCTGTAAAGGATAGGATGCTTATTTATAAATTATAATTTTTGTTTTGAGTGAAGGGATGATAATTTTAAGATTATCTTTTTGGAGATGCTTTTGACATGGTCTTTCTTTGGATCTGATAGGGTATTCTTGTACAAAGGCTTTCTATCTCATGAAGAGTGTGACCACCTTATATTGTTGGTAAAATATTGATTATTATCTTTATTTGTGATATATTTAATAAAATAAGTTACTTTCTTTGACCAAAATAAATGTCTGGATGTTTATATTGAAAGTGATTATTGCAAATTGAAGAATCAATTAGATAATTAGTTGATTAAAGCTATAGATAGGTTGGTACTTGGTAGTTTAACATGTCTTTGTTTGGTGGTAGGAAAATGAAAATAAACATAAATCTTGTGGCAAGAATTCAAGCAAGGTTGTGGGATAGACTACAAATTTAGATGTTTCTTTAGAAATTGAAGTAAGTTCTGTTCATCTGCGTTAGATTTTCATTTTCGGGCTTTCATTAATGTTCAGAATATGTAAGTTTACAGATTTGGTCCCTATGCTTTACTCAATGTCACAAAGTTTGTCCAGTTATCGAAATCTTCCTGAAGTCTAAATTATAATTTTTTTGTCCACTCGTCATAAAGGGAAACAATGTAAAAACATCTCCAATCCATACAAGTTTCATACCACTCCACCTCATCATTTCGTTTCCATACAACTTTCCAACTAAACTTACCATTCCAATTCCACCTCACCCCCATATTTATCATATTCTTTATACATTTATCAACAAAAAAAATAATAACCCATATAAAAAAACACCATTGTATGATGATATAACCCAAATCCTATACCACCCTCCAATCCATACAACTCCATCTCACCCCATAAAGCCCCACTTGAGATGCTATAAAAAGGCTTAGTATACATCACGACTTAATTATGTTATCCTAATGTAAGTCAAATTATCTATCTCTTGATTAACTGTTTGTTTTTTATATATATCGAAATTGTGAAACGTTATATTGAATTCAGAAATGAAAAGTCTTTTTATGGATTGGTGTTAGAAATGATGGATGATGAACTCGCAATGAGAGTCACATCCACAAATGTAGACATATTGATTTTTACTTCCTCAGTGCTCCCTAAGTCGCTCAGGAGTGAGTCATGGCAACATAAATAACTGACTTTAAAATTCAAATACACTTTATTAATATATCAATATTTTACAGGATTTTGAGGGAAGTATTATGGGGGGGGGGGGGGGGGGGGGGGATTTAGAGCCAAAAAGAATGAGCCTTGTGCGTGATGGAGTCCAAAAAAATGTTTGAAAGTGGAGTTGAAAATCGAAATTCAAAGTGGATAAGTAAAGAAATACGTAAGTCGATATCGTAAGTTTTTGGTCGAGAATTCGAAGTTCTTGATCGACATACCTAGATCGAAATTCAAAGTGGAACATAAAAGCAATACTGAAGTCGATATCCTAAGTTTTTGATTGAAAATTCGAAGTTCTTGATTTACATACCCAGATCGAAATTCAAAGTGGAATAGAAAAGCAATACTCGATATCCTAAGTTTTCGATTGAGAATTCGAAGTTCTTGATCGACATACCCAGAATCGGTATCCTAAATCTTGATCGAGAAGACAAAGAAGACGTCAAACCCACATAGTCAGAGAGGAAGAAAGGGAGGAGTCCGAAGAAATTGTGAAACATATGAAGCCGATGATGTTGGGAATTTTGGATTAGAGAAGAAGAATAAGACGGCGGTTTGAATATGTAGGAAGTATTGTGTGAAATTTCAATATGTATGAATTCTTGTGTTGAAAGTCTGAACTTGGTCGATTTTACTTTTCTTAAACACAAGGCTTTTTAATATATATATATATATATATATATATATATATATATATATATAGAGAGAGAGAGAGAGAGAGAGAGAGAGAGAGAGAGAGAGAGAGAGAGAGAGAGAGAGTTAGGTTCATATATAAACTTTAATTAGTGTGTGAATGTATGACTAATTGTGGACCAACAGATAAGGGCAATTTTGGAATTTCACATATATTTATTTTAGTAAACAATAAACGAAACTTATATTTACCTATATTTTTCTTAAATCATGGTTCAGTTACCAATTTTAAATCTTTATCCTTTTCTAAACACTTTTAAGATCTCAGATCATCTTCTCAATTTCACGTTATCAAGCCCAAATCACCACTTCATATGGATCGTTGAAATTTCCACTATCATACTGAATGCCAATGGTACGTGAACCGGGACACAATCAATAACGTCTTCAATTTTCTACTGATTGGGTTGTGTATCACGATTCAAAGAGATAGGTAAGTGTATTTGGGACACTGATGGGAACGACTGGGCTAGTTGGGTATGTTGATTTCACAAAATCGATACCGCTCGCTGCTTGGTTTTTCCATCATATCAATTGCTTATTGATTTCTCAAAATCGACTTCAAACCCTGATTGTTTTTTTCATTTTGATTTTTTCGATTGTTATTTCTTTTTTGTTGTACCTATTAAAGGAGGAGGATTCAAGAGTTTTATTGATTTTTGTATGATAATTTTATTTGGAGGTTAAATTTTGTTTATTGTAATTTGTCTAGGTTGGAAGAGAGCGAAAACAATTTAAATTTGACCATTTTGATGGCAGAAGTTCAACACAAACCTCAATTTTTGAGAGGAGAAATTGCAGGTCAAAAAAAGAGACAACATGTATATGTATGTTAAGAAAAGGCCCAAAGAGATGTCTAGAGAGATAGTTATGTTTATCATGTTCATAGTCAAAATCTTATGTTCTTATGCTCGTTGCATCCCATAAGAAAGTTTCATGATTTCCCTTAATCATTGTCAAATTTTGTTGTAAACTAATTTTTATGTACAGGCATGAATACTAATTACCGCTCTGTTACGTATTGATTACCAATTTGATTGTATGGATGTATATGTATGTTAAATTATTCTTCAAAGCACTTGTAATTAATTTCTTACTCTTCAAGAATGTTAATCTTATTCTTAAAGGATATCATTAAAAACTTGTAATTCATATAATTATTCTTCAAGAATAAAAATAGAACTTTTACCGTGACTTAGAAGTACTTCAAAACAATCTCTAACAAAATCGATACGAAAAGTTAATTTTAAAAAATATCAACTTCTATTCTTACAGAATGCATGTAATTTATTATAATTTTTGTATATTCATTAAAAATGATGAAAAATTCTTAAAAAATGATGAAAATATAGATAGTTGAAAATCTTGCAAATTAATAAACATTCTGAAAGAATTATAATTAAAGCTTTCCATATAGTTGAATATCTTGCAAAATTTAACAAAAATGTAGGTAGATTCTTAAAGAATATCATATATTCACTACTTTTTAAACTATGCTTTACCTATATGTTTGAAAACAATTATTTTTATGTCAAAAAAAAACCGTAAGAAATGTATGTACTTTAAAAACATAATGAATTCTTGAAGAATTTACTATATTTGAAGAATTTGTTTAATCTTCAAATGCATATTCTTCGTATATAAAGGTTTACTGTGTTTTGATTGATCTTTTGGTTTATTACTATAACTCATTTGTGATTTGGATAATCATAATTGTTAACTCATACATTCTCTCAACTTTAATGCTTATTAATCAAAATTGTCATAATTACCTTATTAACCTTTTTTTAATTAGACTAGTTAATAAAAGAAATGTTATGTGTATTGTATTCCATTATAACTATTGTATACTATAGAATCTTAATCATTCATAATTGTAATCTAATGTCCACATCTTGTTATATAATCACTCAATACTTGTAATTTACATTTAATCCTAACCCTATATATATATATATATATATATATATATATATATATATATATAAGTTAATGTTTTTAAAATAGAAAAGATGAAAATCAAAAAGTGCTTTTAAAATTAATGTTTTCAAAAATCATGTGTACACGTCAATAAGAAATAATTAAAAAAATATTCTAGAAACCCTCGGATCAGAAAAATTACAAATATTGTCTTTTTATTTGAAAAAAACAATTGCTTAAAATCCTTAAATCATTTGTACTAGGGGTGTAAGTGAGCCGAGCTACTCGGGATCGACTCATTAAAAACTTGACTCGATATCGAATTAAACGAGTCTGAGCCGAGCTCGGGCCTAAATGAGCATATATATATATATATATATATATATATATATATATATATATATATATATATATATATATATATATATATATATATATATATATATTTGCTCATTTAGGCTCGCGAGCCCACTAAATTGTTCCCGAGCCGAGTTCGAGCTTCATTTTAAGGCTCGACTCTAGCTCAAGCTCGAGCTTGAGCTTGAGCTTCCTAAAAAGTAAACGGCCGAGCTCGAGCTTGGTTAGGCTCGGGCTCGGTTCAGCTCGTTTACACCCCTAATTTGTACACTACGAGAAATAATGTTTCGAATGTTAAGGATTTATTTTGTATATAATAAAAATTTTTAGTTTCATGTAGTAATGAAAAGTAATAAAAGAAAAATAAAAATGAAAATGTAAAATAATGATGATTAATTGGTGTCACAGCAAGTCAAACCCTTTAGTAGGTCAAATATGGTGCGATCACCAACTCTCTCTCTCTCTCTCTCTCTCTCTCAACAACTTATACACTATCGGGTCGGAAACTGGGCTAAACAATACGAGTGTTGACTAAGAATATCAAACACTAGCCCCAGTCCTTAATTTATACTACTCTTGGCTTGTATCAACAGTGCAGGTCCAACCAGATCTCCTACAAGCCCTGAACAGTGAGTCCAATTGCATTGCAGACCAGGCCCACGAACAAATATGTAACACATGGAAAAGTGGCAATGTCCTACAACAAGTTGTCCAAATTAAATCCAAACAAATAAATTTGATTCTTTCAAAATTAAGATCGGATAATAGGCATATATTTCAATAAATTTAATTTTGACAACTCGTTGGTCCTCTTTTAAGATTATTTGGTGAGCACTCAACATCTTGTTTAATAGAAATTAAGTGAAGTAGGGTCTAGGGACGTCGTGGATGCTTTTATTTCTAATTTATATAGAAATCTTAGTGGTTGCTTTTATGTCTATATTATATCGGACTTAATTTCTATTAACAAATTCAGCCTCTAAAACACATCCATCAGGAACATTATCCATCTTTGAGTGTAACCATAAACACATGATATTGCAAAACAACATGTAGGACCATACATATAAAGTGTCATACACCAACTACCAATTATATGCTAAAACAAAATTGTAAAAGGCCAAGTCAACAATTGATTATTTGTGTGAACGGAAACCGAAAACATAATATCCCTATAATTGTTTTGTATGAATATTTCACTAGTTCACACTCATTTTTATTTTTAAAAATAAAAAGTTCACACTCATTTGACCAACTATTTCTCAAAAATCAAAAACTCATTAGTCATATATATACAAACAATTTTTTTCGGAAATAAAATAATTTCACAAGATTAAGAAAATGTATTACAAAATTAAATATAAATTTTTTTCTAGTGGCAAGCCACCCAAATTTGAAATGTGGGGGTGGGGTTCAATCCTACGAACTATCAATTAAGAGAGTTTAAACATATGTTTGGAAAAAAAAAAGTTAATAGTTCAAAGCTCAAAGTTAGAAGTGTTAGTGTAATTTTTTGAAAAATAGCAAATAAAATAAGGCTTACTTGCTCAGCTCAAGTAAAAAGAAACTATAAAGTCTTTCCTTTCTTCCTTTGGAAATAGGGGAGTGACCTCAAGTGTGCTCAAATATACTAAGATGAAGCTAAAGGAGCTCTTGCTTATGAAGTTCCATCGGCAACGCAAGGCCTATTTGCTTTCGTAGCAAATTGATAAGTCGTTTCTTTCACTCATATAACTATATGGTTTCTTTCATCAACCCCAAAATAATGAATAAAAGTGAAAATAGATATTCATCTGAAAGAGATACAATTGTTAAATCGGGGAAGAAGAACGAGAGGTATCCCTAAGCTTTCTGGCTCACCAATAGGTGACGTGGGTATTAAAAAATGGCTCATTTCACCTGCCCATGCATTCGAACAAAGTCTTTCTTCTTTACATTTTCAACCCACCCTTACTAAAGTTTGAATGTCCCTTCGAAGTCCTGCACACTCTTTTTGATTGGGAGCGAGGTGGGCAACTTCAGTCGGTGTTGGCGCCTACGGCAGTGCCTCTGGAGCCACCCCCCGTTCTAGAGCCAGCGGGTTCTTAATTACCTCCCTCTCATAGTTTAAAAAAAAATGGTGAATCTCAAATAAATCCATATCCTTTAGGTTGTTTAAGTAGGTTGGCTGATAGAACAACCATGGGAGTACTCCGGGATATAAACCAAGGCAACGAAAGTGGAGCATACGACAATGCCACCCTTTTTCATTTCGAAGTCCTCGATAAAGGAAAGGGTTGTATGTGATTGCGTGTTCTGCTTCTTATCTAGAGAGGGGTGTTGAAATCATTTCTATGCGTTTGTATGTGGCAGCTAGTATAGATGAATAAATGCATACTAAACGGGACTATATTAATATAATAGGTGGCAAAGTTAAGCAGATGTAACACTCCAAAAATCACAATAAATTTAAAATTTTCAAAATCAACCATTCATCAACATTGTTTACAAAATAGTCATTGTTTCAATAGCATTATTCAAATCAAAGTTTTCCCCAAGACCTGGATACATAAAACAGGAAGTTGTGTAGTATCATACCTTCATCTTCCCATAATCCTCAGAAGCACCTGAAACCATAAACTAAAACTATAAGTCAAAGCTTAGTGAGTTCCCCCAAAGTACCACTACACAAACATATAATCAAACAAATAACGGGTCCACAACCTCCTGGCTGGATTATCCATGGCCCACAACCTTTCAGTTGGCTTTCCCAATACATACCGTGTCCACAACCTCCTGGTTAGATTACCCCCAGCCCACAACCTTCCGGTTGGAATGCCCTGGCCCATAACCTTTCGGTTGGAATCCCCCGGTCTGTTGACTTATAGCATAAAGCAGTACAGTCTCAACCCTACCATACCATGTCGATATATACATAACAAATAACACACACATACACACACACACACACATATATATATATATATATATATATATATATATATATATATATCCAACAATAGATAATCATATAACTGGTTAACAGACTAGCAGACAGATTTATAGATCACTATTTTATAACAAAATCCTATATACCAAGATACATAACTAAGGGGCCGACATTGGTGCCTTCGACCCACAAGAACAGTGAGGAAACTCGCCTCTCAATCTGAACGATAGTTGATAAGGTCTCGGCTCCGAATCTCAACTCTACTCGTCATATATCCATAAACATTAACCAATTCTCAAACACAATCCAAAATACCCAAAATACCCTTAGGTCAAACTTAGACAAAATCCTGGTCAAATTCAACATCCCTTAATGTCAAATATCCATCCTCACGTCGTGACCAAACCTTAGTCACGTCGTGATAGTCCACTCAGTCTGATTCCAACTCGAATCGACCTAACCTAGCCAATTCAGTCAACGAAATCACATGAGCTGACATCACGACGTGAGCACTCACTCTCACGTCGTGAGCTCCAAGGATCTTAACATGAAATAGGGGTTATTCAAATCTCATGTCGTGAGCACCGTCTGAAGCTAAAAGTCACCATTTTAAGCCATTATTCCATTAAGTCCTCGAATCCATCTCATCCAGATGTTAAAGGGGTCTTCTAAAGTCCATAAAAATGTTTCCTTTATTGTCATGCTTGCACCATGCATGATCCAACCCATTCTAGGTCAAAAGTGAATAATAATTCTTCTAACGCTCATGCATGCCTCTTATACCTCACCAACTTTCAGATCTAAACAATATGATGATGAAGGAACTCTTAGAATCCATAAAGTTGCTAAGTTTATGGATTTACTTCACTCAAGCATACTTAACATGAAGGAAAGTGGACAAAGTCTTAGATCTACCCATGACATGTAATAAAGTTTGGATTTTTGATAATTACAAAGGTCCGAAAGCAAGAAGAGGTGATGATAATATTGTTACTTTGCCCACTCCACCAATAGATTACTCCTTTCCTCTTCTTTTCTCCTTCTTCAAGCTAGAAATGGCACTAAAATGGCTAAGAACTTCAAGGATGATAAATTACAGGTTCACTAGGGCTTAGAGTGTGAGGGAGGCGGGGGTGAATAACCCTAGCCCCCTCTTTCCTCTAAATACCGAAAATTAAGGTTTTTGGTCCTCAGACTGCTCTCATGTTGTAAGCATTGGATTGCTCACGTCGTGAGCCTCAAAATGACGCGCATATCCAAATTACTCCTCACAACATGACAAGCATTCCTCACGTCGTGAGAAGGGCCAAAATTGAAAACTTTTAACTTAATAATAATAATTATTATAATAATAATAATAATAATAGTATGCACCTAACCTGAGTGTTACAACGGAATAGAAAAGCACGAACGAGTCACATACAAGAAAACTTGCATGTGTTCCTCGAGAAGGGAGTAGCTACCTACTGGAGCTTCGACCAATTCAATTCCGTTTTGGGGAGTTTGATGAACCCATAAATAAATTGCTTGAACCTGTGACATCTAACTCTTGAACTGAAAACTAGTCCAATGAATTAAAGTAAACCCTATGTTTGTGTTTTTGGTCAACAAATCACCAATCAAAAAGCATTTTTTTTCAGATTCTTCATGGATCTAGTGTAGTGGCCGGTAAATCATTGATCAAAGAGCGACAACCAGGTTTAATGATTTGGTGGGATATATAAATCTTCTAAAAGCTTCAAAAAGTACGTTATTGGATTAAGGTTTTTCTTTTTAAACAAACGTCTCAATGAAGCTTTTTATTTAATGTAAGTTTTTTCTTTAAACTTGAAAATGTTAAATGTTTTAAAGAATTCGTTACTGAACATACCATTGTCTCAAAATATTAGTTTTCTGAGAACTTGAGAACTAAAAGTTGAGCGTCAAATCAAAATTAACTAATTAAGGGCATGATCGTCTTCTTACTGATCTCATTTAATGTTTAATTTTTTGTGTTATTGGAAATTCTAAAAATTAACAAAATAAACCAAATTTCAGATTTTTTTTAAAAATATTTTTTGATTTTTTTAAATGGAGATTTTTTAATTTTTTTCAAAATACATGAATTTTAAAAAAAATAATATATATATATATATATATATATTTAAAAAAACTACATTTTTTATAAGGAAAAACTGCATTATTTTTCAAAATAACTGCAATTTTTTTAGAAAAAAGTGTATTTTTTCAAAAAAACAAAAAACTACATTTTAAAAAAAAAAGTGCAAATTTTTCAAAACAAAACTCCAATTTTTTTTCAAAAAAGCTCCAATGTTTTTTTTAAAAACTATAATTTTTTTAAAAAAACTGCATTTAAAAAAAACTGCAATTTTTTCAATAAAAAATGCATTTTTTTAAAAAGTATTTTTTTTAAAAATCAGCAAATTAAAAAAAGAAACTAGAATATTTAAAATAAAAAATCTCTAATTTTTTTAACAAAAACAATCAATGTTTTAGGTGCATATATGCATATTTCTTATACAATATTCGTAAGTAAATCATAAAGATTCTTAATTTTATTAATCAATATATAAACATAATATTACAAGTATTTTATTCGATACAAAATAAAATTTAAAAAATAAAAAATGCTACAAGGAGTCACAATGTTATCATTTCTTCATATCAATATTTTCATATTTTCTTTAATTTATCATTTTCACCTTTTCAATATTTTCCACAAATTCTTCAAAATCTACAAGAAAATTTAAAAAAAAAATGATCAATGCAAGAACACTCACAAAAATACACATGTATATATATATATATATATATATATATATATATATATATATATATATATATATATATCATGTAAGATTCACATGTGATTATATCAAGTAAGATTCTCACATGTGATTGTATCTTTTAAGATTCAAATGTGAAATTCATAAGATTATTTTTTAAAAATAATTAACGAAGAACACTCATATAAAATGCATTTGTGCAAGTAGACATAATTCATATGAGATTCACTTGTGATTTACATGTAAATCACATGTAATTCATACGTGATTCATTTGTGATTTACATGTAAATTACATGTAATTCATATGTGACTTACATGTGATTTACATGTGAATGACATGTAAGTCAAATGCTCAAAAGTTGTTATGTTGTGAACAAAAAGAATTCAAGTTAAGCATTATACATAATGAAGAAAAATAATAAATTCATATGTGAACAAAAAAGAATTCAAAATTTGTTATGTTGTGAATAAAAATAATTCACTTGTGATTTACATGTGAATCACATGTAATTCGTCTGTGAATTACATGTGAATCACATGTAATTCATATATGATTCACTTGTGAATCACATTTAATTCATATGTGATTCACTTGTGATTTACATATGAATCACATGTAATTCATATGTGGGTCAACTTTCAAGTGAAGTGATGATGAATATATTTCAATAATAATGAGAGGTATCTGTGGAAAATTTTGTTGTTAAATATTTTGAAAATATGTCATAAGTTGTAGTAACATACTCTTTTTTTTCTTTATGTAAAAAGATAAGCCCTTTCAATATGATGGTTGTTAGCGAAACTTCATACAAGTAAGCATATACCAGTTCTTTTTAACTTGTAGTAGTTTTATGTGAAATTATATATACTCAATGGTTTTTTTTGTTTTGTTAACTCCATCAATGAACTAGAAGAATAATTGTACATGAAAGTTGTCACCTTATTACTAGATATATTCATGATTTATATATCCATGAGTTTGTTCTTATAAAAAAACCTTAAAATCAAAACCGATACAACAACTCATATGACTCACATTACACCAACACCACTAGTTATACAAAAAAAAGGTTAGTTTTATACATCAAGAGATTAAGAAGAAGAAGAAGAAGAAGAAGAAGAAGTGATCCCTAAGTTTTTCAGGTATGCTAAGTGAAAAGTGATTAGAATCTCAAAATAAAAAGTCAATCATTTGAAATTAGTTAGACAATATGTGATGTGCATGTTAACATAAAGAAGATAAGAATCACCTGCAGAAATAAGAGCATTAAGCTACATTAGCTTAATCAAACCAGTAGTGGGCCAACACACAGGTTTCTTAACTCATCTAATTTCTCCTCTCTGTACATAAGTGCACCTCATTGCTAGAATCAATAACAGATAACAATTTGTATTAAGTATCAAATATCTACCCTAAAACATTCAAATCTTCATTATATTAAGAGACGATTGCAAGAAGAAGGTTGTGAAAAGTGCCCGAGTGTGTGGATTGACAAAAATGATTATGCATAGATATGTAATCTAGTATCCAAGTAGAAGTAAGAACAATATAAGATTATTATTTCTATTGTTGCTAGTCAAATATCGCTAAGCATATCTATCCAGATGTGAGGAGCCAAAATACAAACAAAATTCTTCACATAAAGTAAATGCGGGGAACCACGATACCATGAATGTGAGATGACCACAATAATGAAAATTATACTTATACTGGGGGATAGAAAATGGACCTGAGGGAAATCACAAGATTGAGCCTAAATACTTCCATCAAAGTCGAGGATAGCGGTGGAGGAGAGGAGAGGCAGACCTTGAAATCAAAATGAAGGCCTAAAGGCAGACATAGAAATCAAGTCGAAGGCCTAGAGGTGGATCGGATCTGATTGATATCAACTTCTGTTCTCATCGATTGAAAATGATGGTGAGAATGAGGCGATGATTGAAGATGACCAATTGTAACATCCTGTTCCAGATCATCTGAGATTAGGGTTTGTGGGCTGCAACCCGGGATTGGGGAAGTCTTGGGGTTGCGACGAGTTGCTAGTAGCGTTGGGCGTCTCGACACCCTTCCGTGGGTATGAGTTTCGGTGGAATCGGAGTTATATCGAGGAAGTTATGGAAATTTGAAGTTTGGTAGGATAAGTCCCTCATTTGAGAAAGGTGGCAGCTGAGTATGTTGGGCGTACGTGTGTGTACGCTTAGCGTACTCATGTTCGTGGGTCTTAAGCGGAGCCACCTAGTACGCTGGGCGTACCAGAGGGTATGTTGGGTGTACTAGGCAAAGAATGGAAAACCCTAATTTGGATGTGTCCCTATATAAAGAATGAGATGGCGTCATTCCTGGCCACCATTCTTAGACACCAAACCCTCTTAACCCTAATCTTCGTTCTTATAGCTGGAGAGTGCATTTGAGAGCTTGTGAGTGTAATCTTGTGTTCTTGAAGTAGATAAGAAGCTTTGGAGAAGAAGGAGTGAGAGCCTTGAAGTTTGGATCTGAGCTTAGCTGTGTGGAAAGCTTCATATAGAGGTATAAAGCTCCAAACTTTCTCACTCTTTTGATTTGTGCATTTATATGAAGTATTTTAGGGTTTTGTCACAAAATATGGAGACTTTATGAGATAATGAGCTCCAAAGACCTTGATCTACCCCTTTTCAGTTTATTTTGTGGAGTAGAGTCATAAAAATCCAATCTTGGACGTTAGTGATGGGTTTTGAGCATTCTAACACTCCGAAGTGTACATGCACTCCTAAATACCTTGGATCTATGTTTTCTCTATTATACATACAAATATGAATATCCAAGGTATTATCCTAACTAGCATATCAAAACAATGATTCATATGAATATAACTTGTTAGAATACATACCTCTTTGATGTAGATTGACTCCATGATGCTCGAGAGCCTAGTGCCCCAAGTGTGACACCTCAAATGGTTCATACAACACCAAATGCACATGGAATGACTTGAGAGAAATAGAACACTCCTTGAAATCGTCTAGCCCTCATATTCACACATAGTGCCCGGTTTCTTGAGCCATGGGATTCTTTTATATTGTGGCTATTAGGGTTACACCATGTAACTCATAACTTTACCCATTCCTTATGCTCCATGGATTTTAGCCTCCATGGACTTAGTCCAACATAAGGAATCTTGGATCACAAGCCCACATATATAAGAATGAATGATTTACACAATAAACCCATATATTTAATTAGTCTCCTTTTGATCACTTAATTAATTCCAAATTAATTCTTGATCAATACTAATTAAATAACCTTATTAATATATTAGAACTTATAATATATTAACCAACCTTAAGTGTTATTTCTCTCATTATAGTCTATCCAAATGCATGATGCCATGCAACCCAAATGGACCATGCCGGGTCGGGTCAAGTCTTACCAATTATAGTTATGGACTTAGACATTAATCCAACAGTCTCCCACTTGGATAAGTCTAAAACTATTATTGCGTATGACTTCAGGAATCGATCAGCAATTGTAGCTCTCAAAAGCTTCTGTCGAACTCTGACCTTGTCGATGAACTCTGACCTTTGTCGATGACTTGTCCATTAGATAAGGGATCATATATTCCTTCATTCTAGATATCATATGGACTGAGACGTGGATTAAAATCATTCTCTCTGTCCATTTGTTGTTTCCTGATTTCCAATTCATGATGACTGACTGATTGAACATATCAAATCAGTCCGGGCTTGGCCAAGCACTCACATGTATCATCATTAAATCATCGAGGGGCCCACATATATCGCTTTTATCCCGAAGGTAAAAGGAATGGATAAACTTCGACTCATATGGCTTGTTCTACTACTTGTTGAATCATACAAAAATGCACGTTTTATAACATCGAGTTACCGAATGCGTTTTCATGCAATCAATGTACAACCAACTCATAGTAACAACTCATATCTCTAGGTTTGAAGAATATAAGATATTATCGTCTCATGATCACTCGTGATAAAATCCATGAAGTGATTCCAATGAGCGTAGGTTGAATCCAATACTCAGAACTTATGAGCACTCATGAGTGTTGTAGCACAACTTTGTCCACCAACTTGGACCTCTACAAGCCAACCCATGACAGTCTTAATTCATATCTACTTCCAACTTATGACCGACTGTGGATGGTTTGAATAACTTAGTCATTCTGGAAGAATAACCTAGTTTATTTTGGAAGTCAAAACATGCAAAATGAAACACAAGAATAATTGAATCTAATATGGTATCAAAACCTATGAACATAAATAAAACACCTTTTATTTATCACCATATGATTACACATTATTCATTACATACTGTTTCAGCTATCAACTTTATTCTTGAATTAAAACAATAGTTGTCCCATGCTCCGAGCATGTACACTATGTTTTTCTAAACAATAGCTTTGCCATACACCAAGTATGCACTCTATGTTTGTCTATGGTCCTTACTTTGTGAAATAAACCAACTGACCAAACTTTCAATGATTCTAATTTCACACTCCCGAATTCTTATGGCAAATGAAGTGTGACATCCCCAAAATCTCGGCCAGAAAAGACCGATTTTCATTTATGCTTTTAAATAATTTCAGAGTAAATCCTTTTGATTTGAAAGAGTTGCGGAATTTGTTCCCAAAACAAAACATGATAAAATAATATTTATCAAAGCATTTCATCAAGAGATGCATTTTCATTATATAATCAAAACTCGGGATGTCATGTTCCGATACAGACCATAAAGCATAAACGATAACATTACAAGTCATTCAACAAATATATACATATACAGACTTGTAAACAAAACAACACGATGATCCATCCATCTTACGCCCTTGTGCCACTTCCTGTAATACAAATAAAACTGAGTGGGTCAGGCTTGGGAGCCTGGTGAGCATATAGGGTTTTCAACCCACAATAAATAAGTTATATTTAATTTCACCAACCAATCACTATCCCGATTACCCATTCCCGTTATCCTCACTTTACGTCCCTAAAACAACATCTATCTCAAGGGACCTAATCTAGGATTTTCATCGGGACGGACATCACTGCTAAGGGGTTTCCTCAACAATAGATATCCTAAAGGCAACCATGAGGGGGATAGAGTACACCGGTGAACACATCGTTCACAACACCTACAGGTTATGAACCTGCTAGCGTTCCACTGGACTGTCTAGAAAGAGTCCGTGGTCGTTATCCATACTCCGCTGAATAACTAGATCAACAACAACAACAACATCGAGGCCTCTCATCTGTTTATTACACACCAACTATCTACCCATGTTCTACCCAACATATTAGTAGATAAAAATATATATTTTCATACATAGTTTAAAACCTGTATATCATTTTCATTCAATATATATTCCACATAACAGATGAGGCATACCACATAACACGTATTCCATAGAAAACAATTCAAATCTATGAGATAGAATAAAGTGAATATCCATTCACGCATACAATCACAAAATATACACATAACAAGTATATCGTATAAAATACTTCATAGTTACTCGTTAGAAGAAAGTAACTACACCCTCACACATATAAACCACAATTTACTTAATACACTCAAACCGTACTTGTATTATTATCGTGTTTATGAAAGGTAGTATACACTCACTTGATCAGAAGATGATCGGACGACACTACGACTTGCAGAAGTAGTAATCCACAGCAGATCTGGAAGATCTCCACAAAAATCGAACTTCTCGCGGGCAGAGCTTTGGCTCGAGAACCGCACTTCTCGGGATCTTCGGGATCTTGGGACTTGCCTCGGGGCTCGAGAATAATACTGGGGCTTCGGGGTATTTCTGGCACGCAAAACGATGCAAAACGGGAGAGAGAAGAGAGGAAATTAGCAAAATAGCCGGCTGCCCTCGCATCCTATTTATAGGAGGCTGGAGCCTCGGAGTACGCGGGGTGTACTGGCCTCTGAAGTCTTCACTGCATGTGTCATCCGAAGTGTCGACACTCTTCGGAGTACGCGGGGCGTACGTCGGATCGGACTGCTGACTCCCCCTTTGGATAATGTCGGATTTTTCAATTAAAAATAAATACAATTTATTTATCAAACTTCGGAAATTCATATCTTCTTCATACGAACTCCGTTTTCGACGTTCTTTATATCCACGGAAAGGTGAGACTACGCTCTACAACTTTCGTTTAGACTCCGTCGGCAAATTTTGAATTTATTTTTATTATTTATTTTTAATAGGCCGCGACAGAAAAACTTCGTTATAAATTCATAACTTCTTCGTTTGACGTCCGTTCTCGCCTAACTTTTTATCACTTCGATACCAACAACGAGACCTTCGATCCTCGTTTAGATTGTTTTGGCTAAAAACCGCTCGATCTCAAATCGAGTATTTCAGGCTGCATACCGCTAAGTCGAAACTTCGATAAATCATAACTTCCTCATACGAAGTCAGATTTGGGCGTTCTATATATATTCGGAAACCTCGTTTCAACTACTACAACATTAACCAAAGATATTAAGTTCATTTTACACTTAAATTTTGACACTTATTTTTATTCTTAATTAATCAGACCACATAATTAAGCAATTAAGCACAAAACACATAATACTCAAATAATACATTCTTATTATTTCAAAACGGGTTACAAAGGTTAACCTAGACTATTGCATTGCTAAAAATGGCAAGCCCGGAAACACATGCGTTACATGAAGGAATTCCAAATTCATGCCATTTTACCGAAATCTGTTAGATTCTCAACTTATATGAAATGATTCTCTTGTAATGATTATGCACAAAGTCACAAAAGACTTGACAAAAAACATTACAGAGCATTCCAAAGGAGATCAACTCCTTGGAAACATCCTTCTTGCATTAAGTTTCCTAATCTTACACATATTTATTGAACAACTTCCACCAATGGGATCATTTCCACATTCCCTTTTTGACTATCACTTCTGACACAAGAGTTGCCTCTTTTCAGAATATGTCAATATGGTCCTTCCAACAATTAACACTATACTTCCAACTGTCCCTGAGCAACCAGTCTTTGGTAAACCTTAGATTGTCCTCGACAATTGCTTAATCGTTTTAGTCATATCCAGTTCTAGACCTTTTCCCTTCTTAATGCCCCAGGCATTTGGAAAATTTTAGAAAGGATGAATATAGCACATGTAATCGATCCTATATCCGAAGCATATGGGACATGATTCATGATGTCTCACATAAAGACTAAACCAGTCTTTTGCTATAATATTTTCATTTATATTTGCCAAGTTCTCATAATTCAGATTATGAAAAGGGATGTTGTATTCATAATCGAATTTTAGAACGCAAATAATAGATCCATATATAGAATTTCCTTATGTTGAGACATTCCAACATGAAATTTATATATATATATATATATATATATATATATATATATATATATATATATATATACTAGACTAAATATGATTAAAACCTCAATCTAAGCTTTTAGATTTGAGATGAAGTATAATTTTCTCTCCCTTAATTATAGCAAAACAACTTTTTCAACCCCTGCAGCCTCACGAATTGAAACTTTTGTTTTCTATAATTCACATTGCTAACTTGCAATACTTATCATAATTATCATGCTCCCACTAACATGATGATTATTAGCTTAACACTTATGCTCCCAATAGCTTTGACATGTACTCATAAATCAGCTGGACTTTTAGAAATCAATACTTTATTGACTTTCTTACCAAAGTTCAGATTTTTGATACTAGATTGCTTTGATAAGACTTTATCAAAATCATACACCTTTCATTAGATAGCTCACATGTGTGTCTAAACAATTTAAGAACTATGAAAAGGGATGTCGTAATCACAGTCTCAATTGTTTAGACCTTTTCCACTTCTCACAAGTCCAGGTTAGTGTGCCGGTTAACCACACACGCTCCAGTAACGACTTTGAGAATGCAAATATCACAATTGCTATCTAGCTAAAATCTACTTAGTGTAAGTGTTTCCTCACCATCATTTTCATGAATCGGAGAGAAACCTTATGACACTTAGATTTAATGGTGTATGTGTTCTTATCCTTGTGAATTGTCAAAACCATAATCACAAGACAAGGTTAGTGACAAATCCAAACTCATATGGATTGAACTTGTGCAATCTTAACTTCTTGCCACCTGGCAGCACAAGGGCCTGCCATTGCTTCCAAGTTGTTATGCAACCAATTAAGAACTCAAAGAACTCATATACAAAGCCAACTTTAATAGGAATGAGCACATAACTTGTCAACACGATAGGTTATAAACCTCAAGTCGTGTGCTAGTGATAAACTTACAGGTTTTTATTCTTGATTATCCTTTCAGGATCTTTAAGACTCCCACTATCCTCTTGACACATAAGACTCACTTGCCAAATATTCAAGAGATAGTTTGGATTCTTTATCAAGACAAACACTTTACATAATTGGCCTTAGTTGGTCTTTGTTTTATCCAAAACATCACAACTTACCAATTTCAAATATACAAGAGTAGGAAACTTTTACTCTTACATTTGACAAGTGTTTTTAAACCTTCTTTAAGACATGTCACTCAAGTTACAATCTTTGAGTATGACTCTAAGAATTGTTTTGGAATGAAATATGACTCATCTTCTTGATTTAACCACTTCAACAATTCATAGCTCCTCTTCTTAGCTATCAGAATGTACTTAGAGGATGAATTGCGATAAGGTCTCTTAATCGTTAAGATGATCATATGACATGATACTAAAGTACTCTCCCATCTTTTCAGATTTGAGAAACTTTTATCCTTCTGCCTAATTTGATTCTTCTTATTCGCTCTGCCATACATTGGAACCTTTTCCAATGTCTCAAAATTACACTTAAGCTTGTAAGTATAACCATATTTAATAAGCTTTAGTAAATTATGATGAATAGTCTTATCGATCTTTTATGGTGGACTTGACCAGTGCACAAGAATGTGTACTCGATCCCTTAGTCCTTCACTTGACTCACATATACAGGTGAACAAGGAACTAGTCTTAATTTTCCAAAGATGAAAAAAAATTCTCATTCATCATGCTATACAACTTGCATGATTCCAAGTTTCGGTCCAATTGAAACTTGGGTGATGAGGATCTTTCCTTATTTGGTAAATTTAGACATTACCACAAATGAAAGAATCAATTTCATATTTCCACTCTTGCTATTAATGGAATCATATAAGCAACAATTTTTTTCCTCAAATGCCATTGTATGGATATTTTAAAATAAATAAAATCATCATTTTTCCTTTTATTTTAAAAACTTTGCGGAAAAACTATCCTTACAATGCAAAAGAGCATGAAAAGTTTGTTGTTATCTATTCCTAAGCAATATATCGTAACTCCTAAGAAGTAGCTCAAGAATCCGATCTTCAAACTATGCGATAGAAATCCATCTACGCGGTCAGATTCAACATATTATTTCTTTAAGTTTCTTCACTTTTCTTTGATTCTTACAAACATCAACATGTGACCCAGTCACATCATGTATCAAGAATCTCAGTATAGAAACTTAGCAGAGTTAGAAAGTGGATTTTACTTGAAGTAGGGTCAAACTTATTGACTTTAACATCCTTAGGTAAAATTTGGCAGCTTCACAACTAATGCCCCTTCCTTTGGCAATGTAAACATATCGACCCTTTGGTAATGGTATGCAGGACTATCACAGACTTAGCTTTTCTCTTTACCATTTGGTCAACCGAGTTGACTATAGCCGATCCCTTTCCATTGGGAAGAGAGAGCTTTACTGGATATCTAGTGTCTTTATTGTCAATGTCCATAAAGTTTTTAGGAAGTTGATCTTAGCAAATAGATAAGATCATTAAGGGTCTTGTCATAGTCTGTTTCATAGAGGTCCCAAAGGAACTCACTATGTGACTTAGAAAGTGATTGAACATCCAACTTTCTCAAGACTTTGACACCCAACTCTCCCGGCTTTTCAATATGTGACTTCATCTCCAAGATGTGATCACACCTAGACCTTGCCTTGCCAATAGGGCTTGAGTGACCTTGAACTTTGTGGGTTAGGGAGAATAATTGGAGGAGGTGGAGGAAGAGAAGTTCCAAGAGATTTGGGAGGATCATAGATGTCTGAACTAGACATCTTTTGGGAGACATTCAAGATAGTTGATTAAAAGTCCTTAATATAACACCCAATATGAAATATTAAGGCTAGGACCCTACAAACTATTTTATAACTCAGAAGAGGGATGTCGTAATCCAAGCTATAAAATATTTGAAGGTAGGTGAATGACGATTCACCAATTTCCACCAAGATAAACGAAATGTATTATTAGGTTTTAATTGGTTTTTGAAACTCCTAGATTCTTTTGAGATTCATTGAACTGTTCAATGTCATGGTTCAATCTCGAGTGTGCCCTTCAGGTTTTGTAACTGGGATGCCGATGATCACAAAACAAGGTGTGAAGTAACCATGCAAATATACTTGGTACCCTTAATTATTTACCCCTTAATCGATGTGTTGGTTAACCAGACACGCTCCACCGATACTATGATAAATATTAAGTTACCCTTTGCCTACCTTGTTAATGTTGGATTAGTGTCTAAGTCCATAACTATTTTGGTATGTACTTGACCCGATGGTGCATGGTCCTTTTGGGTTGCCTTCACCAAAGCAACTTGATAGGATGAATTATGGATAGAAAGGATTAAATATGATTTATTAATATATTATGAGAATAATATATTAAAGGAGAAATCATATTGTTTAATTAACATTAGTCAGGAATTAATTGGTAATTAGTTTTGTGACTAAAAGAGATTAATTAAACTTAAGGGACTGGAATTGTAATTATAAGATAATTGCAATTTGGGCTATGGATTGCCTTATATTAAGGAGTGGACGAATTCTATGGGGAAACCCATGAGGAAATCGTCCAAGGCCTTAAGGAAAGGGATCTATGGGTTGCTTAGGACTTAAGCATCCAAATTAGGGTTTCCTTGTTAGATAACCCTAATAGCCTCCTATATATATATATATATATATATATATATATATATATATATATATATATACATATATATATATATATATATATATATATATATAGATCCCTTATGACCTAAAAACGTGGCTAAGCATCCTTCTAGGGTTTCACACGTTTTAGGGCAGCCTCCATCCTCTCTCCTCTTCATCCTCTTGCTCTTGGTGTTTGTGAACCATTAGAGGAGTGACATTTGTGACTCTAAACATTTGTGACTCTAAGCTTTCTAAAGTCAATACAAGGAGGAATTGGGATTGTTATTGCTATATAACAATTAAGGTATGATCTAAACCCTAATTATATGTTATATTGATTATCATATGCTAGATCTAGGGTTTATAGTCTTGGATAACTTGCATGTACAATAGAGAAACCTAGATCCAAGCATTAGGGTTTGTATGAGCACATAGGATGTTCTTATGTCCATAACCCATCAGTGGTATCAGAGCCTTGATTGGTTTCTATTGTATTGATGCCTTGTATGTTGAAAAAAAAAATTCGTTTTTTGTGGTTCTACTTGCTGAACTCGCCGAGTCTTTAGATGAACTCGCCGAGTCCATGCTGACTCGACGAGTCCATGCCTAACTCGACGAGTCAGTTGGTCAGAATGAGGGAAAACCAAGATTTCTTGCTGTTTTTGCTTGAGGATAGTTGTCTTATCATATTAGATCAATATAAATCCGATTTTTTGATATATATGAGTATATTCTTGATCTAATTGAAGAAATTTATCAATTAATAAATATTTGTTTCCTAATGTGATAATTGATTAATTATTTTGATTAAATTGGTAAATTGTTTTGCAAGAAATCATTAAATAAATCAAATATGGATAATTATGTGATTAAATGTTAATTTAGATTATTTGTTATTTGATCCTTGTGTTATGAAATGTTTCATATTTTCCCCTTTAGGTTTTATAGTTTATATTTGAACTCAAAAGTTTAGTTTTGAAATTTAAATAGTTGAAACTCAAATGTTTTGAAATTTTCAAAACTTGCCCTCAAGTTTTGGAATTTAAATTTTGATTAAAAGTTTAATTTTGAGTACATTTAAATTCTAACCCTAATGTTTTGAAATGTTTCAAAACTTGCCCTCAAGTTTTGGAATTTAAAAGTTGATTAAAGGTTTAATTTAGGAATGTTAAATTCTAAAACCCTAGTATTGTTTTGAAAAAGTTCAAATCACACCCTTATGGTTTTATTAATTAATTAAGGTGTATAATTAAAAGAGGTTCAATAAATCCATAAAAGTTTTGGTTTACAATTTAATTGAATTAAAAGTATAATTATTAAATTTGACCACATAGTATTTTAAAAGTGTAAAATACACCCTATACTATATATAACATTAAAAGTCTAGCATTATATATATATATATATATATATATATATATATATATATATGTATGTATGAGTAAAAGTCAGTCTTACCGTTAGTAGGCCTCATTCATGAAGCTGGTCTATAAGGGGTGTTTAAGGAAATTGCCTATAAAATGACGATTGAATGGGTATCCACTCTTACCCACCGCACTCTTGACTAGTGGACGGTCATTAGCCGAACGGGTAGGATAGGACGAAACCTTCCATTATAAGTATAATGAAGTACAAAAGTAACTAAATGTTTTTCAAATTCCCAATCTTAGTTACTTAGGCAAAAGTGAATTGATGCAATTCCATGAAATTACACTTTGTGCCCTTGCCAAAACGTTAGTGGAGCGTGTGTGGTTTACCGGCACACTAAATGGTTCTAAGCAAAGGTAGCAAAGGGTGACTCAATGTTTGTCATAGTTCGGTGGAGCGTGTGTGGTTTACCGACACATCGAATAGGTGACTGTAACATGTGGGGGCACCATGTAGTTTGCATGGTTATTCACACCCGCTTTGTGATCCTCGGCATCCCAGTCACAAACAAGAGGGGCATATCGAGATTTAAACATGCCATTGAAATGTTCAATGGATCTCAAAGGATCTAGGAGTTTTCATAGATTTAAAACTTAAATTTCTTTTTCGTTTTTCATGGTGGAAATTAGTGAATCGTCATTCACTTACCTTCAAATATTCTGCAACTAGATTACGACATCCCTTTTCTAGGTTGTAGTGTATTGTGTTGGGTCCTAGCCTTAGTATCTCATTTGGGTGATTTACTAAGGACTCTGTCTATCAACTAACATGAATTTGTTTCTCCCGTTTTGTAGATGTCTAAGTTCGACAACTATGGTCTTCCCAAATCCCGTGGAACAAGAATTCCACATGAAGATGGTATTCCACGATTCGATCGAGGAACAAGAAATCATGCTTCACTTCCTCCTCCTCCTCCAATTGTTCTCCCTAACCCACAAGATCGAAGAATTGAAAGGTTCAACATCACTAAAGCCCTATTGGAAATGAAACATGAAGATGGTGAACCCGTGTGTGCCCACGTTCTAGGAATGAAATCACACATTGATAGGTTAATAATGTTGGGTGTGTCATTCCCGGATGAGTTGGCTGTGAATTGGGTTTTGCAGTCACTTCCTGAATCATATAATGAGTTCAAAAGAAAGTATTATATGATAGATCATGACAACAACCTCATTGACCTAACTTACATGCTCATTGCTACTGAATCAGAAATGTTTTGGCGAAGCAATGGAGCGTATTTGTTGGGAAAGTCAACCGACCATGCTTCCGAGGACGTTCTAGGAGAACCGACCTGCGTTTGCTGCCAAAAGAAAGGGCGTTGGATACAAGTCTGCCCTAAGAGCCTGAAGATTCCAGAACATGGGAGAGTCAAAGAGTATGGCTGTGCTTCAGGTAAAATCCACTATCTAACTCTGATAAGTTCCTATTCATTGATTCTTAATACATGATGTGATAAGATTGCATTTGAATGTTTTGCAGGATCGGTGAAAAGAAAGGAAGCTTGGTGAAAGAGCAAGATGAATCTAATCACAAGAAATGGATCTTGATCGCATGGACTTGAAGATTAGATTTTGAGCTTAGATAGTTATGATAGAGTTGTTAGAAATTTTCTTTTTGGAATACATAGTTTTCAATGGATTTTGCATTTTAAGGACAAATGTTTTCCGCTGCTTTTATAAATAAAATAAATTTTGATTTGACTTATTTATTTATTTGTTTACTTCCTTGCAATGAAATCGTTATGAAAATTGATGTTTGCATATTTCTACAACAAATGGATATGATTCTTATTTATGGTGTTTATGGAAAGGTCGAGAATTTACCAAATAGGGAGAGTTTCTCATCACCCAAATTTCAATTGGACAGAAATTTGGAATCACGCAACTTGGTTGCATGATGAATGAGAAATTTCATATTTGGAAATTAGACTAATTCGTTGACAAAGTGTCAAGTGAAGGACTAGGAGATCGAGTACACAAAGTTGTGTGTTGGTCAAAGTCCACCATAAGAATAACAATATATTCGTCATGATTTACTAAAAGTTTAGTAAATATGACTATACTTATAAGATTAAGTGTAATTCGGAATTGATTAAAAAGGTTTAAATCAATAGCAAAACGAATAAGAAGAATCAAGTAGGCAGAAAGATAAAAGTTTCTCCATTCTATGAAGAAGGGAGAGTAGCTTTTATGCTTTATGATAGGTCTTAATGATTAAGAACCATATCTCAATTGATCCTCTAAGCGAGTCTTAGTACAATTGTACGTTTAAGAAGAGGAATCAAGGATTGAAGAAATGGTTAAATCAAGAAGTCAATCATACTTCGTTCCAAAACAAGTCTTAAAGTTAAGATTGTGATATTGAGTGACAAGAATTAAGAAGGTCTATAACATTCGTCAAATGTAGAAATTGGAAAACGTTTTCTTATTCTCGCACATTTGAAATTGGTAAGCTGTGATGTCTTGGATAAGACAAAGACCAACTAGGACCAATTCATGAAGTGTTTTGATAAAAGCTACACTAACTCTTGAATATTTGGTTGTCAAGAAATGTTTATTGACAAAAGAATCTTATATGTCAAGGAGTCAGTGGGAGTCTTAATGGTCTTGAAAGGTTTCAAGAACAAATCAAATAAACCTTATCGATCATCACTAGCACACGAGTTGAAGTTTACAACCTATCGTGTTGACACTATTTGTTTCTGTGCCATTCCAATTGAGTTAATTATGCATGTGAGTCCTATGAATTCTTGTTTGAATGCATAAAAGGCAAGGACCTTAATCAATGAAGAGTACATTGATAGGAAAGAGTGAGCTGCTTAACTACTTGGAAGACGTGGTGGGCAGCTGTGCTACCATAAGGCAAGAAATTAAGATTAAGAAAGTTCGGTCTATATAAGTTTGAATTTGTCATAAACTTTGGTTTTGACAAATTCAGATGGATAGGAACACATACACCATTAGAATCTAAGTGTCATAAGATTCCCTCCTTCGTGAAAACGACTGTGAGGAAATGCTTTCACTAAGAAAGATTTTAAAAGGATAGTGATTGTGAAAATTGTATTCTCGAATTCGATTATGGTTACGGTATCCCTTTCCATGATTTGAATTGTGAGGTTTGACATTAGTCTGAATTGTTTAGACACACATTTGAGCTATCTAAGCGAAAGGTGTATAAGTTCAAGAAGTCTTGATAAAAGATTATCAAAGCATTAGGTATTAGAAACATGAACTTAAGAAATTCAATAAGTATTGATTTTCTAGAAGTTAAGCTGGTTTCTGAATACATGTCGAAGCTAGTGGGAGCATAAGTGTTATGTTTATAATAATCATCATGATAGTGGGAGCATAAATGTTATGATTGTATGATTATTATGGAAAGTATTGCAAGGTAGCAATATTAATTATAGAAAACAAGAGTCATACTTTGCAAAGTTGTAAGAGTTGAATAGTTGTTTTGCTATAATTAAGGGAGAGATTATTATGCTTCATTTCAAATCTAAAGGGTTAGGTTGTGGAATGTTAATAAATTTAGTCAAATGTACATAGTGTGTTCTTAAAATTTCAATTATGATTACGGCATTCATCTTCACAATTTGAATTTTAAGAACATAGCAAATAAACTATTATGGCAAAAGATTGATAAAGTATCAAATCTTTATGTAAGACATTATGTATTGTGTCCCATACGCTTCGGGTTTAGGATCGATTGCAAATGCTATAATATTTGACCATTCTAAAATTTTCCAAACGACTAGAGCATTTAGAGGGAAAAGGACAAGAATCGGTTTTGACTAAGATAATTAAACAACTATCAAAGGACAATCTAAAGTTCGTTTAGGATTGGTCGCTTGTGAGTAGTTGGAAGTATAGTATTGGAAAATATGGAAATGTTTCCATATTGGATGGACCATATCGACATTATTATGAATAGATAAGATTCTATTAAGAATGAGTTGTCATATGGAAAATATGGAAACGTGTCCATATTGGGAATTGAATATTGAAAATCTATGACTAGATTAGAAACTTTTATGCAAAAGGATGCTCAAAGGAATGTACTTTGAGTGAGAGACATCATATCTAAGGAATTGTATTGTAACAATCTCAAATAGAGGACTTTGTAATATCGTTGGCAATAGTCTTTGTGACTTTGGTGCAGTGACATTACGAAAGGATCATTGCATAAAATGTTAGAATCTAATATATTCTATAAGTGGCAAGAATTTGATATTCTTTTACTTATGGAAAGGGATTAGGAGTTGTGAAATGAGAATGAGTGGAAATGTGTTCAATTTGATCTATTTCACAAAGTAAGAACCATAGATAAACATTGTGTGCATGCTAAGAGCATGGGACAAGTGTAATAATTCAAGTAAGAAGTTGATTACCCGAAACGACAAATAATGAGTAATCGATATGGTGATAAATAAAAGGTGTTTTATTTATGCTCAAAGGTTTGAGGCCATATGGGATTAGTATTATTCTTGTGTTTCACTTTGCATGTTTGACTTCCTGAATAATTTAATTGGTTTAGAACAGTAAAATTATTCGAATGGGCCACAGTCATTCATATGTTGGAAGTAGGTATAAATGAAGACTGTTGTGAATTGGTGTGTGGATTGTCTAAAAGAGTATTAGACATAAGCAAATGTTTGCTGCAACGTTCATGAGTGCTTATGAATATGATTTGAGCATTGGATTAAACCCACGCTCACTTGGATCACTCCTTGGATTGTGTCACGAGTGATTGGTGAGACGATAACATCTTATATTCTTGAAATCGAGATGTGTGAGTTGTATCTTGCAAATCGGTTGCACATTGATAATATGTAAACGCACTAGTAACTTGGTGTTATAAAACATATTGTTGTGTGTGATTCGGTGAGTAAGTGCAAGCGAGCATTGAATCAAAGTTTATCCGTTCCTTTTATCCAAAGAAGGATCAAAGCGATATCTTTGGGCCCCTCGATGATTTAGTGATGACAAACGTAAATGCTCAGCCAGGCTAGGGCTAATTTGATTTGTTCAATTAGTCAGTCGTCATAAATCGGAAATCGAGAAATAGTACAAAGAGAATGATTTGAAATCATGTCTTATACGATATCTAGAATGGAGGAATATATGATCCCTTATCTAAAGGACACGCGTATCTGATAGGATCAGAGTTGACAGCGGCTTTGGAAAGCTACGATTGTAGATCAGGATATGAAGTCATACGCATAATAGTTATTAGACTTATCCAAGTGGGAGACTGTTGGATTAGTGTCTAAGTCCATAACTATTTTGGTATGTACTTGACCCGATGGTGCATGGTCCTTTTGGGTTGCCTTCACCAAAGCAACTTGGTAGGATGAATTATGGAGAGAAAGGATTAAATATGATTTATTAATATATTATGAGAATAATATATTAAAGGAGAAATCATATTGTTTAATTAATATTAGTCAAGAATTAATTGGTAATTAGTTTTGTGACTAAAAGAGATTAATTAAACTTAAGGGACTCGAATTGTAATTATAAGATAATTGCAATTTGGGCTATGGATTGCCTTATATTAAGGAGTGGACGAATTCTATGGGGAAACCCATGAGGAAATCGTCCAAGGCCTTAAGGAAAGGGATCTATAGGTTGCTTAGGGCTTAAGTATCCAAATTAGGGTTTCCTTGTTAGATAACCCTAATAGCCTCCTATATAGATCCCTTATGACCGAAAAACGTGGCTAAGCATCCTTCTAGGGTTTCACACGTTTTAGGGCAGCCTCCATCCTCTCTCCTCTTCATCCTCTTGCTCTTGGTGTTTGTGAACCATTAGAGGAGTGACATTTGTGACTCTAAGCTTTCTAAAGTCAATACAAGGAGGAATTGGGATTGTTATTGGTATATAACAATTAAGGTATGATCGAAGCCCTAATTATATGTTATATTGATTATCATATGCTAGATCTAGGGTTTATAGTCTTGGATAACTTGCATGTACAATAGAGAAACCTAGATCCAAGCATTAGGGTTTGTATGAGCACATAGGATGTTCTTATATCCATAACCCATCAGTTAAGTCCAAGTTAGTGTGTCGGTTAACCACACACGCTCCACTAACAACTTAAACAAAGTGCAAAGTGTAATTTCATGGGTTAGCACCAAATTCACATTTTCCTAAGTAACTAAGATTGGGTATTAATTAGAGTTTAGTTACTTAGTATTTATCATTAATACTTTTAATGAAGGGAGAATTCTAGTCCTTGTCCTACCCATTCGGCTAACGACCCTCCACCGGTCAAGGAAACGGTGGGTGAGAGTGGACACCCATTAAACTGCCATTTTATAGGCAGTAACCTTATACCCTCCTTATAGACCGGCTTCGTGAATGAGGCCTACTAACGGTAAGACTGACTTTAGTCTTATACATATATATAAATATTATTAACGTATAATATTATAAAGTATAAGGGTTGAATTTTAACTTTTAAAATTCTAAGGGCTAACTTGGAATTAAAGTATTCATAAGTGAAAACTTTTCAAATTCCAAAACTTGAGGGCAAGTTTTGAAACTATTCAAAACTAATTAATTCCATAACTTATGAGTTTAAATTAGCTTTAATTAAAAACTCTTCAAGTTCCATAACTTGAGGACAAGTTATGGAAGACTTTAAACTAATAAAAGAATGTAACTTTTTCTTTATTTTGTAACTTATGGAATTAATTAAGGTTACACATTTTATTACTTAATGAAGTGACTCTTGAACCTCCATAACTTGTGAACAAGACTCTCCATTTGTTGTAACCATTGCCAACTTTTATGAGTTTTATGAAACTTAAATGTGACTTTTCATATAACTTGAGGACAAGTTACAAAAACACATTTTAGAATCAACTCTTAGATTAATTTGGATTGAAAACAACAATTTCATGTAACTTCCTATTAATCTAAGAAGCTCATAAGAACAAGATAATTCAAATCAAAATTTTTCATGTAATTAGTCTAAACTTTAAACTAATACAAAACATGAATCTATTGACAATTATCTTTGAAATTGGATTAGCATGAACATTACCACATCAAAAACAAGTTTATATGTCCAAAAACATCTTAGGGTAATGTTCCTAGTCCAATTCCAACCAAAATAATCGAATATATGATGTCTGGGGGTCCAACTTGTCAAGTGCACGAACCAACTCGGCGAGTTGGATGCTTTTTGTCTTGGACTCGGCGTCGGTGAGTCCATCAGTGGACTCGGCGAGTCTGATGTGCAGACAGCACCAAAATTCGATTTTTAAGCCAATTTTGCAAGTATAACAAAAAAACAAGCCTAGGAACTGATACCATTGATGGGTTTTGAGCATTATAACACTCCTAAGTGTACATACAACCCTAAATACCTTGGATCTATGTTTTCTCTATTATACATACAAATATGAATATCCAAGGTATTATCCTAACTAGCATATCAAAACAATGATTCATATGAATATAACTTGTTAGAATACATACCTCTTTGATGTAGCTTGACTCCATGATGCTCGAGAGCCTAGTGCCCCAAGTGTGACACCTCAAATGGTTCACACAACACCAAATGCACATGGAATGACTTGAGAGAAATGGAACACTCCTTGAAATCGTCTAGCCCTCATATTCACACATAGTGCCCGATTTCTTGAGCCATGGGATTCTTTTATATGGTGGCTATTAGGGTTACACCATCTAACTCATAACTTTACCCATTCCTTATGCTCCATGGATTTTAACCTCCATGGAGTATCCATGGGTCACCCCATGGACTTAGTCCAACATAAGGAATCTTGGATCATAAGCCCACATATATAAGAATGAATTATTTACACAATCAACCCATATATTTAATTAGTCTCCTTTTGATCACTTAATTAATTCCAAATTAATTCTTGATCAATATTAATTAAATAACCTTATTAATATATTAGAACTTATAATATATTAACCAACCTTAAGTGTTATTTCTCTCATTATAGTCTATCCAAATGCATGATGCCATGCAACCCAAATGGACCATGCCGGGTTGGGTCAAGTCTTACCAATTATAGTTATGGACTTTAACATTAATCCAACAGTTAGGAGTAAGCCATGCATGAGGTATGAGCTTCATGAGGAAAGATGATGGATGTTTTGAGTGTTTGTGACCTAATCAGCCATGCAAAGGCTTAAAGTCACTAACTTTACGGATCAAGAGACATTAGGGAGTCTATATTTGAGAAATGATCTAAGGTCTTAACGGGCTAAGACCAAGGTAACGGTCTAAAGCAAACTGAGCGTACGCCCAACGTAAGATCCAGTACGCCCCGCGTACTGGGTTGGTGTCCCCAATCAGTTTCATGAATGCGTGAGTACGCGAAACATACCAAGAGAGGTACGCCTCGTGTAACTGCTCTATGGGCTTCTAGGATAGAACTTATATTGGGCCTTAAGGGCTGGGCCTAAATCTTTGGGCTTCGGTGTTGGAGACTATGAGGAGGGAAATATTATAATTATGCATTGGGCCCTTGAGTAGGGCTGGTCACTTGGACTTGAGAGTTGGGCCTCGGGAGAGCCCATTCATTATTGGGCTTTGTTAGGCCAAATAAGTTTCAGGGTGTTAATGTGCTAGTTAGTGGATTGCCTTTACTAAGCTTCGTGCTTACTGTGTTATGTGATATGTGTTTCAAGTTTTTCTCAGGATTGTGGGAAGGAGCCGACTTGATTGTACACACCAGAGCAGGAGTTATGTTTTGAGGATCGTAGAGTGCGAATCAAACAATTATGGAGCTGTGTTTTGTAAATTAAATCAATGAGATTTTTGTTAAATGTGCTACGAGAATTATATGATTTTAAAATGAAAATTTTATTTGAAAATTTACGTTGTTACAAGTTGGTATCAGAGCCATGGTTTGAGGGATTCGGATGCACCTTCAGGTATGTCCGGACTCAAACTGAGGATTTGAGAAAAAAATTTCAAGAGAAACGATTTTTCTAACACAAGTAAGAGTTTCTAAGAGAAAAACAAGAAAGAACAGTGTGTACAATCAGCCAGAGCCCGAACGGTGATTTCCCAAAATACCCTTACTTTTGTGTTATGAGATTTTTATGAGATATTATGCATGCTAGAGATTGGCTAGGTATTTCAAATTTTAGGACTAGAGTGGCCTGATTTGTGATGCCTTAGCCTAGGAGGTGCTACTATCTGTGATTTGCATTTGAGTATGTGCGGAGTAAGAGTATCCAGCAGGAATCTTTTTTAGAGAGGGATTTGAGTAGAGGAATAATCTAGGAGAGATACCTAGATGAGCATTTGAGGAGCCTACCGAGAGAGTAGTCAGATGCCCACATGGGGGTAAAGTTGCTTGAGTTCGGTGATATCCTTCGAGTATGAGAAGAGCAAGTGGGGTAATAACATATAGGGGTTTTACGTGCTGGTGGAGATTACCCGATGTCGAATGCTGCTTGCTTCGTGCTTTGTGGAACTCTTGATGATGGGAGACAGTTACTAAGTGAATATAACGATATTCATGAGGTAGATGGCTGGCATCATGAGGATTTCTTCAGCAGCTGATGACATAGGAGTGTGAGAACCTAGGAAGAGCGTAGGGAGTGAATTTAGTCAGATGAGTACACTGATGAAGGAGAGTATTCGCTGGATGGCGAACTTGCATAACGGGATTGGTGATCGAGGAGGTTGAACAAGCTACTTAGGAAATCTGGGACGATCCGTGTGGAAAGTATGGGTAGAGGTGGCAGGTAGTATGGTCCCGTACTACTGAAATCAGAGGACGCATACTTGAAACAGGGAAAATTCCAAAAGTTCTAAGTAGCGGATTGAGAAGAGAGAACATGGTTCTTGAACCATGATTCGTAGCGGATTGAGAAGAAGGAACATGGTTCAAGTACCATGATTCGTAACAGATTAAGAGGAGGTAGCATGGTTCGGGTGCCATGATTCATAGCAGATCGAGAGGAGGCCACATGGTTCGAGTACCATGACTTGTGGTGGTTAGTGCTTCTGGTTTTACCAGTTATTCCGTTGTGATTGGTTGGACTAAGATCAGATATGAAAGAGTATGGGGCCATAGGGCCATGTTGAACGAGTTTCAAGGGAGCATACCTTGAGAGGTAAATCGAGTTAGTTCCCGAGGGATTTTTAGTGAGATTACAATTAGAGTCGCAAGACTCAGGGATGAGTGGGAGGTGGTGATTTATGGAAGATTACGGTCTGAATTGAGCAATCGGCCGATAGAGGAGATGTCACTTTCTGTGACTAGAGTTGCATTATTTTCGTTTCTTGTGAGAAGTAGAAGAGATATTGAGTTTCCGATTTCTGAGCTTGGAGGTAAACCCTGTGGTTTAGCATTGGTTGCGATCTTTTCACTAGTGTATCAGGGCAGTATGTTGCCGTAAGGTAATATTATGGCATGAGAGAGTCATCAGTGGGGACTAAGATGGACGAGAGCAAGGATGTACCCTATTTGAGTATAGTAGAGCATATGTTAGCACCAGTGTGGGATGATCAAGAGAAGTATATCAGGACAGTGGCTCTCTTTGTTTATGATAGATATCGGGTGTGGGAGTGAGGTCTCTGCTCTTAGGATAATTCTCATGATGGGACATTGGTTGGAGAGTCGGTGATGAGGAGTGTGATAGTCCATTATCTTTAGACTGAGATTAATGATGGCTACGGGACAAGTGAGATGTCCGATAGTGTGACAAGTATGAGATTTTTGATGAAACATTGGGAAGTTTCCGAGGATTTTATCTGAGATTCGGGATATTGGGAATTGCTGGTCCTTATCGGGAAGATCATCGAGCATTGCACAATACATTCCAAGAGTAAGTGTGATGTACTTGGTGAGACAGCCTGCGGAATGGATTGCAGGTGTGTCTAATGGTGACGGTTCGAACCCTGAGTGGGGGAGAACCGGGTATTTTATTAAGAGGCTCAGAGATTTGTTCAAAAATTGGTTAGTGAACTGGACGTAAAGACCTGCGATTCGGAATCATGAAGTCTTGGGGATAGGCAGACGAGGCGATTGTGCCTAGTGAGACAATGCATGTGGTACGTATTCAGGGGAGGATAAGTGTCTCCATGGCAGGGGCCGATGGTTAGAGACCCTGTGGTGGTTAGAAATTCTTCGAGGTTGTGATGGTGAATTTGAGATGGTTGGCTCGTAATGATAGTTTTGGTTGTTGGTAATTTCTTGTTAAGTGTATGGGTTGTTATATGAACTTTGGGAAGGGTAAGAGATGATTAGTCAGCCAACTTTCGGGTCATTATGAGTATTCTTGCATGAGATTGTGGGGTGATAAGAGAGGGTGGTGTGATACTGCAGGGAGCCATAGTACTCACTAGTCAGCGAGAAGGTGTTGTGATATTGTGGGGAGCCGTAGTACTCACTAGTTAGCGAGATAGTGTTGTGATACTGCGGAGAGCCGTAGTACTCATTAGTCAGCAAGAGGGTGATGTGATACTGCGGGGAGCCGTAGTACTCACTAGTCAACGAGAAGGTGTTGTGATACTACGGAGTGTCGTAGTACTCACTAGTCAGAAAGAGGGTGATGTGATACTGCGGGGAGCCGTAGTACTCACTAGTCAGCGAGACGGTGTTGTGATACTGCGAACAGCCTTAGTACTCACTAGTCAGTGAGAGGGTGATGTGATACTGCGGGGAGACGTAGTACTCACTAGTCAGCGATAGGGTGTTGTGATACTGCGGGGAGCCGTAGTACTTACTAGCCAGTGAGAGAGTGTCGTGGTTCTGCGGGGAGTCGTGTTATTCATTAGTCATAGCATGACGCATGAGAGTTCTTAGGCTTGTGTAGCCTTATGGGATTGAGTCTTCGGGAACCCGGTGGCCAGACCAGGAGAGAGACGGAGGTCTCCATAATGATCGGGAATCTATATATTCTGAGTTAGGCTGTGGAGACCGCAGTCAAAATGAAGCACACGTGGGTTGCGGGTCATGGGTCATGAGTGAGTGCTTTATTAGGACGAGATATTCCAATTCGGTGTCGGGCCAGGCACTTGAGTTTGAGTTTGGCTTGGGTGGTGAATTGAGCAGGCAAATGAGATTCTGGATTCAGAGAGGGGTTTCATTTTGAGGGGCATTGGGTGTCATCTGATGTCTTATACCTGAGTGGGTCAGCTCGTTGCATGGGAAGGACCGCGAGGCGCATGTAACTAATGAGTAGTAGACGACAGAGGTCGAGGGTAAGATGACTTTAATTGGGATTGTGGTATCCGCTTGGGGTAAAGAGAACTTCGTGACTTGTGTGTCACAATGGGCCGAGATAGATATTATGAGAAGGAAGTCAGTGAGACGTTTTGGGGCATGCAATGGGCAACTTTTGGAGGTTCAACTCTGGGGTCGGGAGTTGACCTGGTACTCAGTGTTGAAAGGGACATTGGAGAGGAAGCTGAGACTTATGTCTATAGATATCAGAGGATACTTCCAAGCGAGCATGGACTTTCCTTGATTTTGAGGTCAGAGTTTTGGGGTTCATTTTTTTCAATGAGTTCTGATAGCGGTTCAGCCGGTAGGTCCTTAGTGGGTTATGACATTTCCATTTCTTTTGAGTTCGGTTGAGATCGATGAGAAAATCAGAGTTAGTAGAGTGTTCTAAGAGTCTGCTAACCGATGAGCGATTAGCATGATATTTTGTGAGGGTGGTCTGACAGGGAGACAAACCACTAGGGTTTTCAAGTTCTGGAGAGTGAGATAGATTACCGCAACGGCAGATGGGTCTGTCCTTCTTTGAATCGGGATTCTCGGTTGGGACCAGGTGTCTTTGGAAGGGAATGTTATATGATATGAGGTCCTTCGGTGGTGCTTCTTGGGTTATTGGGTTTGATCTATGTGTTTACAAGGAGCGATTTCGAGGGCGAAATCTAATTCAAGTAGGGGAGAATTGTAACATCCTGTTCCAAATCGTCTGAGATTAGGGTTTGTGGGATGCAACCCGGGATTGGGGAAATCTCAGGGTCGCGATGAGTTGCTAGTAGCGTTGGGCTAACACTCATTTGTTAATGGGCTAGGCTTATATGGAAGTCCATGGATGATCCATGGAGCTTTTAACCCATGGATCCTTGGAAAGGAAAAGACATGGGTTATTAGGGTTTCATCCTAACCATGCACACTATATAAGCATGCTTATGGAGCATGAAATAGCAACTAGTGTTACTAGTGAAACTAGTGAACTAGTGTGTGTGAGCTTGTGTGTGGCCGAAATATACAAGTGTGTATACTTTCTCAAAGTTTTCCAAGATTTTGTGGTGTTTTGTGATTCCATTTGAGGCATTCACACTATTGGTGCTTGGCCCTCAAACTCCTTAGGAATTGAACTCATCATCAAAAGGTATGTAATCTCATCTAATACTTTTATGTTTATAAGTACCCCATGCCATGTTAGATAGGTTATGAACCTTGGAAAATTATTATTTTGCATGTATTTAGACAAACATAGATCCAAGGTTTATTAGGGTTGCATGCACACTTAGGAAGTGTTAGATTGCTCATAACCCAACACTAATCAGCCATGGAAAGACTTAAAGTCACTGACTTTATGGATTAAGAGACATTAGGGAGTCCAGATCTGAGAAATGAGCTAAGGTCTTAACGGGCTAAGACCAAGGGAATGGTCTAAAGCAAACTGAGTGTACGCCCAACGTAAGATCCAGTACACCCCGTGTGCTGGGTTGGTGTCCCCGATCAGTTTCATGCATGCGTGAGTACGCCGAGCGTACCAAGAGAGGTACGCCCCGCGTAACTTCTCTGTAGGCTTTTGGGCTAAAACTTATATTGGGCCTAAAGGGTTGGGCCTGAATCTTTGGGCTTGGGTGTTGGAGATTATGAGCAAGTAAATATTATAATTATGCATTGGGCCCTTGAGCAGGGATGGTCACTTGGACTTGAGAGTTGGGCCTCGGGAGAGCCCATTCATTATTGGGCCTTGTTGGGCCAAATGAGTTTCAGGGTGTTAATGTGCTAGTTAGTGGATTGCCTTTAGATCTAATGAGTGAGAGTTTGGAATTAGTTCCTAATTGGGATAATTGTCGGTTTGGCACAGAGTTAGAGGTCGGTGTGTAGCAACAACGTTTATAGGGATTTTTCATCATCCGAGGTGAGTCGTCTCACTATACTTTACTTAGAGTGGTATTTATGTGTGAACTGAGGGTCGCATGTGCTTATTTGAGTTATGCATTTTTCTATGTGATATATATGCTATATTATGTGTTACTGAGACCAGACCGGAGGGTCCAACGAGCTGTGGGACCGGAGGGTCCTCACTTAGACCGGACCGGAGGGTCCAACGAGCCATGGGACTGGAGGGTCCCACTGAAACACATAGACCGGAGGGTCTTACAAAGTTATAACCTCAAGTGGCTAATGTGTTGTATGTGGTATTTTGGGGAACTCGCTAAGCTTTGTGCTTACCGTGTTATGTGATATGTGTTTCAGGTTTTTCTCAGGATCGCGGGAAGGCGTCGACTTGATTGTACACACCAGAGTAGGAGTTATGTTTTGAGGATCCTGGAGTGCGAATCAAACAATTATGGAGTTGTGTTTTGTAAATTAAATTAATGAGATTTTTGTGAAATGTACTACGAGAATTATATGATTTTAAAATGAAAATTTTGTTTGAAAATTTACATTGTTACACCACTTTTGTTCTAGACATATAGGATATCGGTGATATTAGGTCTATGTAGTGGCAGTCGACGTTAAGGAGCGTGGTAAGGCGACATATGTGGTGGTTGATGACGAGGTAGGGGTGGTTGTTGAACGGCGGAGGAAGGTGGTCGTTGGAGGACATTGAGAGGTGGTGGATGGAGAGGGGACAAATTTAATGAAGAATACGTAGAGAGAGAGAGAGAGAGAGAGAGAGAGAGAGAGAGAGAGATAGATGATATTTACTTTAATGTGAATTGCTTTTTTTTATTTAATTATTTTCAATTCCAAATTTACCCTTATTGTATATGGATAAAAACCTAAAATGTCATTACATTCATTCACATTTACAAAAATGTCACGATTAATTCAAACCATTCAATAATTCAATCCAACATTCCATCTTTAGTTCTCGGAACGGGTTTTTAGGAAACTATAGTTTCTCAAATTATTCTTCCTATATATATATATATATATATATATATATATATATATATATATATATATATAGTTTCTCAAATTATTCTTCCTATATATATATATATATATATATATATATATATATATATATTAAAATAGCGGGATAATGAGGTAATGCATTTTTTGATTTGTACACATTTGGTTACTAAGTTTTTTTTCGTCTACATTTACCTCTTGAACTTGTTAAACTGTACACATTCAGTCCTTATGACCGGTTACTCCGGGTTAGCTGGAAAAAATGACTTAATAGGGTAATATATTTTCCATTCTGTACACATTTAGTCCTTAATATTTTTGTAAATATTTAGTCCTTTATATTTTTTTTTGTTTCAAAATAAGTCTTTTTTGTACCTTTTTAGTACTTATGAATGATTTCTTTAGATTTTTCTCACGAAATCTTACGTAGGACAATCATTGATGAGGTGTTTGGAGTTGTTGATGCTTATGTCAAACGCGATCTCGACTGCTTGGTTGCGTAGGTGTTGTGGTTTGGCTTAGGTCTTGTATTCTAAACGTTGTAACTTCTTCATACGATATCAAATTTTAACGATTTTTATATCCATGTGTTCATTTTTTCATTAAGATTACTCTGGTTTAAATGTATTATATTGTACTTACAATTTTATAAAAAAAAAACTTCCATACATGTATTTATAAAAAACGTATGGACAAGGGCGGACGCAAGAATACATAGTAGGTGTTTCCGAAATGAAATAAGTGTTACTGATACATGAAAAATAGGTATAAACGAAAAAAAAAATTGAAATTATTTCCACTGCAGACAGAAAAAATAGGTATTGTCGGTGTAACATCGGGACCATGCTAAATCCGCCCCTGCGTATGGATATAAAAACGCAAGTAAAAATATATTATTTTTTAATAAGAATAATCTTAATGAAGTTTTTGTAGACTAAAATACGAACGTATGTATATAAAGACCGTTTGCATTGATATAAAGATCGTTAAAATTTGAGATCGTATGAAGAAGTTATGACGTTCAGAACACATTATCTAAGTAACCAAGTAGTAGAGATCGCGATGGACATAAGCATCAAAAGGCCCAAACATCTAATTAATGAATGTCCCACGTAATTTTTCCTAAGAAAACCTAAAGAAATCATTCATAAGTATAAAAAACTAAAATGACTAAAAAATATTAAAGACTAAATGTATACAAAATGAAAAATATATTACCCTATTAAGTTATTTTTACTGGTTAATCTAAAGTAACCGGTCATAATGGCTGAATGTATACAGTTTAATAAATTAAATAGGTAAATACAAATGAAAAAAAAAAAAAAAAACTCAATAACCAAATATATATACAAATGAAAAATACATTGTACCTAAAATAGCACATTCGTTTTTCCAAATCAAGTTGTTAGCCACGAATCTCGTACTCCCACTGTTCCATTTTGATTAATTTAATAAGTCTCCTCCAGTAGAATAGAATAAATTAATTCACAAAGTATAACTGTTGACTGTTACTTATGGCAAGTTGCTGAAGTTGATCTTGGCCCTTTTGAAGCAATCCATTACAGAGACACCCATGACCCAACTAGTCCTCTTTATCTCTATTTAACTTCTCCGTTTCTCTCCCTCCGAACTCACTCTCTGTTCATCTTTCCAAAACACCGATCGATAATGGCGACTCTGACAGTTCCTCCGACGCCGGTTTCTCCCCACGACGACGCCATTCGATTATATAAAGCTTTCAAAGGTACATCCTTTAATTACTCAACTCAACTGCACCCATTTTCTTTGCTTCGTTAGATTGATGGTTCGATTTGAATAATGACCTTATCGAAATCTTATTCTTATTTCGTTTTCTTCTGATTCTAGCTATAAAACGTGAATGTTTGGCTTCGATCTTGGTATATGAACATCAATTTTACTTTTGTTGACTTTAATCAGGATTTGGATGTGATGCTGAGGAAGTGATTAGCATTCTTGCTCATCGAGATGCAACGCAAAGGGCTCATATCCTGCATGAATACCGGAGGCTGTATTCCGATGACATTCTTAAACGTTTGTCTTCTGAACTTAGTGGCAATTTACAGGTACATAGGCCAAGTTTGACTTTTAATAGTCAAATACGGTAGTTATTGACTTAATGAGTTAAGGCCAAACATGATGAGAATAATATATAAATTCTGTATTTGGATTGATGTTACAATTTTGACATAAAAGCATTAAAAAACAAAGAGAATTCCGAATTTGGATTATATTAAGTCTGACTTTAGAAAAATATGTTACAGATTGCAGTTTCGCTTTGGATGCATGATCCAGCAACAAGGGATGCCACTATATTAAAGAAAGCAATGACCAAAAATTATATCAATCTTGAAACAGTAACCGAAGTCATATGTTCTAGAAAGTGACAAACTCTCAAGCAAATTTACTACTCAACTTTCGGGACTTATCTTGAAAGTGACATCGAACTACAAGCTACAGGGCATCATGAAAAGGTAGCGTTTTTGCCACTCTTACAGTCAATTTATCAAGTCTATACATTTACAAAAACGGTTATTTTTCCAGTGGTCTGGCTTAAACACAAAAATTATATGAGATGTAAATCAGTTATACGTCACATGGGTGGTTGACATAATAGCATATACTACCCATAATAATAAGTCCAATCCATATTGGAATTGAAACCTCATATGGTGGCCCTTGACTATTTGTCAAAGTATATCATTTACTTTGTCAAGTGATGGAATGACATTATTTGATTAAATATTTAATATCTTTTGTAGATTTTGCTTGCTTGTTTAAGCAAACCGCGTTATGAAGGCATGGAAGTTGATCGGGAAATGGCTGCAAAAGATGCCAAGGCTTTGTACAAAGCTGGTGAAAAGAAGTTAGGAACCGATGAGAAGGTGTTTGTGCACATTTTTAGCGAGAGAAGTAGAGCACATTTGGTGGCTATAAACTCATTTTACCATGATATGTATGGAGGATCACTCAAAAAGGTTCTCAAAAAAATCCACACACATTTCTACCATCTCAATTTGTTTCCAATATTTTTGCTAACCATAGTGGTACTCGTTTTTGATTCTTGAATTTTGGCCTTCTTTCAGGCTATAAAAGGTGAAACTTCCGGGTTATTTGAGCTCGCACTTTTGACAATCTTACAATGTGCTGAAAACCCCGCAAAGTATTTTGCTAAAGTGAGTTTTTTATTCAACCAATTGTATTCAAGGTTACATTATGATATTCATGTCCCTTTATGATACTGATATGTAACTTGAAAATGTTTGTAGTTGCTAAATAAATCAATGAAAGGCTTAGGGACTGCTGACACCATGCTTATAAGGGTGATTGTGACCCGGACTGAGATTGATATGCAATATATAAAGGCTGAGTATCATAAAAAATACAAGACAACTTTAAATGATGCGGTCAAGTCGGAAACATCTGGCAATTACCAGACCTTCCTTCTTTCTCTTCTAGGCCCAAATCACTAGGCTGAAGTCTGTTCATGCTTTGTGCTATGTTTTGTATTAATCTAAAGTTGTAATATTAACTTGTTTTGAAACCATATATATTCTAATAATCTGAATTTAAAATAATAAGAATATGGGGTTATTAAAATAAAAAAAAGGGTTAATGTCAAAAAACCATCAAGTTTTCAGGGTTTTGTCGGTTTTGCCCAAAGTTGAAATTTATGTCCGTTTTTACCCAAACATTTTTTAAAAATGTTCGGTTTTACCCTTTTACCGGTGATAACAGGTTTTCCAGGTTACCATTATATTAAATCCGCAAAAAAAAACCTTAAGTTTACCATTTTTTTGCGTTTTTACCCTTAAGTTTATATTTTTTTTTTTTTACACTTTTACCCTAAGTATATTTTTTTTCATAATATACATATTCATATGATTTTTCTGTTTGAATACGTATAATATGAAAAAAATACATAGAGAAAAAGTGTAAAAAAAATTATAAACTTAAGGGTAAAAACGTAAAAAAACTGTAAACTTAAGGTTTTTTTTTGAAGTTAATATAATGGTAATTTGTTATCACCGGTAAAAGGGTAAAACCGAACATTTTTTGGAAAATGTTAGGGTAAAAACGGACATAAAATTCAACTTTGGGCAAAACCGACAAAACCCTAAAAACTTGAGGGTTTTATGACATTAGCCCTAAAAAAATAGCAATCTATGTATTTTCTTTTTCATATTATAACTTTTACTTTTATTATACTTTTATTATCGGAACATTATAATTTTAAAATGTTATTTTAGCATTGCATTATGAAAATGGTTTTTGGCACTATAACACAAAAAAAAGTTTGGTGAATTTACATATTTAGTCACTACAATATTTTTTGTGCTTAACTGGTCCTTAACATTAGGAAATACCGGCTAATTAGGGGTTTGGGGGAAATAGTATCCGGTTTACGGGTCACATGCTGATGTGTCTTGACATACGTGGACTTAAGCTAGACCACGTCACCCTATATGGTGGCCTATCTTCCTTAAATGGAACCCTCAATCGAACCAAGTGGAATATGTTCTTACCCCAAATTAGGCTATACTCTCCCTCATGATACCCTCTTCTCAATCGTTAAAACCAAAACAATGTCTACCTAGTATGGTCAATCCGTCAACAACCTTTGTCTCCGACACCATGACGATGATGAACAATGTTCCCCTTGTGACTATATGTAACATCCCAAAACCATGACCAAAAATTTCATTTTTATTTTATTAAAATAACCATAATTATCAAAATCATTTCATCCAAAAGCATAAGTCAAAGTATCAAATCAGAGTATCTCATCAAAACTCATATCAACATATCAGAGTAAAAACATCCCAGGCTAAACATATGGTGTGTGCACTACAGTCATCCTGAGTTCTTCCCCTTGCTACCGGAAGTACCTGAAAACTATAAGCACGAAGCTTAGTGAGTCTCCCCAAACTACCACATATCATACACATAATCACATATACTAGGCCTCCGCCCCTTCCTCGGGCCCCGCCCGGCATCGAACAATGTACGACATCAGGCCCCGCCTGGCATCGAGCCCCACTCGGCATACAAATTTGTTTCTTCAAGGCCCAGTCTATCTCTGAGCCCCGCCCTCTATACACATACAGACAATAACATATAACCATGCTAGCACATAAGGAATCATACATAATACTATATATTCCAGTCCTAAGGCCTTGCCTAACATGGGCCCCGCCCCTACACTGCTAATGATGAAATATGGAACCCCGTCCACTCTCAGCTAGTGATGAGATACGGGACCCCGCCCACACTCACCTCCCTACCAGGCACATACAAGTATCATAAAGACAACAAGTATAACTAAACATGCATTCCTTCATCGGGTACCACCCGACATCGAACTGTAGTTCGGAAACATACATATAAACATTCTTCAGGCCCCGCCCGACATCCGACCGAAATCCGAAAGCATACAACATTCCTCGGGCTTTCCACGGCATCGGACCGAAGTCCGGAAACAAATAAAACAAGCACATGCAAGAATCACGAAGACATCAAGCATACAAACATTCCTCGGTCACCGCCCGACATCAGATTGGAATCCGGAAACATAATAACCTACATCGGGCATTGCTCGTGTTAAAACAAAAAGTGACCCTCTTAAACTCTTAACGATCCACAATCCCATTTCTCTACCGTATCTCAGTTATCTACCGCAATCAATTCTCCACCGCAACGGATGTTTGTCTACCACAGTTGAAGATGTTATTTTGAATCTGAGTGAACCGCAACTACTGCTACCGCAGTGAAGACCTTTTGTTACGTCAACTAACTTAACGTGTTAGCTTTAGTTTAACCAGTGAACCTTGCATGGTCACATAAGTCGGTAGTTTTATTATTGTTTATTCAAGATGTAACTTTTGAGACTATAAATAGAGTCCTCGTCTTCATGTAAACTTACCCCTTCTTACCACTTCTTATGATTAGTTGAACTTTCACTAAAATACAAAGATCATTCTCTCATTTCTCTATCCTATCTAATATACGAGATCCTCTTCATCTTCAACTGATCGCACTTACTAACTCGTGTTTGATTGCAAACCGTGTTAAGAATCAGTTTGATGTTTACTTGATATAACTTGTTGTTATTTACATTTCTACAATTTATATTTCCGCAACTAACTATCTAAAAATTCAAACTTATTATTGTTCTGCTAATATGATCCTTTGATATTAACTTATTCCGTAACTATTATCTTGTACTAATGTTTGTTCAAATGTTTCTCAAAAGTTTTTCTCTCAACAATTGGTATCAGAGCCAAAGTGGTTGCTTTTTAAACAAAACTCCGATTTTGAAAGACCTTCTATACCACTAAAGCTCATTAAAAAAACAAAACAAAGGAAATATGGCACAAGGTTTATCATTGAATGTTTCCAACAATGTTGGAGGCTCGAATAGAGCACCAATGCTTATTGCTAGTGAGTACCACCATTGGTAAAAAGGAATGGAAAGGTATCTCAAGAGGCTCGGAAGAGATATTTGTAGATCTATTGAAGAGGGACCCCATGTTCCGATTCTTACTCATGTTCAACCAGATGGAACACAAGCCAGACTAGGTGGAGGCCAACCCACAATGAATCGACCAACAAAAGATGATCAAGACAAAATGGAAAATGATGCCATTGCCTTCTATGAGATCTCTTGCGGTGTGGCTCCAGAAAACTTTGATATTATCATCAACTGCAAATCAGCGAAAGAAATCTGGGATATGCTAAAAAATCTCTATCAAGGGTCAGAACAAGCACACGACAAGAAACTCACCACATCACGAAACGAGTTTAACAATTTCAAAGCTCTTCCTGGTGAAAGTCTCGAGGAATCTTTCAAATTGTTCAACCTCATCATCACGAAGTTATCAAATGTGGGTACTGTCAGAAGCAATCATGAAAGAAACCTATAGTTTCTCATCGGTTTGGGAAGACAATGGTCTACCGCAAAGATGATAATGCAAGGAGATAGGAAAATCCATACTTTGTCTCTGTTCAAGTTATATGGAGAACTTCAGGCATAAGAATCAACTGTGCTAAAAGATTGTGTTGACCTCGGTTGACCTCTTGCCCTGATTACTCAAACTAGGCCTGGCAATTGGGTTGGGTTCGGGTTGGCGGGTTGGCAGGTCAGAAAACATAAACTCAATCCAACCCATATAATATATAGGTTGATGGGTTGACGGGTCACGGGTTGGTGGGTTGGAAACCTCAACCCAACCCAACCCATATAACTCGCTTAATAAATAAGCAACACATTTTAAAAAAATGAGGTTTTTTCAACATAAACTCATAAAATGATTAAAGTAATTAACATAAAAAAAAGGTTTTCAACATAAATTCATAAAGTCAATAACATCCAAATAAAAATAAAAAATGAAAACATTCATAGAAAGCGGATGTGTTCTTCGTTCGTGACTCGTGAAAATAACGACATGTATTTTTTCTTTTTTCTGATTAACGAACCGCAAATGTAAATTAGCCACATACGAATACGGAAGGAATACAATGATATGGAATATTACGAATACGGATGAAAATCAAATTTCATTAATAATTAAATGTATCATTTTTTACATTTAATATATATATATATATATATATATATATATATATATATATATATATATACATATATATATATATATATATATATATATATATATATATAGATCCGGTAAGAAATTTTTTTTGGTAGGAAGGTAAGAAGTTTTTTTTCTACATATTTTTTTGATGAACAAAAGAAATGAATCACTAGATGATTCATTTGTAAGATGATTCACAAGAAAAAATTCCCAAAAAAACATCTTTATGATTCATTTTTAAGTAAATTAAGAAAAAATTCACTTTTATGACAATTTTAGTGAATAACAACAAAATCATTGTATAAATGAATCATCGAGATGTTTTTTTTGAGAATTTTTTTTTTTGTGAATCATCTTACAAATGAATCATCTAATGATTCATTTTGTTTGTTCGCGAAAAAAATATGTAGAAAAAAAACTTCTTACCTTCCTACCAAAAATTTCCTTCTTATTTGATCTTGACTCTATATATATATACGGGTTGGCGGATTGACCCGCATACCCAAATAGATAACCTAACCCAACCCATGAAATAAACGGGTTGGTGGGTTGGCGGGTCGAATATCTCAACCCAAAACCGTCTATTTTCGGGTTGGGTCAGTGTCGGGTTACGGGTTGGATCGAGAGTTGCCACCCCTAGCTCAAACCCTATATTCCAAAAATCCACAATATTCCTATCCCACATAGTCGTCTTATCAACTTCCGTTTGACAACCCACCGTAGTCATATGAAGCGATGCAGAATACGATGATGAAGAAGAATTTCAAAATGTCATCGCCTTGATTAGCCAACAATTCAACAGGCTATCACCATCATCATTTCGTAAAAATCAGTAGTTTACAAAACCACCTCTCAACCGCAACTTCAATCCCCAAAACAACCACTCAAGATATCCCCGAAATCCTCACCATCCACCGCAACCATAGAATGCACACCATGTAAAAGATACATCGCTGTCACTTGCTGAAAGGGTACAAATGCTTGAAACAAGAGATCGATTGGCCGCATAATGCATATCTCTTAAAGTTCAAATGGGTATTCAAGCTTTGGATAATAGTCGAACTGTTGATCATAAGGATTTTCTGGCATCTGCTGAAAAATTCATCAACGAGATAACGGCCTTAAAAGATGAGATCAAGTCTACCTTGGAGAAACAAGCAACTCATTCCAAACAACTGGTAGAAGAAACTCACAACGCCTATGAGTCCTCCATTGTGGTTCTTCAATCAACAATCAATGGATTAAGGCGTTCTCTTACAGCAAACTCCAGTGTTGATGAAATCCTCCGATTGACCAAGGAGATTTATAAACTTCTTTTCAACACTGAAAGTCCAAATAATCTCCAAGTCTCTGAGTTAATCAAGTCCCAATTCACCGAACCTTCTCAAAAATTAATGGCCTAAAACAATGGTTTGAGGAACAACAAATGGATGTTTCCTCACAAGGAGGAAGTGAGTCCTCTCCGGTTCAACATCAAGGACATTCACATCAAACTCCTCCATTGATTCCACGTCATCAACCAATTCATCAAATGATTCCAACTCCACAACCTTCACCACAACCATCTCCTAAACAACCAACTCCGGTGTAATCTCAACATCAAACTCCACCGCAACAAGATCAACATCAATCTCCTCCACGTCAAGAAACTCCTCCTAAGTTCAAAAACCTGGAACCAACAATATCATCCGACCACTCAAATGACTCACTGACCACTCAACAAAAGAAAAAAGACCGGAGGGCCGCTAAATTTGTTGAACAAATTTAGAGGGAACATGGTTTTGACACAACCATGGATGAGTCTCTAATCAACTCTTGGGTCAATCCCATCCGAAAGGCTTCTTCATGATGATTACCGATGTAACACTTGTTTATTTATTAGTTAAATAAATAAATAACTATATATCAAATGATGGTCTCGTAGAACTAATTGTCACACTTTATAGAAATTGGGGGTTAAAATGTAAGTTTCAGATTCATTCTGTAAATATTTATGAAGGCAGGGGATAATTGGTAAATTTTTGGGACTCAAATGAAGAGATTTTGGAAACATAGGGGCTGGTTGGTAAATTCCTAACCTTATTTGTAAGGATTTCAGAAGATGGGGCTTAAAGGGTAAATTATTGACTTAATTTGAAAGAAATTAGGATAGAGGGGCTGTTAAGGTAAAATATGGATCTATTTTGAATTTATTTGGAGTTGGAGGGACCATTTTGGTCATTATGGAAAACTTTTATAATGGGATCGGGTATATAAGGTTATGTAACCCTAAACCTAGCCAAAACCCATGCAGCCGTCATCTCCTTATGCCCCCTCCTCCAGCCGCCGGTCTCGTTCCTTCGTCCTCAGGCGCCGCACCACCACCTCTGTTGAGGTCGCCAACCATCGTTTTCAATCCGCCAACACGTCGCAGCCCCTAGCGCCTGGCGAGAGCATGTCGACGACGAGTTTTGGGTGTGTTCGCTGCCACCGTTAAGCTCCAACAGTGAAGACGAATGCGCCGCTAGCCGGCCGACAACGTCACTTCAGTCCACGACGGCCTCCATTCATCCTCCTCATCATTCTCAAGGTGCTATTTCTCAGTTGTGACCTCCGTATGGCTCAAGTATGTCGCTCCGGTCATCGTTTGCCACCCCGAGGGGCTGTTGTGTTCGTAGATTTGGGCCTCTGTCAAGTAGAAGCCGTGGAGAACCACCATGGCAGCCGGCCATGGTGGCTATCATCGCAAATCCCACCAGCTGCCGCTAGTTCTTCTACTTCTTTCTGTCGCTGCCTTGGCTCGTCACCATCAGCCACCGTGGGAGGTGGCTGTGAGTTGTGTGGGTGTGTGATTTTGCTTTAATGTGGGTGTTGTGTGTGTTTCTCCTAGCCGGAAAGTCGGGAATAGCCACTGCCACCACCGTGAGGTGGTGGCTGCCACCATCTACCACCACCGGCCACCACAAGGTGGTTGTGCATGTATGTATGTTGTATTACGGTGTGCGTTCTTTGGGGTTTCGTATTGTACATTGTAACAAAAATGGAATAATGAGAAAGGAATTCGAAACCACCACCGTGAGGTGGTGGCTGCCGCCTCCTGCTGCCACCGGCCGCCGTGTCGGGTGGCGGTGTGCTTTGATGGTGTTTGGACTTGTTTGGATGATTGGACAAGGGGCCAAGAAACCCTAATGGACCCAATAATGCTTAATGGACCCAAAAGCCCAAACATGTGACTAATGGGTGTAATAAACCCTAATTGGCCTAAGGAAAACCCTAATGAGCTTATTAAGCTTTTAGTGGGCTTAATAGGCCCAATAAAGTCCTAATTGACATAAAAGGCCAACAAATTGATAAGTGGGCTAATATTTGGATTGGAAAACCCTAATGCCAATGAAAACCTAACTTTAAGAATTAATCGGGTCGCACACGAGAATTATTTAATAACTTGAGATATTAAAAAATAATCGTTGGCGGGAATTAATCTAAGTATTATTGGACTTAATGAATTAAGTCCTTAACCCTAATCATCCTTTTATGTGAAACCCTAATTTCACTTGGGTATATTATTGGGCCTTTATGCTGGGACTAAATGATTGAGATAATAATGGACCATCCAAGAGCAAGCAATTGAACTAGAATAATTTAATGGGCCTAGGGTAAGGCCCATGTAAGGGGTTTAGGCCCAATTTGGAAAATTGGGCCATAGTTTGGGCCTTAGAATGAGACCATGTATAGGCCTAGGCCCAATTTGGAAAATTGGGCCATGTGTTGGGCTTTGATTCCTAATTGACTTTGGGCCTACGGATTGGGACTTGGGCTTGAATAAGCCAAGCTTGGGGTAATGTAATTATCCAAAGTAAGTGTTTATAGTTATGTAGTGGGACCCAATTATTAATTGGGTGATGTTTTGATATTGACAGATCGGGAATCTATCATCCAGCAGCTGGGGTTGAGTCTGCGAGACTTCAGCAGTGTGGGATTGTGTCTACGGGACTTCAGCAGTGTGAGGTGAGTTACCTTCCAGTAGCGGTGGTTCTACGGCCACAATGCCGGCCCACCAGTAGGAGTTGTATAGTAGATGATTGTCTTTGTGATATCATCTAGGTTTGCTACTACCTGTTATGTTATATGCTGGCATGATATGTTATATGTGATAGTAGTAGAGTTCGGTTGTTAGGACCGAAGGGTAGGTCAGACACCCCAGATATGTATGACTATGTGATGATATGTTTATATGTTGGCATGATATGTTATATGTGATAGCGGTAGTAGGAGGGGAATAGTCCCCAAGTTCGGTTGTTAGGACCGAAGGGTAGTTCGGACACCCCAGGTATGTCTGATAGTATGTTTGTGTTATGATATATGTGATAGTAGTTGAGTGTGGGCGAGGCTTGTATCTCAGAGATAGTGGAGTGTAGGTGAGGCCCGTATCTCCCAGATAGCGGAGTGTGAGCGAGGCCCGTATCCCCATGAGTGTGGGCGAGGCCCGTATCTCCTAGATGTTCAGTATATGGTTGTATATACTTGTATGTTATGGTTTAGTAGCTGAGTGTGGGTGAGGCCCATATCTCAGAGACAGTGGTGTGTGGGCGAGGCCCGTATCTCCCAGTTAGCGGAGTGTGGGCGAGGCCCGTATCTCCATGAGTGTGGGCGAGGCCCGTATCTCCTAGCTGTTCATTATATGATTGTATGGTATGTGGTATGATGGGGGAACTCACTAAGCTTTTTGCTTATGGTTTACAGTTTTGGTTTCAGGTTCTCGTTTTCAAAGGAAAGGAGCCGGCTTGATCGCAGTGCATCACACTATGGTTTTCCGCACCCGAGATCTTTGGGATTACACTTTGATATTGTTTTATGATAACGTGTTTTGATTATTTCTACTTTGGTTTTGACATGACATGATATTATGGATGTTTTCTTATACTGTTGGTTTTATAATAAGGTATTTAAAAATGAAATTTTTGGCCTGTATTTTTGGGATGATACAAGTTGGTATCAGAGCCTTGGTTTGAGGGATTCGGACATACTCTCAGGTGTGTTTGAACTCAGACTAAGGGCTTTGTATGAAAGTTTTCAAAAGTAAAACCATTTTATAAAAGGAGTTTGAAAAGAATCTGAAAAGAGAAGAGAACTTTGAGAAGAACAAAGTGTGTGATGCGTGCAATCAGCCGAGCTCAAGTAGGTTTTCCCCAAGATACCTATACATGTTATGATATGATATGATATGATTATGAGAACTGCATGCTAGATTAGAGCTAAGGATCTGGGAGGATGCCTTATATGCCTATTGTATGTGCTTGTAGACTTGCATGCTAGTACATATCAGTCAGTGATAGGATAGCCTGCTTAGGTTATGCCTGATTGTATGAGCCTTTGAATCGCATGTACAGATTCCTGATTAGAGGATAAAATGATTTGATTGGAATATGATGGTTAGAGTTTCCATATTCTGAATGCTGCTTGCTTTGTGCTTTGTGGGACTTTTAGTAATGTGAGCTAACTATTAAGTGAATATGCTAAGTCACATGTGGCACAGGCTGGATAATCTCAAAGTGATAGATTTGACCTTATTGCGCAGCTCTTGTTTGAGTCCAACCGTTCTAGGGATGGGTCTATTACTCGAAGGATTATCTGATCTCTGTTGCATGTGGCTATATTCATGAGGTAGTTAGTTGACATTACTGGGAATCTTTCAGCGGCTGAGGACTGGGTGGGTACGGGGACCTAGGAAAGCCTAGGATATATTTCAGTGAGTTAGTAGTGAGGCTCAGTTAGACTTGGGTGTACTAGTTGAGGAAGTGACTTGGAGGATCTGGTAGGATTGCTGAGGAAAGTATGGATAGGTGTGGAAGGTAGTATTGGGCCCGTACTACTGAAAGCACAGGATCCATACTCGAATCAGTGAGAGTCTTGGAGAATCTAAGAAGCTTCAGGGAAGAGTTTGTGACCCAGTTTGGGGACAGAGGATGTTCCAGTTGTTGCAGCTTAGCCATTGGCAAGCGAGCTAGTGAGCGTGACAGGGTGTCAGACCCTAAAGGATATGATTTCTAAGAGTTGCAGATGTGGGATCGATTTGGGAGCACCCTGGAAGGAAAGGTGTGTGCCAGGTGCATATAGTAGGGGTCTCGGGAAGAGACCCATGATTTCTGATCATTAGGTGAAGGGCCAGCAGAGCCAGAGTCAGTGCAGCACATACATGACAGTGTACAAGGGAGTTTGTCACTCCAAGAGTTTAGTCTGCTACAGGGTAGCGGGGTTGATTATGTTAGCAGAAGGTGACCAATATTTACCCAGACGTTGCAAGTATGTCATTTTCTATTGCTACTAGATGGATGTTGGGGATACGTACCGCTTTGGAATTGTGAGCGAGTTTGGATAAGTCAGACCTCAGGTCGGTTTTTCTGCTAGTGTTTGGGTTACCAAGGATCATATATGTCATCCTGCATGCCGAAAGGTCCTTGATGAACCCAAAGAGGGACGCATTTTGCGGGGTGGGTTCCGTGCATACCGTTATCATTTCAGATCTTTGTCGGGATCTATGCAGGATTATTATTTGGAGGATACTCGATCAGGGTTGGAGTGATCGTCCTCCAATGAAGTCAGTGTTCATAGGTTCTATCATTTTTCAGGTATGGTCGGTAATTGTTGATGGATGAACTTTGGAGTTCAAGGCACTACCGTTGCTAGGAGAGAACTGGTGACAGGATGAGAGTAGTGTCACTCGCGGGTGTTAGATGCATAAGTGGTTGGTCATTGGATGTTTAAGAGGATTGTGTTTTAGCATGGGCTGTGTCCGGTCAGAGTTCAGTGGTACTGCAAGAATGGGAGTGGGAACGAGGATTCGTCAGCTAGAGTGAAGATTAAGGTCTTCAATTGACAGCATGTTAGATGGATCGAGGTGTCATACTGGATCAGATTTAAAGAGTACTCATCGAGATTTCCGAGGATAGGAGATCTCAGGGTTTAATCGGAGATTAAACGCTAGCATTGGCAAGAACAGGTGGTCATCAGTGGTATATTAGAAAGCAAGAAGGATTGGGAATCCTTCAATTCTCATGTACTGTGAAGACTTAGTCGAATCTAAGTGGGGGAGAGACTTTTTATAAAGTTCTCCAACTATGAGTTCTGGTTGCGCAAGGTGCAATCTCTTGGCCACCTTGTCAACCAGAAGGGTATTCTAGTTGATTCGGCCAAGATTGAGGTCGTGATGCAGTGGGAGATTCCGAGGTCTCCATCTGAGATTCGGAATTCCCTGGGTGTAGCGGGTTATTACCAGAGATTTATACAAGACTTCTCCGAGATTGCGGTTCCTTTGACCCGACTGACCAAGAAGTTGGTGGCCTTTCGTGAGGGCCTGAATAGTAGGCGACCTTCAATACTCTTAGACAACAGTTGTGCGAGGCACTGATTCTCACCCTGCAAGAGGGTGTAGATGATTTCATGGTTTACTGTGACGCTTTGATCACGGGCATGGGTACGGTACTGATACAGTGGGGTCACGTGACAGCAGGTTTCCGGAACCAGGTTAGAGTTTCAGTTAGGATTCAAGCTCAATTGTGTGTTAGGTCGAGCGCGTGTTTGACCGGTATGGAAAGTGTTGTAAGACTACAGGGGTAGCTGTAGCATTCACTAGCAGTCAGATAGTATGGAAAGTGTTGTAAGACTACGGGGGTAGCCGTAGCATTCACTAGTGGCCAGTTAGCATGGGAAGTGTTGTAAGACTACGGGTGTAGTCGTAGCATTCACTAGCAGTCAAATAGTGATAGAGTGTTGTGAGGCTGCGGGTGTAGCCGCAACATTCACTGGGTTAGTAGATAGTGTGAGCGCGTTGTTAGGACGTGAAGGAACAGTAGTACCCACCAGTTCGGGTGTAACAGTAAGGATAAGTAAATCCATGGATTGGATTTCGGAATTACCCAGATGGATTAGATCTGATTGATCCAGTGATAGGACTGTAGGAGCGCCACTACAGTTATGGGATCAGGAAAGCAATGGACTGTATAAGATTGCGTGTGAGATAAGGCTACCCTTGGTCAGGTAGCAACTATTTCTAGCCTTGGATTTGATGATGACAAAATTCGACGTATGGGTTCGATCGGTTAGATCAGAAAGTTGTTAGAGTCACAGTGGCATGACAACTAGTTGCAACTAGTTCCAGAGGAGGATTTCGTTCAGAAGTCGTGTGAGGCGACTAAGTGGGAGTTCTTTGGCTCTGCAACCTGGCCGGAACCTAATATTTCAGATGATTGGCGAGTGAATTGAGACCCACGAGGTCTCGGTAGCTTATGGGATGCAGCCATGTAGCAGCATACTACTTCAGACAGTTCAGTGTTCGTGCAGTTTCAGCGTCTGGGCAGTGTTAGTATTGGTGTTTAGGGTTGCAAGTACTCACGGAATAGCTGGTCTATTGGGGGGTGACAAGTCGCTCACAACAGGAATATCTGGGCCTTGGCTAGGTACAAGTGATTTGCTGAGATAATTAGGTCTATGATCCTGTTTTATACTGAGAACCTCAAGTTATCGGAAATTTAGTAGCCGGTTGAAGGATAAAGTGGACTGGGTCCAACGATAATGATTCGGTATGAGTGGGCTGTCAGGGATTCAGATCATCTCGAGATAACATATTTCAGACGGAGTAGATGTGACCCTGCTGCGAGGAATTCATTCATTTGAGGGTATTAGGGCTTTGCGAAGATTGGTTACAGCTACCCTGGGAAGGCTAGGGTGTGCCCAGGATGGTGACCATGTTACTAGAAGTGATTGGGTGTGTAAGGAATGGCAATGAATGATTTCGAGGATGAAATCTAATTTAAGTGGGGGAGAGTTGTAACACCTGTTTACTTATTAGTTAAATAAATAAATAACTATATATCAAATGATGGTCTCGTAGAACTAATTGTCACACTTTATAGATATTGGGGGTTAAAATGTAAGTTTCAGATTCATTTTGTAAATATTTATCAAGGTAGGGGCTAATTGGTAAATTTTTGGGACTCAAATGAAGAGATTTTGGAATCATAGGGGCTGGTTGGTAAATTCCTAACCTTATTTGTAAGGATTTCAGAAGATGGGGCTTAAAGGGTAAATTATTGACTTAATTTGAAAGACATTAGGATGGAAGGGCTGTTAAGGTAAAATATGGATCTATTTCGAATTTATTTGGAGTTGGAGGGACCATTTTGGTCATTATGGCAAACTTTTATAATGGGATCGGGTATATAAGGTTATGTAACCCTAACCCTAGCCAAAACCCATGCAGCCGTCATCTCCTTATGCCCCCGCCTCCAGCCGCCGGTCTCGCTCCTTCGTCCTCAGGCGCCGCACCACCACCTCTGTTGAGGTCGCCAACAATCGTTTCCGATCTGCCAACACGTCGCAGCCCCTAGCACCCGGCGAGAGCAAGTCGACGACGAGTTTCGGGTGTGTTCGCTGCCACCGTTATGCTCCAACAGTGAAGACGAAAGCGCCGCTAGCCGGCGGACAATGTTACTTCAGTCCACGACGGCCTCCATTCATCCTCCTCATCGTTCTCGAGGTGATATTTCTCAGTCGCGACCTCCATACGGCTCAAGTATGTCGCTCCGCTCATCGTTTGCACCCCGAGGGGCTGTTGTGATCGTAGATTTGGGCCTCTGTCGAGTAGAAGCCGTGGAGAACCACCATGGCAGCCGGCCATGGTGGCTGTCATCGCAAATCCCACCACCTGCCGCTAGTTCTTCTACTTTTTTCCGTCGCTGCCTTGGCTCGTCACCATCAGCCACCGTGGGAGGTGGCTGTGAGTTGTGTGGGTGTGTGATTTTGCTTTTATGTGGGTGTTGTGTGTGTTTTGCCTAGCCGGAAGGTCGGGAATAGCCACTGCCACCATCTACCACCACAAGGTGGTTGTGCGTGTATGTATGTTGTATTAGGGTGTGCGTTCTTCGGGGTTTCGCATTCTACATTGTAACAAAAATGGAATAATGAGAAAGGAATTTGAAACCACCACCGTGAGGTGGTGGCTGCCGCCTCCTGCCGCCACCAGCCGCCGTGTCGGGTGGCGGTGTGCTTTGATGGTGTTTGGACTTGTTTGGATGATTGGACAAGGGGCCAAGAAACCCTAATGGGCCCAATAATGCTTAATGGACCCAAAAGCCCAAACATGTGACTAATGGGTGTAATAAACCTTAATTGGCCTAAGGAAAACCCTAATGAGCTTATTAAGATTTTAGTGGGCTTAATAGGCCCAATAAAGCCCTAATTGACATAAAAGGCCAACAAATTGATAAGTGGCTAATATTTGGATTGGAAAACCCTAATGCCAATGAAAACCTAACTTTAAGAATTAATCGGGTCACACACGAGAATTATTTAATAACTTGATATATTAAATAATAATCATTGGCAGGAATTAATCTAAGCAATACTAGACTTAATGAATTAAGTCCTTAATGGGTTAAGTAGGAAACTTAACCCTAATCATCCTTTTATGTGAAATCCTAATTTCACTTGGGTATATTATTGGGCCTTTATGCTGGGACTAAATGATTGAGATAATAATGGACCATCCAAGAGCAAGCAATTGAGCTAGAATAATTTAATGGGCCTAAGGTAAGGCCTATGTAAGGGGTTTAGGCCCAATTTGGAAAATTGGGCCATAGTTTGGGCCTTAGAATGAGACCATGTATAGGCCTAGGCCTAATTTGGAAAATTGGGCCATGTGTTGGGCTTTGATTCCTAATTGAGTTTGGGCCTACGGATTGGGCCTTGGGCTTAAATAAGCCAAGCTTGGGGTAATGTAATTATCCAAAGTAAGTGTTTATGGTTATGTAGTGGGACCCAATTATTAATTGGGTGATGTTTTGATATTGACAGATCGGGAATCTGTCATCCAGCAGCTGGGGTTGAGTCTGCGGGACTTCAACAGTGTGGGATTGTGTCTACGGGACTTCAACAATGTGAGGTGAGTTACCTTCCAGTAGCGGTGGGTCTACGGCCATAATGCCGGCCCACCAGTAGGAGTTGTATGTTAGATGATTGTCTTTGTGATATCATCTAGGTTTGCTACTACCTGTTATGTTATATGCTGGCATGATATGTTATATGTGATAGTAGTAGAGTTCGGTTGTTAGGACCGAAGGGTAGGTCAGAGACCCCAGATATGTCTGACAGTATGTGATGATATGTTTATATGCTGGCATGATATGTTATATGTAATAGTGGTAGTAGGAGGGGAATAGTCCCCAAGTTCGGTTGTTAGGACCGAAGGGTAGTTCGGACACCCCAGGTATGTCTGATAGTATGTTTGTGTTATGATATATGTGATAGTAGCTGAGTGTGGGCGAGGCCCGTATCTCAGAGATAGTGGAGTGTGGGCGAGGCCCGTATCTCCCAGTTAGTGGAGTGTGGGCGAGGCCCGTGTCCCCATGAGTGTGGGCGAGGCCCGTATCTCCTAGCTATTCAGTATATGGTTGTATATACTTGTATGTTATGGTTTAGTAGCTGAGTGTGGGCGAGGCCCGTATCTTAGAGATAGTGGAGTGTGGGCGAGGCCCGTATCTCCCAGTTAGCGGAGTGTGGGCAAGGCCCGTATCTCCATGAGTGTGGGTGAGGCCCGTATCTCCTAGTTGTTCATTATATGATTGTATGGTATGTGGTATGATGGGGGAACTCACTAAGCTTTGTGCTTACAGTTTACAGTTTTGGTTTCATGTTCTCGTTTTCAAAGGAAAGGAGCTGGCTTGATCGCAGCGCATCACACTATGGTTTTCCGCACCTGAGATCTTTGGGATTACACTCTGATATTGTTTTATGATAACGTGTTTTGATTATTTCTACTTTGGTTTTGACATGACATGATATTATGGATGTTTTCTTATACTGTTGGTTTTATAAAAAGGTATTTAAAAATGAAATTTTTGGCCTGTATTTTTGTGATGTTACAACCGACCCATCCTAACTTATGCTGAACCGCTACCTGAATGATACTGGGATATTCTATTCTCTCCTAACTCCAAATTCTTTTCATTATTCGAGCTTTTTGATCTTAACCTTCCTGATGATCAAAGACCCCCCCCCCTCGAATTTGAACACCTAAATCAGTTTCATGCCAAGCATGGAACTGCCTTTGAGAATATCTGGTCCAATGACAGACCAGAAATGGCCAAAAATTACAAAGTAAGGAAATTCATGAAAACTGACTTTGTTCAGTATACACTCAACCAAAGAGGAGCTGATTACATCCGAATGCAGACTGACTTTCCATGCATGAACCCCAAATAGTTTTTCTGATTGCAAGGGTGTTTCAAGTCAAAGTCGAAAAGCATCCAAAAATGAAGATAGCGTATGGAAAAGCCAATGATTTCCTTAAAGCATTGGTCTGTGATTTTGGGAAAATAGATGCTGAAATTCACCCCATCTTGGCTAAAAAGTTTAACTTCCTAGCTCTTGATCCCGTACCAAGCTTCACTGAAGGTTATCAAGAAATGTCACTCGGAGCAACAAACATTCTAGAGTTAGGAGTGATTTTCAAGAAAATCAACAGTGACCTAAAATACTTCATTCATGTCACATCTATGAATAGGCTGACCAAGAAGCAATTGGAAACAACTATGGATTAAATCAAAAGATCCAAGAATACAACTGAAGAGGTGAAGCTTGAAATCACCTGAAGGATCCAGTGGCTAGGTGAAGTGAGGAAGTTCTGGTGGATCTTCATCAAATTCTTAAAGCTTAACAAGTAAAATAAAAAGTTGAAGATGACACTTTGGGGGAAATTGTTAAAACAAAAAGTGGCCCTCTTAAAATCTTAAAGATCCGCAATCTTAAAGAAGAGGTCACCACTGCTACCGCAGTGAAGACCTTTTGTTACATCAACTAACTTAGCATGTTAGCTTTTGTTTATCCAATGAACCTTGCATGGTCACATAAGTCAGTAGTTTTATTATTATTTATTCAAGATGTAACTTTTGAGATTCTATAAATAGAGTCCTTGTCTTCATGTAAACTTACCCTTTCTTACCACTTCTTATGATCTGTTGAACATTCACTAAAATACAAAGATCATTCTCTCATTTCTCTATCTTATCTAATATTCGAGAACCTCTTCATATTAAACTGATCGCACTTACTAACTTGTGTTTGATTGCAAACCATGTTAAGAATCAGTTTGATGTTTACTTGATATAACTTGTTGTAATTTACATGTCCTTTACATTTCCGCAACTAACTATCTAACAATTATAACTTATTATTGTTGAGCTAATATGATCCTTGGAGATTAACTTATTCCGAAACTATTATCTTGTACTAACGTTTGTTCAAGTGTTTCACAAAAGATTTTCTCTCAACAGCCCGGCATCGGACCTTAGTCCGGAACATACTATCATACATAAATAGGCCGACATTGGTGCCTTCGACTCGTTCCTACAAGAGAAAACTCACCTCGCAAAGCTGAATGCAGAATCCCACGGATAAACCTCTGGTTGCTAGCTGGCAGATCCTCGAACTGCTGATCTCTCGACAAATTAGATAAGTCTTGGATTCTCATAACTTAATCGTAAGTCCTCACTGGGGTAAAAGACCATTCTAACCCTCACATACTCTTGTCCCAAAATGAACTCTACCTAAACCTTGGCCCAAAAGATAAACACTTCCACAAGGCCCAAAACCATAACATGAAAGGCCCAATACTAGGTAGACTCCCCAAGCCCAATATTGGCCCAATTTTCCAAATTGGGCCCAACCCCTCTAATGGGCCTTACCCTAGGTCCAAAATAAGACATAGTCCATTAAGGCCCAAATCATAATCCACAAAGGCCCATATCAGTAAAGTCCAAGAAAATGGCCCAATCATAAAAGCCCAAACCCCAAAAGTCAGTCCAAGGCAAAGAGATCTAAAATCTCACTAATGCCCCAAACGCATGGTGTCCCTGTTGGAGCGCTAGGCGTTCGCCACCGGCTCAGGTCACGGACCCAAATCGGAACGCAGGGCGTTCCTCAAACCTACGTGGTGCGTTCGCGTGCGGGTTCTAAAAAGGCTTGTTAAGCATTTAATGCTTAAAGCCATGCTATCCAAACGTAGATCCAAGCCATCTAGGACCTCTAGAATCATAAAGTCACGGACTTGGTGACCTTGCATGGTCCAAATGGACCCAAACATCCATTAAAGCTTCAAATCCATAAACCAAGACCCAAAACCTTTGCATGGTTGGTCCTCATCCATCAAGTTACCATTTTTATGACTCTAACATCTCAGAAACGTGAGGAACTTCAGTCCTAGGCTCTTGGAGTGGCTCAAACTCCCAAAAAGCATCCATATGACCATAAGAAGCACAAACCAAGACCTAATCTAGATCTTAAGCTATAAGGTAGCAAGTTAGAAACTTTATACCTTCTAAGACTTGCATATGGGATGGAGAACCGGGATCGAAAAGCTCTTCCTTGATCAATGAGACCTCAAAGTGATTACTCTTCTTCAAGAACTCCAAAATACACTCATGGATTGTCTTCCAAGCTCACACACTCACAATTAGGGTTAGGGTTTTGAAAAGAGGCTTAAGGTACATTGGAGGCTGAGAGAATGAAGGTTGGAGGTGAGTTAAGGTGTATAAATAGTGTTCAAGACCTGAAATTTTAGGGTTTATCCTACCCAGAAGAATGCAGGGCGTTCCTATATGCACCCGCGTCCATTTTCCTTTTGAACGCCGAGTGTTCCTACTTGGTACGCCATGCATACCCGGTTTGGCCCAAAAACCCCTCTAACTTCAAATGGCCATAACTTCTTCGTTATAACTCCGATGTTGACGTTCTTTATATCCATGAAAAGGTAACGAGAAGACCTACACTTTTATCAACTTTATTTAGCCTAAAACGCAACCAAACTAAAATCCAAAATTCATAAAAGGCCCGAACGAATGCCTTTAACGATACCCTTGGGCTCCAAAACACAATCCGGATAATTAGATCATCCAAACTACATCATCCACCTCCAAATGAGCCCAAACTTTATTCTTCAAGGGTTCTAACTCATCCAATACCCACTCCTTGTTCACCACCCCACAATGGGAATGATTTGAAACACGGTGTTACAACTCTCCCCCACTTAAATTAGATTTTGTCCTCAAAATTTGTCCTTACCTTCACCCATATCAAAACAAACAATATCAGAAACACGAACGACGATTCTGCACAGAAGACAACCTTCCTGAGATAACCGAACCCAAACCAAAATTCCAACCCAAAGAAAACAAGCCTTGAACTCCCATAAAACCACCTCTGCCTATCCAAAATCTGAAATCTATAGTGATATGTATCCCTAATAGACTTCCCTTGCATAATCATCTTCAGGACAATTATACTTGACAGAAGGCTCAGATAATCCTTTGAGTAGAAGATTCATCCCTGTAATGGTTAGACTCAGACGAGAGTTGCGCAACAGGGTCAAATCAATTACTCTAAGATTATTTAATCCAACTGTAAGTCTCTTCGCTCTTTCAATCCACAAGCTACCCCACACACAAGAATCCTCACATCACTACTTCTGCCCGAACATCCTGCTACCTCTTATCTACTTTCTAAAGGAACCGAGACCTCCCAGGTCCTAACTTATTTATCAACCATCTGGAATACCGGATTCCCACCCGATTGTTGAACCACTGAACACCCTCTTAGTTGCTCCTTGCGAGTTCCAAAGAAAACTTCGGCTACCGAGACTGTCCTATCCGTATTGCCACTCTTGGCTCTATAAATCCTAGGATCCCCGACCCCAGTCCTTGACCCAACGGTCATTGCCAGGTCCCACCTGCACTTATGTTTATGTTTCTATTGATCATTTTGTCAATTATTTTATGGTATACTTATGTTTATGTTTCTAATAGGTACATTCTTAATGAGTTCTTTGCATGATCTTGTGTTATTCGACTCGGGCGCGAGTTGGAATGCACATTGCGGGTTTCTATCGCCAGCAAACATAGGGCTTCTGCATCCAGAGTGTATTAGGGTTGTGTCTTGAAGATTTTGGAGGTGTATTATCTAATTGATTTGATTCCTATCCCCATGGGGATGTATGTGTGATAGTGGGGATGGATTGTCTGAGTAGGTTTTGTGCTATGATTGACTGAGAGGTTCAGCGAGTAGTAGCTCGAACCCCAAGTAGGGGAGAACTGGTCATCTATGGAGAAGGTACCAGGTTTGGATCAGGGTTTTATTCGGCGGCCAGGGCTCAACAGTATATTGAGCATGGGTGTGTGGGTTATCTTGCATATGTGGTTGATACTTAGGTTGGGGAGCAGGTCTCGATTTTAGATGTGCCAGCTGTCAGGGAGTTTGTTGATGCGTTTCTGGAGGAGTTACCCGATGTGCCTCTTGGGAGACAGGTTGAGTTCAGGATTGACCTTATGTTAGGTGCGGCTCCGATTTCCAAGGTGTCGTGCCGTTTGGAACCACCCGAGATGCAGGAGTTATCCTCTCTGCTTCAGGAGCTGCCAAGAAAGCAGTTCATTAGACTAAGTAGTTTGATGTAGGGAGCATCGATATTGTTCGTCAAGAAGAAGGATGGTTCACACCAGATGTGCATTTATTAATAGGAGTTGAAAAAGCTGACGGTGAAGAATATTTATCCCCTTCCATAGATTGATCTGAGGTCCTGGTATCATCAGGTGAGGGTAAGAGAGGAGGATGTGGAAAAGACAACATTTCAGACTCGTTATGGGCATTATGAGTTCATGGTGATGCCATTTGGGCTCATCAATGTGCCTGCGGTGTTTATGGATTTGATGAATCGGGTATGCAGTTCGATGCTCAATCGATCAATTATTGTTTTTATTGATGATATCTTGGTGTATTCCAAGACCAGAGAGTAGCATGAGGAGCACCTTCGAGAGCTTTTAGCAGTGTTGTGGTGAGAACGGTTGTATGCCAAGTTCTTGAAGTGTGAGTTTTGGTTACAAGAGGTCTAGTTCCTGGGGCATTTCGTTAACCAAAATGGGATTTTGGTCGATCCGACCAAGATTAAGGTTGTGATGTAGTGGGAGGTTCCGAAATCTCTCTCATAGATTAGGAGTTTCTTGGGTTTGGTGAGATATTATCGGAGGTTTATCCATGATTTCTCCAAGATTGTTGTACACCCCACTCGTCTGACGAGGAAATGCATGGATTTCCAATGGGGCCCTGAGCAACAGACGACATTTGAGACACTGCGATAGAGATTATGAGGCCCCGATGTTGACCCTTCCGGATGGTGTTGAGGATTTCATGGTATTTTGTGATGCACCCATCACTAATTTGGGAGCGGTTCTTATGCAGAGGGGGTGATTGATTGTGTATGCTTCTCGGCATCTGAAGCCGCATGAGGCATAATATCCTACTCATGACCTGGAGTTGGGGGAAGTGGTATTTGCCCTCAAGATTTGGAGACATTATCTATATTGGGTCTGTTGTACCGTTTACACAGATTACAAGCGTCTACGATATCTTATGGACCAGCCAAAATTTAACATGACGCAACACATGTTGCTAGACGTGATCAAGGATTATCACTATGAGATCCGTTACTGTCTGGGTAAAGCGAATGTGGTCGCGGATGCATTGAGCTGTAATTCGGTTGGATCTTCAGCTGAGGATATGCGTATGAGGATATCCATTGATTCTCCTCTTTTGGATTTGATCAAAAGGGCACAGGAAAAAGGAATCAAGAAGGAGAACTGGAAACATGAGAGGATTATAGGCAAGATCGACAGATTTGTCACCGATGGTCAGGGATTGTTGACCCTGTGTGGTCGGGTTTGGGTTCCGGTTTCTGGTGGGATCAGGCAGATAGTTTTGGAGGATCCTCATAAGTCTCGCTTTTCAATACACCCGGGAGCCACCAAGATGTATCAGATTTTGAGACTAAGTTACTAGTGGTCGTGTATGGAGAGAGAGAGAGAGAGAGAGAGAGAGAGATAGCTTGGTACCTTGATTTATAATTCGGATATTAAAAAAGAAGCAAGACGTTTGGAAAAGGAAAGGAGAACAGGACGTGATCAATCTTCAAACCCTAACAGGGACCCGGAGGTTAAAACTGCTTCCTCTAGTGACACCGAAACCGAAGTTGAACCCGATTCTAGCCCCAACCCTCTCCAAGAAATTCTCGAAACGCCACCCTTACAACAAAATCCACCTATCATAAACTAAATTCCAATGGCGAAAGGAGAAGAAGCTCCTAAAAGAACCTTGAGACAAATGATGGAAACGGATGTCACACAAATTCTAATCGGTATCAATTACACCGTTTTGGAAGGAGGTTCAGAATTGAAGTCAAGCCTAGTTCATCACCTTCCAACTTTTCGTGGATTGGAAAATGAAGAACCGCACAAGCACTTGAAGATGTTCCACATCAGTTGCACTAGCATGAAGCCACAAGGGTCAACCGATGACCAAGTCAAATTAAGGGCATTCTCTTTTCATTAGCCGAGAGAGCAAAAGATTGGTTATTTTATCTTCCACCAAGGTCAATCAACTCATGGCCGATATGACAAGAGTTTTCCTTGATAAATTATATCCCTCCTCAAGAGTCTCAAGTCTTAGAAATGAGATTTGTGGAATCAGCCAAGGTCAAAGTGAGACTTTCCATGACTATTGGGAAAGGTTCAATAACTTGTGTTATAGTTGCCCACAACATCAAATTTCGGAACAACTCCTCATTCAACACTTTTATGAGAGATTTTTACCGGTGGAGAAAAGAATTGTTGATGCTTTAAGTAGCAGATATGTTTTTTGCAAAACTCCTCAACAAACAAGACAACTATTCAACACCATAGCCGCTAATTCATAGTACTGGACTTCTTTCTGTGAGTCCTCTTACTATACATTAGGACACTAGGTGTTATTTTTGCATGTTTCTTTGTGACTATTATTGGTATAATTGTATCTTGTATGCATGGAGCTGATCTGGGATCGGAGTCACTACGAACTCAGGGTTGATACGGACCCAATGGAACCGATCTAGGCTCGGAGTCAATATGGACTCATGGTTGATACATACTCGAGGTTGTTATGGATCTGATGCAGCTATGTGTTGTTATATATGTTATATGTGATATTTTGGGGGAACTTTGATAGCAACATCACAGAGGAAGGCCACAACACAAGGAACAGGCCCAAAAGCAATAAGACTATACCAGCCCGTTATCTAGATTAAGAGACTGAACTTGACCCGCAAGTTAAGGTCAAACCGCTTTGTTCCAGTTAAGTAGGAATAGGTCAACAATAAAGCATGTGACCCACCAAAAGGGTAGTTGAAGCCATGCACGTTAATTCCCATGTTCCTTTTATTTCTCATTAAAACTTAGTCATAGGAATGAGTAGTTATAGTTTCCAGTTTTCAAGTATTTAAGTGTAATTTGTTTTTTTGGGTGAATATATGAGAAAATTGCTCCAAGATTGTCTCTTCCTATTATCTCTCTCTCTCTCTCTCTCTCTCTGTGGAGTCTCGCCAACTCAAACAAGGCTATCATTTGGTTCTTTCATTGCTTTCCCTCTCCATCATTATGCCTCCCAAAACAAAGCCGCCCACCATGGAACGATCCATGGCCTCTCTTGCAGACACCATGGCTAAACTCTTAGCCATCTCCACTAAATCTTCCACCCAATTGGACCTTATCTCCTAACGACTCACACCCACCGACCCAAAACCACCCAACTCTGGTTCATGACCCGGTACCCCACCGCCACCACCCCTCACCATTCACCCTCCCAAAATCGTATTACCTTCATTTGATGGTTCACCCCCCTTGGAATGGATCTTCCAACTTGACCAATACTTCACATATTATAGCATACCCGCCAATCAACGGATCACCCTAGCCGCCTTCCACCTTCATGGCGATGCCTTCAGTTGGTACAAATACATGCATAACAACCGACTCCTCACCGACTGGACGTCCTTCACTCGTGCATTAGAATTACACTTTAGCCCCTCCACCTTTGAAAATCACCAGACAACACTATTTAAGCTTAAACAAACGGGCACTGTAGCGGCTTACCAGACTGAGTCTGAACGTGTGAGTAACTGTGTGATTGGGTTACCGCCTCCCGCCCTCCTCAATTGTTTCATCTCCGGCCTCTGACCCGATATTCAACGGGAGATCGCCATCTAGAACCCAACCTCGCTTCACCAAACGTATGGCCTCGCTAAACTTATCGAAGACAAATTGGCAGCATCCCGCTCCTACATACCTCGGCCACCATATGTGCCTTCACAAACAGCGACCCGAGCAGCCACCCCCAATGCCTCACCCGGGTTACTACCATCACAAAACACCACTCCAACCTTCATTCCGGTGTGCCGCCTTTCCCAGTTAGTAGTTCAAGATCGACATTCAAAGGGGTTGTGTTTTCGCTGCGGAGAAAAGTTCCACCCAGGCCATCAATGTAAACCCCCCCAGTTTCTACTCCTTACTCCCGAAGAAGCTGTACCCGCCTCCTTCATCCCCATTGACGACAACACCATCACCTCAGAACCTCTACCAGACCACACCCACTTCCTGGCTCTCTCCCTGGCTGCACTACATGGCACAACTTCCACTCGCTCTCTTTGTCTCACTAGTCGTTTAGTGGGTCATCCGATGAGTGTTCTGGTGGATTCCGGAAGCACACATGATGTTATCCAACCAAGAGTGGCATCATTTTTGGGTCTTCCTACTGACACCACGACCTCATTCCCGGTCATGGTCGGTGATGGCGATTACATTCAATGCACGGGTCAGTGCCCCAATGTTACCCTGAAATTAGATGAGGCTAATTTCACTATTTCACCCTTTACTCTTCCAGTTGCCAGTGCTGATATAGTTCTTGACATTACGTGGTTAAGTTCGATCGGTCCCCACACAGCTGATTATTCTATTCCCCAAATTACTTTCCCTCATGCTAGCAAAATGATCACCTTACGTGGAGATCCCTTAGTAACATCAGTCACCACATCTTCCCTCCGTCACTTATTCTCCAAACAAGTTGTGGCGTCCTAGTTTGCCATTGTGTTCGATCCGCTTCCAGACCCAGATACCACTAATTCCCCACCAGTCTCTCCTGAGGTGGCTTTACTTCTCCATCAATATCGATCCATTTTTGACAAACCCACAGGCCTTCCCCCAAACAGACCCCACGACCATCATATCCATTTACTCCCTAATGCCGCCCCAGTTAATGTCCGGCCATACTGCTACCCACATTTTCAGAAAAAAAATTATGACCGAACGCATCAACGAAATGCGTCATGATGGCATCATTCGTCCCAGTGTTAGCCCGTTCTCTGCGGTTTTACTGGTCCGAAAGAAAGATGGCTCTTGGCTTTTCTGCATGGATTACCGTGCCCTTAACGCTGTCACAATCCGTGACAGATTCCTGATTCCAACAGTCGATGAACTTCTCGATGAACTTCATGGCTCTCGTTTTTTCTCCAAAATATATCTCCATTCGTGTTACCATCAGCTTCGTGTGGCCACCGAAGACACCCACAAGACGACATTTCGAATGATTGACGGGCATTATGAATTTCTTGTAATGCCCTGTGGGCTGTCAAATGCCCTATCCACTTTCCAAGCAGCTATGAATGAATTATTTCACGACCGACTCCGCCACTTTGTACTCGTCTTTTTTGACGATATATTAGTGTACAACCCTACCTGGTACCAACACCTTACACATCTCCGCTCGGTATTCGAAACTCTTGCTGCTAACCACTATTATGCCAAGCGTTCAAAGTGTGTTTTTGCAGAGCCACAGGTCCAGTACTTGGGTCATGTCATATCCGATACCGGTGTTTCAATTGATACCGATAAAATCAAGGCTATCATGGATTGGCCTCCTCCGACCACCATCACCAAGTTGCGTGGATTCCTTGGTCTTACCAGCTATTATCAACGCTTTGTTCACAATTACGCTTCGATAGCATCCCCACTCACTGATCTGTTACAAGCACACCATTTCAAATGGAATGCTCACGCTGACTCAGCCTTCCTGGCTCTGAAACGGGCTATGACAACCCTTCCCACGCTCACCCTACCTGATTTTTCAAAGATGTTTGCAACCACCACAGATGCGTACGAATTGGGTGTCGGTGCAGTCTTATCCCTGGATGATCATCCCATTGCCTTCTTTAGTAAAAAGATGGGACCTCGTATGCAATCATTATCCGCTTACACTTGAGAATTGTATGCTATTACCGAGGCAGTGCGCAAATGGCGTCAATACCTATTGGGCTGCCACTTCAAAATTTTCACAGATTAACACAGTTTGCGTCACCTCCTTACCCAAGTTATCCAAACCCCATATCAACATAAGTGGACCGCCAAACTGTTGGGCTTTGGTTTTGAAATTTTATACAAGCCCGGTCGCGACAATAAGGTTGTCGATGCCCTCAGTCGTGTTGACGATCCACACCTCTTGTCAATCACTGCTCCCACCTTCCCTTGGCTGGAAGAAATACTCCGCCACTATACCACCACACCTGAAGGTCTCAAGTTCCTCCAATAGCTTACGTCATCACCACAACAATTTCCATTATATCGTGTTCACGATGGCTTAGTGTACCGTTCCGGTAAAATCGTCGTACCTAATGTTGTGGACCTCCGCCAACAAGTCATCATAGAACATCATGCCACTCCCATGGGGGGCACTGTTAAGGCGTTCATACAATCTTGCCCCACATGTCAACAAGTGAAATATGTCACCCATAAACCATACGGGCTCGTGCAACCCCTACCCATCCCACAAAAGGTTTGGGAGGACCTGACGATGGACTTTATTACCCAATTACCATCGTCCCAAGGAAAGACCACCATCTGGATCATTGTAGATCATCTCTCAAAAGGGGCACATTTTATCGGGTTGCCACCACACTACACCGCGATTAGTTTGGCCACCCAATTCCTCCATACCATTTACCGGTTACATGCTTGCCTCGCACCATCATCTCCGATCGGGACCCCTTATTCCTTATTCGTTTCTAGCAAGAACTATTCTACCACTCTTCGTCACTCCGGTGCCTACCACCCAAAAACCGATGGTCAATCGGAAGTGGTCAATCGATGTGTTGAGTCGTATTTACGATGTTTTGCTAGTGATGAACCCTCTGCATCGCACCGATACCTTTACTTGGTCGAATACTAGTATAGCACCACCCACCACAATTCCATAGGCATGTCACCATTTCAGGCCATGTACGGAAAACCACCACCAGCCCTCCCTACTTGCCTGGCAGGATCATCCAACATTGCATCGATCGACGATACACTTCTCATCCACAAGCGCCTTCTGGAACGACTAAAAGCCAACCTTGAAGCCTCACAACACGACATGAACACATCGACTAACAAACATAGGATCGACAAAAACTTCCATTCGGGTGAGTGGGTATATGTGAAACTGCGCATTTACAGACAAGCTTCAGTTGTCAATCGCCACTCCCACAAGCTCTCCCGTCGGTATTTTGGGCCCTTCAAAATTGTTGCACGAATTGGAAAAGTGGCATACCGTCTCGATCTCCCTCTGGACAGCCGCATCCACCCGGTATTTCATGTTTCACTACTCCGCCCCTGCTACAGCGACCCAAACAACCAGCACATGCCGCTTCCGACCATCGCACTCCAGTCCTGCTACCAGCATCCATCCTCTGCTTCCGACCATCGGGCCCACCTAATTCTGGCCAACAACAAGTTTTGGTAACATGGCAAGGATGCGACACCAGCGAAGCCACCTCGGAAGACCTTACCGATTTTCAAGAACTTTATCCAACCTTTTGGGCAGCTCATATGAACAACACCAATACATCGGTCAATCACGACCTTGAGGACAAGGTCGAAGTTTCCCCGGTCGGCATTGATAGCAACATCATAGAGGAAGGCCACAACACAAGGAACATGCCCAAATGCAATAAGACTATACCAGTCCGTTATCTAGATTAAGAGACTGAACTTGACCTGCAAGTTAAGGTCAAACCGCTTTGTTCCAGTTAAGTAGGAATAGGTCAACAATAAAGCATGTGACCCACCAAAAGGGTAGTTGAAGCCATGCACGTTAATTCCCATGTTCCTTTTATTTCTCATTAA